>NW_006399841.1:10174811-10280906 GCF_000299155.1 Elephantulus edwardii | reverse complement strand
TCTGACATACTTTGGACATGTTGCCAGGAGGGACGGGTCCTTGGAGAGGGACATCATGCTTGGGAGGGTGGAGGGACAGTGCAGGAGGGGAAGACCCTTTATGAGATGGATTGATTCGGTGACTGGGGTGTGTCAGAAACGGTGCGGTTGGCGCAGGATAGAGCAGGGTTTAGAGCTGTTGTGCATAAGGTCGCTATGAGTCGGAAACGACTCGATGGCACATAACAAAACCCTCTGGATGACCTTGACCCTCAAGGTATTTCTATTAGGTACCCTCTGGATGACCTTGAACCTCAAGGTATTTCTATTAGGTCCCCTCTGGATGGCCTTGAGCCTCAAGGTATTTCTATTAGGTACCCTTTGGATGCCCTTGACCCTCAAGGCTGTCAGGCAGCAGCAAAGCTCCCACCACCCTGCCACTTGAGATCCACTTGCAAGTTGAAGTTTGCTTTGACTTTACCCACAGGTAGTTGGTTTCCCTCCAGCCACAGTGGACATCTCTCGCTACGTGTTCCTTTGTCTTAAGGATTTGATAAGTATGAATTCTGTCTGTCCATTTTAGAATGACATCCACAGTGTGGACAGTAAGTGAGTAGGGAGAACATGGACTTTGGGGTGTTACAACCCTACACTCAAACCCTGCCCCACCTCTAATAAACTGTGTGTCCTAGGTTATGTCGCCAAGTGACCTTGGACACGGTCCTTGACTTTAACTCATCTTCATCTTCATTCCGTCTTCTGTCCCAGTCAGAGGAGGAAACCTGACCACAGGGATATAAAGACAATGTCTGGCACAGAACACAGCAGCCTATCTTTCATGGAGTCCCAGAGCTCACATGTGTGATTTTAATAATCGTTATCACGGCCCTTTACCACTTACAAAACAATTTCACTTATTATTACATCTAATTTATATTTGTTCATTGAGGGACACCATTAAGAATGTGAAAATGCGGCTTTTAAATTATTCACAACTGATAGTCATAACTGTGAATCTTCCTGTGTTTAATATTTTAATTATTTTCTTAGCCAACAGCCAGAGTTTGTAATTTCAGAAATGATTTCAAATCCTAACAGAGGGAGTCTCAACCAAAGACGATTTTCCCTCCCAGGAGGCATTTAGCAATATCTAGAGATGTTTCTGATTGTCTCAGCAGAGAGAGGAGGGTGCTGGCATCTAGTGAGGAGAAGGAGCACATGGTCCTGGATGCTGCCCCACTTCCAGCAGAACAGAGCATGCTCCAACCCAAAAGGCCAGCAGCTCAGAGCTTGAGCGACTCTGCCTTCATCCAACAAAGGTGTTAGTGTGAGGATGTGCCCAGCCGCTGTCAGTGCAGCCAGCCAGATAATGGGCACCATGTAAATAGCACTGTTTTTCTTTCCATCTTCCAATGGTAACTATTTAAATTGAAAACAGTATTGTCTAATGTTCCAGGGAAAAGCCAAAACCATTACAGCCTCCTGAGCTCGAGTCAAGAAGCCTCCGAGGGATGCATGGCCCTGGGGGCAGTGTGGCTGGGCAGTCACAGCTTTGACCACCCTGACACTAAGGCCAGGAATGATGCAGGAACTGGCTGAAGCTCTGGGGCTGGCAGCGATATCCAGGATGACTGGGCAGTGAGTGAACGCAGGGACTGGTCAACAGCACACACAGCTGATCCCACGGGTCTGCCCGCAAGCCCCGGCGTGTGGAAGACTCTGATGTCTTTGACTGGAAGTCATTCGTGTACAGAAGTCTTAAGAGCCTGGTGGCTGACGCTGCCCAGATTTTCTTCATGTTCTATTCTTTATAATTAATGATTTTTTTAAAAGAAACACATGCTTTATACAGTATATTCTTTCCATTTAATTATTCCCATTCATTCATTGTTGCACATTTTCTTTTCTGCCCACCTCTCCCCCCAGTTTGTTTTTCTCTTTGAAAAGAAAAAAAAATTATATTTAATTGTTATACAGTCCCCGCCCCCTCCAAGCCCACGGTCCACTTTACTATGCGTTTCTTTTTCTGTAATCTTGTCATGTTCTGTTTTTTAAAGGAAGTAGTGATTTGGTATAACTAGAGTTGAAATAATAGAAATAATAACAAAAATCGTAATTAGTTTTTAAGAAGTGGGGTGGAACTGTGGGTGAGCAGATCACTCCAGGTGGAGATCAGTATTTGTTCCTGGTCTGATTGTGACTGGGTGCTGGGAGACAAAAGCCAGGCCCTGCCAGCCTGCTGCTTGGCTCACCTGCGCACATCCCAGCTGATTGTCAATTATGTGGCACCATGTGGGATCCAAAGGCAGTTTAATTTCCCGCGAAAATGAGGACTTCGCCCAACTCTGTGACTTTACTGTGGGGCCTGAGGTCTGGGAGCTTGTCAATCCCTGTGCACAGGTCCCGTGAGCCCCCTGACCTCAGCATGGGTCTCCATTCCTGTACAACCGCCCTGCAGCTGGGGTCAGACATCCACCAGGTGGGGTCTGATCGCAGTTCCCACCTACAGCTCCAGGCAGTACACTATCTAAGCAGCGGACCCCGGAGAAATTCCTGGGGACCCATTTTTTCCCCTCTTTCTCTTTAGGCTGTGCCCTAATGCCCCATCGAGAATAACAAGCTCGCGTGCCCCTCAGAAGTGCACTCAGGAGAGGGGAACCCAGGCGTTTTCCGGGGACACCTTCGTGCGCCCTGCCCAGTTCTCCTTTCTTCTTTGTGACTGTACCATGGTTTCCACGTGGTAGAATGTGAATGTCAGGTAAATCCAACCCAGACATTGATCTTTGGTTTCACATGAGCACAGTTTGACCCTTGATAAGAGTCTATCCGAGCATTTCTCTGTGTTTGGGGAGGGGCCAATGGAAATGCAGAGTGGTCTCTAGGTCTTGGTCCTCATAATGGGTGTCTTGGCCTGTGGATCAAACTCATGCCAAGTGGAATGGACTCCCAGAGGAGCTTTGCTAGGGGCTGACACCTCACTCTGAAAGCCCTGGGGCTGTCGTTGTTAATGTTGTTGTGGGGGTCTTGGAACCCTGACCCCTTTCTGATGCACAGGGACCTACTATGGTGAGTAGCATCCTCCTCCCAGACCCCCCCCATGGCTTCCGGATACAGGAGCAGTGTCAGGGTTTTCCTCCCAAGGAGCATCTCATGAGTTCAAGTCCCTAGCACTTAACCAACGTGCCACCAGGCATGACCACGTGCCATGCACAGACCCAGGTGTCGCCGATGAGGCTTCTGCAGCCACCGCATCTCCAGCTCTCAGGCTCCCACCGCCCGAGTGTCCTTCTTTCCGCTCTGGCCTTTGACACAGCTCCGTGGTCCCCTTCAGAGAGCTCTGAGGACCCTCGCGTCCCTTATCATCTTCCCACAGTCCGTCCAGCGATGACCATGCTTCCTGGAGGAGAGAAGGGAGTGCTGTGGTCATTTTGGAGAGGATGCCATATGTCAGATTTGTAAAATCTTGTTAACACTGTGTTTTCTTCACTGGAGAATCACCCTCCAGTCGGAGAAGATGGAGCTGCCAATTACGGCGGTCTCCCGCTGTGAATAAACTGGTGCTATGTTCCCAGACATCAGGCTGGGCGAGGAGAGGGGCCAATTGTCTTTCTCTTTCTTGCCTCATAGACAAAGCTTTAGAGCGAAGCATAATTAGCTCCACTGACAATCAGGAAAATACAGTCTTCAGTACCTGTTTTATTGTTGGCCTCTCTGGTTCACAGGCGTCTTCCAAAGCCAGCCACCATCCATTTCTCAATGTAAAAACCATCAGTGGAAGGGCCTGAATTTGCTTAAAATACTCAGTGGGTGTTTCAAAGGAGAGATAAATGAATCTACCTAGTGATCAAAGAAACACAGGATATATCACACTGTAACTATTAAAAAGAAACCCTAAATTCCTCTGGCAGTTGTGCCAATATATTCCTTTAAAACCTGACTCCTTTGGGGGAAATTTGGATCCTACCATAAGTTCTTAATTTTATTGGAGCAGAGATGCTACAAAAGGGAAACCGTTTCTTCAGCACTAAACACGAATAATGTCCAACAATAATCTTGATTTTTCAGCCGCAGTTTTCAGCTCTTCAGACAAGATAGCTCCATCCTTTGTATGCGAACAGAGATTGTTCATCAACTCGGTTCTCTCCAAAGATTTTCATTGTGCAATTAGAAAGGGATAGATTTTTTAAAATTTTTGTTTAATATTTTTCCAATCCTTTCTACAAATTCTGGAAACGGGTAACTCACCGAGTGTTCAGACCTCCTTGTCCACCACTGTGTCCGATGGAGTGGATTTGTTTTCAAGAGAAGAGAGTGGATCTGACGTGTAATAAATGCGCAGCAAGAGAAGAGAGGCTGAGAATCAAACGCAGAGACTGCAGAACATAAAGGAGGGTGCATTGTGTCTTTCATCAAAGATGTAGTGAGTGCTTGGTGGTGTAATTTGTAGGGAGTCACATCGCTCACACAAAGATGAAGCGTCTCTCAGGGTTCAAGCTCACCAGCTGCTCTGTGGGAAAAAGAGGGGCAGGCTCCTCTCGTGTGATTTGCAGCCTCTGAAAAGTAGCTGGAGAGTCAGTTCTGAGTTGGTTCTGACTCTAAGGCAGTGAGAAATGTAAGTTTGAGTTTGAGTTTGGTCCTGGAAGCAGGAGTGGCACCCACTTCCTAAACAACACGCCTCTGGAAACTCTATGAACTTAGAGAAATGATAATAGTTATAGAACAGGGTTAAGATCTTTTATTCACAGGGTTTCTATGAGTTGTGCTCGACTTGATGGCATCATGGTCCTGGAAGAAGAGTATTGACTACATGGTGGTCAACCGAAAGAACAAGCAGGTTGGTCCTGAGAACGTGAACCCACAGTTCTCCTTGGAGAAGAGGATGGTGAAACTCTGCCTCACATTGTTTGAGCGGGATGTTAAGAGGGGCCAGTACCTGCAGAAAGACATTGTGGTTGGAAAGGTCGACACAGGAAAGGAAGACCCTGAACTAGATGGATTGACACAGTGGCGTAACATTGGGTTCGAGGGCGTTGGAAACGGTGAAGATAGTTAATATAACAGTGCAAGGTTCAGATCTGCTGTTCGTAAGGCCCCTATAACAACAACAAACTAAAGGACCCCTGAAGGTATGGTCAGTTGAGTGCTAGCAGACTGAAAAGGTCAGCAGTTGGAACTCACCAGCTGCCCCTGAGGCAAGGACGAGTCCTTCTTCTCCCATTAAGATTTAAACCCTGGAAATGCAGTGGGGAGTTTTTGTAAGCTGAGATGGGCTTGACATCAGTGAGTTTGATTTCTTAGCTTTTGTGTCAGGCTGTTCCTTGGAGGCAAGGATTCTGAAACTTCGTCTGACATACTTTGGACACGTTGAAAGGAGGGACTGGTCCTTGGAGAAGGACGTCATGCTTGGGAGGGTGGAGGGACAGTGCAGAAGGGGAAGGCCCTCTAGGAGGTAGATTGACTCAGTGACTGGCATAATTGGGATGGGTGTTTCAGAGACAATAGGATTGGCACGAGATAGAGCTGGATTTAGGGCTGTTGTACATGGGGTCTCTATGAGTCGCAGGTAACTTGATAGCATATAACAATAACAAAAAGGTGTCCTGGGAAGTAGAGACATTTAATAGTTCAGTTATTAACCAGAAGGCTGGAAGTTGGATTCCACCCAGAGAGACCTATGAAGAACCTTCTGGAAACCCTACGAAGCCCACACTACTATGACACATATGAGGTCACCATGCGTGGTGGTTGACTTGCCTACAACTGGCCACTGGTAGCATGTGGCAGGCATGAGATGAGGCTCTGGGACTGGCTGTCAGCGACTCTAGCTGGGAACACGTCCATTCTAGTGTGAATCTGGTGGCAGCACCATATATCCAGTGTAATAAGAGCCTCTACGTTTAACGTAGAGACGTCACTGTAATTGAAGCTGCCCTCGGGAGCCAGAGGAATCCTGATGTTACCCCCCCCCCAGTAAGAAATAATAATGATGAAGATAAATCCAGTTATTTTCACATCCTGTCCAATGCATAGTGATGCTGTGTACACATGATAGAATGGAGCACCGAAGGGTTTTCAAGCCTGTGACCTTTGAGAAGTAAACGCCTTTCCAAAGGCCTGTGTCCTCAGGTATCTCTGGATACGTGTGAACCCCCAGTCTCCCTGTTAGTAGTAAAGCATGTGACCAAGGACGTTTGTCCATCCCCAGTTGAAGCCCTGCTGTCTGTAGTGCCATCTTGTATGTCTGTGTGTGCGCCAGCCTGCCTCTTGTGTCTGCGTGGGGGCCAACCTGCCTTGGATGCTGCCGGTCTGCCTAGCTTTCCCTCGTTGCCTGTTCTCTCTGTCAGTGTTGGACGCAACAAGAAGTAGTCATAAGCAAGAACAGCTAGTGTTTCTGGTATGGGTTTTTAAGTGTTTCTGTGTGTTTTAAGTTTAGAGCAGATTGGTGTTCCATCGAGTGTTCTATGCATACACTGTTTTACGGCATTGGTTCCAGTCCCTGCAGTGTGTTATATTTTTTCTGCCGTCTCTGTGTGGTTATTCCATCCCTCCATGCTGGCACATTTTGGTTGGTCAAGGTGACATTTAGGCTGTTTCTATGTTCTTGCGATGGTGAATAATGCTGCCATGAACACTGGTGTACAAATCCCCATTTGTGCCTCAGTTCTCATATTCTCAGGGTAGATTCCAAGTAGTGGAGTAGCTGGGTCATAGGAAATGTCTTGATTTTTTAAAAAGACAACATCCCTGATCTGCATGGGAGTTTTGTATGAGGATTAGTGGGGGGGGGGGGGCAGTGTTGGGCTTTCACTCTTACCAGGATGTGGGGATGGAGAAAAGGTGTGAAGAGCTGAAGATAACAGACTGCACGTTTCTGTCAACACAGGACTGTAATGCCCACAGCAGTCCTGGCAGGGAAGCAGGTGTCTGTAGTCTGTTCAGTTAAATGTCACTGCCCGAAGGATCCATCTGAAGACTTATCCCATCCTGCATTAAGGAACCCTTGTGTGGTAGTGACTAATGTGCAGGGCTGCTCACCACAAGGCCAGCAGTTTGAATCCACCAGCTGCCCTGTGAGCGAAAGAGCGGCCGTCTTCTTCCACAGGGTTTACACATGTGGAGACCTCCTGGAGACTGTGCTCACAGGTGGCCGCACTCTGAGAGGGAGGTATTGCCATCTGATTAGAGAGCCAAGAGTTAATAGTCATTATTGAGTATGCACTGGTACTGGGACTGAATCCTGTTATGTGGACCACGCTGCTTCTGGCTTCTGACTGTGGCTGAAGGAAACAGAGCTGTCAGAGGCTGACTGCTGGCACTTGCATTGGGCACGTGTGTGTCCAGGCCCTTCAGAAGAAAGAGAGAGAGAGAGAGAGCACGGCCCAAGGGGCAGGGACTGAAGTGAAGGGGGCCAGAGGAAGCAGGGGGCCCGGGGGCACGGCAGCCCCTGGGTCGCTATGGCTATCCCAGCAGTCCTTGAACTCATTCTCATTGCAAGCAGACCCAAATCTGCACCATTCTTCATCCAGTGCACACACAAGAATACACAAACAGTCACACACACACACACACACACACACACACACCAAGATCCTTGAGAATGATTATGAGCTAAAGCCTCAAATTTTCAGTTTCTTTTCTTTTTCCTCCGCCACACTCTGACCACGAAGCCATTCTCATTATGCTTGCAAAATAGCCTACTTGGGAAGACATGCATTTTAAATGTTAATTTATATTAAGTAATATCCCTTTCATTATCAGCTCTCCAAAATCAACAGATGAAATACATAGTAAAAAAAAAATATCACACTATAAAATCTGTGTCTCATTGGGTAATTTTTACCTCTTGTTGGTAATATGGTGATTATAAAACAAAGACTTCAAACCCATGGATGAAGTGTAGAACTGTGTTCCCCAGGCTTGTAAAGTTAGAACTTTTCAGAAGTATATTGACACCATTTCTTCAAGGTACCTCTGGGTGTGTTTGAACTGCCAACCTTCCAGTTGACAGCTGTGCTCCTGCCAGTTTGTGATGCCGCATGACTCCATAGTGATCAGGAAACTCCCTGTCCTTGGGCTGGTTTCCGCTCACTGTGACACACACCCCCCGCCCCTGCATTTCCAGGGCTGTAAATGACAACGGAAGGGACTACGAATCTTCCTACCTTGGAGTCACTTGGTGTGTTCAAACTTCCCAAGGCTTGTAGCCTTCGAGTTGACAGCACAACTCACGGGGACATCAGCAAAGCTGCCCTTATTATGATCAAGGTGGTTATAGTGTGTGCAGTCAAGTTGGAATTGACTCTTGGCTGATGATGGCTGATACTCCAGCAGGTTTTCAGAGGAAGAGATTGTCTCTCTCGCATGGAACAATTGGTGGATTTGAACTCACTGCCTTTAGCATGGCAGTGCACATCCATATCCCTAAGCCACCACAGCTCCGTATCAGCTGCCTTTAGAGAAGTTGGTTATATTAGTCTGTGTAACAAAACTTACCCTCTGTTGCCTAGCTTAACCAGTGAACTGATGAATGGATTCCCATTGTTTTACCTTCTAGTTACATATGAAGTCACCTTTCTACTTTATATCAGGCATTTATTCATCTGAGGCAGGAGAAAAATCAGTCTTATGTGAACATTGTCTCATTTCAAATTAGAACATAACAAAAATATTAAAGACAAATGTTTTTTAAAAAGAAAAAGAAAGGTCTCTTTATGTCTTTGTATCAATATTTTGTTTTCACGTGTATCAACTATAAACCTTGCATTTCAGAAGAGTGAGATTGATGAGTTCATTTGGGGATCTTAGTTACTGTGAAAACCGAGGGTAAAACAAACTACTCTGAAGTCAGAATGAACAGCACAAATTGCCATTTCTGGGCAAGTCTCACCATCTGATCTTGATTATTCCCCCAGTGGGGGAATCGCTAAGATAACAGGGGGTAACACACAGCTTTCTTCCTCTTTAGAGACCAACATTTATGCTTAGATGACAGCAAAAGATAGATAACGGTGACTCACCTTAAGAAGGTTCCAGAAGAACAAAGACCCGCTTTTGGCCACCTGTAACAATGTCAGTCTTCAGTGTATTTCCTCCAATCCCACGGTTAATTGCTGTGGTTGGAGTTTTTTTTTGATTGGTTTGTTCTTGTTGTTTTTTAATGAAACCCCAAATAAGTGGTTATTATTCATGCAAGGTTTGTGCTCCCTCTGCTGGTTCTGTAATTAACTAATAAGTCTAATTCCCGTAACTATGCTGATGTCATTGATTATTTTTGCATGTCTTTGGAATTACCCAAATCAGCAGGTTCTGTTCAGGCATTATCAAGAGAATTAGCAGTGGGTCAGAAGAGGACAGTTGGCCTAGTAAAGAAAGTGGGAGGGGAAAAAATGGACATTTTAACTTGTCTGAGTCTGTTTGGAAAACCCAAAGGCTTGTGCACCACTAAGAAAGATAATTCATCATGTGTAAACTGGCACATCCCTCCATCCTCTCAGAGGAGTTTAGAAAGAAATAAGAATTTTTCATCTTTAGCATAGGATTTATTTTAATACCAGTTTTGCAGGTAAGAAAAAGAGTAGCTCAGAAACCACGTGTGTCTTGTGTGTCTTGCTGCCGAGGGCTCTTGCGGGCTGAGAAGTTGCCCCTCAGATTTCAGTTGTTGGCACCCAGTGGCCGGTGCCTTAACTCTCAAATCTGGAACATTCTTTCACAGGTGTGAGGGCCATCACACATACCCAATCCTCACATGAACCCAGCCTCGGGAGCCCAGTCACCGAGCACCGCTTCCTCTGTGACCCCTGTGAGATCATCCTTCACAGGCTGCCGGACCTCCCGTCCCCCACCTTTCTGGCCTGTGACCTGGGAATAATTCTGGAAGCCACAATTTTGACTTCCTAAAGTTCCTGGAAGAATTATATGAAGTGATGCCTGATGCAGAGTAGTGCTTCAAGCATATCAGTGGTGGTGATGATGATGATGGTTGTGATCATCCGAGGAAGGTCATGGTCATCATTGTGATTCTGTGACCTTCATGAAGGCATCTTTTTTCTTCTAATTATGAAAACTTGCATCTGTTATGAGCCCTGTGAGAGCAACTCCAGGTAAGAGGGTTAAATTCACTGGTAAAACCTGTCCCCTGCTAAACAGCAGCTGGAAATAGCAGAGACAGAGATTAGATGGGGCTCCAGGAGATAGGATCCAGTGTGCCAAGTGGATGTAGAATCCTGATGGAAGACTAAGGAAGGCACTTAAGATGAGCCGGAAGCTGAGGTGGCTCCTGTCCCCTGGATCGTGTGCATTCATTTATTCATGCACGCATCTCTTGACCACGGAGTTCCGTGGGAAGTGGTCCCTCACTGGACATGCCTCCCTAGCCTCCCTTCCTCAGTCTGCACGTTGCCGGACTGTCTCTCCTTGGCAGACACTGCAGATCTTCTTCATGGTCATGATCAATATTTTCCTTGGCCTGTTAGGCCCTGTCATCGTAGTCCTTACAGATACTGCTCCACCCAGCTTGATGACTGTGTTCCGAGATAATGCAGATTACTTTCAGTGGCAGGCCAGGCAAAGCAGAGGGAAGACGTACATTGGAGGAGAAAATAGACTGCTACCTGTAGCCTTTCCCAAGGCCCCAGACACCTGTGTCTCTGGATGGTTCCCCGGAGTCACCTCTTCCCCAGGAGAGTTTGTCGCAGGCACGTTGATGTGATGTATCTCCGGGCCCAGGTAAGGACGCAAGGGGCTTTGGGCTTTGAGGAAGGGAACCAGAGGCGTCTGGAAGGTCTGGCACTGGTTTGTCCACTTGGAAGGTCTCTGGACTTCCCTCGAGGTCTCTGGCTCTTAGACTTGGCCAAGATCCTTAGGGTGTGTAGACCATAAAACATCCTCAAATTGATCCGTCACATAGTGACAGTCCATCTGGTTTCAAGACTGGAAATCATTAAAAGAGGAGACTGCCTCCTTTTTCTCCCACCAACCTTTTCGAACCACCAACCTTTCAATTCCCAGCCCAACATGTGACCTACTAGAGCCTCTTGAGGCTTGTGTACAGGCCGGTAATTACAGTGATGTGTTTCTGAACTCCTCTGAAACGTGCATGTACCAAGGCCAGATGCAGATCGTGCCAATGGGACACTGGCATCTATAGTTGTTTTCAAGCTGGCTTGTACGTCGGTGGACTTGGTGCTGGGCAGCTTGTTGTGGTTGTGTCATTTAACTGTAATTTGTACCTGAGTTTTCCACAGGCCTTGGCTGTCCTCTCCCCGAGTGAAAATATTTGGAATTCATACTTTAAACAGTGGAGGCCACTTTGCGGTTTGTGTAAAACATGCTGGAGGTTTGGGAATGGTTATTTATATTGGCCAGCAGTGACCCCTCTCTAAATGACCTGTTGGTGTTGGCCGGGGATGAGAGGCTCAGAATACAATGGAGGAAACGGGAAAAGATCAAAAAGGATGAATGTGTTCACTTAACAATGATGCTTCATGGGTGCACGCGAGACTGGGGTGGGGGTGGGGTTGAAGAGGGGGTGAGAATGGGGTGCAGAATCACGTGCTGAGTCACACCAGTGTATGCTGCCTCCTCTTCAGGGCAATCTAAGTGTTTCCAACGATGTTTTCCATGATTCCAGCAACAGAGTTGACTTTGAACTTCCTTGGAGTTGTTGTTGTTACGTGCCATTGAATCACTTGCAACTCATAGCGACCATATGTACAACAGCTCTAAACTCTGCTCTGTCCTGTGCCATTCTCATTGTCTCCAACACACTCATCCCTATTACCCCAGTCACTGAATCAATCCATCTCATAGAGGGCCTTCCCCTCCTGTGCTGTCCCTCCACCCTCCCAAGCATGATGTCCTTCTCCAAGGAGCCTTCTCTCCTTACAACATGTCCAAAGTATGTCACACGGAGTCTCAGAATCCTTGCCTCCAAGGAGCCACCCGGTTTAACCCTTTCCAGGATAAATCTGTTTGTTTTCCTAGCAGTCCATGGTACTCTCAATACTCTTCTCCAACACCACAGCTCACAGGCATCAATTCTCCTTCTGTCCTCCTTGGTCATTGTCCAACTCTCTGATGCATAACAAGTGACTGCAAAGACCATGGCCTGTATCAGCATAATGAAATTATGTGTAGACTTACATACACTTAAGGCATGAAACAACCTAGCTTTGTGTCTGTTGAAGGGATCGGGCTTTTTTGAGAGGGCTTTTCCTAGTGGCCTCGTGAGGGAAGTGTCTCTGACTTTGCTGCTGGTGAGTCAGCAGGTAGCCTGTTCTTGGACCTGTCGACTGGAGGGGGCAAACAGCAGGCTTTCTCCAACTGTCACACCCATTCTTGGCTCCCCTTTTTTTTATTTACACAACTGCAGAGGGTCAGTTTGTTCCACTTTCTAAGGCATTTGTTACTGGACACATGTCCAGGATAACGCCCAGTCAGTTAAACAGAAGAACAAATTGAGGACGACTATGCGAACTTTAAAAACCAACCAACGTGTGGCTGCGCAGAGAACTCCCTTTGAAAAGCAGGCTCTTAGGGAGACCAACGATTACCTCACTCCTGGGCACGTTAGAGAAAGAAAACCTTTCAACACTGTCCATCCAGTAGAGTGTGAGAACGGCTTTGGGGCAATGCTGGGTGACTCCCCAGCTGAAAGCAAGCAAACCATGGTGGCTGCAGAGAGAGCGGAGAGGGTGCAGTGTGCTCTGGAATTCAGGGTGTTAAGTCAGTGCCTGGATCATGACAGCCGGCGGTGGCTCAGGGTCTGGGACTGTCTTAAAAACAGGCAGCTGAGAGCTAGGGTGGCCTGTGTGCTGTTCCCCAGAGCGTGGGGTCCCAGGAACCTGCTGTCACTGCCAGCGGCTGCTGCCACTGTTCCCTGCGAACACCCCGTTGGCGCGTGAGCAGAGCTGCTCTGTGTGGCTTTCAGGGGTGCGACCTGTCGGGGCATATCAGCAGGCTTTTCTTAGGGAGTCCCTCAGAGCGGTTCACACTCTCGATTTCCTCTCAGCAGCTGAGTGTGTGAGTGTTGGTACCGCTCAGAGACTCCTCGACGGACGTATCGAAAGAGAATGATCCTTGTGAGGCTGACGTGTGTGTTCCCACATCAGTGGTTCTGGGGAGTCTGTGTGGCAGATAGAGGAGATTGCCATCAAGTGGGGGACAGCAGAGAACTGTCTGGTCAATTCTACATGCTCATCCTTCACCTCGAGACAGAACCTCCCTTTCACCCCGAGATAAGACCTCCCTTGAGTAGGTCTTCGCTGTGGATCCCGCTGCTGGATAATGAGTTAGGGTTACGGATTCATTCTGTGTGGGGGAAGCTGTCTGTCCCCCTCACACAGGCCTGGGATTCCCTGTGAGACCCCAGCCGTCTTCTGCTCCGACCAGCCCAGCCACTGGGACTTAAAGACAGAGGCAGACTGTTTGTCCCACATGAACAAGGATGCGACTTCGTTTGGGCCTTCCGCTTTTCTCCGTGCCGGGTTTGTCCTGGAAGTGGATTACTTGTGAGAACACACTTCTCCAGCGACCACGTGAGCATGCTTATCCTGGGATCTGTGTTTGGAGGGGAGGGCCGTGTGTGGGATGCCAAGCTGGGGTGTCTGTGGGGCTGAGGGGAGAGAGGGCCGATGACCTAACAGAATAGTAAGAGATGGCAGTGTGAAGTCAGCTCCCTGGCGTCGGCACGCTGCGAACTTAGGGGTTTGTTTTTAAAGGAGAGAGGAAGTGGCGTTTGAACCCGAGTGGGCAGATGTGCTGGGGAAGGAATGATGCTTTACCTAATCAGCGAGTCCGCACGGGCAGCTGGAAGCTCAGCCTGTTTGAAGCCGAGGCTGTCTTGGCACTCGTCTCCCATTTATTTGGTGCATCTCCACACCATGACCAGAGTGACACACTGGTCTCTGCTGGATTAATCAGTGTGCTCTTTGATCCATGGTATATGTTCCCTGTAGACACTGAAAGTCAACATATTCAGCATTTGTGGTCTGGCAGTGGAGAGGTAACTGGGCTGATAGACTGGTTTGGACATTTGCATCCAAAAGGGTTTCTCCCCCACCCTTCCATCTCTCCCTCCCTCCCTCCCTCTCACACACATACACCAACAACACAAATATTGACTGTAGCAATCATTCATTAGCAGTAAAAAATTGGAGAGCAATTATTTTTTTTTTACTGCCCTTGCCCTGAAAGACGCCATTAATTACTTTATTGCCTGTGGACCAGAGCCAGTTTCGGTATCCGCAGAGCCGGTTCCCCACCCAGGTAGGTATTTGCAGCTCTGAGGAGCACAGCCCAGGATGCCACCTGGCAAGCTGTGCACGGCCCTTGTCCTCAGAAGCACGCATCAGAGCCCCCTCCTGGCCCTGGACTCCTGGCTTGGGGCTGCAGGTCAGGCCCAGCAGTGACTGTGGTAGGTCCCCCCAGACTCCACTCCCAGCCTCGGTGGGCGTGTGTAGAGTGTGTGCCAGCCCTCGAGAATTCTGAGAACACTGGGAATGTTTCAGGTCTTCTAGAAGATTCTTAGGGAGGAGGCGGAAGGAGAGAGTCACTCTTTTTGTCCAGCAGTCATTTTGATGGTCTCTTCCGGGAGAGTCAGGGTCATCAGTAAAACCAAGAAGCACCAAGGCTCTTAGGAGGTGACCCCCTTCTTCCCCTACCAGTCTCCTGCCTTAGCTTTCCCGTTCTTGTCTTTCAGGGGTGGGTGGGACCCAACGGGAATGATCAGGATGTTGGGTGAATTTCATCCTTCTCCTCCTTTAATCAGCTGACATTGCAGAATGAGTATAAGGATCCAGGAGGGGTGGGAGAGGCTGGAAGCAGAGGGATGAGGATGTGCAGGGGGAGTGTGTGTGTGTGTGTTAATCATCGAGTTGTACAATTTTATAGGTGGGGAGTGGTGACGGAAGTTGAAAGAATTTGTTAGAATTTGTATTCGAATTTTGTAAATAAACTAGTAGAAAAGGAATAAAGTCATTTAAAAAAAAAAAAAAAGGTTTCTAGAATTTAGATGCGGACCCCAAACCAACTTGAACCTGAGTTTCTTCTTACTTTGGAAGACCCTCTGAAGCATCTGAAATGAGTGGATGAGGTAAGGTATTTCTTTATTAAATGTGGTGGTGGTGGAGTTGCCTCCCCCTTGGCCGCCCCATGAGCAGAAGGAACTGTCGTGTTCTCCTGGGCCTTCCTCATTGTCGTGCTCAGGCCCCGTGTTGGGACTGCTGTGTGTCGTGTCTTCCAGCCGAGGGCCTTGTCTCTCAGCACAGTGTCCACCTATTGGGATATAATGAATTTTCACTGAGGAATTTTTCAAAGTATACTGCCCACTCTCAACAGAAGCTTACACTAAAAGCCCAGGTGATGTCCTCCCACACTCTTGACCCTGCTGGTCATTGAAATCCTGACTGCATCGCATTCAGCCTCCCAGTGACATGCAGAGCCAGTGGGTGATGTGCCGGACTGGTCCCCAGAACTGAAGTGAATGGCCACTGACTGATGTACCTGTTATCTGCTGCGTGTCTCTGTTAAGTGAATAGATCGGTTTGAATCTAGCGGATCAGTATCTCGTGTGTGTGTGTGTGTGTGTGTGTGTGTGTGTGTGTGTGTTTTAAAGTCCCCAATCAATGCATTCATCAGCAGTGCCACCTATTTTCAAGTATAAGTTGAAATAGCTTGAAATCTATTTTTGAAATTTAGCCACAGTCTGATGATTTTAATAAGCTTTATAAAATACAGAATGAGAGAGTGCATGGGATATGCAGCATCTCAATTCTGAAATAAATGTGGAATGGGCTTATATCCAGAGAGATAAAACCTAAGGGATAGTTTATTTTCTCTGCCCGGCCCCCACGCCCTCCCAGGTCAGTGCTGCTGGAACCTAAGTTGGAGCCAGGTTGGATGATTATCTCCGTTGTTGGGAGATCCGTTGATGCCTCTGTACCTCTGCCCGTATGCCTGTCCTGTCGCCGTCCTTCAGAGGACTCACCATGCGGTGCCCACCTAGCTGGGGTGGAAAGCAGAGTGGACCGGAGAATTGTCTGTCTCTAGTGGTGGTTTCCTTCGTGGAAGCCGTTCCCAACACAGAGTGCATCACTGGAATAGAATCTTTTCACACCCCAGCATAACACAGTCTTGAGTCAAGAGACAAGCTCCTGGAAGACAGGGACCATGGTCATCTCCAGCCGGCATTGCAAGATCCGGGTGGCTCCTTATTGCAGTTTAACGAAGGATCCCTTCCTACCTGCTTTGATTAAATCACATATTCAGTAATTTTTGTTTGAAATGAAAAGCTCGATCATGTTACTGAATGCTATGTCATTGTACATGTGCAGTCCGCGACGTTAACAATGGGTGAGGGGTGTGATTAACAGTGTGGCTGATGGCAGAAAGAAGCCAAAGAATTCTTTTTTTTCAGTATGCAAGTCCTCAGCATGATTCACAAATCAGTGGCCTCCACAGAGGATTGTGGACTTCGAGGTGGCCTCACCTCGTTTGCCTAGGAATGTGAAAGGGAGATTCCAGTTAGCCAAGGCAGGTTTTTCTTTCTGCTTTAAAAAGACTGGTGTTTAACTACAACCACTGGGACCGAAATCAGAGCATCCAGTGCCCAAGTATAAATATTAATCAGACGCCGGGCCATGGAGTTCCTCGCCGAGTTTGACAGTTTAAAGGATCAGTTAGTTAATTAGAAGATGACATGGCACGCTGGGTCCCAAGGCTCTGGCCTGCCTTCTGCCACCTCTTTTCATTTTCCTTTTTGACAAGTTGGATTACATCATTACGTGTAGTTTCACTTGTTAGCCCCGCCACAAAATGAGCATATTTTAAGCTTTAATTATCCATGATTTCTTTCCCCTATCTCTGCACAGACCAGGCTTACAGCGAAACTCAAAGATGCAGGCAGGAATGGGCAGTTCAAAGGCCCAGAAATAAAGCCCAGGACTGTAGCCAATCAGTGTGGCAGCCCCGGAGAGCCAGGGAAGGTTTTTAATAGCCTGGAAAGCAAGGATGCGGTCGCCATGGGGACTGGTTTTCAGTAAGATGCTCTAGCTCTGTTGCTGCAGGTGTGGGTGTCTTGGACCAAGTGCTGAACGTTGTGAGGCCCTGGGGTGCCTGTGGATACTTGGGGTCTGTGGTTCTTGACAACCTTGATGGTTATAGTGAGGCAGCCACTGGAGGTCCTGCCTTTGGGGGAGGAGAAGAATTGATAAAAGCAGAGGCCCGGGGAGCTCACTGGGAAAATCTAGTCCATTTTGGGGGGTGAAACATCACTATAGATAATTGTCAATTAAGCCAAGCTGTCTGTACCACATAGATCGTCCTTCCAGAGTCCAGCAGCATGTCTGCATCCAGACCACAGAGGACATGCCTAGGTGGAGACGAGGCAGTGAAAGTGACCATCACTGGTGACTTGGCTCACTTCTGTAACACATGACCCTCTTCTCACAGCAGGTATGCTTTCCCTGTGAGCCACCTGCCTTATACACGGCCATTCTCCGGCCTGCCAAAGGATCACTTTCCGAGAAAGCCTCAGAACCTGCATTTAACATTCACCAGAACCTTCTCCACCAAGCCTCTTGGCTCGGTTTTGGCTGTGGCACTGCTGTCCCTGAAACTTCTTTCTATGTGAGGTTCCCATGCCATCTCTGTAAGTCATGAGGTGGGGTGGGGGTGGGAGTAACAGGATCCAGATCAATGATAAACTCTTCATTCAAATCTTTCCTGATGCTCGAAATTGCGTTCTGTTTCCTCCCCTCTACCCGCCACTCATCGGTGATGGCTCATGTATCGTTGTGATGCTAGAATCTATGTCACTGGCATTTCATGTTCTAGTGCGTCACCCAAGGTGGACAGTTATGAGCAGAGCTTCTAGACCAGGACACAGTGAGGACAAGGAGCTGGTAATCAAGTTGGGGGGGGGGGCTGGGAACTGGCCAGTGAAAACTTTATGAATAACAGCACAGTGTTGACTGATATAGTGGTAAAGATTGGCCCCTGAGGGTAGAAAGCACTAAAAAAATAAGCTTAAAAGGAGGTTTCCTTAATGATAGGGATGAAAGAAAGATGCTGGAAGCTTCATTACTGACGTGACACAAGTCAAGAAACTACAGTCCACATCCATTAATAATTGGAACAGGGAAAGTATGATTTAAGGATCTAGGGAAATTAGAAGTCATAAGAAAGAAAATAGAGCTGTGAGATAGACAGATATGTGCTCATCTGTGTTTACTCTGCAGTATTAGTCACAACAGCAAAGAAAAGGAAACAGTCTAAGTAAAAATGGGTAGAGAAACTGGTACATCCATACAGTGGAGTACTATGCAGCCATAAAAAATGAAGACTCATGAACCATTGCAAAACAAGGGAGAATCTGGCTGACTTTATACTGAATGAAATACATCAGTCACAAAGGACAAAGATTGTATAAGAACACTATTATAAAAAGCTAGAGAAAAGTGTACAGAGAATAATTTGTGTGGTTACAAATTATAGGGAGGGGAGGGGGTAGCAAGCAAATAAATAATAAACACTAAGATGGGTGAAGGGATAGACAGTGTGCATTGAATGGGTGATCACACCTTGTGAGTATTGCAATTAATGTTCCCGGACAAAACATTCATGAATGATTTATTAAAAAAACCAATAAACTTGTCAACTTTTACTCAAATTACAGTAAAAACCAGAATGTATAAAAGTGGAATATCCTAAGCATTAGCCAAAATGGGCTGGCATGAGCTGTGTTAAATCAGACAGTCATATGGTCTACTATGCCAGCAATGGCCCATTAAAGAAGCGTGAAGCGTCATTCATTATCAGAATATTTCAAGACCTCACCTCAAGTACAGCATTGTCAGCGGTGGGGTGATACCCGCATGCATGTAGGAAAGACCAGCTAATGTGACTCTTCTACGGATTGACACAGCAACTACTGATTCCAAAGAGGATTCAACTCGGAGATTTTTACAAAATGTTTCAGTCTGAAATTTATCCAACATACAGTCAAGATGCATTGATAATGCTTGGCAAATGGCCGAATATAATTGATAAAATAAATTCTAAAAATAATATAAAAATAAAAGTAATTGATACCTGGGAAAGAGAGTATTTGTGAAAGGAATGACACCAAGTGATCACATGATGGAATTTTGTAATAACATCAGTTTATTTATTAGAAGATCAACAAACCTGTTGATTATACACACTGGTCTTGCCATGTGGGGTCCTCAGGAATCTATCACACTGCATTTCTTTAGAGAGTGGAGAAGGACATTATCAGGGGTCAGAGCAAGGCCAGCAACCCATTGCAGCTCATGTCTTCATTTGCTCGTGTGCAAGTTCAGGTTAAAGAGGAAGAAAAGGAAAACAATTTTATAAGAATCAAAGCTCAACCATATGTATCTTCTACCTGGACTTAGAGATCATCTCAGCAGTGGATTTGAAGCATTGAGCAATAGTGAAGTGAAGTGAAGATCAGCTGTTGACATCAAGGGTTGACATCAGGGTTGACATTGAGGACATTATGTCTGAAGAAAGCAACAGGTTATCAAAACGACAGGAAAGAGAGAAAATAAAAAAAAAAAAACGGGTGCTTGAAGAGACTGAAAGTCGCTCTTGAATGTAGAATAGCTAAAGTGAAAGGGAAGAAAATGATGAAGTAAAAGATCTGAAGAGTATATTTCAAAGGATGGCATGAGAAGTCAAAGTATTCTCATGCAGTAAGCTAAGACCTGGAACCAGTATCAATTGCATATTGCAATTGATCAAATTGCAATATCAATTGCAAAGAACACGTTCAGCATTTCTCATCCTGAAAGAATTAAAGCAAAAATTCAAGTTTCCATATTTAAGAATTCTATAGGGAAAATACTAAACAATAGAGGAAACATCAAAGTGAGATGGAAGGAGTACATCCCCCAGTACAATCGGAAAGGGGAGATTGTGACTCAGTGAACGTTAGATACGTCGCCAGGAAGACCAATCACTGGACAGGACACGCTACTTGGTAAATTAGAGCAGAGAAGATTGGGGAAAGTGTTTACAGGTGACTCTTCTGCAGGTTTGCTCAGCTTCCCAGGCCGTGTTCCCATCTGTCTGCACAAGCCAAACACCAGCAGGGAGAATCAGACAAAGATGAGTGAGTGAGCGTTTTATAAATAGAAATTTATTCTGTTTGTAATCTGACTGGTTTATTAAATCCAAATGGCAGTGGGCCCTCAGCCTGTAGTCTGCACAGTCTAATTAATAGGTTAGCTAACTCTGGTGGCCTGGTGGCTGAGGAGACGCTCTACCAACCCAAGGGCAGGCAGGTTCTATGGCAGTGACTTGGGATTGAGCTGGTGCAGTGCGTTATGTGTTGAACTACTAACCAAAAGGTTGCCAGTTCGAACCCACCAGCCACTCTCCAAGAATAAGATGGGGCAGTCTTCATTCATTAAGATTCACTGCCTCCGAAACCTGACAGAGGCACAGAGTTAAAAATTAAGGTGGTGAGTCTGGTGTATAAATGGGGCTGTGGTGTGGCCTGGCCAAGCAGAACTTTAAAGTCAGCATCTGCTGACCACTCATCACTCTGTGTTTGTGCCTTTCCCTGGAATAAAGCTTCTGGCCCCAGGATAGATCATGGACAATGGACAGGAAAAGCGGTAGAGCAGAACCCAGGGACGGAATCACCTTTGTTTACTCTGAAGAGTCCTGGATGAAATAGCCTTCCTCACTCATTCCAAAAAATAAATGGTGACTTCAGAATACACGCTTCCAGCTTTCCACTTATCGAACCCAGCATGTTCTGCCAGTCCCCACAGGCAGGTCACCTGAAAGATGTTAAGGTCCAGGCATCACATTTGGACGCATGTTAATGGGCTTTCCACCTTTGTATCTCTC
The DNA here is from genome assembly GCF_000299155.1 of Elephantulus edwardii. Lineage (NCBI taxonomy): Eukaryota > Metazoa > Chordata > Mammalia > Macroscelidea > Macroscelididae > Elephantulus > Elephantulus edwardii. Next base: position 10,260,047 of record NW_006399841.1, on the reverse strand, counting down.
TGATACTATGGTTTCGCTTCAGCAAGCCCAATATCATCACATAGATCCTATCATGGACTGGTTTCAGTCTCTTCCTCTTTTCCTGTCCCTGGGCTCCATTTGTAAGCCCAGAACCTAAACACAAGAGTCTAGTCTGCGATCTAGTATTTTACCTCATTTATGTTAGAGGAAACTTTATTAGCTTTTCGACACACATATATCAGTTTTCAAGATTAAGTACCATGTCAATAGTCCTTACCCAGATTTCAAGTACATCGAGTTATTTTGTGTTCCCAGAGAATGGTAAAAACTTAGTATTGCCTTTGTGCCCACATTTTTTCTCTTAAAACAAACCATTGGTCATAATAGTGTTTACTGATTCTCTGAAGTGCTGTTTTATATAGAAGGTAAATCCAGGACAGAAGCTTGATAAATAATTTCTGACTTGATAGCACATGAACCTTATAGGTACAGGTGAATTATGAAGGCTCACTTGACAATTTTTTGTTTTGCTTTGTTCTTCTTCCCAAAGTAAGTCCGTTCATCACAGCTACTTGTTTATCTTCACAGTGATTTAAAAATATAGACCCAGCTTTCCTTAGGTGCCCACGCCATCCATCCAATTAAAGCTGCTTTTATCTTCCAAATTCCTTCAGACATAGGCAGGCTCATAGCTTATAACCCAGTTAGAGGCTGCTGGGATGGGCCATCCACTCCGGGGCACACCTTCTGCCCCAGAGTCTGGTCTAAGTTGGAAAGAAATGCTGTGATGGCCAGGTGCACTTTGTAGCTGGTTCGAAACCACAGAAAATATAAAGGAGCTTGCCAGTTCATGCACCGAGTTCTGAATTCAGATTTGCACTCTCTCTCCACTGCCTCCCCTGACCCTGCGGTCACCCTGTAATCATTTTATACGTTCACCCCCCTGTACAGTCCCTTTATAGGGCATGCCTTCCAACACCTTCTGTTCTATCAGGCCTGTTTTCAGGACTACCATTCTTACCAACTGATTGCTCCCAGCACCCTCCCCTCCCCCCAACACCTCTTTCCCATCTTGGTCCAGACACATGGCATCATCTCTGGTCTAGAAGGTTCTCGTGGGCTTCTCCTCACACTGTGGCTCCAGCCTGAGTTGTTTGCTCCTGTGTCCAAAGTCCCCCCCCCCCATCTTTCCACATCCAGCTCACATCTCGCCTGCACCACGAGGCTGGGGGCCCATTGCTGCTGGTTGTCATTGAGCCACAGCCAGCTTGTGTGTCAGCAGCAAACGTCATAGATGCTGTGCTGTCATCATGGCCGCGGGCACGCTGCTGTGACTGATGTATCACTCCATCTCATCAAGCACGTCCTTCATGTCTGCTCAGCTGTCTTAGCTGCCTAGTGTTGTTGTAGCAGAAAGACCACAATTGGCGGTTTTAAAGAGCAGTCATCTAGTTCTCTCTTCACAGTCTAGGAGGCTGGCAATCTGAATTCCGGGCCCTGACTCCAGTATAAGACTGCGTGTCAGCATTAGTGGAAAGTCCTTATTTCTTGACTCCCTGGGGACCTTCACACGCTTGGCTTACGTCCTTGTCATCTCTACTTCTTCAATCTACTTTATTATTGTTGTTGTTGTTATTTGCCGTTGAGTTGCCTGCGACTCATAGTGACCTTATGTACAGCAGCCTTAAACCCTGCTTTATCCTGTGCCAATCTCACTGTCTCCAACACACCCACCCCCATTACCCCAGTCACTGAATCAATCCATCTCATAGAGGGTCTTCCTCTCCTGAGCTGTCCCTCAACCCTTCCAAGCATCACGTCCTTCTCCAAGGACTGATCCCTCCTTGCAACATGTCCAAAGTAAGTCAGATGAAGCTTCAGAATCCTTGCCTCTAAGGAGCAGCCTAGATGAATCTGTTTGTTTTCCTAGAAGTCCGTGGTACGTTCAATGCTCTTCTCCAGCACCACAGCTCAAAGGCATCAGTTCTCCTTCTAACCTCCCTAGTCATTGTCCAACTCTCTGATGCATAACAAGTGATTGCAAAGACCATGGCCTGTATCAGGTGTACCTTACTCTCCAGAGAGACACCATTACTCTTCAGTACTTTGGAGAGGTCCCTAACAGCAGACTTTCCCATTGCAATACATCTTTTAATTTTATTATTAATTACTCTTTTCTCAGAAGTTAACTCAAAACACAGCTTACCCTAACGGATAGGATTTACCACACACATTTGTTGAAGGCACAGTTCCATCCACAAAATTACCAAAAGTGAAATCCTTTCCTAGCAACTGGCCTTTTCTGATGACCCACGTGAGGTTAGCAAGTGTTGCCGTCTATGCTCCTAAGGAGTCTTCTGGTTGTATTGCTTCTGTAACTAATGTCTGTTGTTGTTCTTCTGAAAGTCGATGTTTAGTCAGTAGTCTTTGCCAAGGCCACAGTTCCTGCACATCAGTACATCAATTTGTCTGCCTTCTTGTTTTCATTTCTTACTATTATTTTACATGAATGTCCTAAGTGAAGCCTGGTCAGCTATACCCCGGGGTTATGGCCCCCTCGTCCCTCTGTAGTTGATTTGGTCCAGTCCTTCTGAACAGGCTGGGCCTCCCTTGAGTATAGAGACAGTGTTTTACAATTCTTCCCTGTCCTCTCAGCTGCATCCAGTGTAGCACAGATGCCCCGTAAGTACTTACTTATTGATTAATCACAGTAATGATGCTAGTTATTGGCCATTAAACACTGGCAGGTTCCTGTCTTTGGGACTGTAGAGTTTTTCCCCTTTGAAGGAAGAGGCCAGATCACGGAGAGTCATTTCCCTGGCTTAGCCTCCCTCGAAAGGTCAAAACCTATTTTTAGGGGAAAGCTCTCCTAATTTTTAAATCCATCTGTGTTTTTAAATGGAAGACGCTCCACGGTTCAGCATGTCTCAACGTCATGGGCTGTGGGCGTTCTCTCTCCTCCTGAGGTTTTGTGAGGCCCGTTGTCACCGTGACCCCACTGGGGTGCCGTCTGTGATTGCTGGGCTTGCCTTCTCAGCGTTTCTCAGGTTTTCTTCATTATGGATCTTGTACCTATTTCTTGCTCACGTTCCCTGGATCATTCTCATTCCTCCGAGATCAGACTGGTTAAACCAGTCAGGATCCTTTCAGATGAGTCTTCCCTTATGTTTGCCCCACTCAACCCCCTCTCCCTTCACCTTCCTCTCTCTTTGCCCAGCAGTACATTGCCCCCCGCCCCGCACCCATCCTCTCTTGCTCTTGTCTCTCTTTCTCACCCCACTGGAAGGTAGGAGTCAGTCTGTGTGTCCATGCAAGTCAGAGAGAACCCCGAGACTCAGGGGGCATCGGGCATCCCTGGATGACACAGACAGTCTTCCTCAGGTTGGAGGTTCAGACTCACCCAGCAGTCATCACCGTGGAGGAAATCTTGGTACCCATTTCCAGAGAGTCTGCGATTTAGACAACGACATTGGGCAGTGAGTTCTCCATCGCCTGGAGTCACTGTGAATTGTGGGATCTCACTGGCAGTGGACAGTGGATGTTACTGGCTGCTGGGAGTGTGGTCCCCGCTGGCTGCCTGATCTGTGGGTTTTCATACCCCCTGCTGTTTAGGGGGACCCCTCTCATGTGTCAGCTACATTATGTGGGCAGAGAGGACTCCGGGGGATGGGAAGGCTTCATCTTCACACTCGGCAGGGCAGGTCTGCTACCTGGTGGTGAAGCAGTCAGGATGAAGGGGAGTGTCCACCATGAGCCTGGAGCACAGTGGCCCACAGCCCTCGGCAGAGAGACTCATCATGAGAACATCGTGCTTCTCAGATTGTTTTCTTTATGGCTCCTGCCAGTTCCCTCCCAACAAGGAGCCAGTTTGTAAAAGCTGGCTTGTGGCATCAGTGTTCCTGAAGAAGGGTCAGAGCTTTGGAAACAGAGACCTGGCAGCTGGCTTACTGTGGGGGACAGCGTCTGTGTCCCGTGTGCTGTTTGTGGCCTGTACGCCCAGGACTGAATGACTTGACCCCCTAACACTCTGGTCCCTCCCGGGGAAGATGGGCGGAAGAGGATTCACCACCTCACTGGACTGTTGGTGAGACTCATCGTTGTGTGCTCAGCCCATGGGCGTCTGCTCAGCTGACTGTGTCGCCCAGCCCAGGTACCCCGCTTCTATGCACTGAGTTAAGGGTGGGTTCTGCATTTGTAAATGCACGTTATGTAAGCACCCACATAATGTTTTCACGTTTCCTCTTGGCCCACAAGCTGTGAATATTTACCACCTGGTCATTGCTGACCTCAAAGACCTTGGTGTTCTCCCAAGTGTGTTGTTTTTCTTCTGGTTTGTTACAAAGCTCCTGAGTGTGTTCCGAGAACATCCCTGGAACTCTCTGAGTGAGCCCTCTCCCCGCGCTGGGCAGTGACCCACCGTGAGAATGGGGAACCACATTCTGAGAAGGGGTGACTCCCCCAGGCTTTCTGCAGGCTCTTCTGCTGACGAGGACTGAGTGGACCCGTGCCCCTTCCCCTTCATATGCCCCCCTCCCCCAGCGTCTGGTCCTGGTGAGGACACACCTTCTAAGGGCATCTCCAGGTGGCTGTCCGGGGGTCCACTCTCAGGGAATTCCTTGCATGCTTGGGGTGGGGGGAGCCACCCACTTACCACCAAGGAGCACACACACAGAGTATTGGGGACGTCACAGCCAGAAGGTCTCCTGGAGGAGGCCCTGGGCAGCAAACCTAGGAGGAAATGCACATCTTTTGCTAAACCGTGGGCACCAGCGTGTTCTCCCTCAACACGGATGCCCAGGGTCCAGCCTCACAGACATTGGACGTTGTTACTCTCACTGAATTCTGGTCCTACCTCGTGGATGCTTCTTGGGGTGCCTCTTGGGGGGTCCTGCATGGTTTCAGCAGGACTGAATGGTCAGGGATTAACGGCTGCTCAATGGCAACTCACTCTGGAAAACCAGCCAGGGACAACCCTGTCACTGCAGGCAGAATCTGGTGGCTGGCGGTGGCCTCCTGCTCTGAGGTCTGTCTGTCCCATAGCCCCAGCCCACGAGCTGGTCTGCAGCAGGGCTGGTGGAGCCGGTGGCCCTCTTCTTGCCCAGGCTTCGCTTCCTTGTGGGGTTCAGGGTGCCCCCTCTCTGCTCTGTGTCTCATGAGGGTGGATGACCATCAGCCACACAGTGTCCTTCAGGTCCCTGCAGCCCCAAGAAAGGGCCTCAGGATGACACCTCAGTCAGCTGGGCAGGGAGGAAATACTCTGTCATTTTAAAGATGACAGTTCACAGTCCGAGCTTATGTGGTTTGAGAAACACAAATGCCCTCATAGCTGCTCTTACCTGGCTTCTCTGCTCGTCGGGGGAGACACGTCTCTGAGGCCACTCACTCTCCTGCTGTCTGATGGCCTCTCTTTCCTGATGCGGCTTCCCCACAACCTCTCCGTCTGGTCAGGGACCGGTGAGGCTCCTGAAGTCGTCGGGCCGAAGGGGAGGGCGAACAGGAAGTCCCCAAATGGTTTCCCTCAACAGACACGGTGCCCAGTGTCCAACGGCCACTGGTGTGTGAAGTCTGTAGCTGTCGTTGTCTGAATAACACGGCCAGGGAGCCAGCCCCGACTCCCAGTGACCCCAGAGGACAGAGTGGAAGGGACTGCCCGTGGGCTCTCCAAGGCTGCCTTTACCGGAGCAGATTGTCCAGCTTTCTCCCATAGAGTGGGTGGTGGGTTTGAACAACTGACCTTCTGTTTAGGCCCAGATACTTTGACCCATAGATCCCTCAGTGGTCCTGACCCAGGTACATTAAACATCTCAGACTCACCATTGTTAAGCCAATTGCAACTCCTAGTGACCTTCCCTCAGGATGCCCAGATTGTACACCTTTACAAGGGGAAATGGTCTCCTCTTTCTCCTTCTGAGCTGTGGTGGGATTCAGACCTTGGGAGGCAGGTGGCCCTGGGGTCAGCAACCCACTTGCAATAGACCGAACCACCAGGGCTCCCTGATCCAAAAAAAAGCTACAGAGTGTTTTTTTTTCCCCCAAGTGATGGCCATCCTAACCTGAGGCTTCTGTCCTGGGATGGAGGGAGGGAGGGAGGGAGAGAGGAAGGGGGGGGGGCGAGAGAGAGAATGAGAAGATGCGAGAGGGGATAAAAACGCGGCTAGCCTAGAAAAAGTGCCTGGTACCGGGAGAGCTTCCCTGAATATCTGAGGGTGATGTGTTCGTGGATATTCTTGAGCACAGCAGTTGGGAGGGCGGGCCGAGCGTGGGCTGAGGCGGGCTGGGGCCTGGAGTGGGAAGCGCCCTGCACTGGGAGGACAGACCGCCATCAGGAGGCCCACTGGACAGCACGGACACACAGAGGGGACCGCTGTCACCAGAGGAGCAGATTGTAGGGCACTTTGCAGGCAGTCGAGGTGGGCATCGCGAGCAGCAGGCACCCTGCGGGCACAGATGTGGGCTCATGGGGGTACCTCCTGCGGCTCTGTGCGGTGACAGCGGCCTCCATGTAGGGAGAGGACACAGCAGCCGGGCAGCACAGGGTCGTGTCACGTGTAGGAGGGCTGGCGCTGGATCCTGCAGGTGATGGCCGCGTTGTCTGTCTGTCTGTCTTCGTGTGACTGTGTGTCTGTTTAGCTGCACTGCATGGTGGGGGTGGGGGTGGGGGAGTGTTGAGACTTTAATAACCAAGAAGAAGATGGACGTGTGAGGCAGGGTGACGCAGGTGAGAGCTGAGGTGGCCCCCAGGGGAAACACGCCAGTGGGCAGCCTGAGAGGTTCGGGGGAGGGAAATCTGTCCTGTGCCCCACTGGTGCCAGTGAAGGGACCTCGCAGCTCCAAAATGCCCTGCCTTCCCCTCCCCCCACCCCCCAGTGCATTCGCCAGTGCACACAGTCTGAAAGTAGTTTAATGAGATGATCAAACCTGGGGGAAAACAAGGTCACATTTCTGATCTTGGCCAAAGAGCCTTGGCCTCGTCTGTGTGTGGAAAGTGAGACGCTTGCATTAGGTGGATCCATCAGCAATTAAGTCCCTATCTCCATGTGCTGACTCCATGCGGCATCCTGATGACTCAGGAGGTTTCAAGCCGACTGTAAGGGACACCCTCTTGGTACCGCAGTCCTTTCTGCAGGTGGCTTCCTGGCATCTTGTCTCATTGCGCGTCCTGTGGTGACCGTTCCTTCAAGTGTATCTTTCACTTCTGTGAGGGGTTGGTGGCTGAAGGCACAGCACCCCGAGAAGCGGGCCATGTCCCCGCTCCGAGAGCTTAGCAGACCTGCTCTGATGATTGGATTACTCACTCCAGAAAGATGTAAAGCCTCTGTGTCAAACAGCATGTGCCTTTGTGAGGCTGGGAGTTCTGCCTTTATCCTGGGGCAGCTCTTCTCTTATAAATCCCTTCCTGCCTTGCCCTCTGTCTGCGACACACAGCCACTCTGGTCAGTCTCGGACCTGCTCAGTACCCACGCGGGACCGGTGGACCTCCTTACCCAGCACAGGGTGGAAGCAGCATTGTAAAAGGAAATCGTATTTCTAACTGTGCTAGGTTATTTTGCAAAGTAAAGACTGTGTTTAGGGTAAAGAATCACTTTCTCAGAACTTGCTGTTGCCAAATTGGAACCAACTCCCAGCTGCCTGCCTGCTGGTTTCCAAGGCTTTAAATCCCACAGGAGGACCTTGTCCATCCTTCTCCTGAGGAGCCCCTGGTGGATTTGAACCAGCAGAGAGGTGCTGACTTTGGGTGAGCAAGGTCACTGCCTCTGGGCTGTGCCATGACTGCTCCCCAAATAATCACTTCAGTGGTTCTTATTAGAGGAGCCATGGGGACATAGAGCATAACATAGCATGCTGTTAACTGTAAGGTCAGTGGTTCAATTCTGCCTGCTGCTCCGAGGGAGAAAGGTAAGCAGTTTCCTCCCAGAAACATTTACGGTCTGGGAAACCCGACCGAAGAGTCCAAATCCACTCTGTAGTGGTCTGGCTTTAGAGTTTTTGTTTTAGGTATATTACGTACATGCTTGGGGTTTTGCGTTATTAATTCCAGAGAATACATATTCACAGGGGTGATAAAGCAGTCGTGAGTTCAGTCATTAGTCTATGCTCCTCCAGAAGCATGAATCTCAGAGAAGAGCTGATCTGAGGCATAGTTTCCAAGGGGGGCTCGGGGACTCATCAGGGGCTCGGGGACTCATCAGGGGCTCAGGGACTCATCAGGGGCTCCGGGACTCATCAGGTCCTTGGGGACATAGCCTCGAGGGTTATACATGGCCGAAGCTCCTTTTATAAAAATGTGTACCAGTTGTTTTCCTTTCTCGACCCGGGTGACTGTGCATTGACGTTTTCTGGAAGTGGCTGTTATTGTTGGCTGCTGCAGACTGGGCTCTGACTCAGACCTGAAGTCCCTCTTGGCAGGTCCCAGACGTGCCTTATTTCCTCTCTGATGGACAGCCTCCTGGGGACTCATTGCTGGGTATGTGAGGCCAGGAGGTCAGCCAGTTCAGGGGTGCCTGCTCTCTTTCATGGCGTCTGGACCTTGGTGGGCATTCAGACACAGCTCCTGCCCTCAAGAGGCTGGACTTTTTAGAAAAGGAGCAGCTAGTAAACAAATACACACAAAGAACCAAGGTAATTGCCAATTTTTGAAAGTGACGTGAGGAAATGAAGTGGTGATGATGACGATGATGGTGGTGGTGGTGGTGTTATAGCCACCACCGAGCGGCCTCTGACTAGGACTGACCCCACACACATCAGAACAACACGTTGTCCAGCCCGTGCCATCTTTGTGACCAGGTGTATGTCCAAGCTTGTCTGCTTACACACAACCACGCTCGTCTGCTGTCATTTTATCGGAAAGGATTCCCTCGTAATCCACAGGGTTTCATGGTGGGTTTGTTGTGGTTATTTTTAATACACATTTTTAAATTTTATGTTGGTTTGCATGAAAAATTCATAGACATTGTCTTTCATTATTATACATCGTGCTTCACACATTCCTTCATTCTCATTGTGTTTCTTATGCTCCTTCCCACACATTGTATTTTATAAAACCAGCCATCGTTGACTAATTATCTGCTGTTATTGATGTTAAGTGTGGTAGAGTCGCAGGTGACTCAAAGTAACCCAATGAACGAGAGACCTGGACACCTCCTGTATAACTTTCATCCTCTCTCCAGGTTCATAGGGTTTCCAGAGGCAAGCTATTGTGGAAGTGGATGCCACTCCTGCTTCCAAGTAATTATCTAGATACCTATAATTACACAGATATCGGATGGCCAGGCCATGCCTTTGTCACAGTCTTCGTCTAGGAGCTCTGCAGAAATCTGTCCTCCTTGAGTGACTCTGTGAGAATCTAAGATACCAGCTGGCTAGCCTCTACTATCGTAGTGACACACAAGCCACTCAGGGTGACAGATTAGCTGCAGGGCAGTGGGAAGAGGGTAACAACTCGTCAGCGACCCTGTGTTGTGGTTGTTAGATGCCATCAAGTCCACTGCCAATCGTAGTGACGCTGTGAACAACAGATCTGAACCTCGCTCTATCCTGTGCCATCCTCATGTTCTTTGTAACATGCTTCAGTCCGTCTTGCTGAGTCTGCCCCCCTCTCTCTCTGACCCTCCACCTTTCCTACCATGAAGCCTTTCTCCAAGGACTGGCCCCTCCTGTCAATATGCCCAAAGGATGTGAGACAGAGTTTGATCAGCCTTGCCTCTCAGGAGCACCTGGTCACACTTCTTCCAAGGTCGATGTGTTTGTTCTTTTGGCCGTCCACTGGCTACTCTGTGCTCTTATCCAACACCACAGTCTGAAGGCATTGACTCTTCTGTCATCCTTACTCATTGTCTACCTCTCAGATGTGTAGGAAATAGATCTGCCCTGCAGGCGTCCCAAGACTGTAACTGTCACAGGACCCAACTGTAACAGTGTTCTCTCTGCATATCTAGTGGACTTGAACTCCCACCCTCTCAGGTAACAGCTTCTTGCTCAGCCTACAGCGCCACCAGGGCTCCTCTAAAAGGATGCGGTGACACAGTCATTTGGAAGATACACAGGTACACTCATGTAGAGCCGCCCTGAGGAGTTGGCATTTGAGTTGAAAGGAACAGGTGGTGTGGAGTCCGCTCCAGTCATGGAAAAGACCCTGGCAGAAGCAGAGCAGGTGCAGGACTCCTGAAAGGCATGGCCTGGCGGGGGACAGTGAGACCACATCACATGGGAGAAATGATGGCAGGGCCGGACTGCACAGGACACTGCAGGCCCCGGTGACACCGTGACTCTAAGGCAGGTGTGACCGAAGGCTGGGGAGCGCTTGGTGCACTGGAGGGAAGGTTTCACATGGGTTGTGGTTCTGCTTTGTAAAACCAGCCTGGAGGCCACTGGAGAACCAGCTGGGGGTTCCCGATAACCAGGGGATAGGTAGGAGAGGAAGCAGGGAACACAGAGAGGCCATCCAGGTGACAGAGGGGACACTGACAGATGTGGCAAAGTGGACAGACATGTAATTTGACGTAAACAAGTCAGACTGACCAGGACGCTGGGCGTGGTGTCAGGCAAGGAGTGAAGACAAGCATGGCCTCTGGCTTTCGTGTCACACCTCGGTTTTTCTCATCACTGCGACATGGCAAAGTCGTGTTTAAAGGTCTGATTGTGGTTGTGTACTGTGGAGCCCACGCTGACCCCTAGCTGACCCTCTCACACAGCAGGGTACTGCCCATCTTTTCCCCACAGAGCAGTGGGTAGATTTGAACTGTAACCTTTGCTTACAGGATTGATTGGAGATGGGGAAACAAAGGTCCTGGCAATTTTCCCGTGGATCATGTGAACTTTTCCCAGCATCACATCGAGTCAGCTGTCCCCGCTCCCTCGGGGTCCGCTTCCCTTTGTGGTGTCAGCGTGTTGCTCTTGCGCAGGTGGTGACCAAGGTGAGGGCCTTCAGCAAGTCACGGCCATCCTCTGGCCCCAGACCAGCCACCAGTCTCACCTGCGTCTGAGAAATGGGACCAGCGGCTCTGCTGGTGGCCGCCCAGACAGGCTTTGATTGGAAAGCCGGTTACTCACCTCCCAGGTGTGCCTCTTCCCCAGAGAAAGCACACATTCTTCTCCAGCTCCTGACGCCTCCACTGTGGGGCCCGTGGGCGTCCTCCTTGGAGACAGGGGAACTTTCGTAAAATGAGACAGGTGACGGCTGCAGGCAGCAGGGCAGGCATTTGAAACGTGAGCTATATCTCCTGATCAGAGGCACCTAGGAATTTCATTTGTGCTGTGGGATAATGGTCTGTAAAAGGCAAACTTTTCTGGAATGTTGAGTTGGTGGGACGAAGGCCAAAGGGGAGGTGAGGAGTAAGTCCAGATCATTCTTCCTTCAGAGCCATTTTGATCACCACCACGTGCCCTTGGACAAGTTGCTGGCCCCCTGGTAGTGTCTATCTGAGTAGACCTGAGGTTCTGGGCAGTTAGCTCTGAGATCGAGGCCTGACACAGTCTCAGCATCCACAGAGCCAGGCGCTCACCAGCCGCCTCATTCCTCCTTCTCCCTGGGGGGCTGCCTTTGGCTAAACAATGTCAGCCTTCCAGGGGAACCTGCCCCTCAGGGGTGGTCATCTGCCAACACCCCCTTGGGGAGCCGTCTCTCTACAGGCCTGCTTGCTTTTGCAGACACACAGACCTACCTCACAATTTGTGATTTTCATATTTTATTTATCTACCCAGCATCACCCCGGCAACTTTGCCATGCGCCAAACATTGGATGAGCGTTATTCAAATCGTGTCCTTTCCATAAAACTCCGTTTACGTGCCATCATTATCTGCAGCATTAAATACATTTTAGGTCATCAGAAATTTTATGAGATATTTAGAAAAATGAATTTCTACTTAGCTTAAACACATTAGGGGATTATCCTCCGAGACCTCGCTAAAAACGCAGTCGTGTTTATTTGCAACCGCCAGGAAACGGCTGGCAGGTCTGTGCGCGCCTCCTCTTACTCCCCGCCACCAGGGCGCTTGCTTGTTAATTAGAGAAATTTCAACTGTCATAGTTGGCAATTATAGCTTCTGTATCATTGTCTGTTATGAATAGTCAATGAGAGCTGATTAATATGCATGAGTAGCAGTATATAGAGCATGTGCATTGGACCACGATCCAGCTGCCAGAGTCGCTCAGAGGAGGGAGAGGGGTGTGTGTCTGTGTGTGTGGATGAGCGTGTGTGTGTGTGTGTGTGTGCATGAGCGCATGTGTGCGTGCTGTCAGGGCGGGAGCAGGCGTGAGGGGACAGAGCTGCCTTCAGCTCCAGAGCGGAGCATTGGGGACCGGGCGGCTGCCACCTGCCGGGCTGGGCCCCAGTCATGTCTGCACGCTGAGTGCACTCTGAGCGAGGGGGCTGAAGATGGGCTGCAGCCTGTGTGGCCTGCAGAAGCCCGAGGAGCAGTACCGGTTACTCTATGAAGTTTGCCAGGTAAGCCCCTCCGGGGGCCGGGCCGGAGCCCACGGGAGGAAGCATGGGGGGGCTGCTGGGGCTGCGCATGGTGCCTCTGCCCCCTTGTGTATTTCTAGTCACTTGTTCATGCCTTTGCCCTCAGAGGCCCCTCGGGGCTTAAGTTTGAGAACAGTCACCGATGTTGATGGCTAGAGAGCGCGGCCGAGGCCGGAGGACCTGTCACAAAGCTCCTTAACAACAGGCTCCATTCCCCGGGTGTCCGGTGAATGCCTTCAGGAGGGTCATGGTGTGGTCACGCAGCCTTTGAACAAGTTGGAGAGGACAGGGATGATGATTAATGCTGGGGAGGTTTTGTCTCTGTTTACAAATCGCCACAGGGCTGTCCCCTCCTGGGCAGAGCGGGGCATTGGCTTGGGTCTGTGAGCAACTCTGGTAATGACTGGAGCTCTGGATTCGCTCCGGATGCGCGCTCCACGCTGTCACTGCCGGGCCGCGCTCCCAAATGCACAACTTCAGGGGCAGAGCGTGGGTGCCGCTGCTGCTTCCCGGAGCTGCTGGCGTTGTCATTAACGATGTGACATTTCAGCTGAGGGTGCCTTTTAGCTTTTAAAGCGCTTCATTTCCATCTTGAATTAGGAGGTTTGGGTACTGCCATGGGAAACTTGTTTGGCAACTGAAGGTTCTCCCATCTTTCATCAGTTGAGGTTTGTTTTTTCCTTAGTGGTAACAAGCATGCTCCTGCTTGAGGTTTGAGGTGAAAATGTTGGGAGAATATTGTTGTAGCAAATGGGACAAACAAGCCTCAGTTTATAGCATTAAGCGATTCATTAGTTTAATTTTTTAAAGAGCCTGACTGACTTAAAGAATTTGATTAGCCGTGTATCCGCTGGCCTGCTTGCGTTGGCCACCAGATGGCGCGTGCCATTAACAAAGACGCGGGAAGGCTGGGTGTCCCTGGGGTGGTAGCCACATGACCCAGTGCTCCAGTGACTCGGAGAGGACAGGAGATCCATGTCTGTCCCCAGCTGACATCAAAACGGTTAAAGCAGGCATTATGGGGCAAGGGTCGCCCCACTGTGCAGAGAGCACATCTTTTACCAAAACCAAGCATTTTAAATAAGTTTTGGGAAACATTCCTCTGACCTACATGCCACTTCATACTTAAGAGTCCCCTGGACCCGTGTTCCTTCCAGATCAGCTGTGGGGAGCACATGGATTTGGGTGCAGCACCATGCCACTGGTGATCTGGCCCCCGTGGGATCATGTGTTGTGGTGGTGGTGGTGGGAGTGGTAGAATCTTAAGTTTGTCCAGTTGTCACGTGGGATGATTCGGGAGAGTCTTAGTGAGTTGATCATTCAGAACTGAGAGAGCGCGCACGCACACACGCATGCACGCACACGTGCACACACACACACCATCACCTCACCCAGCATGTGTCTGCCTGGCATGAAGCAGCTGAGAATAGCCAGGCCAGGGCAGCCTTAATAACATCCTGGGCTTCTTCTACCATCAGTGCAAAGTAGTGTATCTGTTCGCAGCCATTGTTGTAGGTGTATTGATGACACTGACATCCTTCGGAAGGTAACCCACACCGCTGGTCTTCCGTTCATCACCGTTACTTGTGCACCTCCACCCCCACCTCGGAGCAGGAGCCTGGGTTCTGTTTTCCCTGGGTGGATTTATGCGGAACTATTTCTAGCCGAAGTATCACTGGGAAATTGCTGTTGACGGACTGTCGTCTGGATTACACGTGGTCCGCATGTAGGAAGCCGTGTGGATGTATTTCCCGGAATCTCACAGTACTTTTAGAACCCATTACCCTGCACCAGCCAACTAAGTCCCCCCAAGCCCCCTCTTTGCTCTATTCTTTTAGAGTCCTGAAGCATATCGTAAAGGAATCCACAGTGCACTTGCAGAAATGAACAATTATGTTCCTGCTCTTATTATGCAAAGCCTTATTAGAGCAGAGAATTAAGGTTTCCATAAATCACAGTTGCAGAAGGGCCGGTGTGCCTGGCTTCAGTCAGCCACCTGACAGCAGCACAGAGAGGATCAAATAGTCCAGGGCCAGCCTTTCTCCGTCCCTCACCCAGAGAGAATTCTTCTTTAGAGCCCTTGGCAAGCTGCCCACAGCCTCTTTGAGGCTATGGTGAACTTAATGAAGGACCCTGGTGGTGCAGTGGTTAACCTGCTCCATTTCTAACCCAAAGGTCAGCAGTTCAAACCCACCAGCCACTCCATGCTCCGTGGAGAAAGGAAGGAGGCGCTGTGGTTCTGTAATGACCACATGGGGAGCCTGTGGGCAGCTCCACTCTCCTGCAGGACTGTCTTGAGTTAGAATTGACATGATGGCAAATGGATTGGTTGTGGTTTGTACTTTAAAACCAAGAACAATGTCATTAAAATGTATTGGACCTTTAATCACATTAGAAAAACAGCAACACATTAGCCAGTGTAGTGACTCAAGGGCTTCGTTAGGAAGGTACACACATGGGGGGCCGAGGCTGAAGCGTGGCAGAGACACTTGGGGACTGTCAGCCCTGAGGAGGAGAGTTGGGGATCAGCGCCCACCCGCCCTGCGGCCAGCAGAACAGTTGGGCTACAGCAGCATCTGCGTTCCTCCAACTGTGGGGTCTACTGTGGAGTCTACATAGCATCACGGCAGCCTGAGAGCCATCAGGGATATGGAAGTTAAGTTTGCAGTTGCTTTATGCTTGTGAACACTCCTCAGCACCACTAACGTGGAAAGACGGGGAAGAAGGGAAGGGTGACACAGCCTGGGGTGGCCGGGGCTGTTGTCTCCTCCGGGGATGGGGCATACCTGGGGCAGGGGTGTGGGAGAGAAAGCCTCACGGGCTGAGCTGGTCCCCTGTGTTTGCACAGTAGTCAGTGATCTTCAGGAGTGGGGGCTGTGGTTCATGCAGCCCATTGGGACTTACTCTTCCTTTGAGGCTTTGATTTTCTCTACTCTTCTTTGCGCTGCTCAGGCAGAGACGAAGAGTTCTATCTTAGAGAAATACTCATGAAAATTTAAGACCTCAGTCGCTACTCACCCCAGGTAAGCTGCCTTTACGAACTGTGCGATGCCAGTGAGCCCAGAAGTGGTATCAGACTTTGGTCTCTAGCCACCTCCCCCGGGCTCATTGACTCAGACCCAAGCAGGGTTTGACTGAGCCTGAGAAACCTGCCTGGCTTTGTCTGCTGTTGTACTGTGTATCTCGGTATACTGTATACCAGAATATATTTGCAGCACATCCAAACAGGGTGTATGATCTTCTGACAGACCTATCTATAAAAGATTCTGCATGCACTCCATACGCCACCCCACACCTGTTTAGCTCACACGTCTATCTTTATATCCACTCGTAAGTTCTTGCTGCTGTTGCTCTTAACTGCAAAATGATGGATTGCAGGACTGGCCGTTTCTGGGTGCTCGTGTGCAACCCCCAGCATCTCCTCTGCCTTGGTCATGCCGTGCTGACACCCCCGTCCCCCCGCCATCCTTTACCTAGTTATATACATCTACCATCAAGGTAGTCCTTTCTTCTCTGCTGCCCTTTCCATAGGCAGCTCTGGTGGTGAGAAGTTGAACTGTAATCCCAAAGGCACAATCGAGCAGCTGCTCTGTGGGAAATCCGTGGGCCGAGACCCTCAGTTAGTCTACAGCCTCTTAAAACCCGCTGGAGGATCAGCTAGGTGTCCGTTCCAGCTCCTTCAAGAACAATGCCTTCTCTGTACAGTGTTACTCTTCTCTCCAGTGGGTTTGTAACAGTATCTGTCCTTCATATGACGTGTGACCAGATGTACTCAGCCTGATGTCCTCCAAGGGAGCTCTGGCCATGTCACATGAAGGGAATTGCACTGCTCACCCAAAGACAGTCCATCCGCCAGAAGCTTCTCGGGACAGAGATGGGCAAACTTTTTCCATGGGATTGATGGAGACCCAAGGGGGGTCACTATGAGCAATTCTGATTTGATGGCAATGAACTTGAGCTTTCTGGTAATGTTCTCCGTGTGCATCTGCACTGAGGTGTTTTGCAGACTCATTATGCTTTAATGTTGTGTGTCCTCTACCCTTTCTGATGCCAACCAGAGAACCTTTGTGCCAGTTTGAGTAGACAGTAGTGAAGTGATTCTTGTTGGGACAGAGGTTTCAAAAGTGCAGATTACAACAACTTCCATGTTCCCCTAAGTGCCTGCACATTTTCCTGGGGGAAGGACACCTTCTCTCTATATAGTCTCGGCATGCCTCACAGCAGGAAGCTCAAGATTACTTCTAAGCACTTGCATCGTGCCAGCTCGGGGCTCTGGGCCTGCCATGGTCCTCCTCATTTTGTCTTCACAACAGTGACAAGCCATCCACTTTCCAAGTCACTGAGACCCTGTAAGAGGGGCTGGGGTCCTGTCTCTGAGATCTTGTGTAAGTCGTCTTCACCAGTGCCCGTGAGCCGATGACCAGCACCGTATAGGACACCTGGGGAGTTTTGCACAAGTACTCCTGTGCTGGTGGGGCACACACACCCCCATTCTCAAAAAGACCCCCGTGCTGCCTGGTCCCTCTGGCAGAGCTGAGAGCACTTGGGTCTGTTTCTCTTACAAACAGAGGCTCTGCCCCTCACACAGGTGGAGAGGGACTGCTGAGAGAGGGACTGCTGAGAAATGGACTCCAGACCCTATGACCTTCCAGGGGAAGCTTCCAGAATGCACCGCTTGCCTCTCAGTAACAGCAGAAGATACACTATCAGACTCCTGTCTGCTTTTTTCTTTAATTTTTTTTTAAATTGTGACTGGGTTTTGAAAAGCTAAAATCAATCGATAATTGTGACTTTCCAGAGAATTTATCTCTGTGGCCCTCCCCATGTTAATTCATTAGACAGCCGACCAGAAAAACACACATTTCTGTACTAACGCTTATGAGAAACAGCAAGCTCATGGAACCTTCTGGAAACCCAACTGCACACTGTCCTATTTTCGTGTTTAATTAGAGACATGAGACTCAACGAGATGAGTTTACTGCTTCAGAGCTGAGCATGTCTGAGTCTGCGGGGTGTCTGCTGGGTTATGATAGTGTTCAGTGTGGACAAAGTTAATGATGGTTAATTGGATGAGCATAAACTTGACCTTTACACAGCAGTGTTGAAATGAGCACAGCTTTCATGCAAGGAAGAGTCCGTTTGCTTCACTAGCCTGTCATTTCTGAACACTTTGCTGCTGAGTACCTGTGTGCTGGAAACTTGAGGAGACGAAGCCATATATGGAGAGAGAAGGCCCATTGCCACTCTCCTTGACCAACCGCAGGCCCTTTACCCATGAGGTTGGGCCTGGCCTGTGGCTGGGAAGGGCCTGGATTCTCGTGCGCATCACTCAAACGGAGTCTTCCCTTGAAAGGAGCCTCTGGGGTGGTGGCGTAGTCTGTAGGAAGTTGTTCTGCTAACCCAACCAAAGTCAATGCTCCGTGGTGGTTCGAATCCACCAGCTGCTCCCAGGAGGAAGATGAACAGTCTTCTCCCATGCGATTTACAGCCTCAGACAAGCTGCTGGAGGGTCAGCGGTAGGTCCATTCCAGTCCCATGGCAATGACTTTGCCTTTTGAGCCATCGAGATTGTCTCCACGACAGTAAGTTGCGAAGCACCTCCATGCTGCTTAAGGAATAATGGCCGGGTGAACAGCCTGTGCCTCGCGTTCTAATTGATACTGCTTTTCAGATAAACCAGAAATTCCTGGAGAAGAGGGAACTCAAGCTTTCGGATACATTTTCTTAAGTCTTCACTTGATAGGCAAGAGTAGCTCCTATTTGGACACGAACATTCAGATCAAAATTTAACCATCTGTTGGCAACTTTTTTTAAAAAAGCTTAAGTTTGCTTTTAAGCAGAGCCTTTTTCAAGTAAATTGTTCAGTAATTATAACTTCTGAGTACGAAGGTGACTAGTGTTTTCTCTGTACAATATGCATCTATCTGTGTGTGTACAATGCTCACACACATGTATACAGACACATGCATGTATGTGGAAGGCCACTGTTCTTAGAATCAATCTTTCTGGCTCCAAAACAATCCCGTATCCTCTGTGAACCAAGCCCTCCTCCTTCCTCTCCCCAAAAGTGCCTCGTCAATAGGAAAGTAATCTAATTAAAGTATTTCCCAATAGCATGATTGATGATGTCTTCTTAGAAAGGACCTTGTTATCCAAATGGATCCATCTGTGGAATTCAGTGGGGGTTGGGATATACTGGAGGGGTCAGTGGGGGTGAGCAGGGGCAGTGGGGGTGAGCAGGGGCCGCTTTCTCACGTTATTGTTGTTCGGTGCCATTGAGTCGAGTGTGACTCCGAGCTGACCCTGTGAACAACAGATCTGAACCGTGTCCTGTCCCGTGCCATCCTCCTCATGTCTGACTTGCTTGAGGCCATCGCAGCCGTCGCTGTATCAGTCTATGTTGTGTAAAGTTGTTCCCACTTTCATTGATGCTCCCCCTTTCCAAGCACACTGTCCCTCTCAGGGAACAGCCTCACCTAGAAACATGCCCAGGCTACGTGAGGCAGAGTTTGATCCTCCTTGCCTCCAGGAAGCACCTCTGGCTACACTTTTGTCCAAGAAACGTCTGTTTCTCTTTTGACATTCCATGAGATGTTCAGTGCTCTTCTCCAAAAACAAACCCAGAGGTATCGGTTCTTCTGCCATCCTTGTTCATTGTCCAGCTCTCAGATGCATAGGGAGTGATTGAAAAGAGCATGGCCCGCGTCAGACACACTTTATCTTCAAACTGATGTAAGTGCTCCTCAGAAATGTGGAGATGTCCCTGACACAGATTTGCATCTCCCGATCTCCCGACTGCTGGTACTAAGGGTGCCGATTGTGGATCAAAGTAAGATGAAGTCATTGACAATCTCAGTCTCCCCTCCATCGACCGTAATGTGGGTTATCAGTACAGTGGTGAGGATTTTTGCTTCTTGATGGTGGAAAGTAATCCATATTGAAGGCTGTAGTCACTGATCTTCTGCAGCAAGTCTCTTTGAGCAAGCAAGGTTGTGTCATTTGCATAACGCAGGTTGTGGTTGATCCTTCTTTGAATCCTGATGCCTCATTCTTCTTCTTAGAGTTCAGCATCTCGCATGGTTTGCTCAGCATACAGACGGAAGAGGTGCAGAGAGAGAATACAACCCTGATGCACATCTCTCCTAACTTTAAACCATCCTGTGTTCCCTTGCTCTTTTCAGACAACAGCTTCTCTGTCTAGGTTTCATATAAGCCTAATTAAGTGTTCTGGGATTCCCATTCTTCTCAGGGCTAGCCGTAGTTTGTTAAGATCCACACAGTCAAATGCCTTTGCATAGTAAAACAACAGCAACAACAAAAAAAAACAACAACAAACAAAAAAACACAAATAGGCATTCTTGTGGTATTCTCTGCTTTCAGCCAGGATTCATCTGACGTCAGTATTGATATCCCTAATGCCACAGTCTCTTCTTAAACCAGCTTGAACATCTGGAATTTCTCTGTCAATGTGTTGTTCTATCCATTTTTGAATGATCTTCAGAAATATTTTGCTTGCTAATATTAATATTGTTTGATAATTTCCAAGTTCTTTCTTGATTAAGAACAAATATGAGTCTCTTCCCATCAGCCAGCCAAGGAGCTGTGTTTCAAATTTCCTTCCCTAGCCTGGTGAGCATGTCTGGGGTCTGCATCTGTTAGTTGAAACTTGTCGATTGTTATCCCATTGATTCCTGTAGCCTTCTTTTTCGTCAGTACCTTCAGTGCAGCTTGAACTTCATTAATTATCATTGGCTCTTGCTCACATGGGACTTCGTGAAATTTTTCAGGGTCAACCCATATATTTTTGGCATAATGACTCTGTGTGTATCCCTTCCATCTTCTTTTGGTCTTCCCTGGACCACAAGTTCTTTCTTTCTGAAGAGAAACTATATAAAGAGTCCCTGCAGGGCAGGCCACAAGATAACATATCTATATAGTCTCTAAATAGAGAAATATGTCTCAGGTGAGGGTTCTCTTATTTGAACAGATGAGTCAGAATCATCTGGAAGGCTTGTTACCTGTTGGTAAGTTGTTCGTCTCTTGTGGGTTTGGGTTCCATCGTAAAGGTCAGGTGTCACAGTTCTGAGAACCACTGACCTAGGAGGTACAGAGATCGATGGACAGGTAGAGAGAAGACTACTGCCTTTGAGTCTGGTGCTTTTTCCACTAATTCTTTTTCTTCGTCACGAGAGAGAGGTTCTTGTCTTTTCACACTCACATCAACACTTGACATCATCAGACTTCTAACAATGTCAGTGCAGTTAACCTGAAGACATAGTTCAGCATAGTTTAAACTTTCATTCTTGTTTCTGTTCAAGCTTTTGCCCATTTCTCTACTGGATTTTCCCTTCCCCCTGCCCCCCTTCTCTTTCCTCTCTTGGTTTGTCGTGTTTTTACAGATATGGTCTGAATGACAATTCTCTGTAAGTTACATGGGTTATGAACAGTTCCTCCCTGGTCATCTATCTTTAAGTTTGCCCGTAGCAGAATCTCTTCATCTGATGGAGGTGTAGAGAACAATTTTTTTCCTCAGGGTTTTTGGCTTTTCTGTGTTACTGTTTCTTTCACTCTCAGTGCTGCCTATTCAGAACCCACTTCATAGCTGAGCCTCCACTGAGTTTCCAAGGAAATAACTCAAATGGGAGAGGCTTCCCTCTCTATCCCTTTGTGCTTCTCAAGCTTCAGTCAGGTCCATCGACACCTCTGTCTTTGGGTGAACAACGTGTTCTCTACCTTAGAGTCAAAAGGACGCTCTCCTGCATTTCCTTCTAAAGGTTTCGTTTGAGTTTCATCTTTCAAAGTTATGTTTTAGACACAGTGTAAGCTTGGAATCCAGCATCATTGTTTACATTAGAGATTTTTTTTGGAGAGGGACGTCATGCTTGGGAGGGTGTAGGGACAGCGTGGGAGAGGAAGACCCTCTATGAGGTGGATTGATTCAGTGAATGGGATAATCGGGATGGGTGTATCGGAGACAGTGTGATTGGTACAAGACAGAGCAGAGTTTAGGGCTGTTGTACATGGGGTTGCTATGAGTCGCAAGTGACTCAATGGCACATAACAACAACTACAACAACAACGATTTTTAATGCAACATACATATCTTTTTACAGCATATTCTTTCCTTTTTCCCCATTCATTCATTGTTAAACTTTTCTCGCTGCCCACCACTCCCCCCCCATTCGTTTTTCTCTTTGAAAAAAAAAATAAATTCTTTCATTGTTATACAGTCCACACACGCCCCAAGTCCCCAGTCCACTTTACTATGCATTTCTTTTACTGGAATCTTGTCATGAAAAAAATACCTAATTCTATATTCCTTTTAAACAGCTCTCTCCATCATCTGTTTCAATGCACTGTACATTATTTATCCCCTCTTTCCTTAGGTTCTTCCAACCCCAGTGTCAGTCCTGTTTTACAACAGTGGCATTATGCAGTATTTGTCCTTTTGTATCTGAGATCTTTCACTCAGCATAATGTCCTCCGGGGTCACTCATTTTGTATAATATTTCATGAGTTCTTTGTTTTTCAAGGCTACATAGTATTCCATTGTGTGAATATACCAGAGCTTCTCTAGCCATTTGTTGATGGGCACTTGAGTTGCTTCCAACTCTTTTCTATTGTGAACAAAACAGCAATAAACATGGGTGTGCTTATATCTGCTTGGGTGATGGTTATGGTTTCTTTAGGGTAAATTCCCAGTAGTGGAACTTCTAGGTCAGATGGTATTTCTATATCCAACTTTTTGAGAAATCTAAGTATTATTCACAGAGAATTTCCCCAAGGTGCAGGTCGCTTTCT
Organism: Elephantulus edwardii; assembly: GCF_000299155.1. Lineage (NCBI taxonomy): Eukaryota > Metazoa > Chordata > Mammalia > Macroscelidea > Macroscelididae > Elephantulus > Elephantulus edwardii. The sequence goes on along the minus strand of NW_006399841.1, from coordinate 10,237,824 downwards.
GTCGGTGGGACTGCCCCGGCCTCCGTGCTATGTCACATTGGTCAGTTTGACTAATCCTGCACCAGGACCACACACAGCGCATCCATCACATTGCACTGTGGTCATGTGGTGATGTCGTCATCTGGTAGGCAGGACTTTCCTCAGCTCCACCTCTTGTTCTTGGCTGTTTCAAGTGCCCTCCACCTCAACATGTTACATCCTGAACTTGCCGAGATGAGGTGTTAGCTGTGTTCTCTTCCTCCAACTGGGTGATAGGTTTACAAACATTCACCATGGCTTGCTTTTAAATTACATGTTTTAGAAACATGTTAAAAACTGCTTAAATTTTTGCAGTAATATTAAGAGAATACACAAGACTCTGTGTTAAAAGCACCTTGCAAATATCTTGAAATAAATTCAGTCAGAATTTGTACTGAATGATGGTGGAATGATCTGGAAAAGACGGCGACAGTTGCACACATGATGGATATCATCAATACCTCTATTATAGATGGAAAATTTGTGACTCACAAATGGTTAGCTGTGTATTTTTATCACAATAGAAATAAAGATTCAGTGATGAGGAGGACAGGGAAGGGAAGGGCTATATAAAGATCGGAAAGAATAAAGAGGTGATTTTTTTTTTCCTAAAATAAAGCATTCTTTATCCCTAAGAGAATTTTCTCTAACCATTTGTCACAAGTGAAGACATCTGTGAGAAAAGAGTGCTTTGAAATAGTGTTGTTAGAAACACATTTCCCAAGAGTTTGCATGTTTTCTATAAAGCAAAATATTAAGCAAAAGTTTTAAGGTTTGGTTCTTCTGGTGAGTAGGCACTAGCTGTCACAGTGTTAACCCAACAGAGACAGCAGCTTGCTGGGCATGTGGGACCTGTGTTAGCAGTTCGCTGGGGTTCAGCATTTCTGCTTTGCTATATATCGTGACTAATTATTCTCTGTTCCACCCAAAGTGCTGATGGTTGTTGCTTGAAACGATAGAAGTCACCTCGGTTTTGGTAAAAGAGAACTTAAGAGTTTCCACTTTAGGATGAGTTTTGAACCAGTGACTCAGTTTTAGCAAACACTTTTATCATACTTGAGAATCCTGGGGAGAAGTTGCTGTCCTTCCAAACAGGATTTCAGTCCTGTCAGGAGCTCTGGTGGCCCTCGTGGTAAGAATCTGCACTGCAATCCAGAAGGCACAGAGTTTGAACCCACCAGTTGTTCCTTAGGGAAGGAAGGGCAGTCTCCTCCCATGCAGTGTATTGCTCTGCGAACCCACTGGAGGATCAGCTATGGTCCCTTCCGACTCGACGGCACACCACCACCACCACAGTCAGGAGAGGAAAACTAATCTCACTGCTGTCAAGTCAGCTCCGCTGTCAAGTCAGCTCTGACTCAGACACCTTAGGGGACAGAGTCGAACTACCCACTGGGTTTCCAAGGCTGTTTCTTCACAGGAACAGACTGCCCATCTTTCTCCTGCAGGGTGGTCAGTGGGCTGGAACTGCTGAACTTTATGTTAGCAGTCCAGCTCTTACTCTCCTAGTCCACTAGGGTTCCTGGTTAGAGGAAATCAGCAGAGCTTTCCCCTAGAATTTGCGTTGGCCTCTGATGCCTGGATTATGTTCCTTTGTACCCTGTTTTGAATGACTGGAATGAACCTGGAATGAAGATACTCTTCTCATATAGCAGTGATAATGCACGTATCTCACAGTATTTACCAGCATGGTCTTGTCCGGAGCAGTTCTGTAACAAGCCATACATCTACTCCCCTTGACCAGCTATGGTCTCCTTTTTATTTTTATTTCTCTCTTCTGCAACCTTCCAACACTAAGACTGGTAGGCTGAGGCTGGGTGCCTGGAAACTTTCCAGCATTTAAACTTTGATTAGTTAGCCTGTGTGCTTATTTCTTCCTCTCCAATTAAGTTTCTATTCAAGTTGCTCGGGTTGAAACCCCGGAGGAAGTGAGTTGCACCCCCAGGGTTAAGGAATTAACATCTGAGGAAACACATCCATTTTCTCAATTGGAATTTCAGAGCCTGCACTCTCTCAGACCCAGGGCAGCAAAGGGATGCCCAGAGATGAGGGAGCACAATGGTCCGTATCCTGAGAGAGTGGAGGCCCAAGCTTAATAGATTCCACCTATTCAGTTGGTTATCCTAATAATTAATGTAATAGATGACCTCCATTGAGGGTTATTCACCATTCACATACTCCTGTATCTACTGCTGTCGAGTTGATTGCAGTCCATAAGGAGCCTCAGAGGACAGCTTCCCCATGGATTCTCAAGGTGGTAAGCTTTAAGAGAGACGGCCTCATTTTCCCCTACAGAGCCTCTGGTGAGTTTGAACCGCTGGTCTTTTAATGTAAAGTTGACAAACTTGCTTCTAGTTTATGCAGCTGTTTGGAGGCTGACCCAAGTTCTGGCACAGAGAAGTCTGCACCTAGCCCCATCCTCATGGGGAAGGTTCCGTCCACATCCTTCCAGCGTAGGAGAGGATGCCAGGAACACTAGAAGAACTTGCTAGTATCTGGGAATACGATGGAGAGGAAGAAATGCCATCCTGTCATTACAGGTTTACATGCTAACAAAATGAAAGCTTACACCGCTGCTGTTGTTCCTTCAGGGAATGGCTGGTGGATTCAAACCACCTACTTGGAGGGGAGCTTTGGTGGCCTGGTAAGGAGGTAAGGAGCTGTGCTGCCAATCTGAAGGCACGTGGTTCAAATCCACCAGCTGCTCCATGGGAGAAAGATGAGCAGTCTCCTCTGATGTGATTTACTGCCTCTGAAAACCCGCTGGAGGGTCAGCTGTGAGCCAGTTTCAGCTCTGCACCACCACCACCACCACCGCCACCACCACCTTCACCATGTTTGGGTTGGCAGCACAACTCCTTACCCACTAAGCCACCATCAGGAGGCCCTGATTTGACACCTGCTCCTCAAATGAAAATATATAAAATGTTTTTTCAGAGTCTGAAAGTACCACTTAGAGAAGATGGTGTGATGACTGTAAACAGCGTATTTCAGAAGGCGTGTTTTGGGATCGCATTAAAATAGTATCCATGCCTCCCCGAAATAATTAATGGGGGTGGGGGACGAGGGATTGAAATGTCTTCCAATAACCATGCTTTAAAACTACATGGTTACAAACTGAGAAATAATGATTGAACCCTGTAGAAAATACCCTGATGAGGCAGATGGATAGAGATCCCAGTTTATTGGTGATTCCAAAGTCAGGAGAGGGGAGTCATTGCAGGAAACATGGACTGACTGTTGGTGGTGATGGGAAACGGACAGCGGACAGTGGGGGTATTTGCACAATACAATGAATCTAATTGGTATCGCTGAATGATACGTGTAAAATGTCCAAAACCTTCCCTCCAAACTAGGTAGGTAGTGTATCCGAGGTCCAGAAGGAGAAGGATGGTGACACTCTGTCTCACATACTATGAACATGTCATCAGGAGGGGTCAGTCCTTGGAAAAAGGACGCGCTGGGAAAGGGGGCGGGTCAGGAGACCCTCAACAAGCTGGACTGACGCACTGATTGTAACAGTGGGCTCAAGTGTGTCGGAGACGATGAGGCTGGTCTAGAACAGGGCAAGGGTCAGGTCTGTGACTCACAGGGCGCTGTGAGTCAGAGTCGGCCTGATGCCACCTAGCAACATGATTGTGACAAAGGTAGCTTTTATACCGAGCTGAGTTTATATGCAAAGGCTAGACTGAGAGCTACAAGTGTGTTTACGCACATGATCCGAAACAGTGGAATACTATGCAGCACGCAGGAGCAGTAACTTTGTAAATGATTGCGTGACTTGGGAGGGACTGGAGAGCATTATGCTGGGTGAACTAACTCAGTTCCGTAAGGATAAATACTGTATAAAACTGTAATTATATAATGAATATAAGGATCCAGGAGGGGTGGGAGAGGCTGGAAGCAGAGGGATGTGGATGTACAGGGGGAGGGGGAAAAGGGTTGTACAATTTGTGGGTAGGGGGTGAGAGAAATGGAGAGAATTTGAAATTGAAATAATTTGTTCAAATTTGTACTCAAATTTTATAGATAAACTAGTAGGGGAAAATGTATATGAATAAAATATACTATAAAAGTATTGTTGTTGTTGTTGTTGTTGTTTGATGCCATCGAGTCTTAGACGACTCATAGCGACCCTATGAACAAAAGGCCTGAGCACTGTTCGTACATAGAGTTTCCAGAGGCAAGCCATTTTGGAAGTGGATGCCGCTCCTGCTTCCAGGCTTGATTTAGTCGGGAAGCTCCAGCCAACACTGTCCACCATGGGTGCCCATTACCATGATTGGCACATCACTCACTGTCACAGGCTTCAGCATCACAGCAACATGGGTTCCCTCTGTACAGCAATGCACAGACCAGTGCTATACCACCTGCACGTCAAACAAACATAAAGGTATCACTATAGGAAAATCAATAAAAATATATTTAAAAAAAAAATACATGTTCTCCGGACATAGTAGCTGTTCAGTAAAACCCCATACCCATGCCCAGCTCGCAATAACCCTTAGGATGGAGTAGAACTGATCATAGGGTTTCAGAAGCTGTAAATCTCCAGGTAAGTGGACTGTCCTCTCACTCCTGCAGAGCAGCTGGTGGCTTTGAACCATGTACCTTGTAGTTAGTAGCCAAGCACTTAGCCGTGGCATTCATAGGGCTCCTTTGTGGACGTCAGAGCTGCAGAATATGCTTTTCTGTGAGCTCAGTCCTGAGACAATGGGAAACGAGGTCAGACACAAGTTTAGAGAGCTTCCTATCCATGCTAGCAAACTCAGCCAGTAAAAGACTTAAAAGAAAAATCCCTGACCCAAACAAAAGCAGGAGGAAAAACTTCCCATTGCCTCCAGCGACTGAAGAAAAACACCGCGTTCTCCCATGGCTGCGTTCCGCCGTTCTCTGATGAGGGGCCATATTTTTGCCGCCAGCAGTTTCATTTTTTTGTGCTCAGACCCGCATGCCCTCGTACTGAAACATAACTGCAAGTGAGTTTCCACCCAGCTGGGCATGCTCGCTAGCAACACAGAAGCATCACAGCTCTAAATGTCACCCCAGCAGTCTCCCTCTCCCCTCGGATAACTTCACTGTCGAAAATATTTGTTATACTCTTTTTTTGGCACTAGGTTTGATACAATCAAAGCCGTGTACACATTCTCTGTCTCCCTCTTTCCCTCTCTTTCTTTCTCTCTCCCCCTCTCTCAAATCCTTGTGTTTCCTCATTTTCTAATTACACCATCAAGTGTTTTGTTTGGTTCATTAATTCCTTCCCAGATGATTTGCTCCTGGTAGGTTTCTAGCAAACCCTCCCCATGTCTAATAAATCATCTTAGGAAAGGCTGCAGGTTTTTTTGTGCATTTGGAGCTGAGTCCACATGCTCATTCCTATTCTTGCCACTGTAAATCAGCTCATTCTTCTCCCTGTCACAAAGACAACCTTTGCATTTTATGATTAACCCTTCCTGAACGATTAGGCACCAGAAGAGAGGTCCGCGTTCTGCCTCTGACCACCCTTCCTGAGTTCTCAGTGTTTGTGTACGGGACAATCTCAAGGTCATATTGGCATCTAGACATTTCTGCATGTGACCGAGGACTAGTGGAGCGTCTCCGTCTGCTGGGCCTGACAGTCCAGAGGACACCCAGGGGGACTCTCTGCCCTGATACAGAGACGTTATTGCTGTTGTATTGGTTCTGACTAACAGAGACTTCTGTAGAGTTAGAAGGGAACGTAACCCAGTTGGACATTGTCACCATGATCACTGCTAATTATGAGCCCATTTAGCATCAGTTCATCCCACATGCTTTCTGCTGACCCCAAGCTTTCCCAACTATAATGTCCTTCTCTAGTGACTGGTCTCTCCTGATGGCATGCCCAGTGAGAGCTAGAGGAAGACTTTAAAGGAATATTTTGTGCATAAAATCAAAATGAAGAACAAGGAAAAAAGTCAGCAAGTTTTAACTGAGTCTCCTTGGGCCATTGAAGGACCCACGGTAGGGTGTGGAAAGGGTGGGGGAGCATAGTTCCTGCTTCCAGGATGTGACGGACTTGCTGAGAATGGTTGTGAGATTGTCTGTGGGATAGCAGCCTCCTGTTCCTATATCTGGAATCATTTAAAAAGACTTTAGCATTCATTCACTCAGCAGAATGTTGTCCGGTCTCTAAGGACAAATACTGCATAAGGCCATTATTATAAAAATAGAAGGATAACTAGTAAAACATGTATGGGGTCCCAGTGGGGGCAGGGGAGAAGTTGAGTAGGGGTGAAATCAGAGTTGCACAATTTGGTGGGTGGAAGGAAGGAGTAAAGAAAATGAGAAGGATCAAGTGGGGACCCGAAAAAAGACAGGGTTATGATGAGCATAGCCCCATGATGATTAATTTTATAAAATACAGTGGATGGGAATGATTGATGAAACACAATGTGAATGAAGAATGGTGTGAAACACAGTGTATATGAACTTTGTGAGAAAACCAATATAAAATAAAATACTTTATAAAGGAAAAAAGGTAGGCTTTAGATACCTGTCTGCTGAGGTCATCTTCCATTGAAAATCATGAACTGGAGCAAATACCCCCTACTTCACTTTACAGATGAGAAAACTAAGGTGCAGAAAAGGTCAAAGTATATTTTGTATACTTAGCTGTTCATCTTTTGGGGCCAAGCATTTTTCAGTCGGATCACACACCCACACATGAATCTCATGTTATCAACTCAGTTCCTACTCCCCACAAGAGCTTTTAATTGTAAGTTTCCATGAACTCATCAGCTGTATTGAAGGCTGCCTGTGGGCTGTGGGGTCTGTGCACCTGAAATATGTACTTGTGCTGCCAAGCTTGCCTCTCAGGATTTAATCACAAAAAGCAAAGGTCGATTATTATAATGTGGCCATATTTTAAAGCACTTCTGTGCCTGTGAAGTTGAGAGGGCAAATCATTTTATTTCCTATTTTACAGATGATAAATACACCAGGAAGTCACCATTATTCTTTCTTGTGTCACTTATAAATCACATTTGTAAATCTTGAGAAAGGAGTACAAATTGAAGTCCATTTCTCATTCTTGGACATTCTAAATCATACCAGGTTCTGTTTCTCCCTCCAGAGACACCTCCACTCTTCCTCTCTTCCTTTTACTGCTTCTACCTTTCAAGCCAGTATTTTGAGAGTTCTCCACTAATTTCTCTCCAGGGCCATGGGTTGGTGTTACTGTGGGCCCTGCCAGCTTTTCCCCTGTTGTGACCCCAGATGACACAGTAGAACTGCTCCATAGAGTTGTCAGGTCATCACCGTTAGTCTTTATAGAGGAGCCGCATTGGCTAAGTGCTTGAGTGCTGGCTGAGAGGACAGAGTCATCTTTGAAGCCATCATCTGCTTCATTAGAATATGATATGATGTGCAAGCGTGCCTCATACAGATCCACTGTCAGGCCTCATTTATAGAAGACTGCTCATCGCTCTCCTGTGGAGAAGCCGATGGATTTGAACCACTGATCTCGGGACCGACCCAACACAGAACACACTATGCCGCTAGGGCTCCTTGCATATAGGTCTCAATTCATCTCTCCACCACTGCATGCTTCCTACTCAGAGCGACCCGCCACTGGGTCCCAGAGACTAAAGATCAGCACAGCCTGTGACTCCCCAGCTTCCTCGCAAGGAGACACTGATGGATCCAAACTCCTCGGTGTTGACAGGGCATCTCCCCATGGTGTCTTCTCGGTTCTCCATTTTACGCCTTAAGCCCTCACGCAGCCCGTTCCCACAGTCTGGTCTCTAAGACTCAGTTCCTGCCCTCCCAGGCTGGTCCATTTGGACCTGTTGATGGCCTTCTGGTGGACCACGTTTGCCGCTGCCACGGGACTATGCACGGGCTGTTTCCACTCTCTAGAACGTTCTGTCCTCTCTTGCTCTTCACGTAATCCTTGTCCAGTCTTCCAGTTCCTACTGAACGTTCCTACTGAACAGAGCTTCCTCTAGAAAACCACACTTGTTCCCCAACCCCTCCTTGGTTCCTTTGCCTTCATTCAAGTCTCTTTTCCTCAAGTCAGTTTCCACTTAACCACCCTGTAGGGCAGAGCTGAACTGCCAAGGCTGTAACACTTTGTAGAAAGAGATGACGACACTTTTCTCCAGTGGAGTGACGTGGTTTCAAACCGCCATCCTTTCTGTTAGAAGTGGCTCCCTCTCCTCTCCCCTCCCTCAGTAGCGTGACTGTTATTATGGGAACCCCCGGCGAAGCTCCTCTCATTGTGATTTTGTTCAGCATTGTACATCCAGCCAGCACCAGCCTGAATATAGAATCACTCCTTAAAAACGTGTCAGACCCGTCAGCAAAAGAATGAGCAGTTGAAGGTTAGAGGCTTGAGCACTGTGCAGGGTTCCTGGGGAAGGCCCAGGCTGTTAGACGTTATTCCTAATCCACAGAAGAAAAAGACAGGAGTCCTTTAAAAAGACAGGAAATCACTTTAGTCTTTCAATACTACCTCGTATCCCAGCCACAGCTTCATGCGGACCCTTCTGTCATTTAGGGAACTGTACATGTTTGAGAAGACCTCTTTAGAGAGGTGGTTACAGGTAAGGCAGTTAATGATTAGTGTTGTAGGGGAAAAAAAAGTCAAAGATCCCAAGATTCATTGAGATGTTTATTTTCATAATGGCATCAGGTCCTTTGCAACCCAACTTCTTGTTTGCTTTGCTTTTACTGTTAAACCACAGGTTAGTATTTATAGCATTTTCATCACCAGTCCCACTGGGACCATTTTTATAGAAATTCTGCCAATACGGTTTGTCAATTACATGATGAATTCGTTGACTATACTAATTCATGTGAAAGATACTCAATTTTGGAATAAAAATTAGGTTTCCTTTAAATGAGACTTAAAAAAAAAAAAAGAGGATAGACAAGAGATAAAGAACAAAAACCAATAGTAAAGCATTATTTAGATTACGTTACGATCTGGGGGTACAAATCCACTTCAGTGAGGGGATTCCATTTAAACAGGATCAACTCTAGCTTTCTTTTTCTTGGCATTGCTTGGTCTTTTAACAGAACTTTGTATTGTTTGGAGATAGGCAGGAAATTCCATACCCTTAATAATGCCTCGCCCTTTATTTGTTCTTCTGAAGTCCATCAGTATTCAGGATACATATTTTTCAAAATTCGCTTTCTTTGCCCGACTTCTCTGTAAGAGTCAAAGACTAGATGAGTTTCTGTTTCAAGGCTTTCTGGTGAGGGTCCAGGGACACAAAAAGATGGAGTCATTTACCCAAGTCACAAGTCTGGTGTGGTTGGACTAGGAAACCTCTCTGTGTCTTGGATGAGGGAGTTCTGGAGGCCTGATGGTAAGGAGTTACCCTGTCAACCCGAAGGCACTTGGTTCGAATCCACCAGGTGCTCCGAGGGAGAAAGATGGGCAGCCTCCTCACACACAATGTACAGCTTCTAGAAGCCTGCTGGAGGGTCGGCCCTGAGTCCTAGAGGGTCGGCTCTGAGTCCGAGAGGGTCAGCTCTGAGTCCAGCAGGGTCGGCCTTGAGTCCTGGAGGGTCGGCACCGAATCTTGGAGGGTCAGCCCTGAGTCCTGGAGGGTCAGCTCTGGGTCCTGGAGGGTCAGCTCCGGGTCCTGCAGGGTCGACCGGGTCCTGGAGGGTCAGCCCTGAGTCGGCTCTGACAAGATGGAAATGAGACAGACAGGGTGTATCTCTTGCCCCAGAGCCCCAATGACACTCACGGTCATCCCAGGTCACCAAGCCTTTGTCACCTTATCAGTGGCTGGGTCATAGTGAGTTCCCAGGTATCTCTTGAGTAAGCAATAAAAAGAAACACCTAACATTCGCTGGGCATTCACTATGTATAGGATTATGCACCCAAATTTTTGACAGCAATCCTAGGAGGTAGGACCTGCTGTTATCTCGTTTTATAGATAAGAAAACTGAGGCATCAAATACAACCAGAAATGTACAATCTGAAGAGGATAAAACTGATGCATGGGACCTTCTAAAGATTAAATCCATGTGTGCATCAAAAACTTTTCCCAACAGAGTGAAAAGAAAACCTACAGACTGGGAACAAGCATTTGGTAATGCCATCTCAGACAAGAGTATTATAATAAAAGTTTACAGAATACTCCTGGGCCTCCATAAGAAGAAGACTGATAATCCAATTACAAAATGGGCAAAAGACATGGAAAGAATTTTCACAGAGGAAGATAATCAAATGGCAAACAGACACATGAAGAAATGTTTCAAATAAATGGCAATAAGAGAGATGCAAATAAAAACCACAGTGAGGTACCATCTCACTCCAGTAAGAGTGGCAAAGTTTAACAGGGCAGCAAGAAATAAAAGTTGGAGAAGATGTGGCGAGAAAGGAACGCTTATACATCATCGGTGGGATTGAAAAATGGTACAGCCTTTCTGGAAGGCATTTTGGCGTTTCCTCAAAAAAAGCTGAACATAGAAATTCCATATGACCCAGCTATTCCACTACTTGGAATATACCCTGAGAAAATGAGAACTGAGGCACAAATGTAGATTTGCATCATTATTCACCATCGCAAGAACATAGAAACAACCCAAATGTCCGACCACAAATGAGTGGATTGAGAAATTATGGTACATTTATACAGTGGAATACTGGAGTAATGATTTTGTAAATTATTACCTAACTTGGGAGGGACTAGAGAGCATTATACTGAGTGAACTAACTCAGTCCTGCAAGGATAAATATTGTATAAAGCCATTACTATAGAATGAGTATAAGGATCCAAGAGGGATGGGAGAGGGTGGAAGCAGAGGGATGAGGATGTGGGGGGGTGGGGGGGGGAATTAATCATGGGGTTGTACAATTTGATGGGTGGAGGGGTGAGGGAAACTGAAAGAATCTGTTCTCTAAAACAATATATTCGAATTTTGTAAATAAACTAGTGTAAAATTTTAAAAAGGAATAAAAGAAGAAAAGCAAACAAAAAATAATAATAATATTGCCACACAGCAGAGGAAATAAAAAGAAAACTGAAGCATGAGAAAGTTGGTAACTTATGCAAGATGATGGCTGACAGACCCTGCCCTTAGACCCTCGAGCAGAGGCGCCCACCCTTGGATCTGCCTCAGATGCAGAACTTCCTTTGCTCTTGTATGTCTTCAGGATGGTGTTCACATCCTTTTTTTTTTTTTCACATCTTCTCTTGATGTTGAAACTTAAATGACTACATTGGCAAATAATACAAATCATCATTAAGTATATTTTTTTAAAAAACTGTTTAGAACATTATGTAGCAGTTCTGTTGAAGGATGTCTCTGCATGTTCTTTTTTCTGGCTGTGTGAGGATAGAAATGTTATTCTAACTAACACTGTAGTCTGTAAGGAAAACCACTAACAGATTTAACTTTATACAGGATGTTTACAAGGCTAGTAGGCAGTTTACGCCACCCATCAGATAATGGTTTTCATGAATCCCAGCCATGCCTTTCGCCTTCACTTTAGTAAGAGATGATGTCGGTGTGACGTGTTAAATGCCTTATAATGGAAGTGCAACAAGACGCACCCACCTTCTCTGTTCTGGACCGAGCATGTACCTCCTGATTTAAGGTGAAACCTGCTGACTAAAATGGAGTGTCTGTAGGTACACAGAGTGCCCTGGCCTTCAGCTCAGTGTAGGACATGCTGTAGCAATGCTGCCTGTTGTGTGGATGCGGTGAGGAGACATTTGTACAGTGCTTAACACAGCTGCTAGTACCCACCCAGCCCTGCACAGGGTGGGCTCTGTAGGTGTGGTGAGGAGACACGTGTACAGTGCATAGCTCTGCGGCTGGTACCCACCCAGCCCTGCACAAGGTGGGCTCTGTGGGTGTGGTGAGGAGACACGTGTACAGTGCATAGCTCTGTGGCTGGTACCCACCCAACCCTGCACAAGAACTCAGGAAACCTGATGAGACTCCCATCTCTGGGTTAGATAGTAAGGAGGACAGTGAAACACAGAGATGTCCTTATGTAAGTTCTCAGACTCTAGCCTGGAAGGCACAGAGACGATGTCCACTTGAAGTCCTATTTGTGTGATAATGTGGAATCTGAGCCCTAAGACCTGCCAGCGCTCCACGAATCCAGAGCTCAAGTGCAGGTGTGCAGAGACCAGCCCCCCCGGTCTTGATGGCAGTGGAGTGGTGCTTGCCAGCCCTGCCAGCCCTTGGTCCAGTGAGGGAGGGGATGCTCGCCTTGCTGAGAAGGGTGGAGGGGCACAGGCAGGAGGGCGATTGGCTGGAGAAATGTCTCTTTTTCAGATGGTCCTTTCCTAGGGTGTGTGAGCTGTTTCTTTAAATTATCACCTTTCACTCTTTAAGATGATATTTTTAAGGCGACGAGAATGCATGTAAATGTTAGGGGTGCACAGTGTTCTATAAAATGATTCGTGCATAGTGAAGTCAATGGACGTTAGACTGCATCACTCAAAAATAAGTCCTCAGGGCGGTCACATAAAGACACTAAGAGAGACGTTGACTAAGGCAGGATTGTTACCTCAGAAGAGATAGATAGATACATACATAGATAGAAAGATACAAAGATAGATAGATAGATAGATAGATAGATAGATACATACATACATAGATATAGATAGAAAACATCAATAAAATACAGATGGATTAACAGTTTTAAAAAAACTTAAGTGCATGTATATTCATTTTAGCATCTCCTTCATTATTCAGAGGCTGGTAGCCAGATATAGTCTCAACTCAGGACGAAAGGATTTCTTGTAAAGGGTGAGATATTTGAGATAGATAAAAGGGAGATGGTGCTAACAAGAAAATCGCCTCAGTATAAGTTCATCCACGGTCAGGGAGGAACTTCTGGTTATAGAAATACCAGACCCACAGAAGTGACAGCAAGAACTCATTTTAAAATGCCCCCAGTCAGACTCTGTGGGAGTCCCTATTAGGAAGTAAATGTACCCAAAAAGGATTTAGGCTTTTACCACAGAGAAACGAAGATGTGCATGGCAGGAGTCTATCTGTATCAGCTCCGCTTCGGAGTGGGAGCACTTCCTACAGAAACACATTGATGTGAACATCACGCTCCTTGTCCGCCGTAACTAACACCTGCTCTGTGGAGAACTTGCCTGTCCTTCATTGAGCCCTGGAGCAGGTGATACATTTCAAATAAAGACAGACAGACATGGGTTTCCTGAAAGGGGGAGGGAGGGATGGATCTTTTTTTTAAAAAAAAAAATCCAACCTACATCGGGCCTTAAAACCTTTTCCTTTCAGGCTGTGGTTTATTAGCATGTATTGCTTCCAGTGGATTCTGGGTTTTAATTAGTTGGAAAACATAGGTGTGATATTTTACAAGATGAAATCACTGCCCCTGTATTTAATTAAATGAACCCTATAAAAAGTTGGGTTTTAGTCAGGGGCATGATTTATAGTAGGCTGGGTTTAAAATTGGATTAGCGCTTTTATACGGCGGTCGTTTGCACATTTAATAGACAGAGGTGATGGGGGTACGCTGATCCTCCGAAACCAAATGTCTTCACATAAATAGATACTTACTTTCTCATTCCCAGAGAGTACTTGCTGGCTTTCCCGAGTATGACATTTGAAAATATCCTGCACTGCTTCATGTTGGAGAACGCTGGTGGCCTCGTGGGGAAAACAAAACAAAAATCTGTGCGGCAATCCCAAAGGCTCATGGTTTGAATCCACCAGCTGCTTCGCGGGAGAAGGATGGGCGTCTCTTCTCATGCAATTGACTGCCTCTGAAAACCCGCCTGAGGGTCAGCTATGGGTTGGTTCTGACACAGTGGCATTCAACAATAACTTCACTTGAAGTCATAGGAACTTGGAAAGCTCTTGCAGCTGGGTTTTTGGAAGATGACTGGAACGACAATAGCTTCACCTGTGTTATCTCTGGAGGTGGTGGTACCATCATGACCCGTGCAGAGGGGGTGGGCCTGCGTGATCCCTGGGTTTTCGCTGGCTGGCTCTCGGCACTGCACCTTATGGCTGTTGTTCCTAGTCTGTCATGGTCTGAGAGCTCTTCTGGACCCTGCCCGGCATCATGCATGTCACCAGGGACAGACAGGTGGTGGCTGTGAGGTGTGTGAAGAGCTCATATTTGAACCCATACCTTTGGCATTGGAAGGTGAGCAACCCACTACTGCCTCCTAATTTCCTGGTGCATGGCAAAGAGTAAATAATCCTGAGCTAAAGACCCAGCTAGTGTGTCAGCGCCCATGGTCTCATGGAAGCTGGCCACATTGTCCAAGTCAAACCTGTGACACCCTCTCCTGGTATAATACAGCACAGATCACATACCCTCGGTGTTTGCTAAGTTTTGTTGGCGTCATGTGCACTCAAGGGGACTGTGACTCTTAGGGACCTTCTGAACGACAGGTCTGAATCTTGCCCTATCCTGAGCCAAACTCACCTTCTCCAGCACACCCATGGCCTCCTTATTCTCCTAAGACAGTCCTTCAGTGACATCCCATCAGACAAGAGTCAGTAGTGACTTACTCAATGAATGAATGAATGAATGACTAAAAGACAGACAGATGAGTTCCCTCATGAAATCCCACCATCTTTGTATTAGTTCTCAGGACCTTGGAAAAGACAGGTACATACATTTTTACAAAGACAAACAGTAGTGTTGGTTTTGTTTTTAAGTACTGTCGAGTTGTAGATGATTCATAGCAACCCTACGAATGAAAGACCTGAACACTTATATAACTTTGGTTGTCTCTCCATATTCATAGAATTTCCAGAGCAAAGTCATTTCGGAAGTGGATGCCACTTCTGCTTCCAAGCCTGTTTTATTCGGGGAGCTCCACCAAACACTGTCCACCATGAGGAACCATTATTGCATTTGGCACATCAGTGTCACAGAGTTTAGCATCACAGCAACCACAAGTTACCTCTGTGCAGCAAATAGACAGACCAGTGCTATACCACTTAGAAGAATGTTTGACAAAAAACAATTTAAACCAGGCCCGAGGGCCGCAGGTTAAAATCACCTACCTTTGTTTGGCTTGGTAGCATCACTTTCAGTCCACTAGGCCAACAGAGCTCTCTCTATGATGTCCTTGTGTTAGATGAGTAAAAAAACCCTGATGTCATTGACTCAACCTAGACTTACTCTAAACAGGCATCAGCGGGCCTAGAAGAAATCATTTCACTCCCACAATTCAGTCATCTGTCTCATCGCAGGCAGCCTCACGCTAAAGGACCTCCTTCTGGTCCCTTAGTGTCATGTCATATTTGCACCATGATGTTTGCCTGTGAGAGACTAACTGATTGGATTTTCACCCTAATTGCACCTCAGTCCCAGGGGACCAGCCAGAGCCTTAGGTGAATAACTTACACATTTAATTTATAATAAAGATGAAGTTTGCAATCAGCATTTCTTGTTCCAAAACATTCCATTTACTTGGTTTTAGAGCTGCATAAACTGTTTTAAAAGCAATCTGCTCAATTGGGCGAGTTAATGATATTTAATTTGACCGGGCCACAACGTCACTGGATGAGCATCTCGCTGGTAATTGCAGCCATCATCGCTGCTCTGTGTAATGTGGATGTGATGCTAATCTCGAGAATAAAGGTTGTCGTTGTGCTTGGGTGATCGCGTGCACCCGAGTCATCACCTCACTAAGTCTCTCAGTGATGTGATTCCAAGATGACAATGTAATAAGTGTTATGTGCACAAGGTAATTCAAAACAAATTTGCCTGCAAAGAAAAAATGGATTGTGTTGGATGGTAAACTCCTGCCTGGTCTCTCTTAGGAGAATGTAATGATCCTCAAACTACCTTGTCAAAAAGCTTGTGTGGCAGGGGTCAAGTCCTGTGAAATTTATCTGGTGCACCTGCCCAGAGAATCTGAACTTGAAGGCTGAAATTATTAATGCATATCTTGGTAGCCTAGGAAGATGGGACAGGCAGAAAGTCTCCTGAGAAATTAAGCAGTCTTTTCATACAAAAATTTCTCAAAAGGTTCCCATTACTAGCTTTGATTTTGCTACTTCAAAGTAAGGATTGTTTTTCTCCTGGGAAGATGGAACTGCTCTAGTAAGGATCCTCATTAACGTTGGTGTTTTAGTAAATGTCTGTTATTTGTACGTTAAGCCACGAGTTGCCTTGAGTCAGCTGTGACTTAGGCTGGCCTCCATGTGTGAAAGCAGAACTTGTGCTGCTTTGGGCTCTACTGAGGATGAACTTGAACCTCCAATCTGCGTTAACAACTCAGCAAGTCAAGTGTTTGCACCATGTGGGCCTCCATCTGCATGGTGGGTACCGCAAACGGACAGCGTGATTACACTGTTACGTGTGGCCAAGAAGGATCCCACTCTGAGTATATCTTATTCTCACGATTATTAATCCAACAGTTTCCCCTTACAACAAGAGTGAAAAAACTGCTATCTGATTCTTTCTCACCTTAGCAAGCAGTAACGAAGGCCAAGTGAGAGGTGAGAGTGGTGGCCATGATGGTGAAGGTTAGGAGGCAGTTTAGCTGACGTGGTGGGTTGGTAGTTGTGTAATGCTGTAACCATCCTCCATTTTCACATAAAGCCAATTTCATCTAACCACCTGCTCTTTGGAACCTGACTATGTCCAAGAATGGAGAGAGGGTGCATTTTTCTATTACACATGGGGAAAGTGAGACCCAGCATCATGCAGTTGCCCAAAGCTCAACAAGGCGCACAGGAGGGGTCAGGATTCCAGCCCTGTCTTGATGTCATAGTCCCGGGCTCTCAATGCCAAAGCTGTAAGAAAGGTGGTCCCCTGGCATGAGAAGATGCTGGCTTACATTGTGTTCGGTTTAAAGAGACAGAGCACGAAGCTACTAAAGGTGTTCCCATGGACACATCTGTCAGCAGTGCCTTTCCTGTGCTGTATCTCAGCTCTTAAGAATATCCTGAGTTGGACTTGCTGATGGTGTCATTTGTGGCAAGCTAAGCCACAGACCCAATAGCTGCATATCTGTGGTGGTTCGAATCTACCAGCAGCCCTGTGGGGAAAGATGAACGCTCTCCTCCTCGAAAGATTTACAGCCTTGGAAACACAAAGAGGCTGCTAGGAGTTGGGACCCACTCAGCCTCCGTGAGTTTGAGCTTTAACTTGGGTTCATATGGGAGATCCCCCAACCCTTACCTTTTGTAAGCGAGACACAGGTGAAGTGTCTGCCCCGGGCATCCTCTAAGCTTAGTCCAATTCAGGAGGGTCCTGCATCCTTGTTGTGGTTTATGGTGGTCAGCTGCTGTCCAGTCATGCCCACGGTGGCCTTGTATCCAACAGAAGAAAACGTCACCTGAGTCAGCCGTCTTCACAAGTGTTGCCCAGCTGGAGACCATTGTCACCACTGTGTCACCTTCCAGCCCTGCATCAGACAAGGTCGTTGGAATCCACCTGCTGCTCTGGGGGAGAGAGGTGGGCAGTCTCGTCTGGTGGCTTTACAGCCTCTGAAAACTCTCTGGAGAGTCAGCTATGTGTCAGTGGCAATCTACTGTTCATTCATTGTCCATTGGGCTTTCACCGACTAGTCTGACAGGTAGGGTGTCCTGCTGAAACCTGTCTGTCATGGTTGTCCCTGCTCCTGTTTGAAATACTGGGATCATGGCTTCCAACTTCACAGTGACATGCCAGCCACCACAGTACAAAAGACTGGCCGGGAGGTGGTCATCATTTCTAGGCACTGTTCAAACCTCTTGTCAGCCATTGGAGCTTCAGTTTATAAAAGCTCTCCAAAAAAGTTGCCATCACTTTTCTAGAAAAGTGCACTCCTAATCAGAGCAGCTTTTTTACAACAAAACAAAACTAACGCATTTACACAGATTGAAGAATGTCTGAAGGACCAAATGTGAACACATTCCTGTCTAAATTTATAACATTTTTCTACTGTTCTTGGCTGCTGGTATCGAAGAACCAAGTTACAATGGAATACATTAGAAGGATCGCACCATCAGCTTTCACAAAGAACACTCGGCGTCTCCACCTCAGAGAATGCACCTAATAGTCAAGGCTCTACAGCATGCAGATAACCCTAGGTTGAAAATCTCCAGCTTACCTACAACTGGAGCCAGGGACCCCCCCCAGAAAGCTGATGGTGAGAGAGTGGGGCTGAGAGGGTCTCACCTGATGGGCTCGCTCACCCATGATGCCCTCAGGGCCCAGATCCTCTCATCTCAGTGGTTGACTTGATCTGCTCATCTAGTTCCCTCATGGTCCCCAAAGGGCTGTCACCAGCCCAGACATCACATGAAGCCTTCTCTGAGTCAGAAAACGGCTACCCCCCCCCTCCTGCCTTAATTCAAGTGTCAAGAAACCAGCTCCCTCGAAGGCTCCCCTTCTGAGCCTGTCAGCCAAAATGACACTGTGAGCCTATGTTACTTTATGTTGGGGTCATAGCAGAAGGAATGCAGCCATTGCAGTGGGCCAGAACCAGTAAAAGTCCACAGCTCGAGCCTCCACTGCAGAGAGTGGTTTCTGGTCTGGACGGAAAGGAAACTAAGAAGTCTCAGAGACAGAGAGGAGAGGGTACACTGCCCAGGGAACGGACAGTCCCTGTTGCAGTATTTATGCAAAAAGTAGGGAATCACAGAATGAGTTTCTTTTTAGATGCAAACAGGACTCTCTCAGGATCCAGTTCCCTGGCCTCTCATCACTTAGCTCGAGTGTAGGCTATGACAAGGGCAGAAGGTTGTTAAAGAAAGTAAATTGATGTAAGACAAGCCAGTGCTTTCTGTCTTTTGGCTAAAGGTCTAACATTTTTATACATAGAGAACACAAACTTGGCGTATCTTACAGGACCCATTCAAAAGGCGTCCTGTCTGCTGAGTTCATTGTGGGTAAAATTAGCTTTGGAGCAGATGATCCTTAGTGAATTCCAAGAGGAGAAAACCAGTGTGACGAGCAGTTGGCATTGGCCACACCCACATCCCCTCAGGGGCCCGAGATGTTGCCATCCACTGTAAATGCCGGTATCCGCTGAGTCCTGGTGTCCTGCAGTGGATTCCTACTGTCAATGCTGGTATCCGCTGACTCCTGGTTTCTTCAACGGCCTGGAGTCCTCCCCAGCATGAACCGCTCTGTCCTCCAAGGTGCTTCCCCCACCCTATTCCCACCTCTCTGTTCCCACCTCAAACCCCTGCCCCTTCTGGGCTTTGAGCAGAGGAAGCATCAGGACTGTCAGCTGGTTCGGAAGCCGGGCCTCTTATTCTTCTCCCAGTGGAGGAGTGGAACGTGGTAGTGTTGAACTCTGGCGCCCCAGCGCCCAGGCTGGAGGGTCTGGTTTGGAGGCTCCAACAGTCCCTTGTTTATGGAGCACTTGAGCCAACTTGGGGCCCAGTGTTCTTTTTCTGCCTGGCTCGCTAATGATGTGAGTCAGTTACTTCAGTGGATTGAATCCAAGTCATGAATAATCTCTGCTGGCATGATGCGTTTGGACTTCATTACGGAGAGAGGGGGGCAGCCCACATCTGTCCCTCACCCCGGCTGATGTTTACAGGGCACATACAGGGCACTGAGGATGAAGAGCCGCTGCCCCGAAGGCCAGAGTGAAGACGGTCAGGGAGCTGTGAAGACGGCTGCAGATCAGTGTTCTCGCTCTTAGACAAAGAGAACTCGGGTTCCATCTCAGAAGATGGATCCAGTCAGTGGTCACAGCTCCTCTAAGTACCCAGTTCTCGGTTCCAGGTGGCTGACTTACCCACAGCCCCGAACCAAACCCCATGAAGGCTGGTATAGTAGCATTTAAGGCACATGCAAATGGGGCACAATGACTAGTGAGTGCCACTGTGTTAAAGATGTTTTTCTGTATCGACTCTGGGCACCAGGCATTCCTGTTGTGTTTTTATTTATAGAAGGCTTTAAGATCACACAATCCCTCCTTGTCTGCAGGATGTAAGTTTCCCAACCACAGCGGATGTCCTGAAATGTGTATTTTTACCAAGTTTTTTCCCCTATATGTCATAAATTGAAATATCATAGCTATGTAATTAGGCACAGCAAGACAGTAACACAATAACTGATAAGAAACAAAACAAACCTCCACAAAACCCAGTTACTTGACTCCAAGCGTTGCGATACAGCCACGTTCAGTCTGATGACTGAGATGGCTCTTCATTGGCTAAAGGAGCCTGTAGCATATGCCGAGTGGGGGCACGAGACACGTGGATGACTCACGTCCTGGAGGATGCAAGATCATCGTCCTATTAAGAACAGCATGCACAGGAAAACTAAAGAATGCTTCATTGCTAGAGTTTCCCAGGTACTATTTTTTGTTGACTGAGGTGTAACGGAAAGCTACAGCTCAGCAAAGAAGATTAGAAGTGTATCTATATTTCCACATACTAATACTCTAATGCTGGGATAGAAGTGTATCTATACCTCTATATACTAATACTGTAGTGCTGGGATAGAAGTGTATCTATACCTCTATATACTAATACTCTAATGTTGGACAAGCGCATACTGTATCTCTACCTCCATATACTAAAGCTGGATGAGAGCATAGTGTATACTGTATCTATCCGACCACACACTAGTACACTAATACTATACTAAAGTGTACTGTATCTATGCCTCCAAATACCAGTGCTGGATGAGAGCCTACTGTATACCACCACACCCTAATACACAAAGGCTGTCCTAGAGTGTACTATATATACATCAGTATACACCAATACACTAATACTACACTGGAGTGTACTGTGTACTGAGAGATGACACTAGCTCCTAACGGTGCCCGCGTAAGTACAAAAGACTTTCATGTCTTTAGACAGATGGAGGATGGAGCCCCTGCATGTCCGGGATCCTACTGCCGTCACATTGGGTCTCACTCGAAAGGACCGTCCACACGTTTCTGAGACTGTGAATCTTTATGGAAAAAAGACTGCCCATCTCACTTCTGATGAGAAGTTGGTGGATTTGAACCACTGATTGTTAAGTGTGTGAGGAGTCCTGGTGGTGTAGTGTGTAATGTGTTGGACAGCTAGGGGGAAAATAGGTGTGTACCAGACTGAAGAAGGCTGAGGTGCAGTGTTTATATAACTTGCATATTGAATATACAATCTCCATATTGAAAGGTTTGCTTATTAATAATACAGTAATAGACTTTAGATTTGCTTATTAATAATATAAGAGACTTTAGATTCAGCAATGCCTGTGTTAAGTGAATTAACTAGGTCGCTGTTGTTTTCCAGAGATGTGAGAAGCTGAGAAGTTTCCCCAGCACACTGTGAAATGGGATCTTTATACCACTATTTCATATTTTATTTTAAACACCTGCGCAATAATAAATGCTTGCAGAGCTTGTCATAGGATCATAAAACCTTATCAAACTGTCTGAACATCATATCATATCCCTTTAGTTTATGGTGGTGGAGGGAGGTTAAGTTGAATAGTTGGACTTCCATGTGGCTTAGAATGACTTCATTTCCTGGAAATAAGATTCTAGCGTCCCTTTTATCTCTGTGCTTCTTCAGGCTGGTCTAAAAATATCGTCCCAACCGTTTGGATTGTGCCATTTGGAAAGAATGTTGGAAGCAGATTTCAGAGTACTGACCTGCCAGTCAGTAGCCAGGTGACCCTGAGTGGTGGGTGTAAAGCTGGAGGCAGGGGGGTCCTGCCAGCCTCACAGGGCGGTGATGGGCAGCTGTTAAGAGCCTGCTCGTTTCAGTCACTCAGTTGTGTTGCCATCCAGTCTGTGTCCGTTTCCATCGCACTGTGTGAAGGTTGGAGCTGTCTCGGGGGTTTCTGTTGTGATCCGGTCCATTTAGTAGAAGCAGGAGTGGCATCCACTTCCTAAACAACATGCCTCCGGAAACTCTATGAACTCTGATAAGTGTCGATAGTTGTAGAGGGGCTTCAGGCCTTTTTTTTCATAGGGTCGCTATGAGTCGTGTTCGACTTGCAGGCAATCAACAACAACAACAACCTGCCTTTTCCCTGGAGAAGGTGCAACCAGGATGCTCCTTAGAGGCAAGGCTGCTGCAATTCCCTTTCATATATTTTGGGCATCTTATCGGGAGCCACTTGGAAAAGACATCATTCTGGGAAAGAGAGGGCCAACAAAATCGAGGAAACCCTCCACGAGACAGACAGCACAGTGTCTAAAACAGTCAGAGACTGTGAGGGTGGCATCGGGTAGGACAGGGTTCGGGTCTGTTGCTCATGGGGTTGAGGTGAGTCGTGGTGCACTCGGGGGAACCTAGCAACAACTGGTCTTCGTCCTGTGGAGCAGGTGGTTCGTGTCAAACCACCGACCTTCCCCCCTTTGATCTAACAGCTGGATGCCTAACCGTTGCACCACCAAAGCTTCCAAAGTCCC
The DNA here is from genome assembly GCF_000299155.1 of Elephantulus edwardii. Taxonomy (NCBI): domain Eukaryota; kingdom Metazoa; phylum Chordata; class Mammalia; order Macroscelidea; family Macroscelididae; genus Elephantulus; species Elephantulus edwardii. Next base: position 10,215,508 of record NW_006399841.1, on the reverse strand, counting down.
TCAGTAGAGAATTTTTTAAAAAGGCCAGGCAGTTGCCCTCATGCTGCTTCCGTCTTACTGATGGGACTCCGTGAGTGTCAGCACAAAACTGTGCTGCTGAGAGCTTTCGATGGCTGGTGTGTTTGGAGACAGACTCCTGGGCTTTCTTCCCGGAAGGCCCTCCATGCCTTTAGCTGCTGGCACCTTCAGACTCCTTCCTGGTGCCCTCCCTGCTCCTAGCTGCTGGCACCGCCAGACTCCTGGTGGACGTTAGGTGCTCAGTGAAGAAGCTGGGCTTGGAGGACGTGATGGGACTGAGTCCATGTTCACAGTGCTACTGTTTCCCTGCCATCAACCATCTTGAGTTCCTCTTTGTGAGACCTGCCCTATCTGGGGATGGTCTGTACTGCCACTTACGTATGATTTGAAATAGTTGAGGAGAGGGGGAGGTTTGGTTAGGTTTTTTTTAAGTATGTGAAATAATTTTGCAAGAAGACTTCGTATCCCTCCCACAAAGGAAAAATTAGAATCACCTGTCACAAACGAGGAAAATACACATCATTAAAACATGACAATCTAATTAATTTCTAGTTAGCTATTATTGCCTGATAAAGGCTTGGAGCCCCGGGCTGGCCTTGCCTTTAACAGGCAAGATTAGTAAGTGATGGAATTGTGTTCAAGGCAGGCTGAGGGGGAGCCTGGCCTTCCTGCTGTGAGATTTATTATATCATGTCAGAGCTGAACCCTCCAGACCCTCCCCTCTCCTCACCAGGGGCGCAGTCACAGTCCCTGAAAGCCTCACTAATGCTGTAGACTTGGAGACTGGGGGCTCTTCCTCTTACACACTAAGCCAAGAACCCAGAACCAAGCCAGGCTGTCGAGTTGGTTACGACTCACAGTGAGCCCGTGGTCACAGCGCCGAGCACAGGGTTTTCTTGGCTGTCAGGCTAACAGAGACGGGTCTCCCACAGCCCTGCTCGGGCCTTTCAGACTGCCAGCCTTTGTTGGTACTTGTTGAATGCAAACCGTTTGCACAACCTCGAGACTTTATGGAGTTCTTGCAGCGCCTTCGGTTGTTGTGTGCCGCCAGGTCACAACCAACCGATAGATGACCCTCTGAGGGGGTTCTCAGAGGCAGTAAATTGAACAAGAAGAGATTGCTTGTCTTTTTCCTGGGGAGCAGCGGGTGGGCGTCAAACTGTGGGCCACAGCTCCCTGGAAGAGCCAGTAGCATGTTGCGTTGATAACCGGAAGGCTGCAGTTCTCAGACAGCTCAGCTCTGCTCTCGGCTCTGTATAACAAAGAGGTACAGTTGCCTCTCAGCACAGTTCACCCCACAGAAATCCCACAGAAGGACAATAAGAGTTAGAATCAACTTAGACGTGCCAGCTTGGTTTTTCAGTTTTAAACTCAAAGCCCCATTGTTATTGAAGCAGAAGTGATTGATAGCTGATCCTTCAGCCAGCCTGCTGAGGTTGTGAACCACCTGGAGGAAAATGCCTCTGTCTCCTTCAGAGCCGTGGTGGATTCGAACCCCTGAGGGGTTGCCTCTGGTGGGTTGACAGCACACCTCCCTGCAGTCTGCACTACCAGCTTCAAATGCGCACGCCACATTTTAATCTTCCTCGTTTCCGCTCAGCTGCAATCCTGTCTCACCTGAAATGTTTTCCAACAGGTAAACGGCAAGGACTTGTCCAGAGCAACCCATGACCAAGCCGTGGAAGCTTTCAAAACCGCCAAGGAGCCCATCGTGGTCCAGGTGTTGAGGAGGACACCCAGGACCAAAATGTTCACGCCGCCCTCACAGCTGCAGCTGGTGGACACGGGCACGCAGACCGACATCACCTTTGAGCACATCATGGCCCTCTCCAAACTGTCCTCACCCACCCCACCCGGGCTGGACCCCTACCTCCTGCCCGAAGAGTAAGTGATTCCCTCGCCAGCCACAGCCTTTCACACCCCCTTTCATGTGGTGGGAAACAGATGAAGGCCTCTTACCATTTTTCCTCTGAGTTGCCGTGTTTAACTTTACAGTTTATAGAGGCAATAAATTGAATCCTGCTCAAAACCACTCTGACATATTAATTACTTTATTATAACCCTGGAGCGGAGTTATTCAAATTATACTCCGAGAGCAAAATTACTTACAAATGTTGTAAAAGTTGTTTCTGAATAAGATTTAATCACCGCAGATGGTAATTTGGAGATTTTGTAGTTCTACCCAGAGAAGATGCCAACTGTTCTTTCTCATAGGCAGTTGTGGAAGTTGTGAGGGCGGCGGGGCCCCAGAGGCTGTGTGTTTAGCTTTCCCGGGTCTCCTTGTAAACGTGGATTCCTGGCCTAGGCCCACTAAGGCCACACAGCAGTACGCCCCTCAGACTCAGTTACACAGCAGCTGGGATTCCACACAGCACGTTACTCTCTCTCCACTCCTTCTTCGTGACAGAGACGTAGAGTCAGGCTTGGAGTCCCAGAAATGAACTTCTAGCCAAGGAACTTGAGGAATTCATTTCATCTTCCTGAGCTGCGCTTTTACTGGATCAGTGTGAGGATACTATTTCCTGCACCTTCATCTCACATACTTTGGGCATGTGGTCAAGAGGGGGCCAGTCTATAGAAAAAGACATCATGCTGGGAAACGTGGGACATTAGAGCAAGAGCTGCCTCTGAAAGGAGACACAGTGGGTCCCAGCGCATCAGAGATGGTGAGAAGGTGCCCGACAGGGCAGGGTTCAGATCTGTGGAGACACACTGGGTCCCAGCGCATCAGAGACGGTGAGAAGGTGCCCGACAGGGCAGGGTTCAGATCTGGGGTTAGCTGGGCCACTGTCACGGTCATAGTCATAATCCTTCACAGCAATAACATCTGAAAGTTGTTACGAGAATGAAGACTTAATGGATGAGAAGTCCTGAGTGTAGCATATGGTACGTGCTGAGTAAACTGCAGCATGGTCATGTTTAATTAGTAAGTGATGCTTTTCCGTCAAGCGGGAACTGACCCACAGACAACCCTCCAGTGGGTTTTCAGAAGCAGTAAATTGCACGAGAAGAGACACTGCCCATCTTTCTCCCATGGAGTAGCTGGTGGATTTGAACTGCACACCTTTGCATTGGGAGCACAAGTCCTTACCACTAAGCCATCAGAGCTCCCTATATTAAGTGACAGAAGTAAAATATTTCAGAAATTATAAGAGTAAGAAAACTTTCTGAGATAGACCACTGGCTTAAAGGATGCACCGTTTTGGTTTGATTTTTGTTATTTGAGTCAATATTTTACAAAGAGTAGTGGTTTTCCATGTGACCATTTGTGAATATTTTGTTTTAAAATACTAATTACAGCACCCACAATGCATTTGCACTTTCCCCCACTTCCTGCATTTCTTGTGTCCTTCATCCTTGTAGACTGACCCTTCTTGCCTTTGGGGCTTTATCCGTGAACCGATGCTGCTCGTGACCTTGGGGGCCGGTTATTCTGAGGAGTGTGTGTCTCTCTTGTGCTGCACTTCACCTTCCAGTCGTGTCTATTGGTGAGCTGAGCATTGAGTCCAAGCTTAATGTCCCTTTTCTCACATGGCTCTGCAGCTCTGAGGACAAGATGTCTGTGTCCCCGTCTCCAGGGTTGAGGTTAAGATCTCTTTCTCACCACAGAATCAATCCTGGTTCACGGAATTGATTTGAGGCATTATTGCCAAGGGCACTGTCACCTCTCTCAGGGAGCACCTCCCTCCCAGTGGCACCTGCCGGCTTCCTGTTAGTAACTTAATACCTGGAGTGAGGTCATGTGTCCCGTGGTGGGGGCTCTGTCCAGTTCCGGAGAAGGGCTTGCTTTCAGCCCCCCAGTTTTCGTGGTTTGCTGTCATCAGAAACCAGGGCCAATTCCCTGGGCTTGAAAAGTCGATTCTGCTGCAGCGGACAGTGCACAGATGGTGAGGACAGGCGCCTGCCGGCTGCCATCGGTGTTACTTCTCACTGCTGCCGCTTTGACATGGATGAGGTTCGTTCCCTGTGCTCAGTGCAGGTTGGCAGCATCTGCATTTAGAGGCAGGTGTGTCTGGCCTTGGGGAGCTCTGATGGCCTTGTGGTGAGGAGCTGCGCTGCCAACTCAAAGGCATGAAGTTCGAATCCACTAGCTGTACTGCAAGAGGAAGACGGGCTTCTCCTCCTGTGTGATTTACTTCCTCTGAACACCAGGTGGAGGGTTGTTCTCCCCCACCCAACACTGCAAAGCAGCAACCGTGTGGCCTCAGGAGGCCTCGTGGTACTTGGGTTCCAGCCTGGAGGTTCACTGTCCAGCCTGCCCATCAGAAGACAGGTCTGGTCATCTGCCTGTTACCATCAGGGAAAGCCCAAGGGGCATTTCTGCTCTGTCGCATGAGGTCATGAGTAGTCAAAACTGAGTGGCCCCCAACTCCATCCGACTTCAAGGCCCAGACCTTCAGCATTGTCCTTGGGCATCCGCAAGTGGACAAGGCCCTAAGTGCACTCAAACCTATTATTATTTCCTGTTATGGACCCAGATTGCCCCTCGGATGATCAGCTGTCACTGAAATGGGCTGTTTAGATGCTAGCTCTCCCCTTTCCCTCAGGCTGACGTGACAGTGCTTCTCTCCAAACAGGACTGAGAAATGCCAGCAGCGTCTGGAGGGCAGCGCCCTGGTCACTGAGGGTCAGTGCCCATCACAATCGTCAGGAGAGTGTGGGTTTGAGAGTCTGGCCTTGTGACAGTGTCCTGGCACGAAAGCCCTCAGCTCAGGCAACGTGGTGGCCTGCCGGGCCCAGAACAGTAAAAGCTGGCCTTTGTTTCAGTCACCACTTGAGTCTGATCTGTTTCAATTTAAGTGGTGGGGCGGAGGGAGGGGAAGCCAGAGCCCGCTGGCCGCTGCCTTGACTTCTGAGGGCGCAGATGTGTGGACCCTGTCAGTGGAAACCAGAGGGCACAGAGGTGTAGACCCTGACAATGGAGACCAGAGTTTTCCATCCACCTCTGGTCTCAGGGACGCCAAGTGTCAGCTCAGTCCGAAGGGAGCATGTTACGGTGCCCGCTCCACTCCTGGTGCTTCGTTCAGTGGAGAAGGATTGACAGTACCCTCCCGTGTGATTTACTGCCTCTGAAAACTCTCTGGAGGATCAGTCTCGGTTTGGTTCCAATGCAACAACACACGGCTTACATACAATGCATATATAGATGTAGGAATAAAATAAAATAAGTATGCATAGTGTTGTCATGTCAAGTCCAGTTCTTATTGTGGGTTGAGTCAAGAAACTGAGAAACACTGTCCCGGATGATGGCATGACAGCTCCTGGCACAGCGCCAAGCACTGGAAACAGAGACCAGCCTGGGAAGACTGCCAGTCCTCCAGCCTGTTTCTGCACAGAGATAGAATGTAGCAGAGGAATAGTAGGGCTTACATGGACCCATTTCTACATAGTGATGGGTCAGACACTGTATCACATGACTCATAGACTAATGGCTGGGTCACAGCAAAGCTGGCCCCTCTCCCCTCGCATTGATGCAAAGGGTTCTTCTGAACCCAGCTGACTTGGACCCAAATGGTGAATTTGTGATGGTGGAGCCAGGTCCAGGAGAAGGGGACAGTGCAGGCGTCCACAGAACCCTCAGGACGTGGCCTGAGGGGTGTGCCTGGGCCCAGAGCTGGGAGCAAGGAGGACAGGGTCTCAGAACTGAAGCAGGGGACTTACCGAGCTTTCCTCTTTTTTCCAGGCATCCCTCAGTCCACGAATACTACGATCACAATGACTACATGGGCGGCATCCATCCGGAGATGGACAGGGAGGAGCTGGAGCTGGAGGTATGTGGTCGCCGGGCCTCGTGTGAGGGCCACAGGCGACGTGTGCTTGGTGTGTGGATGCTGACGGCAAGAGCTTGGCATGGGAGAGCGCAGAGGTATCATCCCTGCCGTCCTTGCAAGAGGAGCGCATTAGGTCCAAAGGGCAGAAGTTTAGGTGAATTTAATATTTGTTTAGTTGGTTTGATTCACTTCAGATGAGACAGGAAATCCTATCCTCTGGTGGATTCCACACTGTCTATCTCCTCAGACCAAAGTCTCCAGTCCATACCTTCTTAAAGCTAATGCTGTCCTCACAGACCATACCCCCTGACAACTAATGCCACCCACACAGTCCATACCCCATTACAACTAATGCCACCTGCACAGTCTATACCCTCCTTACAGCTCATGGCATTCTTCTCGCTTTAATACCCACTCAGTCATCATAAATTGAATGATCAACCCACCACAACAGAAGTCCTGGGTACATTGTGAAGGGCTCAGCTCCAAAAAAGATCACAGTTCAAACTCGCCCGCCTGCTCTGTGAAAGAGGACAGCCTAGACTACTCTCCAGGGTAATTCTGTGTCATCGGGGTCACTATGGGTCAGAATCAGCATGTCAGGGCCTAACAACAGCAACCAGCAAAAAGGTTCACCCACGAATTCTCTGCTTGCAGATTACAGTAAGGTGACGCAAAGAAATACCTAATTCGGTGATAGTTCAGACCAAATACAACAGTGTTTTCTCGTATCCTGGAGGAGCAGCCAGGGTGCTCCGTAAAAGCAAGGATGGTGAAACTGCCTCACGCACTGTGTGTATGTTGTCAGAAGGGGCCAGTCCAACATGCAGGGGAGGAGAGAGGGTCAGGGAAAGAGGAGATTCTGCACAAGCTGGACTGACACAGTGACTGTGACCATGACAGTGACCCCATAATGAGTCATAATCAACTTGACACCAGCTAATAACAACATATTACACCTAAGATTTCAAATTTTCAGCAATACAGGATCACAGTTTTATTTCTCTTTATAAGAATAATTTAAAAAAAAAAAAGTAGAGAACACCCACTTCCAAGCCTTTGGGGTTTTTGTATTTATACTTTCAGGTAAATAAAAAGTCATAGTTCATTGGTTTTCAGAAATGCAGGCCCCTTCTTGAAATCTGCTTTTCTGAAACAGGGCACCTTTCCAAGGCTCTGGAACCTGCTGCCGAAGCCTGGACCTTGACAGGGTTGGGGTTAGCCAGGGGGAGTCCCATAGCCTGGCAGACCTGGGCTGCACCCAGACACTTGTGAACCTCATGAATTTTTCAGGGGCAGGGGGTTTCTGTGTAGCTCAGAGTAGACAACAGCTGTGTTCTTCAAGGCTCCTTTAAAGTTTCTCAGAGTTCTTATTCCCAAACAGAAGATTGAGATCAAGGAAAGTGTGCAAATGCCCAACTTTGCTGGCTTCCTGCCTCCAGCCGGATGTGGTCAGATCAAAGTGTTAGGCCCTCAAGGCATGGCTGGCTCAGTGGAGATTTCTCTTGCAAATTTACATTTCATATGGTCTAAACAGCTAGACTGGGATGGCAGTTCTTCTAACTATAGAAATCACAGACTATTTCTTCTCACTCAGCTACAGCCCAGGGCACTCACACCCCGCAGTTGCTCAGGGAAGTATTTTCTTCAAGAGAGCACGGGTTGTGTCTGTTACGGCATTCTGTCCTCCCAGCCTCAGGCCCAGGCAGCTCTGGGGGTGGAATGTGTTACATCTTGGGAGGACTGTTAATGGAAGGGTTATTGGTTCAAATCCACTAGCCACTGCAAGAGATGGGTGTTCTCATCCGTCATAAAGATTTAGAGTTCAGACACCAAACGGAGATTGTCCAGGAGTCAGAATTAACCCGGAGTCAATAGGCTTGACTTGGTGTTTATCTTGACAGCTTTAGGCCTAGTTTGGGGGCAAGAACAAAAACTTCTCAATCAAAACCTTACCTCTCCATAAACGCAGACTCACAGTGACCCCACAGGACAGAGGAGAGCTGCCCCAGGGGCTTCCACACCTGTAAGCCTTTACGGAACGAAACTGACCACCATGTCTCTTTCCCATGAAGCAGCTGGTGGATTTGAACCACTGACTTTTTGGTTGGCACATTAATTCCTTTAGCCACTGCATCACCAGAGTTCCTTGGGAAGGGATATAATACACAGGATTTCCCAAACCTACGTCAATGCTCTTGGCCCAAGTACCTAGTATCATTTCCTCTGGAACACTATTAGGCTTTCTTTTGCTGGTGAAATGTTCCCTTACCAAATAATTGATAAATAGTAACATTAGCTCTGGATGATGTTCACTGAGGCGAATTCGGGGTCTTCTAAAACTCACACATTCACAAAGTGGTGTGTACTCTGTGGTCCGTAGTGTGTAGTTAAGCTCAACTTTACAGGAGTGGGGGTTTTTCCGTTCTGTTTTTGGTTCCCGGCACCACTGAAAATCTGTGGGAAGCTCTGTCCGCTCCCTGGAAGGCTGCCTGCGTGTGGGAGCGCGCACACGGCCTCAGGAAGCCCACTACCCTCCCGCTACATCTGCTGCGTTTCCATCCTGCTCTCAGGAGCGAAACACCCACCAGAACTATTCTTTGCTATTTCCCTTCAACATGACTTGCTGCAACGGAATTTGCTTGGAAGGAAACATTACCACCGCCATGAACAGAACAGGATCTGTGGCAAATATAGAAACCAGGTGCCCCCAGGTCTGTTCCCGGGTGTGACGGTGCTGCGTGGGTCAGAGTCAAACAGCACTCCATGGTGCTCAGTGACGGATGCTTCAGAAGTGACTCCGCCTTCCCAGGAGCCTCGGACTAGACGTGGGCGCCCAACCTTTCCCTTTGCACCATTCAGGAAATCCCGTTATAAAAGGGCCCCATAGATTTAAAGCCATAGTATTTTCAATTGCCTCGTGTTCATGTGGACAGAAGGAAAAGTAATGCCTTTGAGCTGTGCTGTCGGAGAAGAGCACTAACCAGCCCACGGACTGTCTGAAGAACAAGCAGGTGTATCTTGGGAGAGTTGCAGCCAGGGTGCTCCGTACAGGCAAGGACGCTGAAGCCTTATCTCATGCACTTTGGGGGGCATGTTGTCAGTGGGGGCCAGTCCTTATGAAAAGATGTCATGCTGGGAAAGTTTGAGGGCAGAGAAAGAGAGGAAGGGCCTCCATGAGATGGACTGACCCAGTGCTGCAGCAGGGGGCGTGTGCCCAGAGGAAGTTCTGAAGATGGCTTGGCATCAGGCAGGGGTTTCATCGCTTCTGCACGGGGCACTGGGCTTAGTGTTGACTCAGCAGCAAGCATGGTACAGTTAACCACAGCGGACCCAAAGTTACTAAATTCTCCATGCTGGTGCCTGCTGGGCGGCTAAGGGCTCCTTCCAGAGCCTCCTAAACTTTGCCTAATATTAACTAATTGTTCAGACTAGCCCCAGTGGAGTCTCTTTCTCCTCCAGGCAATCACACAGTGGTATTTCTGGGACTGCCATAGTTCTGGGGGGCAGCCGCTCTATGAAAGTTCCCTAGAACCTGGTAGGCCAGGTGTGGTGTTAGGATGAGCGGTGTCCCCGGGAGCGCCCAGTCCCGCAAGAGAAAGCTGAATACGCAAACGTCAGATGAGCTGTCATCTGGAGGCCGTGGTCCAGGCTCCAGTTCTCCGGTACCACGGTCTTCCCACAGAGGCTCTCACTGGGGGTCCACTCCCCGCAGTGCAAGGATATGCCCCCTCTTACCAGCACCATCCACACAGAGTAAACTTACCACAGGACGGACAGGTCTGTGGACCTATGCCTTAGTGTTGGACTCCAGCCCAGCATCGATCATGACAGCAGTGCTGAAGTGGACACTGTCCGTCCTGACATGCAAGGGTCTCCATGCATGAAAGCTGTCTCAATGACTGATGCCAGCAGGTGGGGCACCCACCATGACTGCCTCCCACCTGTGTGTAGTCTCCAGGTGTTCAGAATACCAGGGGGATATCAGAAGTGAGGCTGCAGGACTCCACCCACGCTTATATTCATTTCTGTGTGTCAGTTCTACTGTTCATCTCTTAAAATAGATACACTGCGGGTGGGAAGAATCAGGAAGTCACCATCTTGCCCTTAAGAAGCTTAAGTCTGGCGAGCTATGGTGGCCTAGTGGCAAGAAGCTGCACTGTAATTCCTGAGGTGTGCAGTTCAAATCCACCAGATGCTCTGCTGGAAAAGGAGGAACAATCTCCTCCTGTACCAGTCAGATCTGATTTGATGGTACACACACACAAATAATAATTAAAAAAAGAAGATGCTTAAGTCTGTGAGAGGCCCAAAGCCCTGGAGCCACTGACCGACTTTCCATCTCAGAAATCCCAATTATGGTCATCGTCCACCTCCAGCTCCTTTGAACAACAACCATATAGTCCTCGAGTCCACAGCAGAGAGGAAGACTTTAAACATTTGCTCTTTTGCCCCTGGTAACTTAGATGCTTATCCCTGGGTGGTCCCACCAGATAGTGAGCTTGGCTGTGAACCAGAAGGTCAGAGGTTTGAGTCTCCCCAGAGACACCGTGGAGGAAAGGCTTGATGACTGACTTCGAGAAACCAGGCATTGGAAACCCTGTGGAACAGGGTTCTGCTCCGACCCACAGTGTCACCAAGCACCAGGCTGTGCTGGGACTGGGGGGAGGGGGCGGGGTGTAACTCTGCTGGTGTAGTGGACAGCAGGCTGCAGGGGGAGCTGGAAGGTCAGTGCTTCAAGGGAAGAAGATGGACATCTCTTCCAAGAAGGCGTACAGCCTCGGGAACCAATGGGCTGGCTTGTCAGGTGTGGAGTTCGGGTTTCTGTTTAAGGATGAAGGGCCCTCCTGATTCCTGAGGGACACCAAGAAGGCATCTGGTAGAGTCATTTCTGAGGGGCACCAAGAGGGCATCTGGTAGAGTCATCGGAGTTTCCCAGCGGTGCCCCACAGCGAGGGAATCACCCTGGAGAAGGGCAGCTGCCTCTCATGTTGCTTCTGTGTCACAGGTGTGTCTTTGCCAGGTAGGCTGCTCGGCTCAAGAAGGTTGGCAAGCGGGCCTCCTGCTGAGGAGGGCACCTCCTCACGTGGATCCTGCTGGGGAAGCTGGCACGCACCTGCCCCTCCAGGCTCCCTGCCGTCAGCAGCCTGTCTGTGCAGCTATCCTGTTCTGTTCTCAAATGCTAGGTTAGATTTCAGAAGGGGCCCGTCGCATGACGGTACTCACCAGCGAAGCTGAATTGGTCAAAGTCCGCACCTTTCCCAGAATAACCATGTCCAGGGATGTTTACGGGAGGAATAGACCTGTGAGTGGGTTGGGATACTACTGAAGAAAACGCACAGAGAAAACCAGATGTTCTCTCTCTTTTAAAGTACACAGAATGATCGTATTTAGATAATGTCAAATCCCTGTTATTGTGGAAGCACTTAGAGTTAAAGGGATTATGCCCAAGAATAACCAGGGTTGAGCAGTCAGATAATTCCCCATGAATTTCCAGGCCCTGAACACCTGCTCTGTCTCTGCCTGCAGCCAATTAAAAAGGAAGTGGGTGTCTGAGGGTGGCTTTCCTCTGAGTCCGTTGTTTACGTTTCCCAGGTGATGCTCCCTGTTCAGGCTGGAAGCTGCTGTCACCTGACAGACAGCCATTCTGAGGCAGGAAGGCAAGGGCCACCTCGCCCCCTCCGTCCCTCCCTGCCACGGGGTCCAACAGCCTCATGGCTGAGGCTCCAGCAGGTTTGCAGAGGCTGTCAATTCCGCGGGAGGAGAGACTGTTCCTGTTTCTCCCTCAGAGCAGCTGGTAGATTTGAACTGCTTGCCTTTGAGGTGGCTGTGCCACTCCTTACCTCTAGGCCACCAGAGCTCCCTGGCCATTTTAACAAAGGGAGGTTATAATGGTTCCAAAGCCCAGGTCCTTAGAGTAACCTAAGTTGGTCACGTAGAATGGAGCCAGTCAGTAGTGTCTGTGTGCCCGGACGTCCACAGGACAAGGGCCCCTCCCGGGCACCGTCCTCACACAGGCTGTCCTGGGTATCATGTCTCTCACCCAGTCAGTGTCTGCAGGATCGTGACATGTTCTTGGTGCTGCCACCAGCAATTCTCAGCCTGCACCCTTGCTCGTTTCTAGCTTCAGGCACATCCCTCACCTCCCTGCGGATCACAGTCAGCCTCCACCTTCTGTCCAAATGTCTCCTCTCCACATCGGTTTCTCAGCCCGACCCCACAGGGCCCCTGCTTGCTGTCTGCTCCCCCAGAACACAGATCCGTGAACACAGGCCCGTGTCTTGCTCACTGCTGGATTTCTGCGTCAGTGTGGTCACAGTGTTACGTGGGCTGCTGTTGTCGTGGACTGAACAAAATGGAGCTGGGCCCAGTGGTTCACATTGGAACCTGGAGGGTTTTTCCCTGGCCGATTTCCAGCTGTACATCACCTGGTCTCCCTGAAATCTGTTTAGCACCATGCCCTCCTGCAAGTCTCCACTGACCAGTGATGGCAATGTGTGAGGTGCACTGACTGAGAATCGAACCCAACTCTCCCACATGGCAGGCCAGAATGTTTACCACTGGGCCACCAGTGCCTTTCCTAGCTATGGCAGGCACACAATAAGTATCTACCAAAGGAAGGAATAAATGCCTCTCTTTCATTACATTCAATGTCCTACGGGGAAAATGCACTATTTCTAGAGATGTCTCTATATGCAACATAATGATGTGCACAGATACAGAAATTGTTGAGATGTTTTAAAGAAATATGCATATCCCTCCTGGGCTGAGAGGGTGGGAAGTTATGCTTCAGTTACCAGCCTTCCTGGGGGTGGATTAGCCATAGAAATGAGTCTTTGGGGTCCTCCTTGATTAAAGATGCTGACGTTGAAATGCAAAGCGTGAATCAGTAAGGTGGAATGATCCCCTTACTACTCTTCATCGCAGCATCGTTTCCGTTTCATCTGAAATGCCAGCCTTCACCATTCATTTTTATCAAATGGTCCATCTAGACCAATGAGCAACAGGACACCAGTGGTGGGGTAGCTGTAATCCAGATAGTGCTGATGCATTATTCATAGCCTCTTGATTAATGGTCTTCTCTGAAATCTCATCTCCATCATCACAGACAGATCTGTATTGATAACCTCCAAGCTTTCGGTCGTATGCTCAATTCTGTGGGCCCTGCCTCTCGCTGGAAGTCAGAATGAAATGTTGGAAATGTACAGATCACTTGGTTAGCTGGGGAAATTGTCATTTCCACTGGGCCTCAAAGTATTATGTCTCATTATAAAAACCATACAACGGCCGAGGAACGATGAGGAGAAATTAGGGGACTCACCCAAGGCTCCCTCATTGGATAATGGCGTAATTGTCACTGAAGTGTTTATTCTGCCCCAGAATCTCAAAATCCCTCATTCATCTATTCATTCAGCATTGGTGTTCAGAGTGTACAAGGTTAGATACTGCGGCTTGTACAAAATGTATTATGTAATTGTTGTTGGCTTTAGAGTTGAGCATGAGTGACAACATGCTTCAGAGTCAGGCTGCTAGCCAAAAGGACCAGGGGTCCACTTCTCTGCAGGAGGAAAAGCAGCCCTCTGCATCTGTCAATAGTGCCTGTTAGGTGCTGTTCAGTCAGCTGTGACTCCGGTACCTTCTGAACATGAGATCTGCATTTGTCTTAACACTGCTCTGCCACGACCACCTTCATGACCTCTGACATTCTCAAGTCCAGTGTTACCGTCACTGCCAGTTCATCTTGTTGAAGGTCTTCCTTTCTTTCTCTGGTCCCCTCACCTTTCCCAGAATGATGTCTTTTTTCCCAAGAACTGGCCCTTCCTGAAAACATACCCAAAGTTGGTGAGATGAAGTTTCGCCATCTCTCTCTCAGTCTAAAAGAGCACGTTCACTGCCCCTCCTCCAAGACAGATGTGTTTGTTCTCTTGACAGTCCCGGAGATACTCAATCCTCTTCTCACACACCTGGGTTCAAAGGCATCAGTTCTTCTGTCATCCCAGGCACTGTCCAGATTGCAGAATCACAGGAAGCAACTGAAAGCACCGTGATTTGGTTCCTCTTCCAGCCTAGGAAACCCCATAGCATCCTTGTTCATCATGGGGGGGTCAGTCTTTGTTGGAATAACCTGGCAGTGCCATCGTCTTACTAGAAAGAGCCCTGGTGGTGCAGTGGCTAAGCGCTGCCTGCTAACCCCTAGCCTGTAGGTTCAAACCTACCTACCTGCTCAATGAAAAGCTGAGAAGTTTACTGTTCTAAAGATAACAGCTTCTGAAACCCTATGGAGCATGTGCACTCAGGCCACACGTGGTCACTGAGACAGGACGAGGGACAGCACACGCCAACCACTCTGCCTCGTGACAGTCTTTCTTACTGAACCGTAAGGTAACAGACCCGTGCCCTCCAGAAGATGACAGCAGCCGTGCAGGCGTGATCTTTTCGCAGCTTCCGAGACCCCTTTCTGACCCACCCTGCTGACTTTTGCACTCAGACTCTGCTCTCAGCCCGCTGCAGCTGAGTTGGAACCGACTCATAGCTGACCCTCCAGAGGGTTCTGAAGGCTGCAAAGCGCATGAGAGGAGATTGTTCCTCTTCCACCACTTGAGCTGCGGTAGATTCAAGCCACCAGACAGGTGCTCTCATTGGGTCAGCAGGGCAGTTCGCTGCTGACTTGGCCGCCGGCGCTTGCCCAGGCTCTTCTCTCCTGTGATCACGGTCGAGGGGGCACAGCTAGGTCACACCCTTTCTTCTTTTTTTTTTTCTTTCCTTAAATTTCTTATTAATTTCAGTAAAAATTTACAGAGACTTTGGATTTCCACTCATTCATTGTTTCACTTTTCTCCCCTCCCAACCCTCCCCCTCTCTTGGAAAAGTAAAAGAAAAATTCTTTCCTTGTTTTACAAACCCTCCCCCAGATCCACTCCAGCATGTAGCCTTTGCTCTAGACTCCTGTCATGACAAAAATACCTAATCACATATCCCTTTTAAACAGTTTTCTCCCTCATCTGTTTCAGTGCAGTATACATTATTGAACCCATCTTTCTCAGTCTTTCCCCAACCCCAAGGTTAGTCCTGTTTTACAACAGTAACACCATGTAGTATTTGTCCTTTTGTGACTGAGAGACTTCACTCAGCATAATGTCCTCCAGAATCACCCATTTTGAATAATCAATGCAGTGTAGTATTCCATTGGGTGGGTGGCTATACCACAGCTTCTCTATCCATTCGTTTGTTGATGGGCACTTAGGTTGCTTCCAACTCCTTTCTATTGTGAACAAAGCCGCGATAAACAGGGGTGTGCAAACACCCTGTCTTCTAACTAAAGCTTTTCTTCCAAGCTCTCCTAAAAAGGTACAGTTACAGCAAGGAAATTCTACAGCCCTCACATTGGATGAGAGTCTCTGTGGCTTCTTGCTTCCTGAGTATGGCACAGCAGTCCTCATGTGCAAGTAATCACAAGCTTGTGGGGTCATGTGCTTCTTTCGGGCTTGGGTTTAATGTGTGATACTGCTCTTCCCCCAAGGAGCGAGGCCCTCGTGGCTTGGCCTAGGGTTTAAGGCAGGTGGTGGCTTAAAGCTCCAGAGGGCCCTTGGGCCTGTGGCCCTCAGGCCTAGTTCAAATTGTTTTTCTGTCAAACATTCTTCTAGGTGGTATTGCACTGGTCTGTGCATTGCTGTACAGAGGTAACTTATGGTTGCTGTGATACTGAATACTGTGACAGTGATGTGTCAAATGCGATAATGATTACCCATGGAGGACAGTGTTTGCTGGAGCTTCCTGATTAAAACAAGCTTGGTAGCAGGAGTGGCATCCACTTCCGAAATTGCTTGCCCCCGAAAACTCTATGAACAGTGCTCAGGCCTTTCATTCATAGGGTCGCTATGAGTCATCTATAACTCGACGGCACCTAACAACAACACCACCACATTTGATATTTTAACATCAATGTCAGATGCACACCTAGACCCAGTCCCAGGATGCCCTTGCTTTACTGTTACTCACAGCCTCTGTTCATTCACATACCACTCATCCTTTTTAAAATCAGACCATTTCCAAGCCAGGAAGTTGCTTCCCAGAGAGTGCCCTTCAAGTAAAATTACACTTCCCCCCTTAAGTCTCCTTTAAAAATCAGGTCCTAAAGCTTTTTTTTTTCACAGATAACTGGAATTGGGATTGGCAGGAAAAGCCTTAACAGACCCAGGGCAAGTGAGCATTTCAGAAATTATTCCATTTTTCCGACACTCTGCCATTTCATATAGGGATGGTATGGCACATTCTGGAACCAGGCCTGAGGCCTCTCTTCCACATCAAGGAGTGAGTTTTGCATTTGTAAAACTTAAAGGCAAATTTAACATTTAAATGCTGGCCTGCTGGTAGTATCTGTAATGAGAGTCAAAGGCTAAATGCACTGCTGGACTCTACATCATTTGCTATAGTAACAGGACATCCACCCTTATTCTTTTTTTTTTTTTTTTCATTATCATTTGAGTGAATATTTACTAAAAAAATTAACTTTCCATGCAAAATTTCTACAAATTTTGTTCTGTGACATTAACTTCAATATGCACAATAGACTTAGTTTCTTCTGTTTCCTCCCTGGAATTCTGACTTCACGAACTTTTCTATTCCTTTGTTTTCTCTGTCTTTTCCTGGCACTGTGCTGACGTCATACCCTATTCACGTTCCCCTCACTTCCCTTAACATGTGCCTGATAACTGTTTAGGGATCTCTAGTGGTAAAGAGCTGCATTGCAATCCCAAAGGCATGTGGTTTAAATCCACTAGCTGATCCATGGGAGAAAGATGGGCAATCTCCTCCTGTGAGATTACATTGTCTCTGAAACCCTCTGATGGGTCAGCTGAGGGTCAGTTGTGGCTCCACGGTAAACAATAACAACATCATCTATTTACTAACTTTTACTCCTCTCTCCCTCCTCTTCCATCCCTGGTAACCATCCAAGAATGAGTCTATATGTGGGTAAACCTTTCCTGAGCTTTTTTAATAGTAGTCTTAAGCCATGATTATCCCCTGTGACTGACCCAATGTCCTCTAGATGTCCATGGTACTTATTGTTTAACAAAATGGTTTTCACTGTTGCATAGTACTCCACTGCATGGAAGCACCATAGTTTCTTTATCCATTCATCTGTTGATGGGCAGTTGTTTCTGTGCGAGCATGCACACTTCGGGTATCTCTCAGTCACTGAGAACAGACTGAGCAAGGAGGCCTCTCTCTCCTGTGAACACATGTCACAATGTGTAACTGTCATCTTTGCACAGTAGAATTCCTAGCAGTTCATAGAAAACCTCCTCCTGATTTGCCAGGGGAAATGTGGGTTAGTGACAGCATCCAAGAATGCTTGAGGAAGGTACGAGATGTAGCCCTCGAGTCAGCAATGGATGATATCAGTGCAGTATTAGGACATCATCAACTACCCCCTGTCGGTTTATTATAAATTTTCTCTCTGGCTGTAAGAGTAACATGGACTTGATGGAGGAAATTGGCAGACTTAGCAGGAGAAGAGATTCTTTTTAAAAAAAATTAATTTTAATGAAAGTTTACAGAGACTTGGGATTTCCAGTCATTCATTGTTGCACTTTTCTCCCTGCCCACTCCCTCCCCATCAAATCACACTTCTCCTTGAAAAGAAAAAGGAAAACTCTTTTATTGTCATGCAGTCCCTCCCTTCAAGTCCACTCCAGTATGCAGCCTTCACTTTGGACTTCTATAATGACAAGAATACCCATCCATGTGTACCTTTTAAACCATTCTCTCCCTCATCTGTTTCAATGCAGTATACATCATTCCTCCCCTCCTTTTCTGTCTTCCCTCAGCCCTGATGTCAGGAGATTCTTTTATCAGCACTAATGTTAGCTTTTTTGCATTCATATTCCTCTAAATGTATAGCAGGAAGCTCTGGTGACCTAATGGGTAAGGAACTGTGCTCCCAGCCCAATGGCTGATGGTTTGAATCCACCAGTTGCTCTGGAGGAAAAAGATGATAATAGGCATTCAGTCTTCTGTTGTGTTATGGTCTCTGAAAATCCACCAAAATTTATAGCATTTCAAAACAAACCAAAGAAAACTCTTAGAAACACTTTTCAAGTTAGGTTTTATTAAAATCATACACTATTTTAAGTATCAGATCACCTGCATTTGGGTACTGAAATCCAAAAGCTAGAAATTGACTTGTCACTGTTGGTTTTGATTGGTAACAGCACAACAGGAGAGGCAGACCTCCCACAGGGTCCCCGAGGCTGTTGTCCTGGTGCCTTCTGCCACCTCTTTTCCCGCCCAGTGACTGAGGGATTTGAACCCGTGTTTTGGTGGACAGGCAGTCATGGACCGCTTTGACCCAATGTTAAATAAATCTAATTCTTCCCTACTTAGCCAGCCTTCAGCTATTACGTCCCTTTTTCGCTGGCTGACCGTTCCCTGTTTAGCCTCAGAGCACCTTCCCTGGGCTTCTGCCCCGCGATGCTTACTACAGAGCCTGGCTGCTCCAGTTCTCAGGGGACAGGGACACAGGACTGGGTAGGTTTGTTGCTTCTATTTGTAGTCAGTCACCGACCAGTAGTCCTTGGTTCTGCTGTGCATGAGCACCTGGCCCGTCCACGAGTGTCTCGCCCCTCAGGCTCCATCCCATCTGAACTCAGCTGCATCCTGTTCCATCAAACAGGCCCACTGAGCAGGCCTTTGGTAACTACCCCAAAGTTCACCTGCTAGAAAACTTTCTAAACACCTGCCTCCATGTCGGTATCTCCCTCGTCATGACCACGAAGCACACTTTGGGTGGCCCTGCGATGCAGCCCCACCGGAAGTGGGACATTTTCTGTGCTTTCTTCAGAGATGGCTGCTTTGGGAACCAGTCATTCAGAAGAAGCTGTATGCTGCATTTTCATTTTTCTTCCTCCAATGATGACCCTATAACTGTATCTCTAGTTGCACATGGTCTGTTTGTACCACCACCTTGCTCTGTGGCTAGTAAACAGGTGAACCTGAAAACTAAAGAAATCCCATTGACGTAGACGAATCATAAGGCTGCCCCCAAACAGATAGAGAAGCCTTTGCTTTTTACCTCTATTTTAGGGAAGTGGAAGCTGGGGAAGAGTCTTGGGGGGATGTGCTTAAAATACACGTAAATAATTGATGCATGCATCTTGATAGGGCTCTGTAGAAAGACATCGGAGTTTGTAGGGGGTCCGCAGAAGAGGGGGACAGCGTGAGCAAGCGATGGGCATGCTGACTTAAACACACACGGGTCATGAGGGCATAGGAGCAGGAGGTTTATGTCTGGTTTACATTACCTGGCTAAGAGTTGAAGCCACTTTGGATGGTACCTGAGAGCAACTAAGCCGTCTGTTGTTACATCGTTGAAAGCAGTTGGTTTACATGGTTATGCATGACCCTTAGCTTGGGTTCCCTCTATTCCTTTGCTTAGTACATACACATCGCTTTAAATGTGGAAAAGAATTGCCATTCTACTCACCTAAATTATTAGAAATTAATGAGTCTCGTTTAATGAGAATGTGCCATATTGCAAAAACTATAATTAGAAAGTCAGTGAATTCATTAACATAGCAATGCTCAGAAAATAAACGAAGATATCTTGTTGACGGGATGGATACATGCCATGTAGCCGCACTGCCACAAACAACTTCTTGTGACTTGAGGTGCAGAAGTGGGTTACAGAACATCAGCTGCCTTCAGATCAGGTCAAGTTCACGACGGTCCTGGTCACGGTGGCCCCGTTCACGGTGACCACCTAGCTCAGTGCTACCTTCCAGAGGGCTTACAATGACTATGGTCTCTCAGGAGATCAGCCAGACCTTCAGAGGCAAAGCAAGGGGTTTTGAACCCTTCGCCTTTTGGTCATTTGGCAAATGCTTAACCTTGTGCCAACCAAGGACCCCAAGTAACCCTAACTGCACACAGTCATTCTACAGCCATTTACGATGAGCCTTCTCCAGGCCAGGAAGCGTGCATCAGGGAGTGACTCCACAGCCACTTTAGAAGGCTGATGGCATTTATTTGTGAGGAGACAGATGCTTTGATATAGTAACAAACTCATGATCCAACAACTAGAAAGGGGGCAAGGTGGGACCCCAAAATGTAAGTCCACCTTGTTCATAGCCCCGTTCTTCAGCATTGCATTACACCTCACACATTGACAGGAAAAACACTTAGGAGAGTCAATCTGATCATGGAACTCCAAGTTGGAACTTTCTCATGACTTCCTCAAGGTTGCAGTAACTGCCAAGTCCACCCTACCCCACCCCCGACCTCAGCCAGCCCTGGCTCTGTCCTCCTCGTGCAGTATCCGGCCAAAGTGTTAAGCAAATTGTTAAGCAGACCACCCGTTCCCAGCCCAGGACCTTTGCACTTGGCTGGGATATGCTCATGGCAGTGGACAGGTTCCCTTTCACAAGGCAGTTCCAGGAATAATCTGGCATTAACAGCATTGAGCCTGCCCCCCTAAGGTAAGCCCCGAGAGAAACCACTTGGCTGTGGCAGGAGACAGGAGCATGGAGATCTGCCTGTGAGTCCCTCCCTCGGCCGGGTGACAAGCGGACAGCTGCAAAGTCCATTCTGCACAAGGTGCTGGTGGACACGTCACCAGGCACACGTCACACAGATTGCCTGCTGTAAAGCCTGAGTGTGTCATTGGCCACTTGTGTGCAAGGGTGACTGAGCCTGTTAACGCTCAGAGAGCCCTGCACCTTCCTCCCGAGACCCCGACAGTTGTCCCTGCTCTGTCCTCGTGACGTGCATGTGGACTGGCAGACACAGTGGCTGTCCCTGGACTCAGGCGTCTCACTTTGGGGCTCCCTTTGCTTTTATCTGATTTCATTTGCAGCAGTAGAGGCTGAGTGATTTCTCCACCGTAAATATCACAGCTGTTGTGGAAAGCATTAATTGCACACTATCACGTTACTCTCCTTTTCTTGGATCAATTTCTGGGTAATCTGTTTGCAAGTTCTATTACTGTGAATCGTAAGGGAACGCGACGTGAAATAAGCTAACTAAACATATTGGAAACATTTGTACTGAAATGGCTGACGGCTTAGGGAGGGAAATATTCGTGTCTGTGGCCGACAATGAAAGAATGCTTTTCCAAAAGCCCTACCCAGAAGTCTTGAGTGAAATATGGGTAATTTTTCTTTGGGGAGATCAATAAAATAACTATTTTCAAAATGACGTGATATTGACCAAAAGGTCAGAAATGCCCTGCGCATTGATCCCATGTCCATAATCACTTTTTTTGTTTAGTGAGTTAAGCAGCTCTACACAGTTGAATGCAGAGAAACCCCGTTCATCATTTAAACAAACGATTTATAAAGCGTCTGACAGCTCACCCCTCCGGGCTCCATGGCATGTCTCATCGAGAATGCCCTTTCTTTGTCTAGGAAGTGGACCTGTTCCGGGTCAACAGCCAGGACAAGCTAGGCCTCACCGTGTGCTACCGGACGGATGACGAGGACGACATTGGCATATACATCAGTGAGGTACGTGTGACCTACCTCTCAGATCAAGACAGAGGGCGGGGGACCCTTCCCCTTTTCCGGATTGCTGTTCAGTGCCATCCATTTGGCTTCTGACCCATGGTGCCCTCGTGCCTGAAGCTATGAAACTCTGCCCACCCCTGTACCATCCACACAGTCGGCTGTGCATCAGCCTGTTAGGAACCACAGGGATTTTAGTGAGTGACTGACTTTCACACCTTTCCTTCTACCCCATCTCCACAGGAGGCTCTGCTAAAACATGGTTGACATCATCACCAGCACACAAACACACTGTTTCCATTCAGACACATGTGCATGGAATGCAATGAGTAGGAATCGAACCCATGTCTCTCCCGTGAAGGGCAGGAATGCTCCCATTGCCCCCCCACACACACTGCCTCTTTAGATGTTTGCAGCCTTAACTCTGGCTCACCCGCAAGTTTAGGTTTGTAGTGTTTTTTATTTAAAGGCACAGACATTACTTCGCTCCCTTCACGTCACTCCATGAAGATGCAGCTTTCCCTGGGGTTAAGTTCTATCGTCAGCACGTAAGGCAGACTTCGTCTGGAGAAGCAGCAAATCAGCCATAAAATGGGGAAAGCTTACATGGTTGTATGTGTTTAACCCTGAGGGGACGAAGGAGTCACACTGCCCAATGCATCCAGTGTCCTGGGGATGGAATCACACTTCTGCGGGCTTCTCCCTGTCTCTCTTGATCAAGTGTGTACGGTTGACTTCATCTGTGTTACATGCAGCTTCAGAGGACAGGCAGAAGCTGGTTTGAATTTTACAGAGAAGACAGTGCAAACCAGCTGGAGTTGGTTCTTTACCATGGCTACCCACCCTGGCATGCACAAGGTTTGGTTGGGAAAATTTTGCCCAGATAAGAAGCAGTTTCTTTTTCTTTAATTTTATTATTGTGTGTGTGTGTGTACTGTCAAATCGGATCTGATCTGGTGGATTCAAACCACATGCTTCTGGTATTACAGTGCAGCTTCTTGCCACTAGGCCACTAGAGCTCCCTAAGAATCAGTTTCTAAGCAGAAAACCCAAGGATGTGTCTGTAAGGGTTAGTCAGCCCACCGCAGGTTTTTTATCCACCAAATTTAAATGGAGCCGTTGAGACTCTAGGGATGCTCCTTCCATCTGCAATCCTTTGTGGTTCAATTACATTTCTGTATTAAAAAGATTTCCCAAAACTTTATCTAAGTATTTGATATAAAATTGCCAGGATGTGGTTGGTAACATAGCAAAGGGTCGGGTTGTCCCCTTTAACTTGTTCTGCACCATTGATTGAAATCCTGCACCTGCAAGAAGATTTACCACGTCTCCTCCTGGTCCAGTAACTGCCAGGACCAGCTGCTAAGAACAAGCTCTAGAACAGGCTCTGGAACATATCAACCCATTTGTCTCTCTTTGCAGGACACCTAAGACTTCTTGTTTATTTCTGTGTAAGACTAAAACCAGCGATGAGTTTGACTGTTGGTTAGGGGACAGCCTTTAGCGTCTGCTGATTTTTTACTGTTGAATGTATCTGGATTGGGTTCTGAAATGTCCCCTGCATGTTTCAGATCGATCCAAATAGCATTGCAGCCAAGGACGGGCGCATTCGAGAGGGAGACCGCATCATCCAGGTGGGTCTGCGATGGAGGGCCTGTCACTGGTTCTAGTACAGCTGTGGGGCTGAGCATGTAGAGGTTAGAGAGCAGGGAGGTGAGTTGTAACAGCGGGAGGTGACAGCCAGGACACTCTGGAGAGGGTGCTCCGCCAGCCGCTGTCCCCAAGCAGGCTAATCGCTGCCTCGTACACTCTGAACCGGCTCACCTCATTTCCTGTCATCCTGTGGAGCCTGAAACCACGCATCCGTGGGACACATCACGCCAACAATCTACTGCTTCTGAGGTGGAGTAATCTCCGAAGGATTAGTGTTCAACTAACTGCTTCAAGTTTGGTCTTGCCCGTCAAACAGGAGCACCTTTGGCCAATCTAGCAAAGTTGATTGAGCAGTTCTTTTACATTCAATGACTCAACATTTATGCATTACAGGGAATCGCTTCCCAGGCTACTTCATCTCAAGCCGTGGTGTTCCTTCTAGTCAAAGGGAGGGTATGTCTCTCTCGGGCAGTGGCGCTGAATCTCACAGACAGTGCACTGCTGGGGTTTTTGTATCCCAGAGGGCTTGGCTTGCTGCCTCTTCTCCTCTGTAGGGCCTCATTTCAAATCCACTGCATTTTTTATTACTACAAACATCACCACGGATATTCTTCCTCCTCCTATTGCATATTCTGATTTTCCAGCCTGCAGCCAGACCTACTTCTCAGTCACCTCATACAGACCCTCCTTGCCTAAAGAATGGCCCACCCCTCCTTCCTAGAATGGTCCTCGCTAGTCTTGCCCCCTTCATTTGCTGTACTTTTCCATCAACCTCTCTGTTGACCAGAGAGAGAGAGTCTTGTCTCACGTGATAGAGCTGCAGCAAGCCCCTTTCTCCTT
Organism: Elephantulus edwardii; assembly: GCF_000299155.1. Lineage (NCBI taxonomy): Eukaryota > Metazoa > Chordata > Mammalia > Macroscelidea > Macroscelididae > Elephantulus > Elephantulus edwardii. Next base: position 10,191,726 of record NW_006399841.1, on the reverse strand, counting down.
GGTATTCAGGATTAGCCAGCCAAGTCACCCTTTTTCTCTATCAGTTCTATGGCATAAGGAGACCTCATGGCTGGGTAGAAGGCTTCTCTCCCAACTTAACGAAAACACTGTTCTGTTCCCTAAAGGCAGCATCCCCAGTGGGGCTGAGACTGCCAGAGCAACAGAGCTCAAAGTTGTAACAGGAAGTAAAAATCCTGCAAGGGAGTCATCGAGTTTGACAGTGTGGGTGACTCTCACATGCTCTTCTGTTTTGCTTACAGAAGGGAAGGTACCACACTGGGGACAAAGATCACCATTCTAACATCATCCCTGCCCTTCTCTGTGTTGATGTTGAATCCCTCACTTCCTCTCACCGCACAGTGACTTCAGTGCATGCAATAGATCCCTGTCAGCCCCTCTTCACAGGATTCTAGCATTCTTCTGAGTGGTGCCATCCAAAGCCCGTGACACTGCAGTGCACACAACCTCTGTTCTATCAGCCACTGCCCACTACTAGCCATGTAGCCTCTGTATTCTTATCAGCAGCAACCAGGCTACCCCCAAGGAGTGTCTCTCATAGACCAGAGAAGCAGTGTTGGCATCGGCAAGATCTTTTCTCCCCCAAATCAAGATTCTTTATAGCTCTGTGGAAGGTGTGTCTCAGCGGTGAGGAGGTGACAGAAATGGTACAGAATGAGGGCACGCTGTTACTATGCAACCGTCCACTTGTACCCAACAACTCAATTGCCCTGTTCTTCCCTTTTTTCAAAGATTAACGGGATAGAGGTACAAAACCGTGAGGAGGCAGTGGCACTTCTAACAAGCGAGGAAAACAAGAATTTCTCCCTGTTGATTGCACGGCCAGAGCTCCAGGTGGGTCCCGTTCCTACAGGTGGACCTGGGGGCGTGTGTGGTTAAAATGAAGCCATGGAGACAGCCCCAGTGCCCATCAACTGATGAATGGGCAAACTGTGGTTCATACAGACAGTGGAATATTACGCAGGTAGAAAGCGCAGTGAAGCCCTGATCCCACAACATAGACAAACCTTGAAAACATGTTAAGTGAAAGAAACCTGTCACCAAAAAAATAGATATGGTATGATCCCACTTACAAACTATAGAAAAGGCAAATGCATAGAAGCCAAAGTAGATCAGTGGTTACCAGGGAGGAGGTGGTGGCAGGGGGAGGCTAACCTTGGCAGTGAAGATCGTGTTGCTGTTTGGGGTGATGGAAAATTTTAAAAATTCTTAGAGTTGGTGTTTGCAGAACATGATGATTGAAAGTCGCTGAATGAATGAAGGAAGGAAGGAATGAAGGTAGGTAGGTAGGTATTGGGAACTCTGTGTGGCATGTTTGCTGCAGATTGATCAGCGAGCACAAGTTCTGCTTCCGGGCTCATCCTCTGCTGGCTTCATGCTGGGTGTGAGTCAGAGACGCACTGCAGTAAGCCTTCCATAGAGAGAATACCAGAACATGTGCTTGGCACTTCTGATCCTCTTACAGTGGCTCCAGTCAAGTGTCCAGCTCAGGGCTCTTTAGGTATGAAAGCCAATTTGAAAGGCATCTAGGAACAGCACAGAGTGTCCAGGTGACCACAGATGGCACAACCGTGAATCTGAACAAATTTTTTAATACCAGAGGTCAGCTACCTTTTTCTTAAAGAGCCGAATGATAAATATTACCAGCTTCATGCACCATACAGTCTTTGTTCCAATTAACTAAATCGTGCTGGTGGAGTGGGAAGGCAGCCGCAGGGAGATAAAATGGAAGTGAACAGGCATGGCTGTGCTCCAGCAAAATGTAAAAGAAAAAAAAACAAATACACTGGTGGTAAGCTGGATCTGGGGTTTGGCTCATGGGCCATAGTTCCTTGGCCCCTCGGCTAATGCTAATCAGTTATAGTGATAGACCTTGCCCAAACAAACAGTGCCTTTGGAGAGGTAGGGTTTTTGACTGAGAGAGCATTTTCCACACTAAAAGTGTAGGATCTGCTAACTTGTATGTGGGGTGGCCAGCAGCTAGATTGAGCCGCCCTTCCCTGACACGACAAGTCGTTTACCTTCAGTGGAAGGTGCGCACAAAAGACTTCATGCCTCACCTCCACCCAGACAAGGAGACAGCCCCTGGCTGGAGGGGCTCGTTGTGAGGACAGGGTCATTTTTTACAGCTCCTGGAGGAAGCGCTAGAAATATATTTATTCCCTCCTCCCTCTCCGAGCATTATCCTTGGCTTTTAACAATTTAAGTAATTGAAAGGAAAACGCAAGGAAGCTTCTAATGCACGTGTTGGCTGCTGCTTCCCCTAGCTGGACGAGGGCTGGCTGGACGATGACCGGAACGACTTCCTGGATGATCTCCACATGGACATGCTGGAGGAGCAGCACCACCAGGCCATGCAGTTCACAGCCAGCGTGCTGCAGCAGGTAGGAGCGCTGGCAGGACCTCCCCGCTGAGAGGGGCATTGGTGAACTGCAGGCCACTTCTCTTCCTGGCAAGCAGGGTGCTGCTCTGGCTTTTCAGGCTGAGCGGTAATGCCAAGGTAGAGCCAGCCTTTTGAAACTTGGTTTGCAAAATGCACGTGACAGTCTAAACATAAAATGAAATATGCTGCTGTGTCTGTAGTGACTCACGGGAGCCCTGTGTGTCCCAGGGAAGCTCTGCTCCCACAGGGGATTCCTGGCTGTGATCTGTTCCAGGCAGATCACCACACCTTTCCTTTTATGCACCAGTGGGATCAAACCACCAACCTTTCAAGTGCTAATTCACCTGCACCACCCAAGGATTCCATGCATTAGTGCATATAAGTGGAAACAAGCATGTTTCTAGAGTAAACCAAGTCTCTCCATTTATTGTGAGCTGTTTCGAGTACTGTATCTGGCCACTACCACTCTACTAGCTCCTATGTGCTTCCTGCTTCGCAAATGTTAAGCACTGGAACAGACCCATAGCTATGTTCCAGTGGGTTTTTGGAGGCAGTGAATCGCAAAAGGTAGAAACTGGCCATCTTTCTTCTGTGAAGCAAGGGATAGATTTGAACCGTGTGCCTTCAGGTTAGCAACGCCAGCTCCTTACCACTAAGCCACCCGTGTTCCCTCTTTCCCACCTGAGATGTATTTAATAAGTCAACTCTTTTTAACCTCATTTTAAGATCGAAATACAAAATAAGGCCTTTCCCAGGTTAGAGGTAAACGTGTTGCCTTCAAAGTGACCCTGACACTTGGTTGACCCTGTGTATGTGTCAAAGAACTGGACTCCTGATATATCTCCAAAAATAAGACACTGAGAACTATCAAGCTTTTTTCTAAGGGTACATTTGAACCACTGACTTTTCACTTAGGAGCCAAGCACTTAAACATTACCAGTTCCTGTCAGATTCTATGGAGTCAGCTCCAACTCATGCAAATGTCACCCTGTCCTGATAGAGGTCCCTCTGGCTAATGTCCACCCCGTGTGCTGGGTCCTTTGGAGGGACAAATGGTTACACTCAGCTCTGGATGTAGTCCATTGGGTTGCCCTGCTGACCCAAAGGTGGCATCTCTCTTGTGGTTTGACCCCACCAGTGACTCCACTGGGGAAAAAGGTGGGCAGTCTCCTCCCCTGCTATTTACAGTCTTGGAAACCCTAAGAAGGGTCAGCTGTGAGTCGGTTCTGATTTGATGGCAGTGAGACTAATGTAAGGATTGGCAATTTGAGCCCACCCAGCATTTCTGCAGAAGAAAGGCTATCTTCTGCTTCTGTGCAGATTACACCCAAGAAAACCGGATAAATCAGTTCTGCCACACAACAAAAATGTGATCTTCCACGAGTCTGAACTGACTCCAAGTCAACAGATTTGGTTTTAGTTTTGCCCTAGTCCTGATATTAGGGAGGGAACTCTGGTGGCTTGGTGGTAAATTGTGCTGCCATCCCAAAGGTGTGTGGTTCGAATCCACCTGCTGCTCTGCAGAAGATACCAAATCTCCACTTGTGAGATTTTGTGCTTCTGAGAACGTCCTGGTGGGTCAGCTATGAGTGGGTTCTGACTCCACAAACACCACCTAATATGCTGATATTATATATGCTGGTTCCCTGCTTTGGAAACACAGAGGCTGCCTCATCTAGAAACCCCTATACTAGCAATGGTCATCTGGGTGTAATTGCTCCTCTGAACGCGTGTTCTCGTTTCCTGTTTTGCAGAAAAAGCACGAGGAAGACGGCGGCACCACGGACACGGCCACCATCCTGTCCAACCAGCACGAGAAGGACAGTGGCGTGGGGCGGACGGACGAGAGCACCCGCAATGACGAGAGCTCGGAGCAGGAGAACAACGGGGACGACCCCGCGGGCGCCTGCAACCCGCTGGCCGGCCAGCGCAAGCTGACCTGCAGCCAGGACACGCTGGGCAGCGGCGACCTGCCCTTCAGCAACGAGTCCTACTGCACGGACGCCGACTGCCTGGGCATCCCCGCCGACGAGTGCGAGCGCTTCCGAGAGCTGCTGGAGCTTAAGTACCGCGTGCAGAGCGCCAGCCCCTTCGGCCTGGACGAGCCCAGCAGCCCCCCGGACGCCGGCCGCAGTGACCCCGAGAGCGTGGACAAGGAGCTGGAGCTGCTCAACGAGGAGCTGCGCACCATCGAGCTCGAGTGCCTGAGCCTCGTGCGCGCGCACCGCCTGCAGCAGCTGCGCCAGCAGTGCCGCGACGCCTGTGCGCTGCACCCGGGAGGCTTCCGCGCCTGCGCAGCCAGCCCTGACATGCACCCTGGCAGCTATCGCGCCTGCGCCAGCCTGGACGTGCGGGGCCGCGAGCTGGCTGACATCACCGAGCTGCCCGAGAGGTCCGACAAGGACAGCTCCAGCGCCTACAACACCGGCGAGAGCTGCCGCAGCACCCCGCTCACGCTGGAGATCTCCCCCGACAACTCCCTGCGGAGGGCCGCGGAGGGCAGCGGGGGAGAAGGGGCCGCCCCCCAAAACCTACTCACCATCACCGAGGATGCCGACGTGGCCACCCCCGGCTACAGCCCTGCGCCTGAGCTGGGCCTCGGCCAGCCCCCCGAGGGCACCGAGGTGAAGGCCGAGGGCGGCCGCAGCCCCACGCCCAGCGCCAAGCTGGGCAGCGCCTACCTGTCCCCCTGCCACCACTCGCCCTACAAACACGCGCACATCCCGGCGCACGCGCAGCACTACCAGAGCTACATGCAGCTGATCCAGCAGAAGTCGGCCGTGGAGTACGCGCAGAGCCAGATGAGCCTGGTGAGTGTGTGCAAGGACCTGCACGGGGCCGGCCAGGCCGAGCCCCGGATGGAGTGGAAGGTGAAGGTCCGGAGCGACGGCAGCCGCTACATCACCAAGAGGCCCGTGCGTGACCGGCTGCTGCGCGAGCGCGCCCTCAAGATCCGCGAGGAGCGCAGCGGCATGACCACGGACGACGATGCCATCAGCGAGATGAAGATGGGGCGCTACTGGAGCAAGGAGGAGCGCAAGCAGCACCTGGTGAAGGCCAAGGAGCAGCGGCGCCGGCGCGAGTTCATGCTGCAGAGCCGCCTGGAGTGCCTGCGCGAGCAGCAGGGCGCCGACGACAAGCGCGAGGTCAGCATCCTGGAGCTGAGCCACAAGAAGATGATGAAGAAGCGCAACAAGAAGATCTTCGACAACTGGATGACCATCCAGGAACTCTTGACGCACGGCACCAAGTCCCCCGACGGCACCAGGGTGTACAATGCCTTCCTGTCCGTGACGACTGTATAATGCCAGCGCGTGCGTTCTGTACATAGGACAGCGCTACCACTGGGGTAGAGATTCCTGCCTCGTTCAATGCGGCAAGCTTCTGTACATAAGAGAAATCCCGTACCCACATGAGAAGTGGACGTGACCTCCTCTACAACACTGGGTGCCGGAGCTAGCTCCAAACCGCGGAGCTAAACCACCGTGACCTGTCTTGGAAGGCAATAGAAAGAATAAGAGCTTTTTTTTCCAAATAGCAATTGTGCTTTTTTACCTGTTATCTTTTACATAAAGTGTTTAAATTTAAAAAAAAAAGAGGAAAGCTTTTTATTAAGCATACTTTCACAAAATTTGTTTAAACTATATTCATACGAAAAAAGTTAAATGTGCTTTTTTTTTTTCCTGCCTAAAACACAAATAACAACTGCCAATATGTATTTTTACTGGAACCCTATTTTGTAATGTTTCTTTGCTGAATGTGTTTCCTACCCGTGGCCATTAATACGTAGGTCAAGGTGTCAGCTCAAGCCACCGAACTCTGGATAATGGATTAGCACACCTAACAAAACCCACAGTGGTTAGTATTGAGATACGCATTTAAGCATATTTCTGCTTAAGATTCCAGTGAGAGAGAAAAGGTTTTGACTCGAAGCAAAAAATGGTGCAGCTTTACTCAAGATGAAAGCATGTTTGCAAATCCTGCAGCCTTTGGGAAGAATCTGCATGTACAGCAAAGTCGGGGATGGAGACGGTTTGTGGAGTTTTCCGTGCTCACTGTAGTAAGCCTTTGATTTGTAGACTTGAAGGGACAGCAAGTTGGTGAAATCATGATTAGTTACAAACATTAAGTAAAATGAAGTTAAAATAAATTATTATTTTCTATTTGATATGTTTTGAAGTGATTCCTCATTTTGCAGTGGTACCTATAAAATAAAAAGCCTTTTGCAATGTTTCTTTTCTTGCTTGTATTCCCTGCTCCATTGGAGTGATTTGAACCTTCCAGACCCTCTTGACAATTCTATGTGGATGTCAAACTAAGGTCTCCCAGCAAACAATAAGGGGCCAGATTCTCCAAGGAATCCTGCATTCTGTGTTAAAAAGAATAGTTGCGGGGAGCTCTGGTGGCCTAGTGGCAAGAAGCTGCAACTACAATCCCAGAGGTGCACGGTTCGAATCCACCAGATGCTCTGCCGGGGAAGGAGGGGCAATCTCCTCCTGTACCAGTCAGATCTGATTTGACAGTACACACACACAAAACTTAATAAAATGATTTTTTAAAAAATTTTTAAAAAGAATAGTTCCAAGCAAGTTTATCAGGCAGGGTTACGGTTTTGTTTGTTTTTTAATTTTAAAATCCTTTACTAAAAATTCAGAAAAGTAATCATTGAGCTATATAATAAATTATATTTAAATATAGTTTTATAGATTGGTGATTATGTTGAAGATTAAAAGCATCAAAGAGTAGTAAAAACCTGCAGAAGATGATAGCTGTAATTTGTTATAATGTTGGGAAAAGTAACAGGCAGCAAATAGGAAATTAGAACTTTTAGAAAGCTAAGAAGTTTGCACAATTTCTAAATTGATAAACGAATGACTAAAGGAAAAAAAAAAGAATGACTTACTTTCTCCTTTGGAAAATAATCCTAATAAATTGCTTCTTTTTTCCCTCTTATCATTCTAATTTGTGCCATTACATAAAGTTAAACTGATTAAGCACTCAGCCACAAACCAAAGGTCACAAGGCAGGCAGTGTTATGTTTTAAATGAAACCTCTCTGGTTTCTTGGAGCCCTTATAGCCTGACCCAGCTTTTCATTTCTAAGATGCACAGAGAGTGGGCTTCAAAATGGCAAAATTTCAGACTACACCACCACCTTGTTGTTTGCTGTTGTACTTAGTGTCAGAACCAACCCGTAGCTGACTCTCTGGTAGCTTTTCAACGACAGTTAATTCTATGGGAGGAAATTGTCCATCTTTCTCCCATGGAGCGGCTGGTGGCCTCGAAATCATGTGCCTTCAGGATCGCAGCAGACTCTTGCCACCAGAGCTCCCCAGTTGTTGTCACATGCCATGGAGTTGCCTGACTCACAGCAACCCGATGTACAACAGCTCTGAGCCCTGCCCTATCCTGAGCCATCTCACTGACTCTGACACACCTCTAAATAATGAATTTGCAACAAACTTCCCTAATTGTAGTGTTTCAACCGATACCCACTATAATACCTCCTGAGAAGACTAGCACTAGGAAGGGTGCCATTTTCATTGCCAGACAGCTGATTTATTCTCTAACCTAACTGAAACTGTGATTGAAATAACCAGGCATTTAGGCATTTCAAATCAAGACTGGACCCACATTCTCCATTCCAACCAGAACCCTCCTTGGAGACCAGAATCATGAGACTAATCCGTAGGCACACGGTTAATAGGACAGTTTAGTGAAAATAACGCATCGAAATCCATATTCCTCACTCAGATGTTTGTTCATTACCTCTCTCAGAGCCAAGCATTGCTAAGATAATTATGTCTGCTACATTATTCTAATCAACCCTCTACTGTGAGGATTTTGCAAAAGGTGGCTTCTCAGGGGCCTGGGTTTCCCCATATTCTCCAAGACCTGCTTCCTAGAGAATTGAGCCCTGGCTCCCAGGATAGAGTCCCATCTCCAGCACTCTTACTTTCTTTTCTCATCTAATGTTTCACAGCAAGCCTGGCCAGGTGGATTATACCTTGCTGAGAGTAAGTGTATGAATATCTTTGGGGAAATAACTTTCCTCCCCTTCCACATTTTTTATCAAAGGCCAGCCAGGCATGTGTAGTCCCCAAAAAGGACGTGCTCAAACCCACTCATGTGACATGAGAATCAGCCAGGAGTGCTTCTGACCTGGACTCTGGAATGCCTCTGTCTGTAGACCAGTGTGTGCAGTTAAAAAAAAAAAGCCAACAACCAACAAATCCTTTTACTTTTCAAAATGAAGGCTGCATAGTAGAGTGGACTTGTGGAGAGGGATTGTATAACAGTGAAAGAATTTTACTTTTCAAAGACAAGAGTGAACTGGGGGCGAGGGGGAGGTGAGCAGGGAAATAAATGCAGCAATGAATGTATAGAAATCCATAGTCTTTGTAAATGTTCATTAAAATTAAAATAACCAAATCAGCTGCTGCCAAGTTGATTCCAAGAGATGGCACCCCCATGTTTGTCGGTACAATCTGAGGGTTTGCAAAGGCTGGTGTTTCAGAAATGGACCACTCGTCCACCTGAGGCACCACAGGGCAGGTGCAAACTGCCAACCTCGCGTCTACAATTGAGCACGTGACCACTTGTCCTACACAGGGACACTTCCGAAAGGATGAAAATTACCATCCAGTCAGAGCCTTGGATCACAACTTATTTTAGAAGTATCTTCTCCATGTCGATGTGCTGCTTTTATTAGGTGTCGTCAAGTACGACTCATAACTACGCTATCCCTGTACCATCCTCATCATCTCCACTCGGTCACCATTTGCAGAGCAATTGGTTTCACAAATCAACAAAAGAAAAAAATTGAAGAGATCGTAGAAATGATCACTTCACCAATGTGCAGGAGACTTGGGAGGCAAAGAAATACAGCTTAGGAATAACTAACCTGGGAGTATAACTGAGCCCAATATCTACTTCTGTGTCTACTCACATGCTCAGGGGAGAAGTGCCTTCCACTCCACACCTTCAACCGGAAAGCAAGCACAGTGTGTCCTGGGGTGGGGGGGGGAGTGCATGAAGCTGCATTTCCTCAGGCTCTCAGCCCTCGGAAGGCTCATGTGGGAGCATGTGTTACGTGGTGGGAGAGCAGAATGGTACCCCGTGTCTGTGCTGACTGCTAAGAGTCAGGAGAACGCATGGCCACTGTAACCAGCAGGCCCAGCTGCCACCAATGATTCCTAACCTTTACCCTCACCCACTCCATGCCCATCTAAGACCGACAGAAGCCATGGGTTTGCATTGCAATTCAAAATACGGCGATGTATAATACAGGAAATGCAGAAGGGAAACAAGTAAGTGTCATATGACTTCAGAGACTGTTGATGGTGGTGCTGCTCTGTCAGCCGCGCTCCTAGTGACCTTGCATAGGACAGACAGCCCGTCCTGTGTCTCCCTCACAATCTCTCTCCTGCCCACGCCCAGACCTGCAGCCCCTCCACCAACCCATCCCCTGGATGGACTTTTCCTCTTTCACTTCCCTTTGTTTCCAATCTTGATGTCACTTTTCGGGAACAGGCCCCTCCTACTAACACACTCAAAGTGGAATGTGAGATGAAACACCCCCATTCTTGCATCTAAGGAATATTCTGGCTATATTTCTTCCAAGACAGGTCTCTCTGTCCTTTAGTCTTCCAAGTTCATTGACAGAAAGGGGTCAATTTGGCGAGCTCTGGTGGCCTAGTGGCAAGAAGCTGCACTGCAATCCAATAGGTGCACGGTTCAAATCCACCAGATGCTCTGCTGGAGAGGGAGGCACAATCTCCTCCTGTACCAGTCAGATCTGATGTGACGGTACACACAAAAAAATAATAAAATTTAAAAAAATAAAAAAAGAAAGGGGTCAATTTAAAAAAAAACCAATTGATTGCCATTAAGTTGGAAACAACTCATAGTTGATCCTCTCACATGTTCTTTGAGGCTGTAAATGGCGTAGGGGGCTGTGAGGAGATGGCCCATAGTTCACTGTCAGAGCGTGTGGTGGATTTGAACTGGCAGAGACACCACCTTTGGGTTACCAGCACACCTCCCTGTAGACGTGGCCACGACAGCACTCCTCTAAAGAGAGATGAAGCCCACATTTAGACCAACTGGATTTAATAGCACTGTGCCTTTTCCACAGAGCTTTTGGTATACTGTATTATTACATGTGCTGCTAACCAAAAGGTCAGCAGTTCAAATCCATCAGTCACTCCAAGGAAAAAGATGGGCAGTCTCCTCTTGTTACAGTCCATGGCCCAGGACCCACTGGAGGGTCGGTATGAATCGGGAATGACTCATCAGCAGTTAGTTGAGCTGCTTTTGGGGAATTTTCCCAATTTCTTAAATTGTTACAGCAGTATTTGATTTGCCAACCTTTTATACCAAAGGATACTTTTTTTCTCTCACAGAATCATACTCTTAAGGCAACTGCTAGTTGTTATGGTGTACTGTGGAGTCATAACCAACTGATAGCCGACCCTCGAGTGGATTTTCAGAGGCCATTAATTGCACAGGAGATTGCCCACCCTTCTTCCAGCTGATGGGTTTGAACCGTGTGCCGCTGGGGTTGCAGCACAGTTTCTGACCACTAGGCCACCAGAGCTCCCTTTAAGGCAACTAAGACTCATAAAATCCCTAGCACTTACACTGTTGAAGGTGTTACAGGCTGCTTGTCTAAACTCTAAATACAGACACCTGTGAGCTCTGCTGGCGCAGTCTGCAGGGGGCTACTCTGCTAACAGAGACACCATGCGCCGTTAATGCCGTGCCTCAGGTGGTTCAAATCCACTCACCGCTCTGTGGAAGCACAGCGGGTTAATAGGTTCCACCTGGACGCAGCGGGTGGGTTCGGGCCTCGATTTGGTTTCCTCTCTAAGGAGCCGCGCCGTTAACCACACGTGATGCCTCTCAAGCTGTTCAAAACCAACATTGGTTTCACAGGCGAAAGCCAGCAATCTCCTCCTATGCAATCTACAACTGCTGAAAGCCCTCTCAACAGGCAGCTATGAGTCGGTTATAGCCCGAAGGCGGTAGGTTTGCTTTCTTTAAAAATTAGTACAGATTCCCGTGTCTCCCACGTAGCTACCCCATTGGCTCCACATGATGTCAGCTGAATGACTCAATATAAGCTCTTTTTGAAATACAAAGGGAAGGAAATGAGGTTTTGTTCATTATCTAGAGCTGTATTATCCAATACGTACCACTAGCCATATGGACTATTCAGTCCTCCCTGTGTGGTTAATGCCATCTCCAGCATGCTGATGGTATAATAGCACATTCTGCTTTAAAGACCTGATATTCTTCCCATCAGGACTGTCCAGCAATATCTCCTTAATTCTTTTAGGCATGTGGAAAGGCTATTTTGCAAATGTTATAGGGTTAAGTAAAACCTATGTCATTCATTTTTCCTTCCCCTTGTTAGTGTGGCCTTTTGGTTCCACTGGACACGTGGTTTTCATCTCTTTGTGCTGGGTGATGCTCATAGGAAGACTGCCAGGCACGTGCGTATAAACACCCACTTCCTGTCTTGCTAAATCCCCGAGGCGTCTCAGGAGACAGATGGCATCCCAACATTGTAGGCTCAGGAAAGGACCCTGCCCAGATGAGCACAGAGATGCAATTTGAATTCACATCTGGCTGGTGCCAAGCCTCTTAACTCTCCCCACTGCGCTCTACCTCTTTGTCAAGGATTAACTTCCGGTATGTTTCAGGTCCATTGCTTTCTGTAAACTAATCTCCACCACAACAAAAGAACTCGGTTTGTGTACGAGGTGCTCTCTATTCCCCTTGTGTTCAAGTTCCGGAATATACTAACTCTCCTGACTAAAGAGGACAGAAGAAGAATCATTCCATGCCTTTGAACTGTGGTGTTGGAAGAAGGGACTGAATAGCCCCTGTACTACCAAAGCAACAAGCCCATTCACCCTGGAGAGTGTCCAACCAGGATGCTCCTCAGATGCCAGGATGGTGAAACTTCATTTCATACACTTTAGGCATAATGCCCAGAGGGCCAGTCCTTGGAAAAAATAGACCATGCTGGGAAAAATGGAGGGTCAGAGAAAGAGAGGAAGACCCACTACAAGGCGGATCAACACAGTGGCTCTAACAATGGGCTCCAGCGTCTCATAGATTGTGCAGAAGGCACAGGATAGGAGAAGGCTCACGTCTGCTGTCCGTAGGGTCACTGTGAGTTGTAGTTGATTGATGGTACCAATAACAGCCTGCCAAGAACACAGGAAACCCTAAAAATACAGTCATTTTGGAAAGAAACTAGGTTTGTCATCTTTTAAACACAAAAAACTGGCCCCCAAGTGACAAGAATCATAGGTATTATGATTAAGAAGTCACTGTGTCTGGGGAATACTATTTCGAGAACTAATTAGGACTATAAACTACTGCATGAAAATGAAATAATTCTCTCACTTGAGATGCAGGGCAAAGTAGGTTACAATGTCACTTGTTAGAAAAATTACCCCAAACCAAGGAAGCAAATACCATCCTGCCATAAGCATCTGCAAACCCCACTCTTATTTCTGTTTTCAGCATTTTACGATTTCTGTGGCACATCTACTAATTAAAAAGAAATCAGTGAAACTGAGAAGAGATGCAAGAATTCTCATTGCAAATGCTGTGGTCTTCAGTTTTGACTAAATGTGAATTCCCTACAGCAGTTAAAACACAAAGTGTGGGGTTTTGGGTACCCTTCAGATGGGTTTTAGAGCTTAAATGACCCATTTTTTTCCTTTAGCTTCCCATTGTAAATAGTCCTGAGAGGGCTGGCCCCAGGGACATGCGGTTTGCCCAGAATGTGGCTTTGCCTCTCAATGGCAGGGCATGACCTCTGTGCACTCAGCATCTTCTTTAAAATGAAAAATGGTGACTTAATGACCCTTCCTTTAATGGGATTGTTCCAAAGTGGAAACTTGCCTCGCCCATTTACTAAGTCTTGCCTAAATTCAAAAGCCAAGGAATACTCCCTAGACCTCATCACAGTCTCTCAAAACTGTATTAGGTTTCCACTGAATTGTGTTTAGTCCTCCTCCCTGGATGCTTTCCCAGATAATATGATCCGACTTCGCAGTCCCAGCTCTGAGCAACCCTGGTCGCCTTTGCACGGATTCATTCGGCTACCATGTGCTGCCCGCGAGCTCACTCCATGGCAGTAATGAGCTCTCTTGGCTCCTACAGCCCCAAAGTCATTGCTGTCAAGTTGGAACCAGCTCACAGCAGACTCTCCACTGGGTTTCTGAGGCTGGAAATCACACATGAAGATATTACCACCTTCCTCCCAGCCCCCCTTAACAGTCTGTTGTTGTTATGTGCTGTTGAGTCGCTTGCCCCTCATAGCCACCCTATGTACAACAGCCCTAAACCCTGCTCTGTCCTGTGTCAATCACACTGTCTCTGACACATCCATACCTTAACAGTCTAGTGAGAATGAATGTAGTCATCTAACCATCACACACAGGTTTGTTTTTGTTTTTGTTTTTTTTCTTTTTTTCCACACAGTTTTATGTCAACCAGGGTAGAGTGGGTAGAGGAAGACTTTCAGGGACTTTTGTTGTCCTCATGCCAATCAAAGACTCACTCTAGGTGTGGGAACCTCAAAGGAAGAACAGTGGAATTTGACAGTTTTGAATAGTTGGCCAACTATTTATATTCCCTTAAAGCAACTAAACGATACTGTGCTGCAATCCCAAAGGCACTTGGTTAGAATCCACCAGCTTCTCCACAGGAGAAGGCTGGGCAGTTTCTTTCCTTCTGATTAACTGCCTCTGACAGCCCGTGAGAGGGTCAGCTATGAGTCGGCTCCGGCTTGATGGTAGGCAAGAAGAAGACGACAAAACTCAGCAAAGCACTGGTGGCTGTGTTCTCTGAGGAGCTGGCACAGAGATGTTCAGGGAGGTTCTTCTACTCGACAAGATGTTGGTGATGCTGAGACCCAAAGGATGAATGTGAGTGAATCAGACAGACAATGGCAGAGGAGTCAGCCTGTGCAGAGGCCCTGAGACCAGAGCCCACCTTCTCCGGGGGGATTCCAACTCATGGGCTTTCCAGCCCCGTCAGGCTTTCCAGACTGAGAACCCGAATGGGAAGAGAAAGTCAAACTTTCTCACTCAGAACAGGTAGTGAGTGGATTCAAATCACTGGGCTTTCTAGTCACAGCCAAATGTGTAGTGTGTTACACCACCAAGCATGACTTATAAGAACAATTTCATTTTAAAAAAGAAAAAAAAAGGAAAAAATGATAGCGTGACTCCAGCCCAGCACTGGAAAACAAAATGGAACGTGTTCAAATCTGAGAAGTAGTAGCAAGAGGTCGAACGATCTGTCTTGGCCATGTGTATCCATTAAACAAGCCCAACATCGACTGCGCACCAGCTACGTGTCAGATACTGTGCTAGATGCTTTAGAGGTGCTAACGCATTTAACCTTAAACAGCCCTGGGAGACAGCAGGATTATCACCTCTGATTTGCCAAGGAAACAAAAGAACACTTGAAAATAGCCTACTCCACGAGAGAGTGCGGAACCATGAAAAGAACAAAATGAAAAGGTCCCTCTGGGCTTCCTCTGCTATAAACAGCCCTGGCTGAGGCACTTGGCTTCTAATTGAAAGGTTGGTGATTCAAATGCAGCAGTCCCTCTGTTGGAAGATGTAGCTGTCTCTTTAGTAAGGCTTACTGCCTTAGAAACCCTAAAGGTCAGTTCCCCTCTGTCCACAGGGTGACTCTGAGTCAGAATTGACGCTCTAGAAATAAGTTACTACTATGTGGGAGCTCTGTGGCTTACTTATAAGGAATTGCATTGCCAACCCAAAAGTGCACAGTTCAAATCTCCTCCCATGCAATTTGCTGCCTCTGAAAAGCCACTATAAGTCGTCTATGGGTCAGTTTCTACCTCAATGGTCATCACAACTGTACAGAAAGTAGTACTTCCACGTCAGGGTCTTGAGGAGTTTTCCCCTGGGAGGGACTGGGCAGCTTCTCCAGATACCTGAGGTCCAGAGAACCTGTGTTTATCGTATGGCGCCCGCCTCTTCCCAGCTCAGGGGGAAATCTGTTCATCACCTTGCTCCCTATTCCTGTGCCCCCATAGATGGTCAGCCTCACAGGCGGGGTCAGCGAGGTCCTGCAGAGAGGTCAGGCTGACCACTGGGCTGAACACACTCCCCTGTCCATATTCCACCATCCCATCCCTGACAATTACGCATGATGAGGACCCTAGCTGGAGGCTTGCTTCTCCCTGCCCTGCCCACCCTGCCCTGCAGCTAAAGAACTTTCTACAAGTCCTTCCTGCTTCCCTGAGGAGCACCTGATCTGATGAGGCTGGTCCCATTGAATGCATAATGAACGAGGTAGTATAAGTGATTTCGGGGCCACACAGCTTCTCTGATTACCCTCTCCTGCAAAGCACCCCTCCTACAAGGCCCCTGCTGGGACACTAATGGGGTGACTGCATCCAGAAGGAGAAGGTTTTCCAAACCCTGCTGTCACCCATTCAGATGACACTCCATAAGTGATCTCCAAAGCGTCGTAAGCAGAGGTCACAGGCTTGAAAAGAGACAAAACAAAGGTTTTCAGTGTGATGAACTGGCAGTACAGTGAGCACAGAGAATTAGAAAAATTCCCAATTATCATTGAAGCGTTCCCGTTTTCTGAGAAGCAGGGGGTTTAAGGCATCGAGGATGGCTTTGCCACTAACAGTTCAACAGAATCACTGAAGACATTAAACTCACCAGGTAGTTTTTAAATAGCAGTCTTCTACTGAGGAAGGGTGCTGGGTCTGATGAGAAAACAGGTTTTGAAGGAGCACTTATACTGCGTGTGTGTTACTTTTACAGCTTCTAACTCTTGTGGTCAACTTTTATGAGACTCCACTGCATTCATTCATTCCCACTCACTAGGTTCCAGGCACTGTTTCATTCTTGGAAGACTTGGATTTTTTTTTTTTAAAGGTTGATCTCTACAACTTCTGGTTGTTTTTTGTCTGAGGCTTTACAGAAATGACACTTGTTTCGATTCTATTGTCTGCTAGTCCTCTGCTCTTCCCGACTCCTCCCCAGGGTTACTTCTTCAATTCCTGCTGTTAGGTGTCATTGGCTCTGACTCTAAACAACGTGGTGGACAGCAGACTGACTCCTTGCTGCGTCCTCTACCATCGTTACAGTCCCTGCTCTGCTGAATCCCATCATGCAGTGACTATGTCCACCCATCTCGTTGAGCGTCCTCCTCTCTCCCCTGACCTTTCTGAGCACAATGTCCTTTTCCATGTAGTGACCCCTCCTGACAACATGCTGAAAGTCTGTGAGACACATTTTCACAAATGTTTCTTCTAAGGACCATCCTGGATTCACTTCTTGCAAGGACAGATTCACAAGCAAGATTTGTTTGGTTTTTTTTTTGTAGCCCAATGTGTGGTCAATGCTCTTTGACAGCATCAGAATTTAAAGCCATAAGTTATTCTTTGCTCTTCTCTCTTCACTGTTTAACTTTTCCAAGCATTTGGAGCAATTGAAAA
>NW_006399841.1:10127699-10172601 GCF_000299155.1 Elephantulus edwardii | reverse complement strand
AAAAAAAAAGCAGTTTTGCCCAAAACTCTCCATGGAGAAGGACACTATGCTTGAAAGGTGGAGGGATCATGACAGAGCAGAAGACCCTCGACCAGATGCCTTGGCACATCAAGTGTAGAGATGCACTGGTTTGGGCTCGAGACTGAAGCTGGCACAGGACAGGACGGGGTTCTCATCTGTGGTCCACAGGATCGCTGTGAGTCATGACTCAACTCGACAGCACCTGTCGACAATGTGTGAGGGAAAAGTTTTCTAATGGAAACAAGGCCAAGTCTTCAATACATTTCCTAAAATTCACAATGTCTAACTGAGTTGTTAGTCTCCAAGAAGACAAGACAAGTTGGGTGGTGCAAACAGGTCAAGAGTTAACACGCCCAGCTGCTAACAAAAGGTCGGTGTTTCCAGTCCAGCTAGAGCTACGCGGAAGAAAGGCCCAGCCATCTAGTTTTGATAAAACGGTATGGAGCACACCTCCACTCTGACAGTCACAGGCTTCCTATGATTCAGAATCAATTTACCAGCAGCTGGTTTTAGTATAAAGACTTTAAGAATTTTTTTAAATTATTTTTGTGTGTGTACCACCAAGTCGAACCTGACTGGTACAGGAGGAAATTGTCCCTCCTTCTCCAGCAGAGCATCTGGTGGATTCAAACCACGCACCTCTGGAATTGCAGTGCAGCTTCTTACCACTAGGCCACCACAGCTCGCCATATAAAGACTTTTAAGTGCAATATCCACCAGCAAAATCAGCACTTAGAAAGTGTTAGCCGTGCGGTGGCCCAGAGCTGTCCTTTCAAATCACAGTCAGAACCCCAATATGACCATTCCGCAATGAATACTTCGTCAAAATAAACAGCCTCTGATTTCTAAAGCGGAGACCCCGAAAGCCACATGGGTGGGGGGTGGTGAATTCTAAAGATTTCATTAATAATAAAAAAAAAACCTTTCATGTCATTCAGGAGTTTGGAGAACCAACGTCCTGGTCAAAGAAAAAAAAAAGGTAAACATGGACTAATCTCCCAAAGCAGAAAACCTCATGGCTCTTAATTCTCAAGTCAAGTTCCCAGTGACTTCACAGGAGCATGGATTGCTTGGAGGATTGTTGAGAATGTATACATTCACCGAGAAGATGAACAGGAGGGCCACATTTTACCTCCAACCGCAGAAGTTCACGGCTTTCCCAAGGCCCTTCTGGGTTCTCCGTCAGGTCTAACCTGGCCTAGTAGATCCAGGGTGAAATGAGACTGGTGCCCCTTCATCTGTACTGTCCCCCGCCCCTGAACCAACTGCACCCTCATCTCCTGGATCTGGAGACTACTGCCGACATGAGCTAATTCTCCCCTGGTATCTTTGGGAGGATTTATCAATTTAGTTGGTGTCAAATAATGTTGAAGTATCTTCTAGCAAAAAAAAAAAAGATACTAGAAGTGAGTTAAAAAGGAATTTTTTAACTCTGCCATAGCTGGTGGTTGCAGTGATTGCAACGAGAGGCTCGAGCATGGGAGGGAGCATAAGGGTAGAGTGGGATACACCAGATTCAGCTCTGTTGTTCACAGGGTGACCAGGAGTCGTACTCAACTCTGTGGAGCCCAACAGCGACACTAGCTGGTAGCAGCCACAAGCCTGTCCCAGGAATAAAGCGTCAACTATTCATTTTCGTCTTCCTGCTCTGGGGAATATTTACAGCACAGTTCTCTGTGCCAACCCTAATGTCAAAGATCAAGACGATGAAGGTAATTTTCAATAAAGGTGACTTCACTGTCTAGCTATGATATCTCTTTTTTAAAAACTGCCCAAATGCACAGATTGTCTAACAAGAAATCTTCCCTTAAAACAGACCTTCATTGTTGTTGTTATGTGCCATTGAGTCGTTGCTGACTCATAGCTATCCTATGTACAAGAGCCCTAAACGCCGTTCTATCCTGTGCCAACCTCGCCGTCTCAAACACACTCATTCCCACCACTCCACTCACAGAATCGATCCAGCTCATCAAGGGTCTTCCTCTCCTGTGTCATCCTCCACTCTCCCAAACATGATGTCCCTCTCCAAGGATCAGTCCCTCCTTGCAACATGCCCAAAGTATGTCAGACAAAGCTTCAGAATCCTTGACCCCAGGGAACATTCTCATTTCACCCTCTCTAGGACAAACCTGCTTGTTCTCCTAGCAGTCCATGGTATGAAATAAATTCTTTTATAACCATTTAAAAAAAAAATACATCTTCCGTCTGCTTCCCAGCCACCCCCCACCCCAAACACATAACCATGAATGATCCATCAGTCTCTATCACCTTCTCTGTAATCTTGCTCTCTTCTAGCCAAAAGCATTTTTGCTCCAGTAATCTGACTGAACACTTGAGACTGTCCCTGGGGGTAAGAAGCTGTTGTCAGTAGAATTGTAGCTCTCTGAAAGGATATATTTGAGTCTAAACCCCCAGGGCCAATTCACAAGTTGATCTTGTAGATCTTTGCAGATACAATCAAGTTACTGGATGAACGGGGAACCCCCACATGTACTGCCATTGGATAGATTCTAGTTCAAAGCCACCACCCAGCCATCAGCTTTCCAAGGCTGTTTATCACAACTGGAGAAGACCACTCATCTTTCTTCCTGAGGTCAGAGAACTCATGCTGTCAAATCTACAACCCAACTGTGGTTTCTATATAGAATTGTCCTACTCAAAGGGTCAAATGTACCATCTTAGCTGTCTTCAGAGTATTAACATACTCACATGTTAAGAAGTGTTAGTCACAAAAGGTTCCATATTCTGAGTATATTGCACCAACTAACCAAATGATAATGAATCGACTTTAACTCATTGCTGGCTGCCCTTTGTACGTCAATGTTCCATAGGGTCTTTAATGGCCAATGTTTCATAGTCAGACCTTTCTTCCTAAGCATCAGTGGGTGACCTTGAACTTCCAATCTTTTGGACCATGATATTTTTTTGTTCCTTGACTATAGGAATTTTTAGAAACTAACCTGAAAAAATACTTAATGTATCTTTAAAAAAATGAAATATAATTTACAAAAATGCCAATTTTACTTCATTACTTTTTTGTTTTTTAATACAATATCTAACTTCTGCGAACAGGGTCTTAAGAAATGAAAACCTTTGGTAAATGCAGCCAGTAAACACCGAATCATCCACAACTCTTTTAGAGAAAAAGACAGAAGAGAAAGAAATAAGTCAAAATCTAGGGAGCAGGGCCCCAGACCCACAACACCTTTCAAGGAAAGAAAAGGGGTTCTGTTGAGGTCTTGTTCCTCAGATGCTCCTGTCTGAGGCAGAAATAGCTAACGTTTTCCAGAATCCTCTAGTTCACCCACACAGAAGAATCAAACTATCATTAAAGATTTGTTAGGTAGTAAAAGCAAGCAATTATTTTAAGCAGAAAGACTCAAAAAGCCTAAAATGTGATTAGCTTTGCTGATAAGGGCAAGGCATGGAGTGACTATAAATTGTTGATAACAGCCCTGCATGGTGCGGCCAGCTGGTGTGACAGGGTCGGAAAGCAAATAGACATGGGATTCCTTGTTACTAAGCCACTAAAGATCTCTTTTGGCCCAAGGCACAGGATAACAGCCCTTACCAGGAAATCTCCGTGACATAGGAAATGGCTAAATAGGTTTGTCAGGTCCTTAGGTCATACTATTGCAGACTTAGAGAGTCGAACTTCTTTGCTCCAAAGAGATGGAAACAGTCCTCTGGGGCTCGGGGGTGCTGAGGGCCACTCAGAGGTCCATGGGAGACCTAGTCAATCATGCCATGCCCAGGACCACCAACGGTGACTACTATGAGTACCACTTCCCCTCATCAGCACACTCATCGTGACTGTTTATTATTTCGTTATTTGATGACCTTGCAGATGGAATTGCTGTATCATTTCTAATTTTGCTTGATATGACTTCTCCAGGAAAGTTACAGTAACTAGAGCTGCATTCAGTGGTGGATGGCGTCCGCACTTGACAGCTAGAGAAACACCATGCACGCATGTCTGTCCAGCAGGGTAGGAGGCAAGTAGGGCTCAGTCCACCCAGGCTTTCCCGTCCGCTCAAAACAGCCACAGCCCTTGATCTGATTGATTCATGGCAATCCTCCCTCGGGGTTCTGGAAGTGTCAGTCTTAATGGGAGGAGACTACCTCATCCCTCTACCATTGTGCAGCTGGTGAACTAGAACTGCCAACCTGCTGGTTAGCTGGCCGGCATGCATCCCATCACGTGTACTGGGCATCCTTCTCCCAGTCCTATTATTGTTGTTGTGCAACATCCAGTCAGAGCTGCCGCCCAGCTGATCCTCCATCAGGCTTGCAGAGCCCACAAACGTCACGAGAGGAGATTACCCATCATTCTCCCTCAGAGAAACTGGTGTTTTCAAAGCCCCTTGCCTTTAAATTACTAGAAATGGAAGTCTTCAAAAATTGGCTCTTTCTCACCCCGAGTGCTTTCTCCTTGAGGCAGCCCAAACTATCTTAGTTAAAATATAAATGCAACTATGCTCTTTCTTCATCCAATGGGCTATCATGGGCTGCCCTCAGGAGAAGCCTCTAGACCAGCAGGCTTCCCACTTTCCCACCCAGGCTGTCCAGACTCCAACCACACTGGTCTTCTTTAGCTTCTTCTCAAGTTTTCTTTCTCATAGAGGCCCTTTGTACACGCCACTCATGGTTGCTACAATCCTTTACCCGACCTTTCTCCCCAGATAAGACCTTTTCTAATTGTAAGTCCCATCACGATGTCATCGCCTCACTGCAGTTTTGAAATCTTCCCCACTAAGGAAGCTCCTTTCTCATAAACATGCATGACTCAACCAACTTACTGCCACAGAGTCGGTTTGGATTCACAGCTGGTCCCCGATTCCATTTCTGAAGGACCAAATTGCATAGGAGGAGACTGCCCATCTTTCTCCCGAGGGGACGATGGTGGATTCAATAAGCCCAAAAGTCACCGCCTTTGAGTTAAGAGTGGAACTCCCACAGATTCCCCAGAGCTCCCCGAAGGCATGCATGGAAATGGGGGATTTCCCTTCTAACATGATGTAAATGGTAATACGTTAGCTATTGTCACCACTTTAAATTTTAGGTACACTTTAAACTGTATGACAAGCTGACACGGAATTGGCTTACCACTGCGCAGTGCTCAAGACATGATAAAAAAGATAGATGGGAGGATGGAAAAGAGGAGGACGAAGAGAAGGAGATAGGAAAAAAGAGAAAGGGAGAGAAGGAGGAACAGCAGGATGAAGAGAAAGAGATGAATGGAGGAGAAAGAGAGGGAGGGTGGGGAGTGGGGAAGAAGAAAGAATGAGACAGGGAGTGAGGAGGATGAAGGTGGATGGGCAGAAGGGAGAGGAAAGGAGGTCTATTTTCTCCTGAGAGCTTCCAAAGAAATGTTGTTGTTGTTGTTGTTATGTGCCCTCGGATCGCTTGTGACTCATAGTGACCCTATGTACAAAAGCCCTAAACTCTGCTCTGTCCCGTGCCAACCTCACTGACTCTGCCACACCCACTCCCATTACCCCAATCCCAGAATTGATCCATCTCTTCGAGGGTCTTCCTCTCCTGCGCTGTCCCTCCACTCTCCCAAACGTGATGTCCCTCTCCAAGGACCAGTCCCTGCTTGCAACCTGCCCAAAGTATGTCAGATGAAGCTTCTCCAAGGAGCAGCCCAGTTTCATGCTCTCTAGGATGAACCTGTTTGTTTTCATGGCAGTCCATGGCATATTCAACACTCTTCTCCAGCACCCCAGCTTGAAGGCGTTAATTCTTTCTCTATCATCCCTAGTCACTGTCCAGCTCTCTGAGGCATAGCACACAATTGCAAAGACTATGGCCTGGATCAGGTGCACCTTCATCTCCAGTCTGATGCCGTTGCTCTTCAATACTCTGGAAAGGTCTCTGACGGCTGACTTTCCCAATGTAAGTCATCTCTTGATTTCCTGGCTGCTGGTACCGAGAGTGCTGACTGTGAAGCCAAGTAAACTAAAACTGTTATCTCAATCTCTTCACCATCCATACTGATGCTGCCAATTGGCCCAGTGGTGAGAATCTTTGTTTTCTTGCCGTTGAGCTTCAATCCGTATTGAATGCTGCAGTCCTTGACCTTCTGCAGCAAGTGCTTCAGGTCCTCCTCAGTTTCAGTCAGCAGGGTTTTGTCATCTGCATAACACAGATTGTTGCTGAATCTTCCACAGGACGTTTAAAATAGTTTCTTTATCCTGTTCTGTTGGCAGAGATTCTTGAATATACCACTGACGGCCAAAAGAGCAAACAAATCTGTCGTGGAGAAAATAAAACTAGAATGTCCTTTAGACGTGAAGATGGCGTGACTCTGTCTTATGTACTTGGGTCATATTTGTCAGGCCCTGAAGAAGTAGAAGTTTCGCCAAAAAGAAGACCCTCAAAGAAATGAATTGACACAGTGGCTGTAAACAGTGGCCTCCAAGCACAGTACTCTGTGAGGACGGGGTAAGACTGTTTCATGATCTTGAACGTGGAGTTGCTGTGAGAAAGAGCCAACTCCATAGTACTAACAATGTTTTCTTACATACTAATAACTGCTGCCAGAACTTAGCCTAAAGGAGTATAAATTATAATTTGAAATGGGTTTGCTTAGTTGAGTTTGGGTAAATCTTTAAATTTCAATCTTTTTTTAAAAATATTTCAACATTTAAGAGGCCTTGAGACTCACCATATGCTCATAAATTTAATATATTAAATTTATAAGAATTACTGAAGTACTTGGAAAGCTCGGAAAACTCATAGAATTGAAGTAAACTAAAGTTCTTAACCAGAAGACTTTAATATAGCCTGTTAACATGTATAATTTAAAATGTGAAGCAATGCTTAATTGATGTGTTAATAAATCAGCTCAAAGAGTAATTAAGGTCTCCTTAAGAGGGACCGTTAAAAGATTTAGAAATGTTATGAGACTTGGGAATTATAACTAAAAGTTTAAAAAAACCTAGATTTCAAAATTAATAAATGGAGGACTTTTAAAATAACGATCCTCCAGAACCCTCACATAAATCCATGGCAACACAAAGAAACAGATTTCCGTGTTCGAGATCTTCACGGGAAAAATGGAAACCGTTTTGCTGTATCAGAACTGCCTTCCAGCGAGCTCTGGTGGCCTAGTGGCAGGAAGCTGCACTGCAATCTCAGAGGTACACGGTTCAAATCCACCAGATGCTCTGCCGGGAAAGGAGGGATAATCTCCTCCTGTACCAGTCAGATCTGATTTGATGGTACACACAAAAAATAATGAAATAAAATAAAAAAAAAGAACTGCCTTCCCATCACGGCAGACATACAGCTGTGCTCTGTGTGTATGTGTGTGTGTGTGTGTGTGTGTGTGTTGTTGGTTGGGGATGGCGGTGGTGTGTTTTTCAGTCACACATTGCTCCCTTTCCCTCACATTGGTCTGAAAAGCTGCAAGCTTCTCTGTTCCTGAGATTCTATAAAACAACAAAGTCTCAGAGACCATGGTGGGGTGGTCACAGCTCACCTGTCTTCACCACTGTCCTTACCTGTGACTCCAGGATGAGTCCTGACACTCTATTTCTATTTTCCTCTCAAAGAAAGGAGAGATAAGTGGCCTGAACTGCATCACCTGGCTGCAAACAGATAAACAGAAAGAGAGCTTGTTCCTTAAGGGTTCTCTTCTGTGAAGGCCATTGCTGGCAGCCTAGGGGGTCAAAACCAGGCAGAAGTGCTGCGGCCCCCACAATGGCCCAGATAAACTTGTGCAAGCACAAACTCCCAGAAAGGAGCCCACACATCTGCCCTCCAGGAAGGTCAGTGTGCAGCTTATGGTTAACACCATCCAGCAACTGTCAAGAAAGAAGTCAAAGCTGGTTGACCTAAGCTCTGAAAAGATGGGATTAATCCTTGCCCATGGGGTTGGGTGGGGGTCTCTGCACACCCAGGCGAGCGCCTTCCTTTATAACCCTGCTGGAGCAAGGATAAACCACGGCCATCATCTCTTCCTCTGAAGAGCTGTGATAATCCTAGCTGTTGTCTGAGCTGAGCCAATAACAGTGAAAATGGATGAAAAGTATATGTTTATGTCTGTGCTATTAAATCCAAGGCCATAAACACAGAGGGCACTAAAGTTGATAGCGTCCCTGACAAATGCCTCCTCCCAAGGAACGGGAGAAGGTTAAAACAACAAAGGGAAAAGGCTGCAACTCTTGATTCTGGAATTTTCCACACAGTCACCTTCCCCTCCCCTCGTGCCCTTGCCGTCTTGCATTTAGTTCTGTTTCTAAATTACACTTGGGAGGTGGGGAGACAATATGTGAAACCAGGCTTTTCCCCCCCTGGGCTTGGAGTTTATCCATAAGGTGACCTTGGAGCAGAGCTCAGAGCCGCATGCCCAGAGTACCATGCACCAGCGTCAGTTATTGTTTTCTGCATCTTCAACTAAGGGGAGAGTTCACAGGATTCTGTGTGAATTAGAATTTCCTCAAGATTCCCAAATTAAGACTTCCCTCCAAGGATGAGACCAGGGAGAGGGGAGGGAGATACTGCACTGGGCTGCAAAGCTTATAGGACCACCAAACAAAGCAGAAGCTAGAATAAATAGCATTTTAATGTGATTTAAAAAAAATTCTAATCATCAAACTGAATAGTTCTTGAGACAGTATTTATTTGTTGTTATTATCACTTCCTGATTCTTATTTTCTTAAGTTGAAATTTTAAATACATATATACACATATATTTTGTTGTTAGGTGCCATTGAGTCACAATCAGCTCATAGCGGACCCTCCAGTAGATTTTCAGAGGCGGTAAATCACATGGGAGGAGACTGTCCATCTTTCTCCCACAGAGCTGCTGGTGGAGTCAATCTCCCAAGAGGTACTGCCTTTTAGCAGCACAACTCCCTACAAACCATGGCACAATACACACACACACACACACACACACATCTGCATATATTAACATATGTATACGCATATTTTACTTGCTAAACACTGTGACACTGATGTGCCAAATGTGAGAATGGTTACGCATGGTGGACAGTGTTTGGTGGAGCTTTCCGATTCAAACAAGCTTGGAAGCAGGAGTGGCATCCACTTCTGAAATGGCTTGTCTCTGGAAACTCTATGTATGAATAGTGTTCAGGCCTTTCATTCATAGGGTCGTCTACAATTCGACAGCACTAAACAACATATGAATATAGATGTATACACACATATATTATTATGTCTGTATATATGAATATATGTCAGTGCCTGCACATATGTATATACATGTTGTTGTTGTTGTTGTTGTTATTAAGTGCCGTTGAGTCACAGGCAACTCATAGCGACCCTATGAAGGAGAGTCCTCGACTCTTGGGTGTCTTTCATCCTCTCTCCAGGTTCATAGGGTTTCCAGAGGCAAGCTATTACAGAAGTGGATGCCACTCCTCCTTCCAAATATACATGTACATATTCATAATTTTTCATTTTATTACAATTTGAAAATTTACAAAGCAAATTAATTTTCATTCAACAATCCTAACAGTTTTGTGTTATAATATTGATGCCAATATTCATTGTGTAGTGACATTCTGATTCCCATGAATCCTTTCTTGTACATAAGGCCGCTGTAAGTGAAAGCCAATTAGATGGCATCTAACAACAACCACCACCACCCTACAGTTCCCTCTGTCCCCTCTCTCTGTAGTAATACTAGAGATGCTGGTCATCTTAGTATGTCTTGCCTTTTCCTTCAGCTGGTCATGTATCTCGTAAATAAAGTTTTATTAGAAATCCAGGGCCAGGGTTAAGGTCAAACAAGTGGTGAGATCAGAGGATTGGAGCCTGTTATCTATGCAATATTTTTTATCATTTAAAAATGTTTTCATTTACTTTTATTTACTTGATGTTTTACAAGTATAGCAAAGTATTATTTACCCAGAGTACTGGGTTTTTCTGACACCTTCATGAAATATTTCACTCTCCTACCTTAGTCCTGGCCTGTGGATGGCACATTCCAAATTCTCCACACTTGCCGCTTGATGTTACCAAATGTTTGTTGTTGTTGTTATGTGCCGTCGAGTCGCCTGCGACTCATAGCGACCCTATGTACAACAGCCCTAAACTCTGCTCTGTCCTGTGCCAATCGCACACTGTGCTAAAAACTTGTTTAATACACATGTTCACTTGCTGAATTTCCCATTTTGTGTGTAAACTGAGGCACAGAGGTGTGAGTGAAATCACCCCAGCTGATAAATAGAGGAGCTGAAGTTAGGCCTAGGCTGTGTGGCTCCATTCTTTGCCCACCACACTCCTGATTGTTTTTCCCCCTTCTCTCTTCCCTTTCTAAATTTATTCAGCCCACTTTCTCAGCACACAGTGATTTCTTAATCCAATTTACCTAGCCTTTATGCTGATAAGTTATTTCTACCGTCAGATACAGATGACTTTATAGGAGACCAGCCAGCTAAGTGCACCGGCTAAGAATGCAATAAAATTTGTTTTTCTAACCAGCTAGATTGGTTTACGTGGGGAGATAAATATTGCACTAAGAGCAACTCCCAGCATGCTTTGCGGAGAGGGCTGTGGCCTTGCTCCCGCCTGTTAAAGTAAGCTTACCTTCCTCCAATGCTCAGGAGCCGTGGCCAGGACTGGTGGCCGGGCTGGTGGTGTTCCCTCCTATCCAAACCCTCACACTCTCATCTCTGCCTGAAGGCACCGTGTCTGTGAACAGTCAGCTCTCTCCTCTACTGGTTGCCACAAGCATTATCTACTCCTGCGATTCCCCTTTCTTATCTAGAGAGGTAGAGGGCCATAGGCCTAGCACAGACAACGGCAAGCATCTGTGGAACAAGAGTGATAACCCATCACTACTATCACCAGTGCACACACAGTGTTACACAGACGCTGGACACCCCTTCCCAAAGCACAGCGCTCAGAACAGCCACACCAACATCTCCTGGAAAGTTAATGAAAGAGATCTAGTCACGCTGCCTCTGTCAGCATGGAGCCTGGACCCCAATGTGTAATATGCACCCCTTATGTTCACCAAATAAAGGGCACCAGAAGGTGTCATTTGTAATTGTTAATCTAAGTAATTCATCCAAAGCTATGTTTAGATCTGGAAAGAGAATGCTGGAACCCAGGTCTGCCTGATTCCGGAGTTCAAGTGTGTAAATCCCATGCACCCTGCATCTCGGGTTTTCACTTTTGCTCACTCTGTCCCTTGTCTAATTCAGTTTCCTTCTAGACAGTTGACAGTTTTGTGTGAGAGAATCTCAGTGAGTCATTGCCCAGGCGAGTGACTGCCTTAATGTTCCTTGTGACAAGGACATAGGGGCAGGTGGCTTCTACCACACCTGTGAGCCCCAGAGCCCCAATCTCCTATCCCATCAGCATCCAGAATCCTCCCAGAACTGTTAGAGAGCTGTGACATATATGTACAGTGGCCAGGGACCCTCACACCGTCCTGTCCAGAGGTCACATCTCTGGCGCGACGTTGGCCAACCTCTCATCTGCTTTCCATGCAAACCCTGGTTCTTTCTCAAAATTTTCTCCTGACTCCTAACCCACCAATGCCCCACTGTCCCTCCTACTTGTCGACTTATGTTCAGTTTTTTACGTGACTCTGCCCTTTCTGGGCCAAATCTCACAGCAGAACATTCCGTTGTGTGGAAGGAAGATTCTTTGGGGTGCTAGCCTTTTCCCAGTTGATTTCATCTATTCCTATCGCCGTAATTATCATTTCTATGTTGTTTTGTTTTGTGTCATTGAGTTGGAATCAACCCACAGCTGACTCCCCAGAGAGTTTTCAGATGCCGATTACATGAGAAAAGATTCCTCATTCTTCTCCCACAGGGCAGCTGGTGGATGGGAACTGCAGGCCTTTGGGATTTCGGCACACTTCTTAATCCTAGGCTACACGAGCAATACTCAAAGCCCATTGCCATCTAATCAGTTTTGACTTGTGATGACCCCCAGTGAGGCTGTGAAGCTGTGAGGCTGTGAGACTTAATCAAATGAGATTCCGCTCTTTCTCTCAGCCCTCTGGTTAACGGTGCCCCAAGCTGTGGACTGTGTGTCCCGAGTTCCCCCCATTGCTTACCTGGACCTGCCCTCTAGATGCTTCCTTAGCCGGCCTGCTTGGGTTCACAAGTGACACCTCAAAACTAGCATGTGCAGGGCACTCTGAACCTCTCTTAATCTGGCTGGGGGTGACACGCAGTGCAGTGTTCACTGGGCAGAAATTCATCTGCTATTGTTGGTATAATTTTCTGTACACATACTCCAATGTGTTTAGAATAATTCATTTTCTGCAATCCCAGAGGTGCGCGGTTTGAATCCACCAGATTTTCTGTTGGAGAAGGAGGGACAATCTCCTCCTGTATCAGTCAGATCTGATTTGATGGTACAAACACACACACACACACACACACACACACACACACAAAAGGATTCCTTTTACAAGCTTCATTTTACAAACAAATATCCACCAGAGTCTTCCCCACTTTTTGTGTAAACCTCCTTCTTTCCATCACCCGCTGGCACTGAACGGATTCCTGCTCACAGAGACCTAATAAGACCCACTGTCCCCTCAGGTGCTGGGCTGGAGTCTTTACAGAAACAGGCTGCCACATCTTTCTCAGCACCCACAGCTGAGGAGCTCTGAGCTGGCAGGTAGTGGGCAGGGGAGCTCCTTAGCCACCATGTCTCCAGGGCTCCTATAAACTTACTCCTCCAGAGCCCCTCCCACAGAAACCCCAAACTCAAGCATTAGTCTTAATTTCTTTCTTTCCATCTCCAATCCAACTCTAAATCCTGTCTTCTCTGCTCCCAGACAAATCACACTCTAGCTTCCTCCTCATCCCTCGGCAGGGCCGTCAGCTTCTCTCCCTGAGTTGTCAAGACAGCTATCTGCTGGCTGTCCCAGTGCCGGCCCGGCTTCCGATGGCTCACGCTGTTCACAGCACTGAACACTTCAGTCAGGTCAAGCTGTTTCCACCATTCACTCTTTGCCAACTGAAGGCTTATCAAAGTCATCCCACGGCACTTACACTAAGATTGAAAGACCCTAAACAGTGTCATCTTGCCAAACCTTCTTGGATGCCCTCGCACTCCATCGAGCCTTCTCTGTGTTTCTTCGGTATCATCATTTTCTGCCTTGAAATGCGTGTTTTATGTTGTGCACTCCTTTGTTGGCATAGCTAATTCCTCCTAGTTCCTCAGACAAAGGTCCCCTTTCTACAGAGGCCGAACGAAAGCATCTAGTCTGAACTAGTTTCCTTGTAAAAGTTTCCAACGTTTTATCTATTTCAATTTAAGCATAGCATCTAAACCTACCAGAATATACTGACTTAACTAATGTGCTTATAGACCATCTCTCTACCACTGCCTAGAATATATCCTCCCAAAGAATAAGTGTCTCTTATTATTCGTCTAGACTCCAAAGTGGTGAACAAAGCTGTCTTGGAGAAAATGCAACAAGAGTGTTCCCTGGAAGCCAGGGGGTGGAACTTCTCCTCACATGCTGTGGCAAGTTGCCGTGAGGGGCCGGTCCTTAGGAAAAGACATCACACTGGGAAAGGTCGAGTCAACGAAAGAAAGGAGGAGGCTCAACCAGATGGGTTAACACGAGACGTTGCGTAGATCATATAGGTCTAGGAGAAGAAGGTTCAAAGCACTTCCCTTTCAAGAGAGCATTATAATGAA
This sequence comes from Elephantulus edwardii, assembly GCF_000299155.1. Lineage (NCBI taxonomy): Eukaryota > Metazoa > Chordata > Mammalia > Macroscelidea > Macroscelididae > Elephantulus > Elephantulus edwardii. Next base: position 10,158,927 of record NW_006399841.1, on the reverse strand, counting down.
CAGTGGACACAGTAGCTGAAGTTTATTGAGGACTTCTTGGAATGCCATGGCTGAGAATGGTGCCAATCAGTCCACTAATATTCATTCATTTCATTCCCAAATAAACTCTGAGCTGAAACAAGTAGCTATCACATCTTTATTTTCAAATGAGTATACGGAGGCTCAGAAACAAATGCAATTCTATTTAATTCTCACACATCCCGTGTATTAAGAGAATGTGATTAAGTAACTGATTGGGCCTACTCTTCTGCTTTCTAAAAACACATGGGAAAAGATGGTTTGGAAAGCTTGAGGAAACTTGGATGAATAAGCTGTCTTAGGCTGGACAGATGTGAGGCTGGTGCACGGCCTTGGGAATGGGGGTGAGGGGAACCACGAAAAGCCAGGCTACTTAAGGCAAGACACAAATCTGTCTGGTCACTGTGGGGAAACTGCCGAGCTGGAAGCCTTTGTAAATCGCCCCAAACCAATCAGCCATTAAAGGAAAATCCCTAAAAAAATTAAAGGGACCCAGCCAGGAAACTTGGAAGACTGTTACCTGACCAGAAGACTGAATAAGATCCATATTTGTCCCCTTTCACAAGAAAGGTGATGCGATCGAATGCAGAAATGATCATACAACATCATTTACATCACCCACGTATAAAATCTTGTTCAAGTTCACCCAGGGACAATACAATGACAGAGGACTGCAAGAAGTTCAAGCTGGGTTTAGAAGAGGCCATGACACCAGGGATATCATTGCTCGCCGTAGATGGATCTTTATTGAAAGCCGTAAATATCAGAGGGATGTCTATGTGTGCTTTATTGACTATGCAAAGACATTTGATTGTGAGGATCATAACAAATTATGGCTAACAATGAAAAGAATGAGAATCTGAGAACACTGAATTGTGAAAACTATGTTATTTGAACACAGCAGGAAATACTGGCTGGAATAAAATCAGGAACGGATTTAAACTCTCTCTTCATACCTATTCAATCTGTTTGCAGGGAAAATCATTCAAGAAGTTGGACTCTATGAAGAAGAATGTGGCATCAGAACTGGAGAAAGGCTCACCAGGCTTGGGTATCTGCATACCTCCACAGCCTGAAGGTTGCAGATGATATGACTTTGCTTGCTGAAAGAAAGGAAGATCTAAGGCCCTTATTGCAGAAGATAAAAGACTACAGTCTTCAATATGTCTCAATATCAACAAAAATCCTCACCATGGGCCAACATCATGGTTGACTAGCGGGTAGGGAGGTATGCTGCTAAGCCAAAGGCAGGCAGTTCAAATCCACAAGTAGCTCCTCAGGGGAAAGATGGACAGTCCACTCTCATGCATTTTACACCTTTAAAAAACCCAGTGGAAAGTTAGCTATGACTCAGTCAATTCCAACTTGAGGGTATTGAGGTTGAGGTAAGGGAATGATCAGACTGGAGAAGGATGTGAACCCTCACAGAACCTGGGTACCAATGATATCATCACCTGAATCTCTGTCAACCTCCTCTTGGTTTACTACAAGATATCCCATGGACGGCCAAAAGAACAAACACATATGTCTTGGAGAGGGTGAAGCCAGAGTGTTCTTTGGAGGCAAAGATGATGAGGCTTCATCTCACATACTTTGGGCATGTTGCTAGGAGGTGCGATTCCTTGGAGGTGGACATGATGCTTGGAAGGATGGAGGGTTGGACGTGACGCATGGGAGGGGAGGAAGACCTTCAACCAAGTGGATTGACGTGGTGACTGCTTCGATGGGCCCTAGTGTGTCAGTTAGTAGGAAGTTGGCAAAGGATAGGACAGGGTTCAGCTCTGTTGTTCACAGGGTCACTATGAGTCATACTCAGTTCACCTAACAATAACAACAACAACAATCATTCTAAGCTGGGAAAATTCTGTAACTAGTTCAACAGCACCCCGAGTTTAAGCAAGGATGGGAGGGTAGGCCAGGCAGGAGAGTGTAGCAACAAAGGCAGACGCTGTATCATGGGAACTTGTCCCACGAATGACCCAAAGTTTATGTCGTGCTATTTTCTCAGCAAATGACTTGCTCCTGAGAGATGTGGCAGCTGACATATTGCACCTATGGGGCCAATTGGGAGCGTGAGTGCAGCTTGATCCAGCGGCCACATGAGACTAGACGAGAGTGAAGACCTGCCTTGGTAACATGCCCCCACCCCACTGCACCAGCTGCCTCTTCAACACCTGCACAAATAAGGCTAGAAAAATAACAATGGCATTATGGTTATGAAATTTGCAAAATGCTAATCAACATCTAGTTGGGAATGAGTATGCTTGCATAAACCATTTCCCATCATCTTGTGAAATAAATGTGTATCTGAAACTGCAAAAACTAGATCACTCTCCCATCTTTTCCCCCTTACACACAAGGTAGGTTACATTTATACACAAGACCATTCCTCACCTTGTGGGACACAGTGCCTCTGGATTGGGCATCAGATATTGTAAAAGTTAAAAAACACGAGAGATAGAAAGTTATTTCCTGCTCAATTTTTTTCCAGGTTTCTTTTCAAAAGAAACCTTCAGATTGATACAAACAGTCATTAAAATTTCTGTAATGCTTTTCATCACTTCCTATCAGTAGCAGAGGGAGACCCCTAAGCCTGACCCTGACCCTGACCCTGACCCTGACCCTAGTGGTCCTACCACGTATCTGACTAGAAGTTAGTAATATTTGGTTTTCTTATCAAATATCTATTTTAACAATTACTTCCTATTTCTGACAATTGATACATGTTTAGTGTTTACTAACTTTAAATTGTTGCCATATCAAGTTTTCTTGTTATAAATGCTGATTAACACAAGCTTGGAAAGGAATTTGATTATTACAACATTAGCACATGATCTGCTGGAGTATCAGCTATGAGTTGGTTCTGATTCAATGGCACACAACAACAACAACAACAACAGTAACAATAAGGTACATAATTGCTCCAGTGGCAGATGGATTTAGGACACTACAGAACAGAAATAATGAAAATTTTGGAAACAACATTATAGGGTATATGATAGGTTCTGCTAATAAGACAAAACAGGATTTTATAAGAAGTCAAATGCATTTCTCTTGAAACCCGAAGCATCTGAGTTCTTGGGCTTTGTCCATGCACAGGGGGAAGAAGGTGCAGCTAGAACAAGAACACAGACTTTGCAGAAAACTAAAGAAGAACTTTTACTATGTGCCTATAACGTGGTTTTCAGAAAATGAAAAGGAACGGAAAAGACTCTGCAGGGTAACTCAACTCTGAATCCATTTTGATCAGCTACATCTCAGTCCTGCTTGCCCTCACCTCTGGCACACTTGGTCAGTGCACAACACGAACCACCATACTCAGCAACCCTGCCAGAAGCAATCTACAGTTCACTGCTTGAGCAGAGGTCTCGAGAATGGAGAAAACAGGAAGGTAAAGCAACCTTGACAGCTCGTGAACTGGATGTAGACATTCCGTTTATGATCTTCTAAATCTCATGCTTCTAGAGGACATTGTTTGGAGCACTTTTATGCCTACTACATAAATGTTTAATGTGTTTGATCTCAGAATGCCTCACAACCGGGAAAGGCCAGTGCAAACCCCTTTTGAGATGGTCTGTGGGGCCACCTCTGTGTTTGGTGCTCTCATCATTAGTTATGTCTGCTCGTGGAATGGGGTGAGTAGGGTGGTACCCCAGTGTCTATCTGCCTAGCAGGGTCACTGCGCCAGGCCCGTACAGTCAGATAAGACTGTAGGACTGACCGAAAGGAGGTTTGTTAGAGTGAGTTTCCAGATCTGTCCAGCTTCTTCCCAACATTCCCTACAACTTCCATTCCTCCGGAGCTGTTAGCGACTGACTATCATGGGCCAGTGAGGTGGTGTATTAGGTGTTGCTCTGCTAACTCAAAGGTCAGCAGTTCAAAGCAACCAGCCACTCCATTGGGGAAAACAAATGGGCAGTTTCCTCTCATAAAGATTTACAGACTCAACGACTCAATGGAGGGTCCCTAAGAGTCACGATTGATTCCAAAGCAATGAGTTTTGGGGTTTTTGTTTTAAAGACATGGTGGATAATGAGTTGAGCTTGCTAACTGCAAGGTTAATAGTTCAAATCCAACCACCATGTCACAGGAAAAGATGGACAATCTCCTTCCATAAATATTTACAGTCTTACTGGGAAGTCAGTGGAGTGTCCCCATGGGTGGGAACATGAGAGAGAGAAAGAGAGAAGAGAGAAGAAGAGAGAGAGAAGAGAGAGAAGAGAGAAATCATACATACATACATACATACATACATAGAGACAGGACAGTGGTCAAGGAATGACAAGGAATCTCAAAGATCACTGGCGAACACCAAAAACTGAGGGAGAGGTTGTGGAAGGATGTGGCACAGCTGAGACACTCGTGTAGACCTCCGTTCTCCAGAATGTTGGGCATGGCCTCTGCAGTTTGAAGCTATGCCCTTGAGGTGTTCTGTCTTGGCAGCACTAGACGGCTAAGATCACCACTTCTTGCCCATCAGTTTGCCAAGCTGTAGTAGCTCGTGTGAAGCTATACCTCAGGGATTTCAGATATCAGCAGGGCTGCCAATGGCGGGACAGGTTTCTGCAGAACTTCCAGACTGAAACAAAGTAGGTAGGAAGCAGGATTGGCCATCCCTAATGGGCCATGGAAACTTTATGAAGAAGAGCAGAACGTTGATCTGGTGTCGGGAGAGGAGGGTGTCAGGTTGGAAGGCACTGAAAATAGAGTGGGGGCCAAAGTGCGTCTCAAGTAGATCTCCATAAGGATGAGGGTGGAGCGAAGTTTTTAGTAAATGAAGAACCTTCATGGGTTGAGGGGGCAAGACACAAAATGAGAAGAACAGCTGCAAACATCCGTCAACTAGAAATGAAGTCTGAGTTCAGCAACATGTCAATTAGTGAGCTAAAAATGGACTGGTTTTGACCGTTTTGAATGAAGCAATTTGGTAAGAAGCTGTGCTGCAATCCCAGAGTCACATGGTTTGAATTCACCAGCTGCTCTGCCAAAGAAAGAAGGGCAATCTCCTCCTGTGTGATTACTGCCTCTGAAAACCCACTGGAGGGTCAGCTATGAGTCAGTTGTAACTCGATGGCACGCAACAACATATGCCAGGCATGAAAACGTGAAGAGGAAGGGCTTCACATTCATCACCAAAAAAGAACAAAGAGGCAAGCTCTGGTGGCCTAGTGGCAAGAAGCTGCACTGCAACCTCAGAGATACACGGTTCGAATCCACCAGATGCTCTGCTGGAGAAGGAGGAACAATCTCCTCCTGTTATCAGTCAGATCTGATTTGACGATACACACAAAAAAAGTAATAAAATAAAAAAATAAAAGAACAAAGAAACATGTCTTGTGGGGACTGCTGCCAGAGTGCACCCCAGAAGCAAGAGTGGGGTGAGACTTGCTCTCAAATATTCCAGGCACGCAACTGGGTCCATGATGCTTGGAAAGCCAGACGACCAGTAAAAAAAAGGAGCAAGTTCCTCAGGACGACGGATTGATTGCCACAGTGTCCCCACAATTGTTTAGACATAGTGATTGTGAGGCTGGCACAGAATCGGCGAGCAAAGTGTTCCACTGTTCGGCGGGGTCACTATGAGTCAGGGCTGACGTCACAGCATCTAACAACAGACAAATAGCACAGGATCTCCTCAGCCCAGTAGCCTCAGCCACAGAGGTCCCAGACCACCTCCGAGAGGCAGTGGCACCCTCCTCCCTGCACCCCTCGCCCCATCAGTCACCTGAGGCTGCAGGAACGTAAAGTTCTGTCTCTCCCCTTAACTAGAGCTTCTCACCTGGCTTCCAAGGAGAGATTTCAATGGGCTGTGGACTTAGATGTGAAGAAAACCAACACCTTTATTTTTCACTTACATCTAAATGAAACTGCATTTTAAAATTTAAGTATGTGAAATTAAATTAATATTTCATTAAATAGTTTTAATTTTTGTTCCTAGAAATTGCCAATATTCTTGCTCAGATTATAATTATTACAGCGCTATCAAAAATTACTTCTACAAATTTCTAATTTGAAATTATAGTAGTTGTAAGAACGGGCACTGTGGTAATTTAATGCATTAATAAAGAATCACATTTACCCCTGTATCACACAGTTTTGGGGTTGTTTTTTTAATATTAGATAACTGCTTCTGTATAATTGGTTTCCTTTGTCATCCTGTGTTATTTATTTAATGGCTTTTAGAACAGTGTTTTGTGAAGGGAGCTAATGGCCTCACCAGACAGCTAGATGGGTCCTTGGTAGAAAATAACAACTCCCTCAGCATCCCAGTGAGCTTTCCAGCTTCAGGACCAAGTCCAGAACCCACTCACCTATGGATTCCAGGCCTGCAGCCCAGTGCCCAACTCAAAACAGGTGCGCAGCAAACAGTCCCTGAAGAGATGGTCCTCACATCTCCACACTCATCCCTCATTGCTGCAAAGCTGCAACTGACTCACGGTTGACCAACCACTGGGTTTTTCTGGGTGGCTGGAAATTGCAAGGGAGGAGATTGCCCCTCCTTCTATCTTGTGTATTACAAGGTTTGCTTCACTGACGTACATGAGCAAAGATACAGTTTAGAGATAGGTCTTGGTCATTTCTGTACTGGAGAGAACTAACTGCTTCTATGATGTCCCAGTTCTAAGGCACCTGCCTGGACTGCGTGTGTGTTTCCCGCGTCAGGAAGCATCTCCTCTACTCCAGAGCTGGACCCATTGGAGACCTGTGCTAGAGACTTGCAGGAGCCGCCCCCTCCTACAACCTTCCTGAGGACATCACCTAGGAGCTGAAGGTGTGAGACTCAGGGACCCAGCTGGATGAGTGGGGAGATGCCACCTCTACAAAACATGTATGTGACCATTGTCTCCTCACCCAGCCGGTGGGGTGCAAACACTTCTCCACACTTATGGTGTCTGCACTTGATTCTCGGTTGACATCTTCTCACAGCTCTAAATCCCACAGGACAGAAACCACTGGTACCTACCTCACAGCTTAGAAAACCTCAGGAGGGCTGACCTGGCTCCTTAAGCTAATGGCTCAAGTTGAGGGTTTGCAACAAACGTTGATTTGATTTGGTTTGGCTTTTGTTTCTTTTTCTCCCCTACATCGAGAACCTACAAAATGAAGGAGAAGCTTCGCAGTTGTTTAAGGCAGTGGGTGGAGACAGAAGTCTGGCTTGCAGAAGTAAAACTTCCAGGCAAGGAACGGGAAGCTAGCTCTCCTGTACTTTGGGCAAGTTGCCTGGAGGGAAGAGTTCTTGGAAAAGACATCATGCTGGGAAAGGTGGGGAGGGTCAGAGGAAGAAAGGAAGACCCTTAATGAGATGGGTCCACACAGTGACTAAAACATCAGAAATCATGAGCGTAGTATGAGATAGGACAAGGTCCAGATCTGTCGTTCATAGGGTGTCGGTGAACCATAGGCGACTGGTACCTAACAACGACGACAACATCTATGGTTTCTTTCTACAATTGTCCTTATTTAAAGATTTCTGTGACTGACCGAGGGGCAGTCTACAGCAAGAGATTCATCAATGTGACTCATAACCTCAGCTGTGGATGCGTCTCAAAAATCTCCACTGCCAGCCCCCAAATACAGGCTTCCTCTACAATAAACACTCTTTATAGCACCCATAAGACCCCTCCAGGGAGCGTTGTTATCATGAAATAATCATGCCCCCCCGGGGACTCACAGAGCCCAGTGTTTCATGCTTCACGATGCTGGCTGGGAGGGGGCAGGAAAGGGCAGAGGTAAGGGGAGATTATTTAAAAATAACGACACCCTTCTGCTCACTCCCCATCGTCCTCTTTGCTTAAAGCTCCAGATTCCTCAGCCACAAATGCCCGCCTGCAAATTTCTCAGGCCTGAACAGCTGGGGCTTCTGGGCTCAGCTTCTGCATTCATGCATTTTTAATACACCATTTTGGACTGTCAACCCGCAAACAAAACTTAGTTAGGCTGTGAATGCAGGTCAACAATATTGAATTCTACCCCGTCGTCCGCTCTCCTTATCACCTTACATATGCAGCAGGAAATCATGAGCAAATTGCAGCAGCGTGGAAAGTCAGGGGGGAAAGGAATCTCAGGTTCTGCATTCACACCAGGAGCCCGAGTGCCAGGACTGGGGTGCGTGTCGCTGGGGTTTGTGACTCGGCCCTTTTAACTTGATTTGGGCTGGCTTTGATTACATGTGCACTTCCCTCTCTGGCTGCCAGTGTGTGTTTTGGGATACCGTGGCAAATTAATCAGGTTTACATGGTAGATCGTGACACGGTTGGTTCGGATCTGTCTATAATAATGTAAAATGACAGCCCAAAGCAGAGGAGCAGCCCTGGAAGACCACTGTGAGGGTGTGTGATTTTAACAGCAATGTGAGGGTGATACACACCTTCTGCTGCTGATGACTTTGTGAATCAAACTGTTGTTTCCAGAAAGGACTTCTGAACCCAATCGCATTTTATGTAAAATTCCTCTTGCTAACAATGCCATCTTTCCTCCCAGAAGTACAACGCTTTGAACATGTATAGAATAAAGGTGAATTTTAAAATACGTTCATTTTCAGAATTAAAGGACATCGTAAGTTTTACTTTCTCTTATCAGTGAAACTGTCCTCCCCCCATGACTACAGGTGTGAGAGAGATTTTTGAGTGGACTGTGGTTGTTTGTTTAATCCTAATTTTTATTGTAAGAAAGTCTGTGATGTTGGCTGCGAAGGTTCATTTTAAGTACTATGGTTCATTTCTTCACTTGCTAAAAAGGAACCACACAACCCCCCTAAAAGACACAAGATGAACCCCAAATCTGTCTGAGTCATTTCTCCCGAATGTTTAAGAATGCTGGAGGTGCATGAGTTGTGCTGCTAACCCCGGAAGACAGATCTTTCTGGCAGTTCAGATCCACCAGGGACTTGAAAGGAGAATGGTGGGCAACGCCCTCCTGCGAGGCTCAGCCTCGGGAAGCAGCGGAGGGTCTGTTGTGGGTCGGTTCTAGCTCATCTGCAAGGAGTGGGTTTGAATCTACTCCACGGCACCATTGAAGAGCCCAAACCAAGCCCAAGTCCGGCCCCCCTGAGCTGGTTCCTTCTGATGGCAACCCTCTGTCTGTTTTCCAAAGTTAAAACTGAAAAGAGAGCTTCAACTTTCTCACAGCAGAGGGTAGATTTCAACTACCAACCTTTTAGATAGTAGCCCAACACGTGACACACTATGCCATGTGTTGTTGTTAAGTGTCATTGAGTCATAGACGATTCATAGTGACCCTATGAACGAAAGACCCGAACACTTGTAAAACTTACATCGTGTCTCCAAGTTCATAGAGTTTCTGGAGGCAAGCCATTTCAGAAGTGGATGCCATTCAGGCCTATAAATCCACTTCTTCAACACGGCAGCCACTCAAAGTCCTATGGAGCAGTTCTACTCTGACACACATGCGTCACCAGGTGTCAGAGATAATTTGACCGCATCGTGACTTCTCTCCGCCTCTGTTTTGTTCATTCAACTTTCTACAGGTGTGCAACTAATTGACAGCAATTACAATCATCTGCTGTGCGACACTACCCTTAACCAATGTCATTATTTTCAATATCATTAACTCTCCTGTCTTCTCCCCTCCTCCCAACCCTGGTAACCACCAATAAACTTTGTTCTCTAGCCATTTACCTATTACATATAAATACGATAATGTATTTGTCCTTTTGTGATTGAAAGACCTTGCTCAGCACAATGTCTTCAAATTTCATCCACATTGTAATGTATATCAAGGCTTCATTTCTGCTCCTGGCTGAATAATATCTATTGAATGGATAATAAAAGCGTAGGACGTACGTGCAACTACTGAAGAGCATCTCTCTTGTTTCCACCTCCTTGCTGCACTGCCTACTAGTGTTTAAGTCCCCAAGCCTCGGATCGCAAGCCTTTTGGGCACATACTTAGGAGTGGAGCTGCAGGCCACATGGGAGTTCTAGTTTTTTTGCCACACTGTTTTCTTACAATGGCTGTACCGCTTAGCATTCCCCCTACCAGTGGGTAAATTCCAATTTCTCTACATCCTCATCAACATTTGTTGTTTTCTGTAGAATTTTACTTCACAAACATTGTCTATCTCGCTGTTGCTGTTTTTGTGTGCCATCTAGTCGGACGTGACTCATAAAAGTCCCTCCTGTGAGTTTTCAGAGGCAGCAAATAGCATAGCAGGAGATGGCACATCTTAGACGGAGATCACACATCTCAGAAGGAGATCGCACATCTTAGAAGGGTATTGCACCTCTTAGAAGGACATTGTACACCTTAGAAGATTGTACACCTTAGATGGAGATTGCACTTGTTATCAGGACATTGCACACCTTAGACAGAGATCGTACACCTCAGAGGGAGATCGCACATCGTAGAAGGATATTGCACATCTTTCTCCCACAGAACAACTGGTGGAGCCAACCCACATGTCTTTGGGTTGGGAGTGCAATTCCTTACCACTGAGTCCCCAGAGCTCCCTGTTAGCTGACCTCATTGTTGCTATGTACCTTCGAGTTGGAAGTGACTCATATTCCATATTTGTATAGACTTTTGCTTCAAAGCCTAGCTATCCTGTTGTTGTTACAAGCCCTTTGGCCAGAACTGAGTCATAGATGACCCAATAGTAGGTTTTCAGAGGCAGTAAAACACACATAATGAGATTGGTCATCCATCTCCCACAGAGGAGCTGGTGGATTCAAACCATGTGCCTTTGGATTGGCAGCCTATGTCCTTACCACTAGTTCACCAGACCTAGTGGGAGTGAAATGGGATCTCAATGTGGGTTTGAGCTGCAGCTCTCTGATGACTAATACTGTTGAGCGTCCTTCCAAATGTTTGGTGGCCACTTGAATGTTCTCTTGGGTCAAATGTCTACTCAAGTCCTTTGCACATTTTATGAGTGGGCTTTTTGTCTTCTTGTTGATGTCTGGGGATAGGTGGTTACTGGGTTCTTATGGGACACCCAGGATCTAAAGATATTCTCCCAGCTGTGAGCTTGTCTTTTCCCTTTTCTGGTGGTCTTTTAGTGAGTTAAAGTTTGTCATTTTTATGAGGGACCATTTGTTTGTCTCTTGCAGTCTGGACTTTTGACTAGTTTTTCCTCTAAGAATTTTCTGGATTTTAACGAACATACAAGGTCTTTAATCCATTTAAAATTTATTTTTCAATATCTATGTCAGACATAGATTCTGTGCAAGTTTTCTGTATGGGGAAATAAAATTTTCCCCACATGTTTTATTGAAAAGATTATTTTTTTTTTTCTTCATTGAGTGTACTTAGCATCCTTGTGAAAAATCAATGGACTGTCGACTAGGGGGTTTGTTTCTGGACTCCTGATTCTAGGCCATTAGTCTACGTGTCTGTTGTTAAACCAGTACCAGGTGGTTCTGATCACTGGAGCTGTATAACAAACCCACGCCTGTGCCCTGGAGTGGATCCTAACACACAGCAGCCCTGTGGGACAGAAGAGAACTGCCTCGTCGTATTTCCAAGGCTGGAAATCTCTCTCCTGCAGAGCACTTTGGGAGCTCAAACTGCTGAACGTTCAGTTAGCAGCCAACCATTGAAAATACTGTACCACCAGGCCCTCTGGTAGTCGCACTGTCCTTGAGCTTTCTGGGGCCCTTTTCATCCCACACAGGGCTAAGGACTGATTTTTTTTCTATTTCTGTAAAGAAAACTATTATAATCTTAACGTTTAGAATATGTCCATTTTTTAAAATACAAATTCAAAGAGGCATCTAACATCTTTAAGCTTTTCCAATTGGAAGGCAAACTTCACAAAAATCAAATTGGACTGTTAGGCACCTGGACAATTTTTTGTAAAGCATTTTAATGCACTCATGGCTGATAACGAGGGCCAACACAACCCACAAACTCCTCCCTAAAATGCACCACTCAGGCATTTTCTTTTTCCTTAATAACAATCTTTCTTACCAAGAAAATATCTTTTATTTGCAAAGTCCTGCTGAAAGTATGCCATGTATTAAGAAGACTAGATGCAAGACTGTTCTGATGTCTCAGTGACACTGATGTCAACCAATTCGGCATTTGCTGGAGCCTGAATGTCCCCGTTTTTAATTCCATCAGGCCAAAATTGTTATAGAATGTCCTCCTGCGAAAGAATATTCCATTTTAATCATGATTTCTCTTCAGAAAAAGAAACGTAAATATGTCAACATGACACTTGAGGACCACAATGTGTCTTCCTAATACAATAATAGCCATGGGTTTATGAACCATTCGATGAAACAGCCAAAGGAGAAATTAGATCATTTGGCTCTGGCCGCTGCATGTAATAGATCTCCCCTCGGTTAAGATAGCTGGGAACAGGCCGAAATGATTAATGAGAATGTTTGATGGTGTAAAAACAGCTTAATGTAAGAGCGCAATACGGCATGCAAGCCAAACTAAAACAACCATAAATATTTTAGGCACCTTATAAAGATTTAAGAATATTTATTCCACATATAAATCCTTCATGTAATATCAGCGAAAGCTCACAGTCTGGAGGCTTGGCAGCCTGGAATACAGCACGGTACAAGGGGGCTGTGTACCTCCCTCTCTGTTTGCATTTTCGTGTGATGATTAAACCAAATTAGTTGGCCAACTGCTTCCAAAATGAGGCACAACTCTGCCGCGTCAATGCTTGCACAGCTGCCTCAGCACTTACCTGTTAGAGAAACCTGATCATCAGAGCCTGGTGGCCGGGACTGTGCTTGGGAGGGGAGGTTCCCTTGGGAATTTTATCTAGCATCTTAACCCACTAGCCAAGGTTGGCAGGCTCATCACCGCCCTCAGCTGGAGTTCTGAGAACCACAGGGCATGGGGGACGCTTGGAGATGTGCTGACTCTACGTTTCAGCAAAGTCCTCAATGGATTCACATACACATTATAATCAAAGAAAAGAAACCCAGGACTAAAATGCCTTTGTTGACACCTCTCATTCCAAGATTATCCAATATCCAAAGATAACCGTCAGAGTATAGTCAACATCTTGTACTCAGTGCCTTTGGGTTGGCAGTGCAACTCCCACCTCTAGGCCACCAGAGCTCAATACTTTGCATGGGGTCTTTTTATGAAGATGGTGCTGAAAGCAAGGGAGGAAGCCCTTGCCTCTCCCCAAACTGAAGCCAAAGCAAAGGCGTTGAAGGCCAAGAAAGCATCCTGAAGGGACTCATGATGTGACTCTGGGACAAGAAACGGCGACATTTCGTTGTTATTACAAGGAGTCAGAACAAACTTGACAGATGAGATGGATTGATGTGGTGACTGTCACAACGGACTCAAGCACATCAGACAAGACGAGCAGGGCCCAGGGTAGGGCACGGTTCACGTTTGCTGTTTAGAGAGTTACTACAAATTATAGTTAACTTGATGTAATCAACTACTTCCTTGACTTAGAAGAAAGGTAAACGAAAAGTGGAGACAATGCCACTCTCTCATCTGTGGACGGAATGGCAAGCAGATATTATACAAAGAGTGTCCTATTTAATGCATTATTGTACGGAATTTGATATGTAAGTGATTACTAGCACTCCACCACTGTATCTAGTTTCCTTATCTTGCTTATTAATTCAGACTCTAATCTTTAGCAGGAATGTAGCTGTCTCTTCTGGATGTGTGGAGATGTGACCCACTGGTTATGGAACATCTTCCAGTGAACCATGTGTATGTGAAAGTGCTGTACGTAACTTAGAGCAAGCTTATTTAAAAGACCATAGACAGATTCTTCTACCTTCTTCTATTCTGCTGAAAGACAAACACATACGATAGCAGGAATTTCAACAGCCATTTTGTACCTTGAGGTAGAGAACTGTCGAGCTAGGAAGAAGCAGCGTTCCTGACAATTCCAAAGCTTTGGATTGCCTACCTTAGAAGTTTGTTTACAAAGACAAAAATACACCATAGTCATAACGAAATCACTTATTTTGCATCTTAATTTTTATTGAATCTGAAGTCAATAATTGAGGTAATTTAAAAAGATCCAGAATCCAAGACTGTGCTTTGAAAAAAAAAATTCTAAATAATGAGACTAGATAGCGGAGACAACAGAACAGGGAGCTTCTCAGGGAAGTTCTTGGCACAGTACCTTGTATGTATCTTGAGTACCACAACTTTGTCTTTATATACAGCCTTTCTGGTCTTTGGTTTGTAATTCTGCCAAGATCATTTGCTAGGCCTCAATCTTATAAAGGGATTAGGCATCCTACTAGGTAAATGAGATCCCTGAAGGGATTGTTGCTGTGGTGTGCCATCAAGTCAGATCTGACCCATAGCTGACCCTACAGTGAGTTTTCAGAGGCAGCTAATCACATGGGAGGAGATTGCCTGCCCTTCTCATCCAGAGCTGCTGGTGGTTTCAAAACTGCATGCCTTCGGGATTGCAGCACAACTTCTTACCACTAGACCACTGAGGATTAAACAAGAACGAAATCCTTGTAGAGATGGGACAGTTTACTATAAAGTAGCTGTGGTCTATCAGGGAGGTCGGTTGATTTGTGATCTTAGAGGAAGAATTTGGCTTATAAAAGGGTTTGGAGTAGAATCTGTCTTTAGGACCAAGGACTGGGGCCCCTGTGCTAAAAACCTCCTACGTCCAGGACACAAAGTGCAACAACTTTGGGGATGACATGGAAAGAGCTGTAACACTGGGGATGGCATGAAGTGCTGTGAACCAGTGAGAGAGAGCTGTGGTGGACCTCCTGGTCGATGGAGCTAGATGGAGTGGGCTTGCCAACCCACAGAAGGAGAGAACTTAGTACCCTTGGACTCCTTGAGGATAGTACCTGCAGGAGCCAATAGAGTTGTAGCATTTGCCCAAGTCAGGGTCAGGCGTGGAAACCAGGACCACGCAGGGTTTCGTAATGGAAACTGACCTAACTGAGGCCAACCGCTGAGGCTTGAACAGATCTCACCAGGCTGGACAACCGAGAAAGATCTGAGGGAGTGGTCTTGGTTGGAAGTCATTCTAATTAACTCTACTTTGTCTCCTGAGCTGTTCCTGTTATTACTTTAGGAAACCACATAGCTGGAAGCATGTTCTGTGCATTCTGGGTGATTAATACAATGACTTACCAAACCCAGCAGAGAAACAGAAAGAGCTACGGCAAGGACAACTTGTGTCAGAATTGGTGAAATGGTTGGAGAAGAGAGGTATATGGCTTCTGCCTCATAGGAATCAGCTGATGGCAATTATCTTTCCCCTTCCTGAAGTGATATGGCTTCTGAAGCCTCAGCGTTCCAATATCTGAGATTCCCCACCATCAGTTTACGCATGAGGGTAGTGCATGGAATGGCAAGCATAATGCCTCAGTGACTCTTGATCTTTTATATGCTTTCCAGGAAGATTGGCTCCAATCTCTGCTCTTCATTTGAGCTTTGGAAACAGAAATAAGGAGAAACTTGTTTTTAGACAGTAGTGTGGGGGGAAAAAAAGAAGGGTGATGCCCAACACTTGAGTTGTAGAGTACAATATTTGCAGCTTCAGTTTGCTATTCACAGCATCAAATAACAGCACAAGCTGAAGCTCTTCAATCAATATGTTTATAATGTTGATAATGCTTTGAAATGTTGCAGCCTGCTTATACATATATGCAAAGTGCTCTCCAAAGGATTCCAAATGTTTTAAAAATAAACATAAAAATTATTTTGAACTTCTGAGGAAGGGGAACATCTTTAAGCAGAAATGTCTTAAAATGGTAAAGCAGACATTTTCCAAATGACTCAATCAATCATCAGAAAAAATAAACCAGCTTGGCATCTTTGAATAGATTCATGAATGAAATTAATTTGAGGTCCACAGGGAATTTGTTTTTCATGTACCCCAAATGTATTGTGTCAAAAACAAATCAATAAAGATGAATGATTTCAAGATGAACATCCTAACATAATCCTTTAGAGTACAGGGGCTATTTGCATTTCTCAACAATGTGAGTAATGAAATCAAGGTGAATGATAATCTAAAACAAACCTCTACCCTCAGAGAAAGTACAGAGTGCAAGTGGAATGCTAAAGCGTTCTCTTGTTACTGAAAGTAGACCTTTGGTCCAACTGGTCCCTCTCATTCACATCTCCAAGATTTCAAGTTCCAGAGGCACTTGGCAATTACAAAATTAACTCCTCCAAATACTGAATAGAAGCAAAGTAACTCCTCCAAATACTGAATAGAAGCAAAGTGCAACTCAAGTGGAAGTCTCCAGAAAAAAAAGATATCCTTGTAACTTTGAAAGCTGCAGAAAGGTATTTGCTATGGACTCACCACACTGTTCATCTTCTTACTCGGCCCAGAGCATGCCAGTGGACATAAGTTCCTTATCATTCATGTGAAGAGAGTCCTGAAGCAGCTTCTACCAGGTCACACTGGCAGAGCGAAGACAGAAACCAAGACCAGCTTGACCCTCATAGTCTAAGGTCGTCTGTCCAGTCAAATGCTATCCACAACTGTGACACGAGATCTTCTAGTTGTATTTTGGGAGCTCGAGTAACCTAGATTAGAAGGAGTTACATGGCCAGCAGCTTCACAGGGGTAGATGGGCAGGCTCCTGCCTTGTGGATTGCAGCCTTCGAGACCCAGTGGAGCCTCAGAAACCGAGTGGAGTTGGTGTCATCTCAACAGCAATGACCGAGTGAATCACTGCTAATCACCATCAAGTCAGTCCTGTTCCAGTGTGTTGTTCCAGAGATTCCTTGCATTTCTTTTTTTTTTTTTTTTCCCTTAAACAACTGGTTTCTGATGATGATGTCAGTTAGCTCTGTAGGATTTCACTAACTTCTTTTTTTTTTTTTTTAAGTATCTTGCTAGATCTTTCTTCCAAGGTAACTCTGGATGGAAACACTTCCTTATCTGGACACTGATCTGGGCCTGGAGGGCGGGGAGGAGTTCAGGGTGTATGGAAAAACTTAGAACAACTCAAGCTACAGCTGGACTCAAGAGAATTCAACTACTAACATCTCCTACTGTTTCAAAAGCATTATTTGAAACACCACAAAAGTAGGAAAAATAAAACTTCCATTATTTTCATTTTTCCATCTTGTCACAAACTGGTGTATTTTTCCCCTCAGTGGGCACCTGGATGTGTCTCGTCCTCGGTAATCACTGATACACAGAGTGACTACATCTGTGCTGCTTTGCTGTTTTCTTAAACTCTACGGTCCTTATGAATTTGAGGTTTTGGAAGTTTTTTAAAATCCATGTAATTTCGTATGCACTAAATAATAAGTTCTTTCTAACCGTGACTTACCCAGAAAATTGCACCATTTCGTTTCTTATGTCTGTAATATCTGCTTTTTAAAAGTTTTGCATTACTTTGGCCATGTTGTTGCAGTTGTTGTTTTGAATAATGGCCTCAGAACTGACTGCTGGCTGACCCCTCAGGGGGTTTTCAGAGGGTGTAAATTGCAGGGGAGGCGATCATCCATCTTTCTCCCATGGTGTAGCTGGTGGAGTCAAACCTCATGCCTTTGGGTTGGCAGTGCAATTCCTTATTAAGCCCACCATAGCTCCCTTAGCCATTGGGGTAAGTGGGGGAAGATAAACATAAATGTAACTATTTGGCCCCATTTGTAGGGGATAGTGAAAGGACAGGGAGTAGTTTTCCCCCCTGGAGCTGGGGTGAAGACTACAGTCTCCTCTGAGATACAGCTCAGGGGTGCTGAGTGGCTCAGCTCACATCTTTTCACGTTTCATGTTAGAAGACAGATTAAGACTTGGGAGACTGGACAGGTTTAAATCCCTCAAAGGACCCAAGGTGGCCCAGAGGGCCTTTCTAATGGTCCACTGAGAAGAGTGAAAGCTTCTCTTTCCTTACAAAGAAATGTTTACTGCAAATAAAACACTCGGTACGGAATACCGGTGATATGGAGTTAGCCGTTTTCCTTAGAAAATTATAAAGCCCTGAACTTTCAGTTACGGTTCAATAAAACCCTCATGAAATCATAAGGCATTTTCTTCTTTGGGACAACCTCCCCCCCCCCAAAAAAAAAAACACCCATAAGCTCAGTGTGTCGAAGAGTCACAGCACCTTGTATAGCCCTGGGAAACGGGCAGAACTTTATTAATCTTTAGATTAATATTTGGCCACCTTATAAAAAACACGGTGGTTACCTTGGGTCTCTCAAGCAGGCTTATTGGATCTTTAAGAAGAAAGAAATATTTTAAGCAATAAATAAATATCTAAAGAAATAAATGCCACAGGCCCAAAGCCATACAATTCACAGGAACCATTTTATTGCCCTTTTTACTGCTCCTGATATCAAGAAAGTTTACAATTAATCGCCACCAACATGAAAGAAGAGAAAGATAGGAGAAATGTTTATGGCTTTAGAAACAGGGGCACTCCCCCCCTCAGCTCCATAAAGACCCTCCTTTTCTCCTGTCACTGACAAAAGAAAGGAGGCAGAATAAAACATGTTGTTAATGTGGACACTCTGCATTTCAACAGAGATAAGCAGATCTGTGGCAGGAGGCAGGGCCTGTGCAGGGCCAGTAGCGGTGCACTCATGATGCTCCCTAAAGCAATTACGGCCAGTGGCAGACAGCGTAAATTTCAGATTGCCTCTGAGCAGGATAAAAAATGTGCTGTGGGCCATCTGAGTTTGAATTAAGGCAATCAAAACGCCAAAGGCTGAAGAAATCGGAAGCTAAACAAAATAAAAGACTTATCTTGAGAATTGTGAATGCGCTCTTTTTTTTTTTTAGTATTTTATTTCAGGTATAGCTACTGCTCATTCATTAATTTTTTCCTGTCACTTATTCAAGCTAATGGTAGTTAAAATGCTTTTTGTCTGAACAACTTAGTGTTCCTTAAAATGGTACATATTCTGATCTCACTAGACATGAGTAATACTATTTGTTAACTCTTAAAGTATTATTTGAACTAGACATCTTAATTCTGATGCTCTTGATAATTGAGGCAGGACAGGAGTAAAGCTGAGTTGTACAGCATCTACAGATTAAAACAGAGTCCCTGAGAGGTGCAAATGATGGACACATGTGACTGCTAATGAAAAGGTGGGACGTTCAAGTCCAGCCAACGAGAGGCACTGCCTAACGATTGGCTTTTCAAAAGGGGAAGCCACTGAAGACCCTGGCAGGGATAGAGACTCCGTGGAGAAGTGACTCCTTGGCAAAGTTACCAGCACAATACAACATGCTGTTTCTGACTGAGAAATGAGCATCTCTGGCATGTGTTAAAGGGCATTTTGCACATATCTCCCTAAGTGTTTTCCCCAGGGCACGTATGGTTTGGGTTTGGGTTTTTCTGTTTTTACTTTCCCCTGCAGGCCTTTCGCCACTGAGGCGAATTCATGAAGCTTACTGTTGTATTTTTGTTTTGTACAGTAGAGTGGGAACCTGCTCATGGCTGATCCTCCAGGTTTTCAGGGGCTGAACGTCACAGAGGAGGAGAACACCCATCTTTCTCTCTCAGAGCAGCTGGGTGATTCAAACTCTGCCCCTCTGGGTTGACAGTGCACATCCTTATCCATGAGGCTACCAGAGCCTCTTACTAGCAAAGGGGGAGTCAGATTCCCTCTGAACACTGGAAACAAGCAGATCAATGGCTTGAGACCTGCGAGTTCTACATTGCTCCTTCCTCCAGGTTGCCACGCGGACCCTGCCTAGGTGGCTCTTCTCCCACAGGCCAAGCAATGTGCCAGGAGGGAGACCGGGAGGGCATGGGGTCCGAGAGCCAGGACAGCCCAGTGCACAGCAAAGCCACTCATACAACTAAGAGTCACTCATATGCCTCACTCATATGACTACAGAGTCCACTGAAGTTGACGTCACTCATTCACGTAAATTGTCCACTGCCTCTGATGCCACTCGTCCACCTAAAGTGCCCACTGCCTCTGAGATCACTTAGGCACTTAAAGAGTCCACTGGCATAGGTGTCACTCATGAACCTAGAGTCTACGAGCGTTGACGTTCCTCATACAAATAAAGTGCCCACTGCCTCTGACGTCACTCATGTGCCTTCAGCAATGATGCTGCACCTGTCAGGGTCGGCCTCCTGGTTTACTGCCTCTGAAAGCCCACTGGAGGGTCAGCTACGGGGGTTCCCCCTCCACAGGGCGCAAGAAGCTACCAGAGCACAACACGACAATGGGATATCATCTCACCCCAGCAACAGGAGTAAAGTTTAAAAGGACAGCCAACAACAAATGTTGAAGAAAATGCAGAGAAATTGTAACTCACCCAATGCTGGCGGGACTGTGAAATGGTGCAACCAGTATGGAAGGCAGTCTGGCACTTCTTTGAAAAGTTGAAAATAGAACTATCATATGATCAAGCTATATCACCACTGGAAAGATAGCCTAAAAAATCAGAGCCGTCACAGGAACAGATGTAGGTATATCTTTGTTTATTGCAGCAGTATTCACTATAGCAAAGAGATGGAAGGAGCCCAAGTGCTCATTGAAAAACAATGAAGAATTGGTAAGAAACTCTACAACATGGATCAATCTAGAGGACATTATGCTGAGTGACAAAAGGACAAATACTGCTTAAGACCACTGTTATTAAGATAGCATGGCTTGTGGGGAGGAGGACAGAGCAGGAGTAGAATGGGTAGAGAGTGAATGCTGTAATGGATTAGGGGAAGAAAAGATCAACCTGAAATGAACAAATGATCAGAAAATATGTTTATTACAATTAACAGTCTAGAACAGGACATGTGTTACTGATTGAAGAGGGAGGGAAGAAAGGTTGGAAAAAAAAAGGTTCTGTGGGTAGATTTGCCCACAGATAGAATTGTGGAGAGTTGACAGGCAGGGACAGGAAGGGCGGGAGAGGAAGCAGAGATTACTGGATGAATGGAATGGAAAAAGGGAAGAGAAAGGAAGAGCACTGTGAGGTTTTGAGAGGATATTATAAATAATAGCATTATACAAATGCAATTAGTGTTATAAAATGACACAGACATGAGTGAGTGAAAACCAATTCTAAACAGTAACAATATAGCCTTTTGTGGCAGAAAAGAAGCTGGAGATAGACTGATAGAATTTTACATAATCAGGGATTTATTCATTGCAAACACATTCTGTAAATAATGACTATACAAATGCACTTCTCCTGGTGGAGTATGCAGGAATCCGGTTGACTACATCTGTGGAAAGAGGCCTGATAAAGTGCAATATCAGGAGGTCAGGGGCCAGCTGAGAAACAGAATCTCAACTAAGTGCTCATATTCAAGTTCAAGCTGAAGCTGAGGAAAATTGAAACAAGTCCACGAGAGCCAAAACAACAGTATCTGTGAGTTTATACCATCTGATGCATCACAGCAGCAGATTCAGTGGATTAAATACTAATGGCTGAACACCAGACAAGTTGTAAGATAACATCAAAGACATTATCCATGATAGATATCTCTATCATCTCTGTCATCTCTGTCATCTCTATCATCTCTATCAACTCTATCTCTATCTTCTGTCTCTATCTCTATCTTTGGAAGGAGGAGTGGCATCCACTTTCATAATAGCTTGCCTCTGGAAACCCTATGAACCTATAGAGAGGATGAGAGACACTCAAGCATTGAGGACTCCCCTTCATAGGGTCGTTATGAGTCACCTAAGACTCGGCACTTAACAACAACAGCAACAACATATCTATACCTATGTCTATATGACATTTGCATTTTACAATATGTTGGTGCCAGCTGGTTAGATGTATACACCAGACTAGTGCTGTTAAATTGACTCCAACTCAGACTAGTATTTCACGAGGTTCCCAAGGCTATACATTTTTATTTTTCATGAGAGGAGACTCCCCATTTTCCTCCCATGAAACAATTGGTAGATTAGGACTGCCTACTGAACAGACCCCTTACACACTCTACCACTAAGACACCTGGTCGATGCCACGGGCAAAACAAAACCTGGTACCCTTGAGCGGATTCTGACTCTCAGCAAGCCTCCATCAGGTTTCTGTCAATCCTTACGGGAGGAGATTGCTCATCTTCCCCCCCAGGCCACAGTCAGTGGTGGGTTTACACTGCTAACCTTCCAGCTACCAGTCCTGGCCATCACACACTGTACACTAAGGGACATGTCGTGGGGACCGTAAAATTCATTTTTGAGAAAATGCAAAAAACAACTATCAAGTTGCAGGCTTTTGTAAAGGAAAAACTGGCTTGATGCTATTGTCATAAGAGGATGACAAATTGTTCAAATGATTGTACCAGCATATTAGAAATGTAACTCCGTTTTCAAAATTCTATAAACTTGTGAGCTGTGATAGTTTCAAATGGAACCTGAAAGCTGCCCTACTCCTCCAAAGCATTTCCCCAACCCTCTGCTAAAGTTACCTTCTGGCTCCTAAAATACAGATGTAAAGTCACTTTATTTCAATCACGTGATGATTGTTTTAAAACTCTATTTTGATGTTTTTGTGTACGTTTATCAGACGTACCTAACACATTCCTAGAATGTGCCCAGGCCTCTCAAAAATGAAGACAATGCTGGAGGTGGGAAGGAGTTTAACAGCTAACAAAATAAGAACTATTTTTCCAAGAGCAAAAAAATCAAATAGTGGCCAAGATATTGCTGGTTATTTGGCAATATTTATGGCTCTGTGAGAATACAGAATCTAAGATGAAGGTTTGTTATTGTGTACGTGTTCCCCCCTTCCTAGTATTATTCTAATGATAAATACAGAAAGACCATAAACCTGCATGTTAGCTGGCATAGACAATTGTATTAAAGGAAAAACTTGTAAATTTCAAAAGCTCCCGATCAAGATGTAGAAAATTGCCTGTGTTTATGGTATCATTTATCAAAAAGATTTCCATAAGTATTCGAATCTTATACGTGTGCTCTCATGGTAAGAATTCACAGTGAGTCTAAAATGAAACACAATTCTCCTTTTTAAAGGAAAAAAAATATTCACAGTATCAACTCTAGCCCATTAGGAGGGAGTTAAAATGGGCCAGAGTCATGTCTTTATTATTAAATTACTTACAAGGACTTCAAAGCCTCATCGTTTACACAAGAAGGAAGGAAAATGAGAGAAAACTTAACTGATTTGACTTGCAAACTTGCTCAGCAGCAATTTTTGCAATATTGCATTAAAAATACATATGCTTTCGGATCTGGAATCTTCTTTGCATTTCCACCAACGCAATACAGCTGAATTATAGCACCCCAAAACTCAAAGCTTGGCTGCAGCAACCCTATTGAAGGGGGATGAGAACTGGTAGAATCACAATAATAATGACATCATTAATGATAATTAGAGGAGGAAATCAAGATGCCAACAGAACCTATAATCTGTGTGAAGATGTGGCAAAGCTCCCCTTTACGGATCCTGAAAGCTCGGGGAATAAGATTCTATTTACTGCAGAACTAAACCCACCAACATCTAGAACAGCTCGTGACATATAGTAGTTGTTTGGAAAGTGTTTGCTGAACAAAAGCACCAACCAACGAGCACATGACAGACATTCTCTTTAGGTGACATGCCCAGCTTTGGGATGCAATGTGGGTCTTGAATCAGACCTCACTGCATTTCTCAGGGTGACAGTGACACCTAATAGAAACTTCAGCCTGGGGCCGCATTCAGGCCCTGTTACTGTCAGACCTAAGACAGTAGGAGTAACACTGACCCTTCCAACCCCTCCAGCTCCTGTCCTTCCAAACGGCAACTAGTAACGGGTACGTTGTGGAGGTTGAAATGATCTGATACATGTAAATCACGTAGCGTAAGGCCTCTCTGCTGGGCTGATTTGCTTCCCAGGAGACATTTGTCAATGCCTTGGGGCACGTTCACTTGTCACAACTGGACACAACAGGCATTTCAGAAAGAAGAAATACAGATGGCCAACATATGGTAGACATATATTCCTATGTTTACGTACGAAGAAATGCTTAAGTTAATTAGCTATCAGAAATGTAAATCCAAACAACAGTGAGATATCACCTCATAGCAGCAAAAAGAGCAAGATTCCGCTAAGACATGAAACAGCAAATGCTGGCAGAGGTGGTGTAGAGAGATTGGAATACCAGTTGATCTAGCAATCTCACTACTAAGTGTCGGGGAATGTTGAAGAGGAAAGGAGGGCCTCTGGCCAGGACAGATCTCTTAGGTCTGCATAAGTGCGAGCCTCCCAACAGCCTTTAATATGGGGTAGAGAAAACTCTTCTGTGTTTGGTGGTACCGGCTTGAGAAAGCTCCCACCTGGGAAGACGGCTGCTGCATCTGTTGAGCTGGGAGTGGTCCACAGGAGGCTGAGATTCTCCTATTCAATCCGCATGTCCCATGTCTGCAAGCCCACCCTATCCTGTCTTCCTGTTTGCTTGCTCATATATAAGTACACTGCAGCGCCCAATCAAGCTGAGCTGGATTGACTCTCTGAACGGCTCCCAGGGTGGTGTGTCTCCATCGTGTTTACCCCCATCAGGGGGTTGCTGGTGAATAGACAGAGACGCTAGGTATAAGACTCAAAGGAACAAGCATGGTGATATATAAACAGATGCGTATACCTGTGTTTGTTGCAGAACTATTTGCAACAAGAAAGAGGAAAACAAGTCAAAGTGCCCATCAACATAGGAATGGCTGGAGAAACTGGTATGGTCACACAATGGTGCATGGCATAGCACTGAAAGCGGTCAAGCATTAATAATATATTGCACAACACGGGTGAAGTTTGGGCAAATTATGCTGAGGGACGTACAGCAATTACAAAAGGACAATTACGATATGAGGCCACCAATATTAAAGAAACCTAAAAACAGTTTACACACAGAAAGAATCCATCTGGTAGAGCTAACAGATGAGAGAAAAGAAAGAGGAGGAACCCCCCCCCATATTTATTTCAAAGTACATAAAAGTAGATGATAGTTGATATCTGCATGCGTATAAAAGAGTGTATACACCTTCTAATTTTAATAAACTCAACCCCACAACTGGGAGAGGGCACTATTACCATCTGGGAGCACAGGGGAGGATGGTGCAAGACATCCTACAAAGCACACGGTGGTCCCCACAGCAGCCGGCCTTGGGCCAAAACACCAGCAGAATTCAGATTAAGGAACTGGCTCAGTGCTGTGCATGAAAACCGTGGGGGGAATCGCAGTTACTGTCGAATCACTTCAGCTCCAGGGAACCTGTCCTCGGGCATCGGAGTAGAACTATGCTTCCCAGCATTTTCAATGGCTGATTTTTAGTAATTTGATGGCGAGACTATCACATCCTGAACGGCAAAGTGGGTAAATAAACAAGGAAAAAAGGACACAAAGTCAAAGCTGTGCTAAGGGAATTGGAGAAAAACAATGTACACAAACTTTATGAGCTTTGTATGTAAACTAGTATAAAACAAACAAAAAATTAAATTAAAAAATAAGGATTGATAAAATATGAAGTGAGGTAGTTCAGAAGACAGATGTAGTCCTGGATAAGTTCACTAGTCTACGCCAAGAAACATGGAAGCCAGCTACCTAGGTGACTGAAAGAGATTCATATTTGTTCTCATTTTAAAAACAGTGATCTAGCAGACGGTGGGAACAATCAGAAAGTATCAGTAATATCATGGGCAAGAAGAATCTTTCTGAAGACGTTTTAAATGGCAGTAAAAATACCTTGTCATGGAATTATCAGAAATTTATTGCTGATGTCATATGGAGCTTGGCTAAAAGCAGAGAATACCAGAAAGATGTTTGCTTGTATTTTATTGACAAGGCTTTGGACTATGTGCATCAACGCCAGTTATGGTAACCTTGAGAAAAATGGGAATCCCAGAACAATTAATTGTATTCATACGAAGCATGAGTACACACACACACACCAGTTGTCCTACTAGAGTTAGGTTTTAAAATCAGGAAAGGTGTATGCCAGGGTTGTATCCATTCTCCATATTTATTCAATGTGTATGCTAAGCAAATTACTTGAGAAATTGGACTTTATGAAGAAGAAATGTGGCACTAGGATTGGCCGAAGATTTATCAACAATGTACGTGATACAGATGAAACAAACTTTCTTGCTTTTAAAGAGAGGAGGACTTGAAACACTGCAGAAGATCAAAGACTATAGCCAACAATAATGATTACATCTCAGTATCAAGAAAATGAAAATCCTCACACTAGACCAACAGTAAAAATAAATAAATAAAAAATATATAAATATATGTGTGTGTGTGTGTGTGTGTGTGTGTGTGTATATATATATGACAAAAAAATCCACCAATTGTAGGGATCACAAAAGTATCTATTTCACATAGTTACTGTGGGAATTACATGACATTAGAGATTAGAGGATATGATATAAAAGCTGGTTCATTGATACATGCTCAAATACCAATTGTTACAAGTAATTATTATTACCACGTCACTTTTGGAAGCAGGAATGGCATCCACTTCTGTAATAGCTATAGCTTGCCTCCGGAAATCCTATGAACCTGGATAAAGGATGAAAATCACACAAGTGTTGAGGACTTTCCTTCAGAGGGTTGCTATGAGTCGCCTAGGACTCCATGGCACTTAACAACAACACTTTAAGCAGGAAGGAAGGAATCACTTCCCAGCAATGAAAGGAAGAAGCCCAACAGAGGCACATAGAACTTACAGTGGGTCAGATACCGTGCATGACCTTTACGTGATCATGGTCATCTTCATGAAAAACCTTGTGACATTGTTATTGTCTTCACTTTACAGTGGAGGAAACGGAACATTGAGAAGTTACATGATTTACCCAAAATTGCACAGCCGATTCACGACAGAGCTGGGTGTGGACCACAACCTTTGAGGCCCTTCTGAGCTACAGCAAGTCCCCATTAGCACAGGTTTATACACAGTGTTGGCTTTTTCCATTAAATTATAAAAATCAGCATTTTCTAGTCCCTCAAGCACTCCTTAGAAGTATATTCTTAAAGAATCTCTCTGGAATTCCTTAATCTGACTCTACAGGTTTAAAAAATAAAGAAACCAAACATAATCTAGTTCTTCTTTTTTAAACATAGATAAATATACAGTGATAGAGAGGAAGAAAAAGATTCAACAATATGTAAAAATATCCTATTATTTTAGCATTTCCATTCACACAACTACTCTGTGTCCATTTCATGATTATTTCTGTTTGTTTTCCTCCCAGCCCGCTCCCCGCCATCCTTGGTTATCTTAGTGTATTTCCAATCCCTCTTTTTCTATTTTGAGCTCCTGAATCCAAGTTCGGGGTGGGGGGTGTTCTGTCCTCTAAGTAAGTCCATCTTTCACTGCTGCATCAGTCTCCTGACCCATGAGCTAAGAGTAATTGTCATAAAACAAAGCTCCTTCGTAATTGTAATACACTCAGGATGGATTGGAGGAAGTATAATAAGCGAGCATGGAGATTTTAAAAATTACCTAGGCCTTTAGGAAGCTGCGTAGCTGGGTTCACACTAAGGGTTTTTGGTGTTGCTGCCAGGCTGACAGTGACTCATGGGGACCTTGTGTGTGCAGAGAACTGTGGTCCATCAGATGCTCAAGGCCATGCTCTTTCTGAAGCAGGTCCCCAGCCCACTCTTTCAAGGGACCCCTGTGTAGGCTCAAATTGGTGAACTTTTGCCTAGTTTTTGTCGATGTGCACCTCTGAGTTGGAAACGACTCATAGCTGGCCCTCCGGCCGGTTTTCAGGGACAGTCAATCACATGGGAGGAGACTGACTATCTTTGGAGCAGCTGGTAAATTTGAACCACTTGACTTTGGGGTGACAGTGCAACTCCTTAACCACTGGCCCACCAGAGCTTCCTGAAATTTATCACAGGATTGAAAAAAAAAAACAATGAAAAAACCCTAACAGTTTGATAAATGCAATTATGTAAATAATTCAAGAAGAATATCTATGTATCTATTTATTGACTATACAAAGGCATCCCCGTGTGGGGGTTATAACAGATTATGGCTAACATTGAGAAGACTGAGAATCCTGGAACACTAAAAAATTGTGCTCATGTAAAACCATACCTAGACCAAAAGGCTGTTGTGCAAACAGAGCAAGGGATTACTACGTGGTTTAAAATGAAGAAAGGCATGCATCATGTTGTTTCATTTCTCCCTTCCTATTCAGTGTGTGTGCTGAGAAAACATTCATGAAGCTGGGCTGTATGAAGAAGAACGTGGCATCGGGACTGGAGGAAGATTCATCGATAACTTTCATTACACACCTGACACAACCTTGCTTGATGAACGTGAGGAGGACTTGAGACACCTGCTGTAGAATATCAAACACTGCAGCTTTTGACGTGCACAGCGTCTCAACGTCCTGGGGAGCATTTCTGCTTTGACACGTCCAGGGTCACTAGGAGTCAATGTTGCCTTCGCATCAGTTGTTTGTTTGTTTTTCAAGTGTGGAGTTGTGTTGTTAGTTGCTACTGAGTTGGATTCCACGGTAGAACTATTCCATAGAAGATCTCCAATTCTTTCCTCTCAGGCTCTTCCAAATGGGTCCCAACTATCAGCCTTCTGGTCACAGTCAAATACTGAACTGTGTGCTGCGCCCGAGCCCTATTGCTATTGTTAGGGAGCTCTGGTGTCGTAGTGGGAGGGAGTTGTGCTGCCAATACAAAGAATGCAATTTGAGTCCACCAGCTGCTCCACGAGGGAGAGATAGGCACACTCCTCCTGTGGGATAAGGGTAAGGTATTTACGTTGCTGAAGAGTTGCACCAGCTGACCCTCCAGTGGGTCTCTGAGGCTGTAAATCATAATGGGAGGAGATTGTCCATTTTTTCCCCCTTGGGGCTACTGGTGGATTTGAACCACCAGAGACCACTACCCCTAAGGGTAGCAGTGGGACTCCATGCAGACCACAGGCAGCTCCTCCGTCCATGGTATTCTATTGAACAAACACATACAGAGCACGTGCCAGCTAACAAATTATGACATCTTTACACCTTCCTGTTTCATCTCTCTTAAGCTGGCTACAGCACCTTCGTGCAATGGGAGAGATTTTCAGGCCGCCTTAGGAAAATGCTAACTCTTTAATATGTTGTTGTTAAGTGCCAGTGAGTCGTAGATGACTCAAAGCGACCCTATGAACGAAAGACCTGAACACTTAAGTTTCATCATTTATCCAGGTTCATAGGGTTTCTGGAGGCAAGTTATTATGGAAGTGGATGCCACTCCTGCTTCCAAACTTGTTTTAATCGGGGAGCTCCACCAAACATTGTCCACCATGGGTAACCATTCTTGCGTTTGACACATCAGAGTCACAGGGTTCAGCTTCACAGCAACCACAAGTTACCTCTGTACAGCAATGCACAGACCAGTGCTATACCACCTAGAAGAATGTTTGACAAAAAAACCAATTAAAACCAGGCCTAAGAGCCACAGATAAAATCACCCACCTTTGGTTTGGTAAAATCACCTTCTATCCACTAGGCCAACACAGCTGTCTCTCTGTTGTTGTTACTGTTGTTAAGTGCCATCGAGTTGTAGACCACTCATAGCAACCCTATCAATGAAAGACCTGAATACTTGTATAACTTTAGGTTAAATGTTAAATCTTTAATATATACACACTAAATTCACAAGCTTTCAGGAGTTAGGAGAACAAAATCACACACAGTTTTACCTCAAGTTCAACGTCATCCCCAGCAGCACCGGAGCCTCACTCTCACGTAACAGGTGACATCCTCGAGAAGCTGTCACCACTCGCCTTCCCTGACTCCCACACACTTTTCACACCCTACAGCTGTCCTGAATCTTGAAGCTTCCATCTCACACTTAGGTGTCCCAGCTGAGGTCTAAAAAGTCTGTGTTAGCCAGTAATTGTGGTCACTGTCCAAGGGCTGAAGCATTTATCTGTGACTGTCTTGACTCGGCTTTTCCCATTCACATCCCTGGACTCTGCAATTGGACCCATTGTCTCACTGACCAGGCTTCACTCACACTGTGGTCAGAAGTGGAGGTCAAGTTCACTTGAACCTTATTGATTGAAGCAAGAACAGCTATTCTCCAAAGTAATTAAGAGATACTCTTTAATGTAGGGGGGGGGGAACTTCCCATACATTTTAATAGTATGCACCATCATTTTAGGTAGGATCTAGTTTCTTCAGTATAACAAAAAAATGTTTTCTTTAACCTGACACGCTTTCTAACTCTCTCAAGTCCCATCTTCTGGTACTACTTGTTTTATATTTTTCTGTTAATCCTGTGTGTGTGATAAGGCGAATACATACATAAACCCCCCCACACACACACACACGTGCACACACGTGCACACATGTGCACTTTCGCTCGCATTCTGCCCAAAGCCATTCTTTTACTTCTCCACCTGGATTTCTCCTTCTCATGACCTTTGAGATTCACGGTGAATTTTTCTACTTTGAGAAGCATTCTCAGCCTGCCCTCGGATATGGCGAACACTGGCCCTCTACCCTGCAGCTCTCTGTAAGGGCTACTCTACACACTGATTCGGAATAAAGTCCTGGTCATTGACTTCCAAACAACCAGTCAGTGGCGACCTACGGCGCATCATGCTGCCCTGACACACAGGGTCACTATTAGTCACAGATGGTTCAATAACAATGGTACCAGTAGCCATTAATGGCTTGTTGATAGACTTCTCATCTTCCATGGAGATACTGTTGTTGTGTGCAATGGAGTCAGAACTAACTCAGAGTGGACCTTCCAGCAAGTTTTCAGAGGCTGCTAATCAAATGGGAGGAGTCTGTACATCTTTCTCCCTTGGTGCTGCTGGTGAACTTGAACCTCATGCTTTTGTGTTAGCAGTACAACTTCTCACCACTAAACATCCTCATCCAATGTGCATGCCTTTCTAGTTCAGCTGGAGAGGCCGAATGGCTTTTCCCAGACTCCTTTGTAACTAGAGCTAAGTGCGGCTCTGTGGGTTAGCTGCACTCAAGAAGCCTTTGGAAGATAGAAGTGAGGCAAGATCCTCCTCCTCCTCCCTTGGTATGCTGTTTCGTGGTGGATCTCAGAAAAGTGATGTTTTCTACAACTGCCACTGAGTGTGCAGTCTCTCATTTGTTCAGCATCAGGAGGAAGTTGATGTGTAGGTGTGGATGAGAACTACTTCTTGGTTCCTCCCTGCACACTGAACTATACAATGGTGTCCTCAGGAATCACTCCTGCCCTGTTCCCAGTTCTGAAGATTTTCAACATACGTGACTCCCAATATTAACTCTCTACCTGGTTTGGTCTCTGGTTCTCGATCTGAACCCTACAAAAGCTCATTTCAAACCAGAACACACACACACACACACACACACACACACACACACACACACACA
>NW_006399841.1:10106657-10127534 GCF_000299155.1 Elephantulus edwardii | reverse complement strand
CCTCCTCCTCCTCCTTCTTTTCTCTCTCTCTCTCTCTCTCCCTCCCTCCCTCCCTCCTATCTGCACACTCATCTAGCACAGTCTGAGGCAGCAGGTGTTCAAAAAATATTTCCTGAAAGCTAATGAAATGAAAATACATGTGCTATTTCTTGGCAGCCAGAGACTTACTTGTATTCTGGACCATCCGAGCATGTCTGCTTGCCTGTGTTTCCCTTTCAGACCCAGGCCCTGGCTCCAAATAGCCTGTGCTTGAGAAAACAATGTGGGAACATTTGACAAAAGAAACCCCAAATCACTGAGCAACACAGGACACCTTCCCCTGTCCAAACAGTGACCCATGGTTTATAGGAGCACAGACCCCGATAACAAAACACTGGCGTTATTAACAAAAGAGCATTCTCTGATCCTGACATGGTCGAGTGATTTAGCACCTGCAGGTAACTTTTATTCTGCATCTTAATTTACTGCCCACGGGTGACCCTTGTGTAAAAATCAGGACAGGGGAGACTTGATTTTGCATGTAAATTTTATGTTTTGTCTGCTGGCAGATTTACAGTTTGGGTTGTGCCCAATGCATTCAATGAGGGAGAGCCTCTTAACGGCCATACGTGTCATCACCCAGCACATTAACCGCCCCACAATATCCCAGATTACAGTAGGACATTGCGAAGCATGGCCGTTTGAAGGTAATTCATTCCACATTCAACTTGGATTGCTTTGCCTCTAAAACTGACAAAGGGATACACAGCAAGATCATTGGTGTGTGTCTCCATCCCCAAGATGAATTATTTTAGAGTGCTGCAACAAGTCAGGGCACACACACACACACACACACACACACACACACGGGGGCGGGGGGGGGGGGAGGGAGAAAGAGAGAGAGAAGAGTTGGGCAGGGAGGAAAAGAGAAAGAGGAAGAGGGTGGAGGGAGGAAGAGAGAGAGAGGAAGAGAGAGAAAAGAAGAGAGACAGGGAGGAAGACACACACACACATACATGGGGCGGGGGCGGTGACTGAAGGAGAAAGAGAAGAGTTGGGCAGTGAGGAAAAGAGAAAGAGGAAGAGGGTGGAGGGAGAAAGAGGGAGAGAGGAAGGGGAGCGAGGAAGAGAGAGAGAGACAGGGAGGAAGACACAGAAAGACAGAGAGACAGAGACACAGAGAGAGAGAGAGAGAGAGAGAGACAGAGACACACACACAGAGAGAGAGAGATTTTCTTGTAAGTCTCCTGGCCCTAAACAAAAAGGGTACAAGGAAATAGCAAAGAGAATTGGACAGAGTGATTCGGGGAGTGCAAGTTCAAGTCACATGGATCTGGAACCCTCACTCAGTTCCTCAGGACCATCCCTTGGCCAGGAAACTTCGCTCTCTAAAGGCTCCCTTGTTTCTAGGGTGCAACACTCTTGCTCTGGGGTGTGTTGTAAGCATTTGTGCTAATGTACTTCAAATGCTCTGCACGCCTCAGTGACTACTCCTTCACCCTCGCCCCCCCCCCCCCCCGCTTGTCTTTTCTCTTCCAATCTAGTCACCATAAAGCTCAGAATTGCAAAAGACAGTGAGCTTATACCCTGAGAGAGGAAAGCACAGTTTTTCAGAGAAAAGAGCTCTCTTTTTTTATA
Organism: Elephantulus edwardii; assembly: GCF_000299155.1. NCBI lineage: Eukaryota > Metazoa > Chordata > Mammalia > Macroscelidea > Macroscelididae > Elephantulus > Elephantulus edwardii. The sequence continues at coordinate 10,125,917 of NW_006399841.1, read as the reverse complement.
AGGAGTTTTGCCACCAACACAAAGGCAGTTGGTTCGAATCTACCAGCTGCTTATAGGAAGAAAAGTGGGCAATCTCCTCCCATGCAATTCAGAGCCTCTGAAAACCAACCAGCCTGAGAAGTTCCGGCACATAACAATGCCACTTTATTTGTAAACACCCTAACAAATGGAGGAGAGAAGGTTTTTTTCCCTGTGGCTGACCTCTAAGTGTCTAATTACAAAGTTTTATCATTCTCCTCTCCCCTTTTATCCTCTTCCCTCCTGGAAGAGAGGACTCGGGGCACAGGGGACTATAGGATTGAGCCTGGGACTGGATTAGAGGAGCCCTTCAATCTCTTCATGAGAAGAACACCTGTTTATGTGTAACACCATAAACAAAACCCTGTGTGCTCAAGCTGACGTCCACCCCGGTGACTGTATGTGTCAGAGCAGGGCTGTGCTACACACATTTTCAAGGCAGATTTTTCACACTCAAATCATTAGGCCTTTCTTCTCAGGTGCCGTGGGTGGCCTCAACTCTCTCACCTTTTGATTATCAGGCAAGCACAGCTGACATTTCCATCAGGCAGGGGTTTTGCTGACCACGTCCTGCTGGGTCATTTATCTATACCTGCTTCAGTACCAAAATAATGGGGTTAAAATGGATCCTCTGCCGTGCTGATTATACGGGTACTTTTAGCTGTTGAATATTTGGGTTGTGCACTCATGCTATGGTTACTTGTGTGTGTTTGTGTGTGTGTGTGTTCGACTTTAATAAAAACAAATGTTATTTGAAAAATTATTCCCCAGGAAAACGTGTTCGGCTGCAGCTTCGCGTGGGCCCTGGCGCTCTGCCGCAGAGCCCGAGGGCAGCCCCCTTGTTTATGTCACTTGTCACAGAGGAGCTGCAGCAAGTGCCTCATGGCCGGGCAAGCAAGGATGTCTTCACGTGGCAGCGGGCACAGCGGCGGCGGGAGTTTATCACAGCAGATGTGGGCTCTGCTGATGGCCAGTTTCCAGAGTCTCATTTAGAAGCCCACAGTCCAGGCAATTAGAGCTGATTCTGTGCTGTGTTTGAAATACAGCCTTTGGGCTCTTTTAAGGAAAAAAAAACTCATCATCCATGATCATCAAGGTCATGCGCCGGTTCGTTTTTTCCAGTGGCTGACCTCTAAGTGTCTAATTACAAAGTTTTATCATTCTCTCTCCTTTTTGCCTCTTCTCTCCTGGAAGGGAGGACTCGGGTGCCGTAAACTGTAGGATTGGGCCTGGGACTGAATTAAGGAGTGGTTCAATTGCTTCATGCTAAGAACACATTTCCAAGGGCAGCCTTAACATCGATAACAGATTATCAGGCCTAAATAGGATTTTATTAAGTTTCTGAGGAGGAGATCATAACACTGTTATGAGAGCAAGACCTGTTGGATTTCTCTTAGCTTTGAATGATTGCAAATTTATTGATCTTGGAATAATGTTTAGCCCACTTGAGCCTCAAATGGACTTCATTCACTGCCTGCTTTATACAAAATAAAAGAAGGGTATGTGAAACTCATGCCAAATATTTTTAAGACGATTGTATATTATTTTCTAGGGAGCCCTCGTGGCCTAGTACTAAGTAGTTGTTTGCCACCTCAAAGGCAGGCAGTTCAAATCTATCATCTGCTCAGTGAGAGAAAGATAAACAGTATTTCTGTGTGATTTACTGCCTCCAAAAACCCACTGGAGGGTCAGCTATGAGCAGGTTCTGACATAACGGCATATAACAACATCTAATATTTTCTAGGGAGCTCTGGTGGTCTGGTGGTTAAGGAGTTGTGCTACCGACCCAAAGGGAAGTTGTTGGAATCCAGTGGGAGAAAGACGGACAATCTCCTCCATGCAATTTACTGCCTCCAAAATCCTGCTGGGGTTTCAGTATAAAGTCAGTTCTGACTCAACAGCACACAACATGTATTTAAAACAACAATCACTTTCTGTCTCAGAACTTTGTCATATCAACTAAGGGTTCTGAGAAGCCCCGTAGCAGGGAAACATGCTTGCTTTTACTTCCTCCAGCTTTTCCCAAAGGCTCTTGACCACACAGGATGCTAGCAAACAACTCTCAGGAACTGAGAGGAGTTAAAGTCCACCCAGCTCGTCCTCCTGAGTGTGGACTTTGTAAAGCAGGAGGTTAATGCTTTGTCCCACAGCATCCCGTGGCTTTTCAAAGTTTTAATTTTTGCTTCTAAAGATAATATTACGTTGGACTCTTCAGGCAAGCTGTTATTACAGCCAGCAGTGATTGCCCTGTTGACCTCGTGCCCACACAGTGAGGGGCCTGAGCAGCAGGAGATGTCACCTCACATCTCCTTTCCCCTTTTCCTCACCTTTTCTTCCCTCCCCACCTTATGTCCCTTGAACTGCACTTCCCTTTAGTCCGAGTGTGGTACAGACAGTGATCTGTTCAGTAGAGGTTCACTTCTACTCAGAGCCACCTTGTAACAAAGGCCCTATGATCTGCTCCCCCCACGCTCCCCCAAAAATGTTCAGAAAATCAGTCACTGAAAAGCCCAAGGAGCATACACATGGGTCAGAATCAACTTCTTGGCAACTGGAGGTCAGTCCTTTCAATGCCGAGTCCAGCTACTTCTGAACAAGACAGATGATACATACTTCAGACTTGGCAGGGTGAGTCTCTGTTGTAACTGGTAGAAGCAGTCACACAAAACATGCAAACCAATGAACATGGTTGTTTACCAGTAAAGCTTTCTTTACAAAAACAAATAGTGGATGGCATTGGATCGATTGTTGGCCAATGCCTGGTCGATGGTTTGCCTTGACAAATTTAAGCATGTTTCTAAATTCCTTTGGACTGTTTGACCAATGTGACACACTTCCTGTGGTTAACCCATAGGCAATGTTCTTTTTTAAAAGTCATACTTGCCTCCAGAAACCCTATGAACTTGGAAAAACAATGAAAGTTATACAAGTGTTCAGGTCTTTAGTTCATGGGTCGCTATGAGTTGTCTACAACTCAATGGCACTTAACAACAACAACAATGATGACTCACGGTTCAGGGAGCTGTGGGTGGCCTAGTGGCAAGAAGCTGCGCTACAATCCTCAAGGCACGCAATTCAAATCCACCAGCTGATCTTTGGGAGAAAGATGGGCAAACTCCTCCTATGCAACCTCTGAAAACCTGCTGGAAGGTCAGCTATGGGTTGGTTCAGACTCAACAGTACACAACAATGACAACATGAACTCTTACTTCAAAGCTGATTTCAAATCTAACCTCCATCAGGTAGCGTCTGAAAGTGCCCTAGTCACTCTGAATCAGACCTCCCCTCACATTCACATCTCAGTGTAAATCCATAGACAGACGTGGCAACACTGAATCCTCTGCCTTTCCTCAGAACGCATCTCAAAGCCTTTTGTCTTCTATTTTACATGCACGTCTCTCGTCTTGTAGCCCAACGCCTGCACATGCACGCTTTTCTTGTGGTAGATTCAAATGTCTGCAGAATTCTATCTTGTTCAATTTTTTAAAACAGATGAATATTAGTAGGAATGAAAATCACAAAAAACCCTAAGTTTTTTTTGGGGGGGCACTGGGTGCTTAATGGGAACACTCTTGAACATGATAGGAGCTTTGCATACTGGGGGAGAGGAAGTAAATGTAAGTGTTTGAATTAAATTGAAGAAATTAGAAAGCTGGCCTTTTCTGAGTTTAAGGACTACCTTTCTCCTTTCGTGCCCTCACTCTCCATAACAAAGGCCCCACTTGTGCACATGTAGCCTAAGCACCCAGCTTTCGAGAAATACCAGCTAAATTTATTCTAACAGGGACTAGCACTTACTCCTAAAAAGCAAAACCTTCAAAGGAAAAGGAAGGGACGCTCACCTTGTGAGACCATCAGAACTATTCCCACAGATGCCACAAAAGCTTCCATTTATCTGACTTGAAAGGCAAGGGCCTGCTGACAGCCTGCTGGGGTTTGAATCCTCTGGTTCCAGGGAGAGAAGGTATTACCACGACTTGTTTTAGCACAAGGCTTAAAAGGAAGGAACTGGAGAACGTCTTTGCCTGCTTGGGTTTGAACTAAATCTGCTTCTCCCTCCCAGATGTAAATGAGATCATTATTGAAGCCCTGTTGTGTGGCCTGGGGTGGATGGAAGAGCCCTGGAGGTGGGAGTGCTAAGGACTGGAGCAGGAACCAGCTCTCAAAGGACAGGGGACAGAGATCTGTTGTTGTGGTTGTTGGCCGCCACCTGGTCTACTTTGACTCAGCAATAGCCTGTGACCGAATACAGCCTGTAGTACTTCCCAGGCTGTGAACTCTGGGGCTTTACGGACAAGTCTTTCTCCTCTGGACCTGCGAGGTAAGTTAGATCAGTCAGCCTCTCGGCTCAGTTAGCATCTGAGTAACCCCCTACTCCACCACCAGGCTTCCTGAGGACATCCACGTGTGGTCTGCTGCTTGAGTTCATTCAAACTCGCCCTGACCCTGAGTACAACACACCGAAACCTTGCCCAGTTCTGCGCTATCCTCACAAGTTCCATTATGCTCAAGTGCACTTTTGCACCTTCTGTGTCAATCCATCTCTTGGAAAGCCTTCCTCTCCTTCTCTGGCCTTCCACCATTCTAAGAATGATGTTCTTTTCCAAGGACCAGTTCCTCTTGATAACTTGCCCAAAGCATATGAGACAAAGTGATCCTTACCTCTATGGAGCACTCCGACTGCATTATGGCTAGCCTGAAATAAGTCATCAGAGCCGCCGATGAGAATCATTTCACCCAGCCGGCACATGCTGAGAACATCTCAGTCATACTGCCGTAGCTCCGGAATGTTCTCCACCAATGACTTCTGTGAGGTACAGTGTGGGAGTTCTAGTATATCTGACTCCAACTCATAGTGGGCTCAGGACACTGTGGAACCTCCCCAAGGAGTTGTCATTTGGCTAAGTATAGACATGTTGCAGACTGAGGCTAAAGTATTTTTCGAATTATTAATAATGAGACAGACAACAAGGAATGAGATAAAACAGAGAGTATAAAGACAGGGGGCCAGCAGTTTCATTGACCGAAGGGCCTGGATTCCAGCTTCCCTGCATCTTTAATGAAAATTATCAGGAAGTAAATCACAAAGAGAGTTGGACAGTGACTAGGGATGATAGAAGGAGAATTGATGCCTTTGAACTGCAGTGCTGGAGAAGAGTGTTGAATATACCATGGACTGCTAGGAGAACAAACAGATTTGTCCTGGAGAGGGTGAAACCATGCTGCTTCTTGGAGGCAAGGATTCTGAAGCTTCGTCTGACATACTTTGGGCATGTTGCAAGGAGGGACCAGTCCTTGGAGAGGGACTTCATGTTTGGGAGGGTGGAGGCATGGCTCAGGAGAGGAGACCCTCAATGAGATGGATCGAGAAGGTGAGGTTGGCACAGAATAGAGCAGGGTTTAGGGCTCTTGTACAGATACTCCATGGCACATAACAACAACAACAACAAATCACAAAGAGAATTCAATGCAAATGAAGCCAAGCTCTTGCTATTGAAAACCTTCAGCTTGACCCAGGAGGGAGGGGTCAGCAAATACAATACAAGAATCAGGTAAACCCTTGAGGATGGCCTTGGTGCCTCAGGGTGAACTCCAGCTTGAAACAGGCGCCTCCACCACATCCTGCATTTGGTTTATTACAAATATTTAGCATTGACTTCCCATATAGACACACCATTTGCCGTCTGTCCAGCATTTTTCATCGGTGAACAGGAGGCGATGGCTATGTATTCTGAAGGACTGAGCTCATAGACAAGAAAACACAGAACAGTGCCCCTTGCTGCCTCAGTTTCCTCATACAGGAAAAGGAGCAACAGTGATACTTCAAAGGACTGGGGTTCACTTGTTGTTTTCTCTTTTTTGTTCTTTGAAAAGAAAATGCAAATGCAACGTATCTCAAGATTTCAGAGATAATTGGAATGTGATGATGTAACATGCCATTCCTGAGTCAGCAAAGAGCCTTCAAATGCCATTCTTTCAAATCAAGCTAATGTAACATAACTGTAGAGCTGGATATGAGGGTCTTCGTTTTGGGAACCTGGAGCATAGATCTTAGTCATTAGAAAAAGGATGATAAAAGGAGATAAACGCAACCTTAAGATCAGCCCCTTTTGAGAAAAAGTCACCTAAACTTCTTAATCATAACCTAAGACTCAAGGTCATGAGTCGAGTAGAGTCCCACAGAACTGTAGTCTCAGGTGATTCAAGGTTAATTGTCATAACACTTCACAAGACAAAGCTCTGCATCCTACTCTGGGATCTTGGAAGCTTGTGAGCAGACATCTTGGTCTCCCTCTGTCCAGAACAAAGAGTGAAAGCCGTCAAAGGGACATCAGCCTGAAGCTCTAACGGTTCACTTGGACCTCATACTCCTCAACCGTAAGATCCTGGAAGAACTAGGTGGTGCCCGGTTACACTGCTGACCACCGTAAAAGGCATCACAATCGAGGCCCTGGACAAGTGGGAGAAAAACATGTAGCAAAACTAAAAATCTCATAACTGGCCAGGCAGGTAGGTGGGTCTGAAAGACACTGGTGGGATCCCGGATACTTCCTTCAAACCAGGAGCTGAGCTCTCGGACAGAGAGCGGACAGGCCTTCAAGGTGAATGATAGGACCATGGAGGGTCTCATTCCTCTTAGCGAGCCATGCTGGAGGGTGCAGGATGGGAAGGTGAGAGCCATGCTGGAGGGTGGGGGTTGGGAAGGTGAGCTTGAGTGATACAGGAGGGTGGGGGATGGAAGGATGTGTGGAAGCAGGAATCCCAGGGAGGGGATTACTCTGTCAGAGTGGGGATTGTAATTAGTGTCACTAGGTGATAAACAGCTGCACAGAAACCCAATTTGCTCTGTAAACTTTCCCTCAAATCACAATAAAAAGTTTACAAAAAAACAACAACCCCAAGAAACAAAAACATAGCAAAAGATCCCCTTCTGAGACACCACAGACCTTGGCCCCTCCTCAAAGCCATTCAGACATAAAGTTTCTAGAGCAGTGTTACCCCAGGCTGAGGGAGGGGTGGGCTGCCACCCACCACAGACCCTGCGCAAGCCCCGTCCTGGGACCCCACCTCTCACCCCGAGTGGAGGTCGGCTCTGCCTCTGAGGGGCTGCTCTCCTGTACGTGAATCTGCCGAGTGTGCCAGCGTGCCCCATGTGCAGGCTGGGCCCCCATGAATCCTGGCAGTTGTGACGGGATGGACAGGTGTTTGATTACAAATCACATTGCCATTATTTTCCAGGCCACATCTGAGCACCCCTCAAATTATGAAGGAAAGGCAACAAACAGGAGACAAAGCAGATTGCAATTCTCTCAGGCGGGGCTTTCTTTCAAAGGTCTGCACCTCCATAATTCATTAAGCTAAACTCCATTCGGACCCGCGTGGGACCCTGGACCGTTATGACCGAGCAGCCGCCAGCCAGTCGCCTGCCTAGGTCGGACGTGCCTCTCTGCCAGTGAGGGGAGGATCATCCATCCTGCTTTTCAAGGAACGAGGAGGAAATGACCAAAGTTTTCATTTTATCCCATATTGCTCTGATTCGGATTTTTATTGTTCACCAATAAAGAAAGGAAATACTTTTAAATACTCAGTTCCCTGGAAATAGCAAAGAACTATTGATTAGGTACCATTGAGTGGACCACGATTCCCAGAGATCCTATGAACAGCAGCTCTGACCTGTGCCCTGCCCTGCCCCACATGCACCATCTCTGTGACATACTTGAGCCACTGTAATAGTCACTGTGCCAATCTCCCTCACTGAAGGACTGTCCTCTTTCTCGGCCTTCACCTTTCCCAGAACAATGTCATTTTCCAACGATTAGCACCTCTCGACAACATGCCTAACATTGACAAGGTGGAGACCTAATATTGATGAGGTGGAGGCCTAACGTTGACAAGGTGGAGGTTTGTTGGTCTAGGGGCATGGTTTTTGTTTTCAGTGCTAGAGGGTCTGGGTTCAAATCTTAGACAAGCGAAGAAGTAGAAGTAATTTAATATCTGCTAATGCAAATTTTTTAATGCAAAATTTGAAGTCTGTTCATGTTCTCTGGTGGTACAGTCCATAGTCGGCTGCACTGCTAACCGAAAGGTGAACCACTTTGCTGGTTTGGATGCACCATAGGCTTTGAGGGAGAAAGATAGGCCATCTCCTTCCATGAGAGCTATGCTGTTGTGTGCCATTCAGTCAGAGGCGACTCACAGACGACCCTCCAGGTGGTTTTCAGAGGCCGTGAGTCACACAGAAGGAGCTTTCCCATCCTCCCACAGAGCAGGTTTGAACCACTTGCCTTTGGGATTGCAGCACAATCTTGGAAAGTCAGCTATGAGTTGGTTCTCCTACGACAATGAGGCTTTTTGTGTTTGTTTTGTGCTTTGAGAATATAAAAATTAGGGGCCCTGGTGATCCAATGGCCGAGAACTCAACTGATAAGTATATGGTTAGTAGTTCAAGCCCATCAGAGGCTCGGTGCATGAAAAGGCCTGGCGATCTGCTCATGTGCCGAGTGAGAGCTGATGACACACCATTACGGGGGCATTCTACACCCCACACGGGGTCAGATGAGCATGAATCGGGGCGATGGCACAGAAAAACAACAATACGAAAACCATTCAGCCAGCTACTTACAGCACTGAAATGCTGACCTGTGGTCTAGACGAGCTACAAAAGCCTTAAGGTGGGGAAAAAAATCTCTAAGACACACCAATATGTAAAAGATCAACAAAAAGAAAACAGCAACAAGGACAAACAAACCTTAAGGGACAATATGCTCTCAGCTCCATCTGTATTATCGGCAAAACCACGGACTTTCATACACACACACACACACACACACACACACACACACACACACACACACACACAGAGCTTACGTGTATAGACACATGTCTGCAGGGCCAGAAATTGGCCTCCGGGGAGCAGATCAGAATTGGGAGTAAAAGCAGTCCAGAATTTGGCCCCCACAGCATTCTCTGAATGTCTTATAACGAGAACATACTCATCTATAATACACTTAATGAATTATTTAAGTAAAACCTACACATGAGGCTTGGCTTCTCTAAGACAAGAGAACTAAACTAGGTCAGCAATTCAGCTCTGTGTTCTTTCTCCCCACAGCGATGTCCATGTCACAGGACCATCCCCCTCTACACAACCACTGCTTGAACCGGGCAGAGGTGAAACAGCTGGTGTGTGACACAGACCTTCTTTTCTATATGACTTTCTAGAAGTTGTATTTGTCCAACACGCTGCAGGAGGGAGACGAGGCAGTCTGCTGTCTTGTAGAGTCACACCCTGGGAAGCCCCGGGGAGCAGCTCCGCTCTGGCTGTGGGGTCATCCTGGGAACAGGGGTCAGCCCAGCAGCAGAAGGCTTTACTGTGGTGTTGACGGTGTGCTGACGTGGTTCTAAGGAAGCCACAAATATCAGCTCATAGAATTTTCACAGCAGCCCAGTGAAGCTGCTTACTCACTCATTTCCCCTGAGTTGGAACCAACTCATAACTGACCCTCCAGTGCATTTTCAGAAGCTGGAATAGCACAAGAAGCAACTGCCCATCTTTGTCCTAAAAAGCTGCTGGTGGATTTGAACCACCAGAGAGGCAGTTTTGACTAGCAGTGCTACTCTCTACAGACTATGGCTCCAGAGCTCCCTGCCTGGTGAAATGGGGCTGTCTTCACTCTCAGTATACACATGAGGAAAATGAAACACGGCTTAAGAACCTGCCCACAGTCACAAAGCCAGTAGACTGGGCAGTGGGTTTCCAGCCCAGGCAGGTCAGCTCTGTCCTTGCGCTGCAAGTCGACTGTTCGCTGGTGTCTTTGTGCCATCGGCTCCTCCCCCGGCCGCTGTTCTGATCCTTGCCCATGCCACATTCTCTTTCTAGCCCAGTGCCTTGTGCTCCTCAGGCCTCTGCAGGGTCCAATCTCCCAGGCAGGCATTGAGCTCTTGGTTCATTTACCTCCCAGGAGAACTCTTCCTGCCATCTTGTCGACAAGGGGCCCTGCCCATCCCGTCCCTCTGTTTTACTTCTTAGCTTTTTGATGATGTTTTCAAGAATTGTGTAAGGTGCCCTGGTGCGGCAGTCATAATCACTCCACAGCTAACTGCAAGGGCGCTGGCTTGAACCCACCAGCCACTTTGTGTGAGAAAGATGTGGCCGTCAGCATCTGTAAAGATTACAACGTTGGAAAAATGATGAAGACTTTCTATTCCACCCTACAAGGAGGCTGTGAATTTGAACCAATTTTATGACAAGGAGGTGGTTGTTGTTGTTATTATTATTATTATTATTACTACTACTTTTATTGTTTATCATTTAATTTTCTATTTCCTCCAATAAGCCATGAGCTCCATGAGGTTGGGAAGCCTGTCTTGTTCACCACATAGTCTCAGCTCCTGATACAAGGCTGAGCACCTGGCGGGTGTTTGGCCATTTTTAAATGGATTAACTGATGAACAAAGAGCTGGGACAATGGATGGATACCTTTAAGTCTTAAGAACAAGAATTTTACTTCTTTCCTCCCATTCAAACAATCAGAATGTACATGGTGGGGCTGTTATTATAGAGATGAACTGGAAATCACTTACTTCGTTTTCAAATATAATGTATGATCGGTACTTTGAATAATTGTAATTAAGATCAAGCCCTTGACCACAGCTCATTGTGGGTGCGAACACTTCTGCTAGCGGCATGCAAGACTCTTTCTACCTAATCCATTTATTTATTCATGAGAAGAGGAACGATTACTTCCTTTGAAATGAAATGACACCATTAATCTACTGCATTAATGAAATTTTGAGTAGTAGTGCAAACATTATACATGCAGCTGTTAGCTTAAAAGGAAGTTCTGGTGGTGCAGTCTGTGGAGAGGAGCACCACTAACTCAAAGGCTGAGTCTGCTGGTTCGAATCCACCAATGGCCCCAGAGGATGATGATGATGTGTTATTTCCTCCCATGTGATTTATAGTCTCAGAAACCCAACATTTCAGCTATGAGTTGGTTTCAACTTGATGGCAAGGAGCTGAAGTGTTTGTTTGTTTGTTTTATTTAAATTAACCTAATAATCTCCCAGTTATTGAAAAGTAATGCCAGTTTGTTCTGGACAGGATGAAACCAAGTTACTCCTTGGAGGCAAGGATTTTGAAGCTCCGTATCACATACTTTGAACATGTGGCAGGAGGGACCAGTGCTCAGAGACGGACATCATGATTGGAAGGGTCGGGGGACAGTGCAGGAAAGGAAAACTCCGAATGAGCTGGGTTGACACAATAACTGGCATAATGGGGGTGGGCATGTCAGAGCGAGACTGAGTCAGAATAGGGCAGGGTTCAGAGCTATTGCACGTAGGGTCACTATGAGTCACAGGTGACTCAATGGCGCCTAACCACACAAACAACAATGTCAGTTTGAGGACTAAGGTGGGCCTGATTCAGGCCAAGGTCTTTTCAGGCACTTGCTATGCATCTCAGATCTGGACAAAGTCTAAGGATGACAGAAGAAGAATAGACACCTTGGGATTATGGTATTGGAAGAGAATGCTGAATATCCCATGGACTGACAAAAGAACAGAAGACCCTTGGAGGACATCCAGTTGGAGTGCTCCTTGGAGGCAAAGATGATGAAGTTTGTCTCACATACTTTGGCCATGTGCTGGGAGAGGCGATTCCTTGGGGAGGGACATCATGCTTGGGAAGATGGAGAGACAGTGAGGGAGAAGACTGTCAACCAAGTGGATTAACACAGTGACCACAGCAATGGACTTGAGGCTGTTGGAGATTGTGAGGATGGCACAGGGTAGGACAGGGTTCAGATCTGTTGCTCGTAGTGTTGCTATGAGTCATACTCGACTTGACGGCACCTCCCACCACCACCTAACAATCTAACCCCACGGAGCAGCTTTCCTCTGTAACACAGGCATCACCGTGTGTCAGAATCCATCAATGGCAAGTAATACAACAGACCCCATTCATGAACACAGTCCTTTGGCCGCACCAGGGCCCAGCTGACCCACAGAACAGTACCCACATCATGGGAATGCATTTCAAACAACTGATTTCCCTTCTCTGGTCCCAAGCTGGCTTGTTTCCTCCCATCAAACACTTCTGAATTCTTTGCTTTAAGAGGAAATAAGAGAGAATGTCCCATAACATGCACCAGATATCAGGTAGCTAAACAAGTCATCTCTAGGAGTTAAATATGAGATATTGAACTATGTTCCCAGGAGCAGCCCTTGTCTGCACACAGGTAATTTTGGGAAGATGGAATTAATTTCTGACCTTATGCCTTGGTGTATTTGTAAGCTTTTCTATTTGATGAAAAACAGTTAAAATAAAGAGCAGTTTGATGTTTCCAGAGCGGTAAAGAATAGGCAATGATAACAAGGGTAACTTGCATATTTCCTAGCAAATGGGCAATTGGAAGTATTGACTAGAGCAGACAGCGAGTGAAGATAAAATGGAACGAAACAAAATCTCCTATTTTGCACTTCCTTAATTTTATTCTTGCACCTCGGTTGGGTGAACTCAGTATGGACAGCTCTGCTCAGTAACCACACTTAGGCCTTTTCTCATTTTCTCTCTCAAGCCCTGTAGGCAAACCGGAACATTATCCAGCTGAGGAAGAAGATTTTTCAGTTTCACAGTGAGATGGGACTTGTTGACTATGAAAGGCCCTGACCCCACGGGGAGACCTATCTGGACACAGACTCTTCTACTACCACAGACCCCAAAACAAACACCTTGTCACGCGGGGTTCATCCTGACCCACAGTGACAGAGGAGGACAGAGCAGAGCTGCCCACAGTGCCCCCAGGGGGCACATCTCACTAATGCGGAGTGATTCTTCTACAGAGTGACCAGAGGGCGCAAACCATTGACCCTTTGGTTAAGACAGGAATGATTTAACCAGTGTGCTACCAGGACTCCTGAGCTACTCTCAGATATCCTTAAAAAGGATTCAGGCGGTGAACCGAGGTTGATCACTCTACAAAGCAAATCCAACTTGTAAGCTTCAAGAATCATTATTCCAGGACTTTTACTGGAGGAAGACATGTTAGTTGATGTAATAAGAATTTACTGGAGGAAGACATGTTAGCTGATATAATAAGAATTATACGTTTCTCAGTGGTGCAAATTGTTAATATTGATGGCTGCTAACTGAAATGCAGGAGGTCTGAGTCCACAGATGACTGAAGACCTCCTGAGAAATTCAGCCGCTGACATGGCACTGAGCACTGCTGTACTCTGGTCGACATGCACTCGCTGAAAGTCAAACCCACCGGACAGGGATTAGTGTGGGTTTCATCTAGGAAGAGTTGATTATGTCACAACAACCCATCTTCCAATACACACGCACACACACATGTGCACACTTTTCTGTCAATTTTAGTAGGTTTATGCTTATCCTACCTCTTCTAGCTCAAAGACCTTATAGAAATTTAAACGCTAAATGTGCTTTGTTTTAGAGGGAGGGAGGGAGGGGGGAGGAAGAGAGAGACCATGAGCAATTATATGATTTGAAGACCTGTGATTAAGTCGTTAATAAGATTTGGCTTCCTTTTCAAAGGTCCATCTCCTGGTTTCATAATTAAGGAGTGATGAGTCTGATAAGCGCGGGACAAATCAGACGTAAACAGAAATCGGGATTTTTCCCTCTTTGTCTACGACTAAACTCAGGAGAACAAGGCTGCGGTATTACCAAGAGGTCCAGGCTAGAGGTGGGGCAAAGTCATGTTTGTGCCTCAAACAGTGGGGAAATTGTCTGAGAACCGCCCCAGCTCATGAAAGCTCAGTCCTCCTTGTTGCCAAGGCCTCAGAGACAGGTTTATCAAAGAAAAGCCAATCGTGCAATTATGCTGAAAGAGCCTAGAGGTAACTCTGGCATTCACACCTGAGATTTGGGGAAATTCTGAAGCCCTTGTGTCTTTGCCAAAGCAGGAAAGTCTCTTTACCCACTTTCCAGCTGTCTGGAGCTATAGCCTCCCCTGGCATTGTCCAATGCCCTTTCCCACAAGCCCTCCCGCTCCCCTCCCACCTTCCACCCCCACAAGCAGGCAGCAGAGTCGCCTGAAGCATCACCTCTAACACAGGTGGGTGAGCAGCAGTACTTTCTAAAATTGCAGCAACAGAATCCTATTCTGATTAGATTCTCTGAATGAGAACCATAGACGGGAGAGCTAGCATTTTGTCTCTCATAGGATGGAGTCAGTCATTGGAGAGGGACATTGTGCTCGGTAAAGCAGAGGGTCAGGTGACAAAGACCCTCCGTGAGATGGACTGGTACAGCGACTGCACTGACTCAGCAGTGATTTGAGCCTGGGGCAGGATGGGGTGGACTGTTCTGTTGTTTACAGGGTCACTGTGAGTTGGAAGCCACTGGAGGGCACTTATCAACAACACAACAAAACACTTGCACAGAAATATTTGCATCCTATCTGAGAGATTCGTTCCCTTCTGTGGAGTCCCGCAGGAAAAAAAAAAATCCCTGTAATTCATTCCTCTTGATTCCTACTCTGAATTCTTCATGCCCTAGTAAAGAAGTACCAAGATGAAGGCCACTTAGTCAAGGCCTGCACCGTGCAGTTAGACAAGCGTGCAGGGCACCAGGGGAGAAGGAGCAGCTTTTATATTGGAGACCAGAGTCTACAAAGATAACACACTTTATAGATAAGTTTGAATCCACCAGCTGGTCTGTGGGATAAGGATGGGCAATCTCCTCCTGTGTGATTTACTGCCTCTGAAAACCTGCTAGACCGTCAGCTATGGGTCAGTTCTGACTCAATGACACTCAACATCTGGAAGAATAATGTTTAGGTTGGCTCAGGAGAGGGCAAAGTGCATAGCCGTTGTCCAGAGGGTCATTATGAGTTGTAGTCAATTCCAGGACACATAAAAATAATACGAGGAAGAAAATATTTTTTGTCATTTTTTAAAATTAATTTTAATGAAAGTTTACAGAGACTTAGGGCTTCCAGTCATTCATTGTTGCACTTTTCTCCCTGCCCACCCCCCATACCCTAATTCACTCTTCTTTTAGAAAAGTACAAGAAAAACTCTTTCATTTTATATAATCCCTGCCCCCAAGTCCGCTCCACTCTGCAGCCTTCATTCTGGACTCCTATCATTACAATAATATCTAATCATATATCCCTTTTAAACAGTTCTCTCCCTCATCTGTTTCAATGCAAAGTACATCATTCTTCTCCTCCTTCTCTGTCTTCCCTCAACCCCAATGTCAGTCCCATTTTACAACAGTGACACTATGCAGTATTTGTCCTTTTGTGACTGAGATACTTCACTCAGCATAATGTGCTCCAGGGTCACCCATTTTGCATAATATTTCATGAGTTCCTTATTTTTCAATGCAGCGTAGTATTCCATTGTGTGAAAATACCACAGCTTCTCTATCCTTTCGTTTGTTGATGGGCACTAGGGTTGTTTCCAGCTCTTAGCTATTGTGAACAAAGCCGCAATAAACATGGGTGAGCATGGAAGAAAATCTTTTTTAAGCCGGTAGGGGGAAATTTACAATCTGTGTGACAGATGTTATTGCCAGCTCATGCTGAGTTGACTCCTACTCACGGATGCTCCATGTACAACAGAACAAAACAGCTGCTAGTCCTGCAAGGTCTTCACGATCAACTTGGTGCGTCAAGTCTGACGTAGGGGCCACCGTGTTATCTGAGCGCCTTGTAACCCAGGAGACTCCTCTTCCAGCACCGTCACAAGCAGTACGTTGTTGTGATCTTGTGTTTTCACGAGCACATTTTCAGAAACTGATCATCTTCCTACTCTGTCTCCTTCTGGAGTCTCCTCTAAAACCAGGCTTGTCCACCCAGGGTGGTCTTCCTAGCATTTAAATACTGGTGACCTACCTTCTAGCACAGTAGAAACAGGCCACTTCAGCATAAAAGACATCATAAGTACGTAACCCGCTCAAAGCTCACTGATGTTGAGTTGGCTTCCAAGCCTGTAAACCTCTCCCAGGGAGGGAGCTACTGGTAGATTCAGACTCCTGACATTTCAGTTATTAGCCTGTTACATTACATAGTATGTTAGCAGGACCCACTAGTGTAAAATTAGGTAATAAAAAATCACACACACAAAAAATAAATGCAAAAATAAAAGAATAGGTGAAGCTGACCCCAAATTCCACTGTTATCACTTCTACCGGGACTCAGACTGTTCTCTCCCCAGCCCCAGGGCTCACCAGCACTGGCCTGGATTACCTGTCTTCCATAACACTCCCAGAGTTATCTTTTTAAGACCTAAATCTATTATAAACCTTTAATAACTCCCAGCTAGAGAAAAATGTAAGTCCAAAATGGAGTTGACATTTAGAAGATTCCATAACTTAATCTCTGTTCACCTCTTTGGTCCCACATCTTATCTGTCTGTGCCCTGTCATCTGGCCCCACAACCCTCCAGACACTGGCCTCCAGCAGTGACATTTCTTGTCATGCTCATAGCCATGTGTTGAAGCACGCATTATTCTTATTCCCACCATCTGACAGGCAAGGAAAGAGCCTAGGAAGCTTGTATAATCTGTCTCAAGTTAGAGAAGCAGTTAATGGTCAAGCAAGGATTTAGAATCAAGCCTTCTTGATAATATGATTGTTGATATTATTTCCCTATACTGTTTCAGTCAGGTGTAGAGCCCATTTGTACCTTTTGGAAAGTGCTTGAGGCACAATATGAGATCTCTGGGGGCTTCCTACAGGACTGCTGTGTATGAGGAACAGGAAGAGAGAAGCAATCACTCTGGTGCCAGGCGCTGGAAAGCACGTGGACTCCAATACTGGTCGTTTCTATGAATTTCCTAAAATCGTCAATAGGGTTATGCTCACTAGTTGCTAGGGTGTTTTGTGGGGAGCCAGGAAGGGCCTGGGCTTTGCTCAGATCAGCGTCTGCAGGTAGAATCTGCAGCCCTGGGTAGAGGATAAGACAGAGGCTGTAAATGCAGGACATGAGACCAAAGTGTGGGTTGGACTCTGGAGTCCTACAAGTCTTCACACACTCTGCACCAAATGCCCCAGGGCAGGGGTGTGTTCCATCTTTTATCTGGATAAGGTAATGAGCCCAGCAGGTTTCCCAGAACCTCCAGGCACTCCTACTGCTCCATCCACCATTATTATTCTCCCAGTCCAACTCAGAATCCCCAACCCAAAGGACATCTCTGGTTTCTAGGGATCCCAAGCTCCCTCCCGCCTTGCCTCCTCAGACTCAACTCAGGGAGAAGGTCCTAACAAACCCAGGCGCCTGCAGGAGTGATGAGTCACTGAGAGAATCATCACACCTTCTGGGTTGAGTTTCATTTTTAAGCAAAATGAAAAGGAGTTGCCGAGGCAGAATTCTAGATGACAATGGACAAGCTGAGGGTTTGTCTGAAGGCCCAGAAAAATGTATTAAAGACAAGTGCGCTCCATAACTTAGTGACCATCTTTAAATCTACTTCATGAAATTGCGAGGTTACAAATAGTAATTAAGGACAACCATCACCTGTCATTTTGTCACACTGTGGTGGCCGGGACGTTGTGATGCTAGAAGCGATGCTACAAGTATTTAAAATACCAGCCAAGTTACCCGTGGAGGAGAGCTTTCAGTGGAGCTTCCAGACAAAGGTAGGCTAAGGAGAAAGTGGTCTCCTTCCCCCAAAACACCATGGATCGAAACAGAACAGTTGCCAATAGAGTATCCGAAGCTCAGAACACCAAATTGGAAGGGAAGCAAAATCCATAGTGCTTGCAACAGTGGATTTGAGCAAGCCAAGGATTGTAAAGGTGGAGCCTGGATAAGCAGTGATTTGACTTTTGTACAAGAGGCAACTACGAGCCAGAGTTCTCAATAGCACTTAACAGCGACAAATGTGCCAAGGACAAGCAAGGAAATATCGAAATTTAAATTGTGGGTTTTAAAATGAATGTTATGTGTTTGTTTTTAATAGCAGTCCCTTGCACTTTTATCAAATAGAATGTATTTTAAAATGTTATCTAACATTTAAAAAGAAACGACACACACACATGAATATGCAGAAAGAGGTGTCTCAAGGAGGAAATGAAGTAATACAAGAGCAAACATTCTAATTCCTACTTTTAAAAATAATCTTAGAAAGAAGTGCAACCAGGGTGCTTGTTCCAGACAAGGATGGTGAAAATCCATCTCATATATTTTGGGATATTGTCAGGAGCGGGCAGTCCTTGGAGAGGGTCAGTGAAAGAGAGGAAGACTCTGAACAAGACATATTGACACAGTGACTGTGTCTTGTGAGCAGAAAATGGACAGAAGTGCACAAGGTCATGGGAGTCTTTCTCAAGGGCCAGAGGGACTGAGAATATCATAGCCCTTCACTGCCCCAGAGCAGAAAGCCTGTAGCTGAGCCCCACGGTGCTTCCAAAGCCACACCAGCAGCAAGAGGTTTGATATGCGTTGCTGCCTCACAGACTACTCACAGTTGTGGTACTAAGAGCGGGGTTTATTAGGTAGTTAGACAGTGAGGGAGGCAAAGAATATCACCCAATGTAAGTCCAGGTTTTAGTTCAGCAGTCCCAAGGCACAATTCCTCAATTAGTCCATGTTCTATTTCTATCCACTAAGCCGCTTTTTCCCCCCCATCATCAAGGTAAGAACAGCAAAACCCTTAACTATAACCTCTATTCCAGGGATCCTCTGGTTATAATTCGCCAGTTTATCCACAGCAATGCCACAATCTCTCCACTACTACCACCACCAGGGCCTCGCTGCAGTCTTCCTCAGGTCTTGCTGCTCAGTGTAGGAAGCACTCTCTCTCACCGTTGTTGATAATTTGAAGACCACTGGTCTGCAGTTAAGGTAGCCAGAGACCAGAGGGGCCTAAGGTAATGGCTCAAAAAAGAGCCAACTAAAATGCAACGATGAATGAGTGGAAATCCAAAATCTCTGTAAATGTTCATTAAAATTAATAATAAAAAAAGAAGAGCCAACTTTAAGCTAACACCGCAGACTGTAACAATGGACTTGAACGTAGTGAAGATCCGGAGGATGAGGCATCAGATCTGTTGTTCACGGGTGACTATGAGCTGTCATCAAATCAACAGCACCGAGCAACAACAGTAACATTATAAAAAAATAAGGATGTGCGTGTGTGCGTGTATTCATGTGTATTTCACTGCCATTTCTTCTCCTGTTTTTCTGGTAATAACAAGTTCTTTTCCTTCTGAGCCTCGTGGTCCTATCATTTTTAGTATTTAGCAATCTAAGATTCTCACCACT
>NW_006399841.1:10023324-10106042 GCF_000299155.1 Elephantulus edwardii | reverse complement strand
AACAACAACAACAACAACCCACTTGATTACAGGCATGGAAGGTGACTTGGCCTTTTTTACTTTCTGCCTCACTGACCACAATGATTGGTCCAAGAAGTTGAGGCATGGCCAGCCATAGCCAATCACTGTCCTTTCCTGGGACTGGTCTGTAGGCAACTGGGTAAGAAGCTGCACTGCCAACCCAAAAGAATGCAGTTAGAAATAATCCGCTACTCTGAAGGAGAATGATGGGCAATCTCCTCCCTTGCAGTTTGCAGGCTCAGAAAACCTGCTGAAGGGTCAGCCATGCATCAGTTCTGACGCCATGGTACACAACAAGAAGTGTCTGCTGGGAAGCCGTCGGCTGTGTGGACATGAGCCCGGGGACAGAGGTAGGCACCATTGCCACCAAGGCAAAGTGGTCTATCTTCACGAGGTGGGAATGATGAGAGAAGGACGCAGCACAGAAAGGGTGGGAGGATGAGGAGGGCGAAGGAAGGTTTCAAATGAACCTCAGGGTCCAATCATGTCTTAATCTAGCCCTGCTCCAGGAGCTGCCAGTAACAGAAACTGTTAATCTCACTTTTGGGTGAGCTAGTTTGAATTGTGTTTCTGTCACATCAAAATACTTCTCCCAAATACCAAGTATACCATCCTCTCCAAAACTAGAAAACATGTCCAAACAGCATCTGAAAATCTGCAAGTATGATTTAAGGTGTGTGGGGGGGGATATTTGATCACATTCATTTATAATGTTTTACGATCAACACTTATTTTTGTGTGTAGAAACATAAGTTCTTTCGGAAATATTTTTGTCTCTAATTAAGGATGGACAGGATCTGAGTTCACGCTGAAGGAACTATTCGATACTCTAGAGAGTCTAATTTACTGCCTCAAATCAGCAGGATTGCATATGCCGTGTGAAACGAGACCCCCAGCACACATTTGCTGACTCAGTTTATTGTCAAGCAATCCAATGGAAACGGGACTCTTCAGAAACACAGTTTAGACCTCTTTCATCTTGGCTGTTTCAGCTGAAGTTCTGTAAATATTACCCGGGGCACCAGCGAGGCAGGATCACTTACAGACTCCAGCTCTCTGCTTTATTATCTGAATAACCTCAAACGTTGCTCCATTTTCCCTCTTTATGCCAACCAAGAACAAGCACGCTCCCTCCCAGGAATACATAACAACATGACCAGATTCTGTCAGATTAAAATATGAGACAAATTAACCCTCATTAAGAGACTGCACCTGCAACACTGTCTACCAACTGTGAAAAGGTAACTGGCCGCGTCTCCGGGTCCATATTGTCTTCACCCCTCATTAAGCAGCCTCCCCGCATTGGGCTGTGCATCAGGCTGGAAGATGCTTTACAGTTGATGGCTATAGCTGGGCCCGTGGAGGAAGGTTCTGCAGATAAGACCACTTTGTCTATTCAAAGTCTGTTTGTATAGAAAGGACAGGCCATGCCATTTCAAAACCCTCTTTTTGCTCTTCTCTAGGAGAGAGATGTGTACAACTTCAAGGGATGCCTCCTTGGGTCTTATTCCCTCCACGCTTGTAAAGGCAGAGAACTGTGTGGAGGGTCTAGCTCCTTCCCCATGTCTCTCAGGGCCTCAGGTGGCCACACGGCCCCTTTCATCCAAGTTAAAGGGAAAGTCTCATTTTCTTCCTTAAAATGAGACTTTCCCCAGCACCCTCCCTTTCCAGCTGAACAGATTCTATTCCTAAGCAAAGGGCAAAACGCTCTTGATGCTATTTCTGTCAGAAAATGACCCTACTATGAAGGTGCTGTGCTGGTCACTCTTCTGACATCTTGGACATGAAGGGAGTTAGCTGTCCTCCACAAGGAAGGACACCTTCACACCAGCAAGGGGTGGATCTACTTTCTGAGACCACAGGCATGTCATTCCTGAGTCCATGTTTGCAATCACAATGTTCTGGTGCAGGAGCGGGCAAGCCGTATTCATGGGCTGAGCCCAGTCCATCTTCTGTGTTCGTAAAGTTTTACTGGAGCCCAGAAGGACCACTTCCTCGTGTGTTGACTCTGGCAGCTTTTGTGGTAGGAATCTCCGAGGAATGCAAATGGTTAACATGACTGGCTGCTAATCAAGGTTATTCTACTCAGAGGCCCCTGAGAAGGCAGGCCTGGGATACTACTTCTGAAACAGCAGCCACTGAAATGCAAATGGTGCACAGTTCTATGCTCATACCTGTGACATTGTCATAAGTCAGTGACAACAGCACGTGTGAGTGACAGTAACTATTCTGTGGGCCCCCAAATCCAGACTATCTAAACTCTAGACCCTAATAACATCTCTGATGCCTACTACAGAGTGATAGTTCATGACAAGAACATAGCTTGATTCAATATCAGAGGACAGTAAAACTGTGGTTGCTAATGTAAATATGTTTGTTACCAGATAAAAACCTCCTGGTTGGCACATACCAAGGCAATGGGCAGCAGCTGTGGTCCAGCTCTATTGGCCCAGTCTGGCTTCTTGGTAGGCTGTGTTTCAGCCTCTGATGTGAATGAAGTCTTCTGTTACTAGAGTCAAGACAGTGTATAGAGGTCAGACGTGAGAGAGGCCCTGAAGGTCATTTTGGACCTGCCAGAGTTCTTCCCACGTCTGTCAGCTCCCTTCCTTCTCTTTCATACAAGCTGCTGTCAGATGGAGTTCGCAAGGCTCATACTACAATCTTGGGAATGAACTCCCAGACATTGCCGATTCTATCTTCCAGCTTTTGACGGCAGCCTTTTACTGTGGATAGAGGTTTGAAGGATGTAGCACAAAACAAAACAAAACAAAAAAATAAAAATAAAAAAGGAAAGGGCTTCTATATATAACATGCTTCCCACAATCATATCTGAATGTTATTGTGTGCCGTTGTCAGGGTAGAACTTTCCCATTGAGTTTCCAAGATTGTAATATTCATGGGAGCAGCTCAATAAGTCTTTTCTCGCAAGGAGCCTCAGACAGGCTCAAACCACTGAACTTTTAGTTAGCAAGTGGGCACTTAACTGTACCACCAGAAATATATGTTGTTAAGCTGTTGTTATGTGCTATAGAGTAACTATTACTGATGTGACCCTATGAACAATAGCTCTGAACCCTGCCATGTCTTGAGCCAATCTCACTGTATCCATCACACTTACCCAGGCAACTGTGTTAAACAGACTGTCAATGATAACAAAAGCATTTCTAGCCTAATTGTGACAAAAGGCAATGGAATTATATTTCATATTGTCACTTTAACTGTATAGGAGGATCCAATATGCCTCTCTCAAATAAGCAGATTCCATATTAAAAAAGAGCATGGATTTTTTTTTTAAAATGTACTAGCTGATAAGATATTCACTTAATAGTGATCAGATATTTATGGAACACTCACCATGTGTCTATGTGCCAAGTGTATGAACTACAACGGTGGCATATGCCACAAGCAAGAATATCCTGCCAGAGTAGATGCTACAAAGGAATGAAACAGGATGAGAGTAGGAATAATGGTGTTAGAGGATGATTGTGGGGGAAAACGTGTGGGTTCAGTCAAGAAATGCTGGTCAGAAAGAAAAAGATAGCATCTATATGAGAGTCTCAGGCAAAAAAAAGTAGAGTTGTCCTCTGAGTTATATCTATGGGTCATTTCTGATGGAGGGGACGAATAGAATATTTTGCAGGAGGCATTTTATTCCCATGAAGTTACCACTTCTTTAAGTAATCTTGTTTCAGAAGTGATTTCTAGTAACTGCATCAAAACTGAGGGGTTACAAAGTACACATCCAACAATAGTTAAATGGTTAACTAAAATGTTGTTGTTGTTATGTGCCATCGAGTCACTTGCGACTCATAGTGACCCTGTGCACAAGAGCTCTAAATGCTGTTCTATCCTGTGCCAGCCTAGCCATCTCAAACACACTCATTCCCACTGCTCCAGTCACAGAATCGATCCATCTCATCAAAGGTCTTCCTCTCCTTCGCTTCCCCTCCACTCTGCCAAACGTGATGTCCCTTTCCAAGGACCAGTCCCTCCTTCCAACATGCCCAAAATACGTCAGACGAAGCTTCAGAATCCTTGACTCCAGGGAACACTCTGGCTTGACCCTCTCCAGGACAAACTTGTTGTTCTCCTAGCGGTATCATTAAAACAATGGCATGTAAAATTATATAATGGAAGGGAAAAATAGTTCCAATACATCAGCTTGGTTACCTGCTCAGTACCTTCATCTGTGAATCACAGGAAACCTTATGAACAATAGATCTTCACAATCTCTGCCATGCTCAAGTTCATTGTTACTGTCCTGTCAGCATGTTCAAAGTCTTTCTTTTGCGTTGACCTTCTACCCTTCCTGGAATGGTGTCTTTTTTTCAAGATCTGGCCCCACTTGACAACATACCCCAAAGTAGGCAAGACAGGTTCATCGTTCTTGCCTCCAAGGAACACCCTGGTTGTGCTTCTTTCAAGCCAGGCTTATTGTTTTGGCAGCTCATGGTACAGTCGGTATTCTTAGCCAACACCACAGTTAGAAGGCATCAATTCTTTTTCAGTCTCCCTTATTTATTTTCCAACATTTAGATGGATAGGAAGCAATTGAAAAGACCATGGACTGGATCAGGTGCACCTTAGTCTTTAAATAGATATCCTTGTTCTTTAGAACTTTAAAGAGGCCCTTGACAGAAAATGCTGCCAACATAACATGTCTTATGATTTCTTGAATGTTGCTACCACGGGTGATTGTAGATTAAAAAAAACCCAAATTTTTCATAACTTCAATCTTTCCTCCATCTATTATGTTGTTGCTTATTTGTCCACTGGTGAGGATTTTTCATTGTCTTGATCTTGAGATATAATCCATATTGAAGGTTATGGTCTTTGATCTTCTGCAATAGGTTCTTCAAGTTTTCTTCACTTTCTGCAAGTAAGGTTCTATTATCTGCATCATGTAGGTTGTTGATGAGTCTGTCTGCAGTTCTGATTATTTATCAAATATTTCAGCTTCTTGAATGATCTTCGCAGCATCGAAACTTGATCAGTATGGAGAAAGTATATAGCTCTGATGGACATCTTTCTTGATTTTCAGCCGTGCAGTCTTCTAGTTCTGATCAGGCATTTGCTTATTGGTCTATATATAGATTTCTCATGAGCAAAAAAGGATTTTTAATTTTTTTTAATGAATTTTCAAAATGCTTTTCTTGTCTCTTTTTTTTTAGACTTAGAACCCCAAACATTTATTAGTAGTTGATGGGTCAAAATGCTTTTCTAATTATAAACATATACCCATATATTTTGTGTTAAATGCACCTCAGAACATTGTAAGTCATAGACTTAGTTTTTCCAGTCTCCCCAGCAATGTCATCCACAAACACTATTACCATGCCCATTTCCTCCTTGGGCTTCTCAGTCCTCACACAGTTCAGCAAGCAGCCTCCTGGGTCAGGCTGGCTGAGACCACCCATCTTCCCACCAATGACTTACTGGAGGTTTCAAAGCATGGCCTTTGGATTAGCCGTGCAACATGCTACTGACTCTGTCACCAGAGCTCCCAGAGAATAACTGGGGCCATAAAAAATGAGGGAAGATGAGAAAGGGTCCTTGCCAACACCCTGAATTTGGGCTATTAGCCTCCAAAACTGAGACAACTTTTATTTAGGTCATGGTTGAGGTCACGTGTTGGTGGTCCTTCGCTAAAGCAGCCCTGAGACAGCATCCTCTAGGCTTTGTGCAGCAACCTTCAATAATCGTCTGCCAAAGGAACACCTTTTCTTCTCTCATTTCTAATCTTAAACTAAACAGCGCTCTCTAGTCATAGCCTCCTAGGACATAGCTCCCTACCTGGCCAAATCACACCTGGAACTCACCATTGTTCAACCTGTCTTGATCCTAAATTCAAAATACTAAACGCAGTAGAAAAAAAAAATGATAAAAAATAGCAACAAAGCTTTGAGGCAGGTGACAAGTGTGTATGTATGCATCTATCTGTTTTATGGGTAAGGACCCTGAGGCTGAAAGGTGACAGCCCTCATGGTCACACAGTTGTAAGGGGCAGGGCCAGGCCCAGCCTTTCTTCTGAACCAGTCCAGCTGAAGACCCCTAGCCCTCTGTGCTCTTAGCTCTGAAACTTCCCCATGCTCCAGGATCCATCTTCATCCCCCCTCACCCTCAGCACTGAGGCTGGCTCTTTGAAGACTCCATGTATAAAATATCTCAAAGATAATTTCATGCTTTAGGGCTTATCTGTAAAGCCCTTGAGTTGCATACTTAATCGTCCAGAGAGTTCGGCAGGTAAATAAAAGATCAAAAACCCAGACTCACTTTCATAAAGTCAATTCTGACTCCTGGTGAACGTCCACTAGGTGTCCAAGGTTGTGCAGAAGGACTGTTGGATCCTGACCACCTACCTTTCAGTTATCACACACTTCAAGCTATGGCAGCAGAGCGGCTCAGCTCCAGGGAGGAGCTTGGCCTGTGGGAACTGGAAGAGGGTCCTGTCTACATAATAGTCTCTCTGCTCAGGGATGGATGGTTGCTTTTCCGTATTGACATGGTTGGGGTGTCCAGCTGTTTGGTCAAACTCTAGTCTAGCTGTTGCCACGAAGGTGTTTTGTCATGACACTTAGCAATTACAAGCAGGTAACTGACTGTAGGTAAAGGAGATGCCCAACTATCATGTGAGTTGGCAGCATCCATTCAGGCAAACGCCTTATAGAGAAAGGGACTTGTGCCTCAAGACTGTCACTTAGAAAATCCTGCCTGAGTTTCCAGCCCAGTGTCTGCCCCACACATCTCAGATTTGCAAGCCCTCACCTTTGTGTGAGCCAATTCCTTAAAATAAACCTGCAGCTCAATCAATCTGTCTCCTTTTCTGCCTTCCTCCACACCTATCTGCCCTATTTATGAGCGTACTTTAAATGTGCATGCACACAGCAAGCCAGCTCGTTGCCATGGAACTGGCTAATTCACAGAGACTCCGTGCATGTCAGACTTGAACTGTGCTTTGTTGAGTTTTTAGTACCTGTATTTCAGGAGATAGCTCTTGATGGACTCGAACTTCCAACCTCTCAGTGGGTAACCAAGCTCCTTAACTATTTGCATTACTCTAAGACTCCACATGTTTACACACACACACACACACACACAGAGAGAGAGAGAGAGAGAGAGAGAGCATAGATAGACACATGCATTCTTATTACGCTTCTTTAGGGAACACTGACTGAGAGGGGTCCACAGCTATAGCCCACTGTTCAAATTCAACTGTCTTAGCCTGTGTGCCCCACAAACCAAGGTATTGCCTGAATCCTATAAAATAGTTCCATTTTCAATGGTTATAGCGATCCCTACATGCTCTGTGGAATAATTCTACTCGGTCATATTTGGTGAAATCAGAGACCGTTAATGACTTTTCTTAAAATGCTCTTATCTGTAAAATGGGAATAGGGTGAGTTGTTTCGAGAACATATTGCTCTAATGCTGAAATCATCAATAAAAGTCCTCACGTGCTGTAATGATCTAATGAGACGATGCGTGCAGAGCACCAAATACCTTTTACAACTAAACTTAGTCATAGTCATTATTATTTTGTATTATTATTTGTTAAACATGTTATTATTCTTTTCATAAATTGTTATGGATTGAATTTTATCCCCCCCAAAATAAGTAACGGATTGGCTAGGCCATGGTTCTCACCATTATGTAATTATTCTTCTTTTTGTGACCTGAAAAAAATTATCCCATATCCTATAACTAGTAACCACAATGTTGTTAATGAGGCTGGATTAGTGGCAGTTATGTTAATGAGGCAAGATGCAATTTACAGAATGAGGCTGTACCTTGAGTCAGTCTCTTTTGAGATATAAAAGAGATTAAACAAGAAAGCAGAGGCCAGAGAGACAAACTACCACTCAGAGAGAAGACGTAGGAGTGAAGAGAATCTTTTGGATGGGGATTCAGGGTCCGTCCACTGAGAGCCCGTTAAAGATAAGGGGGAGGGATGCCAGGGCTCAGAAAGACTGCCCCCCAGTAGCAGCTCAAAGAGGAAAGTATCTTCCTCAAGACCCAACAGCAAGGAGAAATCTTCCCCTAGAGCTTCATCTTGAATTTGACTTTTAGCCTCTTAAACGATGATAGAATAGGGTTCAGTTTGTTAGTGCTGTCTATCTACCTGGAGCATTTCTGTCACTGCTGCACTAGATAACTAAGGCATCAACAAACTATTAGTTTCAGTAAACACTGTTTCACTAAACATACTCAGCTTGGAACCATGAGAGCTGCTAGGGACACTGAGATTTACACAATAGGAACACTGGTCATGAGGACCTTGGACTCCACTGAAGACACATCGTGAAATCCATGGAGGTCTGTCTGAGGAGCTGTGGGACTCAGAGCAGGTACTGCTTCAAAGGAATAAATTCAGATCTGTGTAGATGTGTCTGCTGGGAAGGGTTTGTGGAAAATTGTGACAGCTTATAACACATGATCTCCATTTTACTTTAAGAGCTTCAACAGAAGAAGATCTTGAGAAGACTTTGTATTATTTGTTTATGGAACCAAAATTTAATCTCTATAACATTTCTAAATCTGGTGTACAATATGTTAGTGTTATGCAAATTTCAGAAGCCCATATGTTACTTCTGAGACGAGGAGAAGCAGATAGTTGAACATAATCACTCATAATCTGTTGCCCAGAAGTGTCTTTCTCTTAAAAGAATTGTCAATAAATAACTGCAGATTTCATTTTACTTGGATCTACAACCCACATCCATGGTAACAGCAGTCAAGAAATCAAAAGATGTGCTGTGCTGTGCTGTGCTGTGGAAATCAAAACACAGGTTGAATTGGGGGAACCTATAAAAAATGCTAAAGGACAAGACTGTTACTTTAAAGACATTAATTATAATTCTATCAGTCTGAGAGCTCTGTTGGCCGAGTGGAGAGAAAGTTATGTTACCAAGCCAAAGGTGCGTGATTTTAATCTGCGGCCTTCAGGCCTGGTTCAAATTGTTTTCCTGTCAAACATTCTTCTAAGTGGGATAGCACTGGTCTGTGTGTTGCTGTACAGAGGTAACTCGTGGTTGCTGTGATGCTGAACACTGGGACACTGATGTGCCAAACATGGTAATGGTTACCCCTGGTGGACAGTGTTTGGTGGAGCTTCCTGACTAAAACAAACCTGGAAGCAGGAGCAGTATTCACTTCCGAAATGGCTTGCCTCCAGAAACTCTGTGTACGAATGGTGCTTAGGCCTTACGTTCAAAGGGTTGCTATAAGTCGTCTCCGACTCGATGGCACCTAACAACATCATTCCTTTGCATTCTTTATCCAGATGTTCCAATCCATTTCTTTCTCTGAAAGATTTCCTGCTTCTGCATTGTTGTCCCTTCTCTGTTACCCTGGTTGGTTTTAGTTTGTTTTATTTTTTCAGTTATTTAAAATTATCTGCTGTGCCTGAGACATTATTATATTGGTACTACCTTTGCATTGATGTGTCTGATTGTGTGCACTTGATCCAAGCCATGTTTTTTTCAATGTCTTCATACGCATTGGAAAGCTGGAGAATGAATAAGATGGATCAAAGAAAAATCATGGTGTTGGCGTAGATTATGGAACATTATACAGACTGTTGTCAAAAGAACAAACACATCTGTTTTGGAGCAAGTCCAACTAGGGTGTTCCTTAGAAGCAAGGATGGTGAAACTCTGTCTTCCATATTTTGAGCATGTTGTCAGAAGGGGCCAGTCCTTGGAAAAAGATACCGTGCTGGGAAAAGTGGAAGTTCCGAGACAGAGCAGAAGCCCCTCCGCAAGATGGATTGACACAGTGGCTTGAGCATATCAGAGATTTTGGAAGGATGGCACAGGATAGACCAAGGTTCAGATCTATTGTTTACAGCACTGCTGCGAGTCACAGCTGAGTCAATGACACCTAGCAACAACGTCTATAATTGAAGAAACTCCTCTGCTCATGAAATTTCAACACAAGAGTATGAACATTGGGGAAGCTATTTAACTACAGGAGTCAGGAACCCATGATTCATGCATCAAATCCAGCTCAGCACCCATTCCTCCCCACCCCAATATCCATAAACAGTTTATTACAGATCTGTGGAGGACAGTAGGTCAGCCTCCAAGACAGCCTCTCCGACTGGGAGAGGTCACCAGGCTTTTATACCAGGGGGAGACACCAACTTACTTAAAAATAAGTTTTTGTTAGTAAAATCAAAGAATTTCTATATCTGAAAGAAAACCATTCATGCCCAAATACTCACTTTCCTGGCATCAGCACCTATTTTTAGAAATAAAGACATACCCACAAGAATATGCATTCTCTATTGTTTTTTTTTTTTTTCACTACAACAGTAAAGTTGACGTCATTATGGCAAAGAATATATGGTCTACAAAATGGAAAATATTTACCATTTGTCCCTTTACAGGAAAAGTTTGCCCACTCTTAGTTGACATTGTCATTTCATTCTTCAGAACAAGTGAAGCTATTTCCAGCTTGCAAACTTTAACCAAATAAACCTCTGTGCTCTTAACCTCTCAGGATCGATTGCTAAGAAGGGTAATGTCTCTTTTGTGTAATTCACTGTGCTGGAACCTGAAAGTTGGGGGATAGCTCTGGTGACCTAGTGATAAGCATCACCGCCACAACCCAGGGGTACAGGGCTTGAGTTCATCTGCTGTACCGTGGGAGGGAAATGGACAATCTCTTCCTGTGTGACTTACAGCCTCTGAAAATCCAATGGAGGCTCAGTCATGCGTCGGTTTAGCACGTAACAACTCAACAGCATATGTTGTTGAATACCATTGAGTCAGAACCAAGTCTCAGCTGAGCTCCAGTGAGTTTTCAGAGGCTGTTCATTGCACAGGAGAAGAGTGCCAATCTTTCTCCCACCGAACAGCTGGCAGATCTGAACAGCATGCTTTCATGTTGGCAGCTCAAGTTCTAACCACTAAACCACCAACAGCATGTAACAATTCCATGGCTGGAGATGTCTTGGAAGAATGGTGTGGTGGCTTCAGAAAAATCAGCCTCTGAAAACCCTCTGCAGCTCAGTTCTACCGTGACACACAGCGTCACCATGAATTGCAATCAACTTGATAACAAAGGCTTGTTTTACATATTTGTAGCACATACAGGATTTTTCTATGAGGGCGCCTTAATTTCAAGGTACCAGACTCCACTGTGAGATGCACATGAAATCACATCCCTCTCATTCTCACTGAAGACATGGCTAATCAACAGTCATACTCTTCCTCCCAAAGGTCACCTTTGAACTCTGCAGCCTCCTCAGCCAGCCTGTTGGTCATCTAATCCATGAGAGTCATCCAAAGTGGAGCCCTACTTGCCATCTTGGTTTGTGGTCTAGGAGCCGGCCAGTGAGAGCTAGCTACTTCAGGTGACATAAGGCAGCAGCTTGCCTTCCTTGGGTCCCCGCGATATAGGCTGGTGTCTGCTCTTCAGAACCTGCGCTGGCTCCATGCTCAGAATGTTTGTTTCAGGGAACAAGGAGCGTGCTTTTACTTATCCCATTATTCCTCCAAGTACAAGACTGCTGAGAAGTGAAACTCCTTTCCAAACTTCGTGCTTACTGAACTCTTCTGTAGATACCTGAGATTTTAGCAAAAGGCCTCTATTTTTATCTGAAAGCCTCTCTTCCCTTCCTGCATTTCCCAAACCACTGAGGTTGCCTCAAAGAAAACCATGAGCTCTCGCCTGGAAAGTTATCTCCCTCCATTCCATAATCACCCCTGGCCCAAGAAGTCAGAGCAAAGAAAGAAAAGCCAGAAGCATTTCAATCATTCTCCAGGTTCCGATTTTTCAATACTTCTTCCACCCTCCTGCTCCCCACTGACAGCTCCGCTCCTTCTTACTCCAGCACAAACCCAATATGCGTCACACTCCCTCAACCACGCACTTTATTATGATTGTAAGGTCAATACCTTTATAAACGTGTCTTTGGCTGGCTTTTCTCAGATAACTTGAGGGCACTTCTCCTTTGCAAGCAATAAAAATACCCTGGCCTGGGATGTTATCAGGATGAAAGTAATTACAGAGTCTCAAGCCAAAAGGCCTGGGAAAGCCAGCACCCCTTATTATTGTTTAACTCTTTGAACAAGGAGGCCGGATTTATGTAACCATCAATCTCACTTCTGCCTCATTTCAAAGAGGCCTCATCCTTCAAAACACAGCCCATAAATAATTATATATTTGGTTTTGCGAGTAATTCTGCATTATATGTTAATATTTCCCAACCTCCACCTTGTAGGAACTTTCCCTAAAGTCAATGGCTATTTCACTGCCCTTACTTTTGTAGCCAAATGTTCTGTTAGTTCTAAAACTGGAGCAAGAGTGTCAGGGAAAGTTATTTTAGTATTAAGTTCAAGAACTGGGTGTTTTACTCAGTCTGGCAAATAGATGAACTGTCAGAGGGTCTCCAATCCTCTGAGGAACTGCAGGAAGTTCTAACAGCACTGTATTGTTCAGAATAAGAGAGTCATAGTAAAGTGGACTGGGGTTGGGGTGGGGAATTGTACAACAACGAAATTTTTTGTTCTCCAAAGAGAAAAAGGAACCGGCGGGGGGCAGGGAGGAAAATGTGCAATAGTGAATAAATGGAAATCCAAGTGACTGAATGAATGGAAATCTCTGTAAACTTTCATTAAAATCTCAATTAAAATTTTTTTAGAAAAAGCACCGTATCGTCTCTTAGAATGCCAGCTGATAATTCTACGGTGTCAGGTACCAGGCTAAACATTCTACTCGTGTTAATTCACCCTCAGAATGTGGCACTGTTATGTTCCTCTTAGATATGAGGAAATGAAAGCAAGAAGGAGATGCATGACTTGGCAGATATTCAGAAAAGTGGGAGAGGTAGTAATGGGAAGAACATGATGTGTGCTATTTAGACTCCTTAAATACGGTGAAAGGCCTGACTAGCCAAGGATGCAGCTTCGGGTTAGATGCTCAAAAGTTGTCTTTCTGAAGGATATCCACTGAGGGAAGGCTTAACGGATGGAAGGAGACAGTCATGTTATCGTCCTGTGCACAATCAATCCAAGAAGACGGTGCTGTCAGGCAAAATGCCTGCAGCACAGAGACCTCACAACCTGAGGCCATAATATCAAACCACCCAGAGGACTGGGCATCACCCCCAGAATGTCTAGTTCAGGATATCTCACGTGGGGAGAATTTTCTTATTTAATAAGTACCAAGGGAGCTCTGGTGGTCGGGTGGGTAAGGAATTGCACTTCTAATCAAAGATAGGAGGTTCAAAGCCACCCATAGCTCCTCAGGAGAAAGATGAGGAGTATCTTCTCGTGAGATTTACTGCTTCTGAAACCTCACTGGAGGCTCACCTGTGAGTTGGTTCCAACTCAATGACAATGAGTTTGAACCAGGATGGGAATCAATACATTTATTGTATAAAGACCAGGCAAGAAATAATCTTTTCCTTTGCAACTCATACAGTCTCTGTTGTAACTACTCCTCTTTATTCTTGTACCATGAGTGTAGTCATAATGTGTAAATCAATGAGCACAACAGTGTTCTAATGAAAGGTTATTTAGAAAAAGAGTTTCATTGTCAAAGAAATGAAGTACAAATTTCACCAAACAGGACATGCAAAGGCCACCAAACACATGAAAAGGTGCTGAATATCATTAGACATTAGACATGGGTAAAGAAAACCACAAGACATAGCATTTCACTTCCACCTGGATCTGAAAGTTGGGCAATGAAGAAGGATGACAGAAGAACCAATGCCTTTGAACTGTGGTGTTGGAGAAGAGTACTGAGTATCCCAAAGACTGTCAAAACCTCAAAAAGTGCTGTGTGATATGTTTTGGACATGTTGCCAGGAGGAGTTAGTCCATAGAAAAAGAAAACATAATTTAAAAAGTGGAGAGTTAGAGAAAGAGAGGAAGACTCTCAACAAGAGGAACTGATGTACTGATTACAAGTGGGCTGAAGCACGCTGGGGGTCGCGGGGATGCTGCAGGATAGAGCCATTACGAGCATTCCGTCTACACGACGGCACCTAAAACAGCTGGATAGCTGAGATTAAAAACAAGCAAGGAAGTAGAAAATAACATATTTTGGTAAAGATGTAAAAAAAAAAATTGAACCCTTTTTTATTCTCATCAATTCTGTCATACGCAGCAATGCCTTCGACTTTGAATCTATTACTGTGGGAATGTAAAATGGCACAATCACTGTAGAAAAAAGTCTGATAGTTTCTTAGAAAAGCAAATGTAGAATCACAGTATTATCCCACAACTCTATTATGACTTAAAACAGGAATGCGGATACATTTCTACCAATGTTTACTGCAGCACTGAAACAACTTAAATGCTCAAACAAAACGTGATACATATACATAAAGAAATACTACTCTGTCAGCAAGAGAAATGAAGACTTGGCACAGTTACAAAAGAATGGAGATTGAAGACATTATATATTATGTTATATGATACTATTTTCATGGTTATTTAACTTAGATTATTTTAAGAGAACATACAGATGTATAGAAATAATAATTTATTAATAATTTAGGTAGGAAAAGGGGAAATAGGATATTACTCCTTAGGGAATAATTAGTTTTGGTTTATGATGATAAAAAGCAACACTGATTAGAGGAGGGTTGCACCACCAATGAAAGTAATTGCTTGTGACTAAGTTGTATACATGTAAAAAGTTGAATGGGCAAAAGACATGTAGCAGATATATTTACAAAAATGAAAGACAAAGATTACTTGCAGGAGCTCTGGTGGCCTAGTTGCAACTCTTTGCCAAAGAAAAATTAATTTGCCTAGTTGATAAGAGAACTATTTTGGTCTAGTGAACAGAAAGTTATGTTACCAATCCCAAGGTGGGTGATTTTAAACTGCAGTCTTCAGGCCTTGTTTAAATTGTTTTTTGTCAAACATTCTTCTAAGTGGTGCAGCACTGGTCTGTGCATTGCTGTACAGAGATAACTTGTGGTTGCTGTGATGATAAACACTGTGATACTGATGTGCCAAATGTGATAATGGTTACCCATGGTGGACAGTGTTTGCTGGAGCTTCCCGATTAAAACAAACTTGGAAGCAGGAGTGGCATCAACTTCCGAAATGGCTTACCTCCAGAAACTCTCTGAACAGTGCTCAGGTCTCTCATTCATAGAGTCACTATGAGTAGTCTACAACTCAATGGCACTTAACAACAACAACAACATACTGGATTAAAGAAAATATACTAAAATTTAACCTTAAAAGAATCTGCTGGGTTTGACCCAGTGCTGGGTTTGGGTCACAGTGTACTGATCTGTGTTCAGTAATCAGGGCCAAATATAAGCTGTCTGAAATGCCTTTCAGGCCTCAAAGCAAAGCAATCTCTTCAGATCCACATTCATGTCTATTTTAACTCATTGTTTTCCTGCACAAAAAGATATGTTCAAGTCCTAATTTCAATACTTGTCAACGTGATCTTGTTTAAAAATAACAACAAAAGTCCTAGCATTGCCCTCAAGATGATTCCAGCTCATCATGATGCTGTAAGATGGGGCAGAGCTGCCCCACATGGTCCCCAAGGCTGCCACTCTTCACAGAAGTCAACTGCGACTTCTTTTTCCAAGGTGGCTGGTGGATGTGAGCTGCTGACAATTCTAAAGGAGTGCTTGGCCACTGTGCCATCGAGGCTCCTTTCTCTCTTTTGTTGTCATGATGCCAGAACCAACTCACAGCTGACCCTCCAGAGGGTCTCCAACGCTGGGAACCCATAGGAGGAGACTGCCCATCTTTCTCTCACAGAGTCACTGCGGGGTGTGAATCCCCAGAGGCACTGCCTTTGGGTTAGAAGCACAACTTCTGGTGAACTTCGCTCCCAGGGCTCCTCCAGGCAGAGATAAAACAAAAACCAGAATCCATTGCGACAAAGTGGATTCTGAGGATCTTTGAAAAAGGTTTTCAGATAACATGAGGTCATATTTGAGTAGGGTGGGTCTTGATCCAATATGACTGATGTCCTTTTAAAAGAGAGGAGACAGAGGGAAGACATGTGACCACAGAGGCAGATGCTGGGATAATGCATCTACAAACTAAAGAATGCCAAGGACTGTGGCTGGGAGGCCAGAAGCCAGGAGGGAGCACGGACCAGATTTTCTCTCAAAGGAATCAACATGGTTGACACCTCAATGCTGGGAGAGGAGAATTTTCTGTCGTTTTAAGTCATTGAGTTAATGCCACTTTGCATGGCAGCCTTAGGACACAAATACACAGATGAATCTGTTCACAAGCCACACGCCTCAAAAGCCTTCCCTGATCCCAGGTCTGGCTGGACTCCTCTCTTGCCAGCCCATGGCATTATTCCCATGCCCTGTGACTGCGGAGAGGCCAGTTGTCATAATGGGCTGCCTGCTGAGCCTGAGAGCAGCATCTCTGCCCCCAAGCCCAGCAGACAATCCCGAGACTGCTGCTCACTGAATGAACCCCCGTGCCTCCATTTC
Organism: Elephantulus edwardii; assembly: GCF_000299155.1. Classification (NCBI taxonomy): domain Eukaryota; kingdom Metazoa; phylum Chordata; class Mammalia; order Macroscelidea; family Macroscelididae; genus Elephantulus; species Elephantulus edwardii. The sequence continues at coordinate 10,089,580 of NW_006399841.1, read as the reverse complement.
CCCTTTCTGCTCAGTGCCTGGTTCGGAGCTTCACTTCTCAAGCTTGAATGTGCACAAGAATTGCCAGGGAATCTGGTCAAAATGCAGAGTCTGATTGTTCAGATCCTCACTGGGACCTGAGACTGCATTTAAACAAGTTCCTGGGAAAAGTCGAGGCAGCTGGTGGGAAACCCTCTTTAACTGACATGGGTACAGAAACTATGGCGTCACAGAATCTGAAACCGTTCTCTGAGTGGAGGCCGTTCACCTGCACTCTCCACCGCTATTGATACAGAAACCCCGAGTCCCAGCTCCTGCTTCCTGACCGATGCTGAAAGCACCACTCTTACCAACCAATGAGGGAATTGTACTTTACAAATCTCATTCTATTTCCTGTTATTTTAACTGTCACTGTAATTAAACTCAAAGATTTACCACACACAGTTCACTTTGGCACAGTGCACACGCTTTGATTTTCGGAGTATTCCATGTACTTGGGTGCCCTTGAAATTCATTTGTCAAACAAAGGGATGTCACAAGCTGTAAATCACAAGAGCCCTTCATTAGGCGAAGCTCCCAGCTTGCCCATGCCAGGCTTTGTCAAAAAACAGTACATTGTGAATGTATATTGTTCCTGCTTCTGGCAGATGTGACACAAAAGACACTTGAAATCCGCACAGAATCACTCTGTCATGGAGCAAGCAGGGATCCTGGGAGTGTCTGGTCCAAGACCATCCAAGGACCTGTGAGCATTCCAAATTCAAGTGGGTGGAGTGACTTCCCTTGGGCCACACAGCAAGCAAGCGAGAGGAGAGAGGGAGAAAGAGCACTTTCTGAATTCCAAGCCGAAAATAGTTTTTTCTCAGTTTTTGTTGTTGTGTACCGTCGAGTCAGAACTGACTCACATAGCTGACCCACCGGTGGGTTTTCAGAGACAGTAAGTCACACAAGAGGAGACCACCCATCCTCGCACAGAGCAGCTGGTGGATTCAAACCACGCGCCTTCGGGGCTGCAGCACAGTTTCTTACCAGTTAGCCACCAGAGCTCTCTTTTCAGTAAGGTGTCTCCAAGGAGGGTGTCCGTGACCCTGGCCGCTTCATCAGCTGTTAGCTGTCTGTGTTGAGGTAAGCATAAGAAACTGAGAGTAAGTGTTTAGAAACTTGCAATCAATTTGACACGCTACAACATCTGGTAGCCCAGAAGGAAGAACCCTCCTAAGAGGTTTCCCCACTTGCCACGTGTATAGCCTTGGGCAGCCTCCTGAGTGTCTCCAAACTCCAGTTTGCCCAACTTTAATTAGGGGATAGGAGTGATATGTTCATCCTTTAAAACGGTTGTGAGAGTTAACCAACAAAAAAGAATCCAGCAGCCCGTATAAATTGTCTATCAGAATGTCTGAAGCATAAAAATGACCCTCGAATCTCCACTGTTGTAAATCCTAGCTCTGAAGGCAGCTCCTTCCCAGCTGGGTAAATTGAGGCCCTAACTTGGGCTGTCTACATTGAAATCTTCCACATCTTTCAAAAGAGGAATAAAAAACCCCTTTGACTCTAAAAACTCACCCAATGCTTTCAAGTAGGAACTGAGCCCTAGCTGCCTGGCCCGCGGGTTTTCAGAGGCTGTACGTGGCACGGGAAGAAACGATCCATCTTTCTCCTGCGTAGATGCTGGTGGATTTGAATCACCAGAGTAGTATCACCTGTGAGTTAACAGCACAACTCCCTACCCATTATTAGGCCCCCAGAGCTCCCTTGGCTCCTAAGAGGCAGCTGTGAGCTTAAATGGCATAATTCCAGGAAAACAATTCTCACAAAGCCTGTCACAACAATGTCGCACAAATCTAAGAGAAGTGTCTCTTAACAAACCTGCTGTTTTGGAAAGAACTGGCCTTCAAGGTAATCAGATCTGAAAGCTCGCATGTGTTAAACCCTGCTCTGCTCTTCACTTTGCAGAACGAAAGTTACAATTAAGAAATAAAAAGCAATGGCAGTCCTGCTACTGGGAGCCCTGTCAGTTAACTCTTACTTCACTAGAAGGGTTTACAAGCAGCAAGAATCTTATATATAAAAATAGGTTTCCAAAATTTTTATCATTTTGCGCTATTTCTTGCAATGTTTTGAAATGACTGGTTCTATTTACAAATGAAATTATCTGTGGCTTGGACTCGCCAAGACTCAAATAGCCAGAAGATTCAGTGTGACATTAATATCTTTTCTAATGTGGTCAGGACGAGGCCAGAGGGCACCGGGATGGCCGCCAAAAGCCATTTGGCAGCTGTCCCTCTGGGCTGCTGGTCCTTGTCCAGCTCTGGCCTCACTGGCCAGGCGGAGCAGATGGAGAAAGCTTCACAGAGGTGCCGGCTGGCTCTTCATCACAGAGCCCATGCCTGCTGCGAGCCGACTGTGACACTTCTTACATGACCGGGACAAATAACGTAATACGTCACACACAAAACATTTGAAGAGTGAGACTCAGAAAATCTGGACTGGGGCTGGCCTTTCATCAGCTTTTTGAGGGGTAATGCCAGGCAGACCACCAGGTTCCCAGCGTGCCCCAGGTGAATGCAGGGGTCACATGGCAAAGAGAGAGAGAGACCCCTTTCCTGGGTCTCCGTCTCACCCTGGAACTTGTCTACAAACAGCACCTGTAATGGCCAGCTGTCTTCAACAACAGGAGAGAGAACAGTCAATTGCTGTCCGCACAGCTGCTTGTTCTTAGCTGTCATCTCATTGGTTTTTGTTTTGAGATGTTACTTGAATGGACCTCTGGGGGTGCATTGTGATATGGGGTGGCTGCTAGCTGAAAGGTCATCTGTTTGTAAACGCCAGCTGCTCCGGGGGGAGTGGAGAGAGGGGCCATTCCCTCTCATAAAGACAGCCTTGGAGACCTCCGCATAGGTTCACAAAGTCGGAGTTAACTCTTGGGCCATGTGTCCGTCCAACTTTATTAAAAATGGCATGGGAAAATACGGTGAGAGGAGATGCATTAGAATATTAACCGTGGATAACCCTGGAAGAGGAAGAGGCGAACAGCACCTAATTTCTTCCTATTTCCATGCAAAGAAGTATTTTTTTTATTTACCGTCCTTGGAGAGTTCATTATGGGTGGGATACAGTTCAAAGAGGTTTCCACATGTTTGTCCCTTTAATCCTGGCAATATACTATAAAATGAGAGCCTTCCTTCTGTCACTATTCCCTGTTCACAGATGCTGACGTGGACAAGGAGGTGAAGGACTCCTACAAGGACGCACAGCAACCGGACAGATGAGGCAGGGTGCAACAGCAGACACTCAGCCCCAGGGCCTGGACTCTCCACCAACTTAAATTTACAGAAGACAGCACTGAATGAGGAACTGTAAAATAACCTGAGGCAGTTCAGTTGTAACTCTTGTCGCTGTGGTTAGGTGCTATTGGATTGACTATGACTTACGTTGACCCTGTGATCTGCACCTTACTCTAGCCGGCACTGTCCTCACCGTCCCTGCTTTGCTTAAACCCACTGATACAGTCACTGTGTCCGTCTATCTGTTGAGGACCACTTTATTTTTCTTGACCCTGCCCCTTTCTCAGCTTGATGACTTTTTCCAAGGCCTGCTCTCTCCTGAAAACATGTCCGAAGTTTGTGAGGTGAAGCACCCTGGTTGCACTTCCTCCAACACAGGTTTGTCTGTTCTTACGTAGCCCCTGGGCTAGTCAGTCCTCTGCGCCAACACCACAACTCAAAGGCATCAAGTCTTCTGTCACCACTATTCATTGGGCTGAAATTCAAGCACAGCCAGCAGCATATTCAAGGATCATCCAGCGGCTGCAGGTGCACGGCCTCAGGACAACCCACGTGAATCAGAGCACAAGGTGCGCCACTGGGTTCTCAGTGACTGTTCCTGGAGTGGATAACCAGGACTTTCTTCCAAGGCACCTCTAAGTAGATGTGCATTCCATGCTCTCAGGTAGCAGCTGGCACGTTCACCGTTACACCACCTGCCGATTCCTCAGAGCTGTTAGGTACAAGAAACAGAGATTGGAGCTGAACATCAGCCTGCGTGGGAGAAAGCAAACTCATTTCTAATTCCTCCTCATCAGGTGCGCAATATTCATCCACGCTGCATAACTGATAGCGTTTTCATTGAGCGGTTACCACAGAGGAAGGACCTTATTCTAAGCCTTTTCCGTGGGTTATCTCATTCGATGCCGAGACCCACCTCCAAGGAATTGCTGCTCTTATTTTTCCCATTTTATGGATGTGGGTGTTGAAAGCTACAGAGTTAACTGGTCGGAGTCACTGGCTGGTAATAGGAAATACCAAGAGTTGCAGCAGGCTGTACCCTCCAGTGCCAGCATTCTTTACTGTGTTCCAAAAGGACATCTTTGAGAGTGGGTGGAGTCTGATGGGAAGAAAAAAAAAACACCCAAACCCCAGAACTCAAACTTATCGCTGAGTCAGTTTGAACTCAGAGCAACTCCACGGAGTAGAGTTTCTTGTCTGTAATCTTTACAGAGCTGATCACAGGCTGTTACTTCCACTAACCCTCTGGGTGCGTTTCAGCTTGCCAACCTTTAAGTTAGAATGAAAAGGAAACTATCTATTACAACACCAGGATACAAACGGCACAAGAGTCCCAAGCAGCAAAGACATGGGTTTGCTTGGCCACGTGACTTCCTGCTTCTCTGTAAAGGGGTTTGTTCTTCAGTGGGCGGAATCTCGGGCCTTTGGGCCGTGGGGACCGCCTTTCTGTGGGGAGTGGGCTCCCAGGCATCTGTGATGTCCCACGTGTAGGTACTTGCCTCTCTGTGTTCCCACATACCTGTCAGCATCTGACCAGGTTAGCACTGGGGGCTGACTTGGTGCCTCAATGCAGGGGGATGAGTACAGCAAACGCAGAGCCTTTTTATCCCTAGCAGGGAGGAAGCATCTGCTGTAATTAATGTCAACAACAACAAAGATGAGACTGGGCTGATCTCACCCATCGCCCAGCCCCGGCCATAATTCACCATCGCTCAGCTGTCCCCACAGCTCCTCGCCCATTATTCAGAGCACAGCCTGATAATCCACAGATCCAATTCACTGCCTGCCTGGGAGCTGTCTCCTGCCCAGGGAACCCCCCATGGGAACAAGCTCCACACTGTCTCTAAATGTATCTCTTGGGGTCACTGGGATGGGGCTGCCCAGAAGTGCAATGGCTCCACGACCCATTAAGCAGCCTTCCTGAAATCTGCAGCATCAGCCAGCTAATGGGGTCGAGCAGCACCCGTTCACTGGAGAACGGCCTCATTCTGGAGGCCATGCCGGCTGCTCCATCATTCTGTGAGAGGAAGGCGTCCAACACCTGGGCCTGGAGGCACCTGTCACGCCCAGCGATCACAAAGCAGTGTTTATAGGGTTGGAGAGGAACGGCAGTGACAAATGAGGACAATAGAGGCAGAGGCCCGGCACTGCCACGTTCCCACTGTGTCCTCAGCACGTCCTCCGTGGTAGGATGGGTCAAATGACAGTCCTCACCCTCAGGGCTGAGGGAATTAAGTGAGGTCATAAGCAGGAAGATTCTAGTACATTGGCTGTCTCATAGGAAGAGCTCAAGAAATACCAATGCAAATTTTACAACCGTATTCTCCATTCCCTCCCAAATTAGGTACTAATTTACAAAATCATTGCTCCTGAGTGCTGCATAGTATTCCATTGTGTGAATGTACCATAATTTCTCAATCCATTCATTTGTGGTTGGACATTTGGGCTGTTTCCATGTTCTTGCAATGATGACTAATGCTGCTATGAACATTGGTGTACAAATCTCAGTTTGTGCCTCAGTTCTCATGTTCTCAGGGTATATTCTAAGTAGTGGAATAGCTGGGTCATATGGAATTTCTATGTTCACCTTCTTGAGGAAATGCCAAACTGCCTTCCAAAGTGGTTGCGCCATTTTAGAATCCCACCACCAATGTAAAAGAGTACACTTCTATCTCGCCAGATCCTCTCCAACATTCATTACTTTCTGTCCTATTCACCGTTACCACTGCTACTGGAGTGAGATGATATTTCATTGTGGTTTTGATTTGCATCTCTCTTATTGCCAGTGATTTGGAACATTTCATTTGTCTGTTGGCCATTTGAATACCTTTCTCTGTGAAAGTTCTTTCCATGTCTTTTGCCCATTTTGTAATTGGGTTATCAGTCCACAAGGACAAATACTGTATAAAACCATTATTGTAGAATGAGTATGAGGATTCAAGGGGGGGTGGTGGAAATGGAGAGGTGAGGATGGAGGAAGGAGTGTTAATCATAGTTTTGCACAATTTGATGGGGGATGAAGGAAATGGGAAGGATCTTTTGTGAAAAACAATGTATTCAAACTTTTTAAGGAAATCAGAATAAAATGAAAAAAAAAACCCCAAACAAACCCCAACTTAGTACTATTGTGTAAGATTGATATAATTATATAACTCTAATTGTTGGTGTGAGTTTCTGTTGATCCAGTTTCAGCACGAGGCCACCCCGTACACCACATAACAGGGACCAGGCCCTGTACTTTTTTTGTGATCCTATCAAGCTCAGAGAGCTGGGCAATGACTGGAGATGATAGAAGGAGAATTGATGCCTTAGAGCTGTGGTTCTAGAGAAGAGTATTGTATATACCATGTACTGCTAGGAGAACAAGCAAGTTCACCCTAGAGAGAGTGAGACCAGGTTGCTCATTGGAGGCAAGGATTCTGAGGCTTCATCTAACATACTTTGGACATGTTTCAAGGAGGGTCCAGTCCTTGGAGAGGGACATCATGCTTGGGAGGGTGGAGGGACAGTGCAGGAGAGGAAGACCCTCGATGAGATGTGATGATTCAGTGACTGGGGTAATGGGGGTAGGTGTGTCAAAGATAATAAGATTGCCACAGGATAGAGCAGGGTTTAGGCCTGTTGTACATAGGGTCGCTATGAGTCACAAGTGACTCAATAGCAACAACAGCAAGCATCATGCTCAAGTTCACTGTTATGGCCACAATAACATGAAGGTCTTCCAACCTAGAGGCTTCAGCTCCCTGCATTCCATCAATGTTCTCTAGTTATCTGTTGAGTCTTCATTGGCTAATTTCTGGAACTGTCTTGGTCTAGAAAGTTCTGTTGAAACCTGTCCACCATGAATGACTCTGCTGATGTTTGAAATACCCGTGTCAGCTTCCAGCAGCATGCACGCCAGCATGGTACCATCAACCGGAATAAGCATAATAATTGTTGTTGTGTGCCATTGCATCGGAACCAACCCATTGCTGATCCTTCAGTGGGTTTTAGAGGCAGTAAATCACCCAGGAGGAGACTACCCGTCCTTCTCTAGTAGAGTAGCTGGTGGATCCGAACCATGTTGCCTTTGGAGTTGCAGCACATCTTCTTACCACTAGGCCACCAGAGCGCCCTCATAATAATTAACATGTATTATTAATACATGTGATTGGATAATGGGACACTTATTACTATTATCGTATCTTAGTTTAAATGAGAAAACTCCATCTTGCTGTCATCTAGTCAATTGTGACACAGTGTGCTTCTGAGATCGTAAAGCTTCCTGGGCAGGGGCGAGGGGAAATGCCCATCTTTGTGCTGTGGAGAAGCTGGTGGATTCACATCAGCAGGGATGGTGCACCTTTTGGATGGCAATGTGACATGCTATGAACAGGCCACCAGAAAACTAAACATGCTGCCAAAAGTTAAGGAAATGGGATCAAGTGGACAAGAACAGAATCAAAGTGAAAATATGCCCAGAAAGAAGTCCCTGATGCCTAGGTCATAAATCAAGGTCACAGAATCTCTGAGATAAAAAGACCTCTGGGGTTCAAGGCAGTTAAACATCACTGCTCACCATCAGCCAAGTTTGGGAGAAGGACATGATGGACAGCGCCTGAGGTCCCAAGATACTTTCTGAGTGAACAATAATGGTCAGATACTCTACACTTCAGACTCCAAAATTTTAGCTGAGAAGAGAGAAGTTAAGCAATATCTCAAGCAACCGAGTGTATGAAAGGGAAATAAAATCTGTCCAACCCAGATCTACAAAGACGAGTGTTAATCAACATCTAAGACCGAGATTTACGCCTTTCTCCCCTTGCCCAATGTACAAGAGGAGAGGAAACTCTTCATAAAACATGGAAACAGCAGTATTTCCAATATTTGCTTCTCTATCGCTTCTTCCATATGGATGCCATTGGGTTAAAAAGTAAAGTATCCAGTTAGAGGTTGGTTTCCTTTGGGGCTTGACAGATTAACACATGCCACTTGTCTTGTGGGTTTGGTCTTACTCTTCCCTTATTTATCTTACCTTCCACTTGGTGGTTCCCTCACGAGGCCTCTCCCTCCTCCAAATCACAAGCAGTCATTTGCATTCACAATGAGATTTCACAATGGATTGTAGTTAAGTTGGTGCAATTTATACAAGACCTTTGACAATCTGGAAATGGGATGGGCATGGTCCAACAAATTACTGTCACCCTACACAAAATCAATACCGAGGAGATGGTAACATAACATGAAGAGATCTTTCCTTTCCTGAAGAGGATGCAGCAGCCACTGACAGATCAGGCTAATATACCACGTGAGTGACAATTTAGTAAACGTATGAGACCCAGTCCTTCTGGATGTCAATAGAGGGCAGGCTGTAATTCACCAGATCACTGCTCAGAGTTCAATACTCAGTTACAGTTTCACACCGGCCCTCCTACATCCTGACCCTAGAGCTCTCCCTACCCTGCCTCCTGGATCCTGGTTTTAAATTCCCCTGTTTTAATGGATCACAAAGGGTTCATTATGGAGAATTATCCTCCCTGGCTCTTATGAACAGAAATTTATTGTCTCAAATTAAAGCAGCCAGAAGTTCAAACCAATGTTCCAGCCAGAGACAATCTCACACTAGAGGGTATTTTCCCCATCTGTCCCAGCTTCTAGAAATCCTGGGAGCCCATTGACTGGTTGTTGTTGTTGTTGTTGTTGTTATGTGCCATCGAGTTGCTTGCAACTCATAGCCACCCTATGTACAAGAGCCCTAAACACTGTTCTATCCTGTGCCAACCTCGCCCTCTCAAACACACTTATTCCCACCGCTCCAGTCACAGAATCGATCCATCTCATTGAAGGTCTTCCTCTCCTTCACCGTCTCTTCATTCTGCCAAACATGATGTCCCTCTCCAAGACCAGTCCCTCCTTGCAACATGCCCAAAGTATGTCAGATGAAGCTTCAGAATCCTTGACTCCAAGGAGCATTCAGGCTTTACCTTCTCCAGGACAAACCCTTGGGCCAAGAAAATTTGCATCAGCAAATTTGCATCAGCTTCAAATGGAAGACAAGCGGTATTAACCCATGAGAAGGCAATCCTGGAGTGGAAGTTGTATGTTACAGTTGTACTTAACAACTTTAACTTGAAGTCATGTTGGCTACATCATAAGAGACTCACAGCAGCACAATATGTTCAGAATCAGAATCACAGAAATCCTGATGGCTTGGGACTTAGGCCATCACATCAGGGGCTGGTCAATGGGAGACGGGTATTGAATGCTGTAGGCAAAAGTAGGAAGCGATAGTGGTGGAGCAAGGAAGCGTGGGTGAGCAGCAACATTGAATCTATTGGTTGTTGCTATAACTGGAAAATTGTCTTTCATCTGCTCTTTTCTGTGGAATGCTTGTCTGTCAGGTACTATTATACATATTTAAAGATTGAGACAGACTAGGAAGAAGGATTGGCCATCCACTTCTGAAAAAACAGGCCTTTGAAAACCCTATGTACATTGACTGGTATCTGCATGTTTACATGATTTCTGTCCTGTCTATCCGTCTCTCTTCTTTTGAATACCACTCAGACTGGATTAGGGCCCGCTCTGCTTTAACCCAACCTTATCTTAACCTTGACCTTAACTGATAAAATTTCCACACAAGTCTACATTCACAGACACCAGGGCTTAAGACTTTGACATCTCTTTTTGGGGGGGCACAATTCTATTCTTAATTCAAATCACGTTAGCCCTCCGTTCTGATGACAGGTCCCTCCTCCAGTCCAAGGCCTCTTACAGACTCTTTCTTTCCCATCTTTACCTTCAAATGTATAAGCAATGTCCAAGCTTGCCCACAGCAGTCAAGCTCAAATCCTAGCCAAGGCTAAATAGGCTACTTGGGTGTCTACCATGAGTCAGCTGAGGATTCCTACATAGACAAAGCCTGCTCTGAGCATTTTTCTAGAATTCTATTCTACCTAGAAAACCCAGGCTCTTGGGAGAGGGGGTCTCAGCCAGGGGCACTCCAGCCAGGTTTGTGCGAAGTCTTTTCCACCCACCTCTCCTTTCCTTATCACAGGAAGTCAGTCCTCAAAGTTTCGGGTCTACCCAAGAGCTAGCGATTAGTCCTCACCACCTCTCCTCTGAACCCGGAGAACCAGAGACTTTGCCGGCCCTGGCAATTAGAGGCGCTGCCATCGGGACAGCAGCTAGTAAATTTCCCAGCATTATTGATTTTCATTAAGTGTGTGGCACATTGTATTTTCTCAGATCGAGTGGAGATACTTGTTTTCTTAGCAGAGACTCAATCGATGCTTCCTCTGCATCAGTCAAAGCGGGAAGCAGTTAATTTAGGCTGAAGGGACAAGACACAGACCACGAAAACAGCCCGCTTCCGATGGCCAGTGCTGCTCTTCTAGGTCAGCTTCCTGACTCTCCCTGAGCAAAGCCCAGCCTGCATCTCCTTCCACAGCGAACTCATTCACTCTAGTATCCTTTGTAACATACTATCCACCAAGGGGAACAAGGATCACTGTGACTGTGTTTTCCCACCCTGAGGGCACCAGCATCAGAACATGAAAAGCCTTAAGTCTGTGTCTATTTGTGACTTTTCATTTTTTCAGTGCTGTTAACTTTCCTCAGAAATGGCAAGAAATCTCTTTCAATTAGTCAACCCAGAGTCGACGTAGCGCTCATGTGGAGAAGCCAATCAACCTCAGATGGTGCATTATGTTGACAAGAAGCACATCCTGGGGTGAGGCAAGTGTGGTGACAAACAACGAGGACTGGGAAATTGAAAAACCTTGCCAACAAGTGAGGACCTCTCCCACCCCAACGCTCCCCCTCACCGAAGCCTTCAGGACGCAGGGATCCTCCTTGAAAACAGATTAGCTTGGCCCGAAGTTTCATAGAAGATTCCTCCATGCAACACTATCTAGAGGACTTTCTGTCCTGAGTAGATGTTCTTTCCTTCTGCAATTCATACAGCAGACACTAGCCACATAACAATACTGGGCATTTAAAAAAGAACCAGTCAGTTGTCATGGACTCAACACTGACTGATGGAGGCGGGGCGTGTGCCAGAGTGAAGCTCTTAGAGCTTTTCAATGGCTGATTGTTCACAAGTATGAACCCAGGCTCTTCGTCTAAGATGGCTCTGGGTAGACTTGAACTTCCAACTCTTCAGTTAGTTGGTGAAGACTATTTGCACAAGGCCAAGTTGTGGAAAGTATAACTCTGGTGGCAGATTATGAAGCATGTTGGGCTCCTAAGAAAAAGCCCTTTGGGGGGAAGATGGGCGTCCTTCTACTGTTAGAACTTTCATCCTTGGAAACCAAATAGAGAGGCATTAAGAGTCGGAATTGTCCTAGTAACAGTGGAAAGAACTAGGATTTTTTTAAAGTGGCTGGCTTAAAAGAAAGGAGCTTTAGTGGCCTGTCGGGTCAGGAGTTGTGCTGCTAACCTAAAGGCATGTGGTTTGAATCCACCAGCTGCTTTGAAAGAAGGGCAGTCTCCTCTTGTGCAACTTACAGCCTCTGAAAAGCCACTGGTGGATCACCTATGTTCCAACTGTACAGCACGTAACAACAACAATGCAGTGAATACGAAACCTTATCTAATTTTCACTAATTTCAATTGAAATGGCCACAAGTGTCTAGGGATTGGCAGCACAGATCTACAAGAACCAAGTATATGATTAGGAATTCCCAATTCAACGTTCTTTTCAATTAGAATCCAAACACCATATGCTGAAATTATCCAGAGGAAGAGTGGCTGAGGCGTTGTCTTGGAGAGCTTTCGCAGACCTGACTTCTCGTTGGGGAGGACACGCGAGTTCTTGGGTCTGGATTCACGAAGTCAGCATCCTCAGGCAGTGACATCTACCTCCCAGTGGTCAGAACACCAGCCGCGATTGGTTGGCAGGTGATTAAGTCATCTCCTTGTTTCTTTCCTCTTCTTCACGGGGCTCCTGGAGGAACTTCCAGCTCATTCAATGAATAAATAGATGAACCAAAGTTACTGTTTAATCTTCAAGTTTATTTTTATGCAGGAAATAATGGAGCAAAAGGAACTGGTGTGATGTTTTCAAACATGAAACAGAGAAAACAATGCTTATCATTCCCTTAAATCTGGGTGCTCTATTCAAAGGCATTCTCAACCCTGACACAATCAGTGCTCTGGCTCTTACCTTAGCCTATTCCTTGTTTAACAGGATTTTTTTTTTAAAGTTAATTTGTACTTCTAACCTAAATTTATTTGCAGCAGATACTTTGCGTCATTGTAAGAAGGAAAACACATAGGTTTGACATCCTGGTTCTGTATTGTTTTTGCTCGTAGATGCCATCAAGTAAATGAGTCACAGGGACTCTAAAAACAACAGATCTTCTCCTATCCTAACTACCCTATTCCTTACCACCTCTGATACACTCAAGCCTTGCTATAACCACTGTACCAATCGACCTTGAAGAACTTTTTCCTCTTTCTCGGACCCTCCTCCTTTTCAAGCGTGATGTCTTTTCCGTAGGACTGATACCTCTTGATCTCACGTCCGAAGTATGTGAGACTACGTTTCATCATTCTTGCTTTTAAGAAGCACCGTGGTTTGCATTTTCTCTCAGACAGAATTTCTTGTTTGTTCTTTTGGCAGTCCATGGAATATTCTATACTCTTCTCCAGTACCACAATTCAAAGGCATCAAATCTTCTTCAGCCATCCTTATGCATTGTCCAATTTTCAGATGCAGAGGAAACAATTTTAAAAAACCATTACTTGGGTCAGGGGCATCTTAGTCTTTAAACTTACATCATTGCTCTTCAGCACTTTGGAGAAGTCCTTGACAGCAGATTTTCCCAAGATTACATGTCATTTGATTTATTAACTGCTGTTAGTATGGGTGTTGACTGTGTGTATCCCAGCAAAATGAAGTGGTTGACAACTTAAACCTTCTCTCTCTTTATTGTGATGTTGTCCGTTGGCCCAGTAGTGGGCCTTTTTGTTTTCTTGATGTTGACATATTGAAGGCTGAAGTGCTTCAAGTTCTCTACACTTTCAGCAAGGTTGTCATCTGCATGGTGTAAACTGTTGATGAGTCTTCCTCCAATCATGATGCCACATTCTTCCTCACAGAGTCCCTCATCTTCAACAATTTTCTCAGCATACATATTGAAGAGGCATGGAGAAGGGATATATCCCCGATGCACATCTTTCCTGATTTTAAACCATCCAGTATTCCTCTGTTCTCTTTGGACAACAGCTTTTTGGTCTATATGTATTGCCTACTATCCGCTTCTGAAATAGCTTGCCTCCAGAAATCCTATGAACCTGGAGAAAGATTGAAAGTTATAGAAGCTTCCAGGTCTTTTGTTCATAGGGTCACTATGAGTCACCTATGACTTGACAACACTTAACAACAACAACAACAACAATACATTAACGTAAGATGCTCTAGTGGCCTAGTGGGTAAGGGGTTGTCCTGCCAACTCTAACGCAGGCAGTTTGAATCCACAAGCTTCTTCCAGGGAGAAAACCCAGTGGAGGATCTGCTGTGAGTTGGTTCTAACTCCATGGCATTGAGGTTAGTTGAGACATTAAATACGTAGCTTTTTAAAGTATACACACACACCCACACACGCCTCACTTAGCAACATGGTTAGGTACCAAAGGTCATGCCATTTTGTGAAAATTGGGATAAAGTGAAAATGAAAGATGGCTATCATCAAGTAACTGCCCATTTACACCATTATGACACTGCCAACCTGCTGAAGCTCACCACTTAGTCAAGCTGACACGTCTTAGTGTGCATTATTGTCAGATGTGGGTCATCAGTGCACAAAAGGATCAGTTATACGGTTTTACTTTTGTTGTGAAATTCTGGATAATGAGAAAGCCCCTAGATGAGGACTAGCTATTGGTGTGGGTGTGTGTGGGTTGTTATTTTATTCCGTGCTATCAAGTCAGAAGTCGCTGTTAACTAACCACACAGGAGGACACTGCCCATCTTTCCCCGGCGGAGCAGGTGGTGGGTTTGAATGGTCTTTCAGACAGCAGGGCAGCTCCATCGATAGACGGATGGAGACACACAGAGAAAGTGGCATTCTTACTGGTTTCTGGGACTCCAGTGGCTGCTTTTGTTGTTAAGCAGCATTGAGTCAGAACTGACTCATAACGGACCCTCCAGAGGGTTTTCAGAGGCTGTAAGTCACCCTGGCTGAGATTGCCCATCTTTCCTCCACAGAGCAGATGATGGGTTCGAACCACGTGCCTTTGGGTTGGTAGCACAATTCCTTAATACTAAGCTGCCAGAGCTCCCAGGGAGTTAACGGGAAGTAGTCGTGCTGCCAACCTAAAGGTACAATGGTAACTCCACAGCTGATCGATGAGGTAAAGACAGGCAATCAGCTCCCACGTGAATCACTGTCTCCGAAAACCCAGTGCAGGATCAGCTGTAGATCAGTTCTGACTGAACAGCACATAACAACAACAGTGGTTCCTGAGCAAGAAGGGTAGCTACATTTAGGATAATCTGGCCCTAAATCTGCATTTTCATAAATAGTTGTTTGTTGATTGCCTTCGAGTCAAGCACAACTCACAATGACCCTATGAACAAAAGGCCTGAAGCCCCTCTACAACTACTGACAGTTAGCAAAGTTCATAGAGTTTCCGGAGGCAAGTTGTTTAGGAAGTGGATGCCACTCCTGCTTCCAAACCTGTCATAGTATATTATTGTTGTTATGTGCCACTGAGTCGCCTGTGATGCATAGTGACCCTATGTACAGCAGCTCTGAACCCTTCCCTGTCCTGAGCCAGTCTCACTAATTCTGAGACACCAACCCCCATTGCCCCAGTTACTGTATCAATCCATCTCATCTGGGGTCTCCTTCTACTGCGTTGTCCATCCACCCTTCCAAGCATGATGTCCTTCTCCAAGGACCAATCCCTCCTGGCCACATGCCTAAAGTAAGTGAGGCAGAGCTTAAAAATCCTAGCCTCCTAGGAGAGACTTGGTTTCTCTTTTCCTCACCTCATTTCAGTTTCATGTAGAAATGTGAACTATCACCTTGGATGCACAGAAGGAGGAAAGAGCATCTGGGATGAGCTCAATACAATGCACAGGGGTGAAAAACTTGGTCTGTAAAGGAAACACTGCAGAGGGTATCTCTTGCTTCTGATGCCAGATTTCCCACCCGACACGGCTCAAGTCCTCTCCTCAGTACCAAATTGTGTCCTCTCAGCCTCTCCTTCCACAAGAGCTGTACCCTGTGGTTGTCATGAAAATCACAGGAAGACTTGACATCTCACTCTGAACACTCAATGCTCTTCACGTCCGGCTGCTCTGACCTCCACGAGGCTAAGGACCTGTCTGTGCAGCCGCCTTCAGAAGCCATTATCTCAGATGACCTCCTCGCCTAATTTTATTACTCTTCTGAAACAATTAATTGAGATTAGCCTATAAACTATGCCCATAAAATGGGCAATTATCGATGACTGACACTTGCATGGCTCCACCCCTTTGTAAGAGAAGATGCTGGAAGGACTCCAGTCCCCTCACTCACTCTTGTTGGGTCCCTGACAGAAGCAGGCTCTGTGCTGATCTGCACTGACCCCAAGCCAATGTCCTGTGTATCTACCACTGTCCGGCCAGGACTGTGATTGACTGTCCATCATGGGAAGGGGATCAAGCTCAGAAGACAACATAATAGGCTTGGTCTCTAGTTGTGTTAAATGCAACACATTGGAACCAACAAAGGAACATTAGAAAACACGGTGTCTTGACTCCACTCACAAAGACACGATACTGCTGTGGGGAGAGGCTCTCCGGGCTGATTCTAGAATGCAGCCGATGGTTATGAACCACCGGTCGAGGGGTGATGGCAACACTCCACAGTGAATGTTTAACGTAACGGTTCTTAGAGTACTTAAATAAGTTCTTAAATACCTTCCTGGGAGCTTAGTGGCCATGCACATTTTCAGGCTCCCGTCCAGACCCCCACCCCCTCCACCTCACCCGTCAGAAACCCTGGGCAGAAGGTCCATCAGTCTGTTATTAATAAGTCGTCCAGGTAATACTGATGCTGACATGTCTTCAAAACTGCAGCCAGAGCGCTCCTTGGGGCAAAGGTGGTAAAGCTTTATCTCACATACTTTGGGCATGTTGCTAGGAAAAGGACATCATTCTTGGAAAGGTGGAGGGATAGGGAAAGAGAGGTAGACCCTTAACCAGTGGATTGACACAGTGACTGCGGCAATGGGCTTGTGTGTGTCAGAGATTGTGTGGTAGGCATAAGACAGGGAAGGGTTCACATCTGTTGCTCATAGGGTCCCTATGAATTGTGCTTGACGTGATGGGACCTAACAACAATGCTTCAAGAAGGGAAGGCACTGATCTTGAAGAGAATCAAACATTGTGTAAGCACTAAAGAATCCTATGAGCATCAGTGTCCACAGCCTGGAAGGCAGAAGAACTAAGTGATACCCAGTCCCTACAGTTGACAGCTCAGAAAGGCATAACAGCATCAGGTCCCAGGTATAGTGGGGGAAAAGGTGAAACAGAACTCAAAATAATACAAAGATCTGGCTTGAGGGTCTGATACAGAGTGTGGGGACATGTTCAGTCACCCATTCAAGCCTAGAACTAAAATCCTCCCTACGACTCAAACTTGCAGCCAAACCAAAGCCATGTCTATAAGGTGATAAAAAAACCCACAGAAACAGAACACAATCCTTAGAACAGTCAACAACATAAGATCAAAAGAATGACATTTGCCAAAGAAGAAAGTTCAGAAGGCAAGAAGAAATAGGAAAGGACAAATGAGAATAGGAAACCCAGGGAGGGAGGAGGTAGAGTGATGTAGCAATTATACTCAATATCATGACCTGAAGCGCCTGCTGCAGAGGGTCAAGGACTGCAGCCTCCAATATGGATTGAGGCTCAATGTCTAGAAGACAAAGATTCTCATCAATGGGCCAATTGGCAGTATTAGGATGGATGAAGAGATTGAGATTGTTCACAGCTTTAGTCTGCTTGGCTCCACAGTCAATACTTTTGGTACCAGTAGCCAGGAAATTAAAAGACATATTGAGATGGGAAAGTCGGCTGTTAGGGACCTCTCCAAGAACTGAAGAGCAATGGTGTCACTCTGTAGACTACGGTGCATCTGATACAGGCCATGGTCTTTGCAATCACTTGTTATGCATCAGAGAGTTGGACAATGACTAAGGAGGATAGAAGGAGAATTGACGCCTTTGAACTGTGGTGCTGGACACCAGTATTGAGGGTATCATGGACTGCTAGGAAGACAAACAGTTTCATCCTGGAGAGGGTTAAACCTGATAGCTCCTTGGAGGCAAGGATTCTGAGGCTCCATCTAACATACTTTGGACATGTTATAAGGAGGGACCGGTCCTTGGAGAGGGACATCATGCTTGGTAGGGTGGAGGGACACCGCAGGAGGGGTAGACCCGCTATGAGGTGGATTGATTCAG
This sequence comes from Elephantulus edwardii, assembly GCF_000299155.1. NCBI lineage: Eukaryota > Metazoa > Chordata > Mammalia > Macroscelidea > Macroscelididae > Elephantulus > Elephantulus edwardii. The sequence continues at coordinate 10,071,878 of NW_006399841.1, read as the reverse complement.
TGACTGGGGTGATTGGGATGGGTGTGTTAGAGACAGTGCGATTGGCACAGGACAGAGCAGGGTTTAGGGCTATTGTCCATAGGGTCGCTATGAGTCACAAGCGACTCAACGACACATAACAACAACAACAACATAATTATGTACTAGAGCGTAGATGAATTTCTAAATGGAGAATCAATTTGCTCTGCAAAGTTGCACTCAAATCACAACAAAAATTAAAAAGAAACACACCACCACCAATAATAATAATAATAATTAAAAAACTCACAGAACTGACTGCAGAGGCTGGTGTGGCCTGAAGCCAACAGGTGAGGACCATTGACATTTAGCTCACCACAGTGGCCCTGGCTCAAAACAGCACACACACACACTTGAGACAGAGTTGTGGCAAGTTCCCATCCAATAGCTATCCCTGCTTCTTCCTGCATTGCACCCTGATCTCCGCCTCTAACTGCATGACGAATAGGACATAAAATCCTCTGACAACAGAGCAATTAGTCCCCTGGTGCAGGGCCTGTGGGGTGGCCAAGAACCAGGCTGGAGAGACAGACGCACCTCCAATCAGAAATAGCACCAACAGCCCTTTGGACTGTCAGCTCCGGACTAGACCAAGCATCCTCCCCTGGGAAGCCTGCGTTCCTTAATTGCAGGGGGGATTCCAAAAGCAGAGATTTTCCTGGGCTGAATCCCACCACCAAGGCCGGCTGGCCAGAGCAAGCTGCTCTCTGCTGAAGGATTAGCTGAGAGCCTGGACTCTGGCTGGAATCAAAGGTGCTAATGAGAACCCTTTGGGTGGTGCGGGTTGCCCTGGCATCAGGTAATGGATGTTGCCTTTATCTGGGCTGCTTCCAGCAAAGGAGCTCAGAGCAGCATTTCTGCGTGTAATTACACTCTCATTGCAGGGCTGCTACTCAGGGAACGTGAACTTGACTGCAGTGCTCACCTCCGGTTTTCATTTTACTGCACAAACTACTGTAACTCATATTCCACCAGGAAGATGAAAGATTTCAGGCTCCAGGGCTGTCAGGCACTTGCACTTGGGTGTCGAGCAAACCCCTAAATCATGACCGTGGCACAGCTTTCTAGCTCTCGCCTCTCATTTTCAGCTTTTCTAATATCTCCCCTGCTCTTCTGGTATCTTGGAGCCATCACACTAATAGGAACAATTTAATGGAGTCCTGAGGAGACAGGGTTTGGAGGATTAAATTTCAACACTCAGCTCCGTATCACAGAAAAACACCTTTCCTAATAGATGCCTCGGATTCCAGACTTGCTCACTCCTCTCTCAGCAGAGCCAGCTATATCTGACCAGCGCTGAAGAGTTAGAAATTCAGTTACCTCTCCTTTTCTAAGGACGCCCAGGGGCACGATAAGGCCTAATCAAAAACTAGAAGTAACCATCAATATGCAAAGTGCAAAGGCTCATTTTTTATAATCTATATCGCAACCAAGGGGCCCGCAGGTCACAAGTGGTAACAATCAGCTCCTAATCTCAAGGTGGGTGATTCCAAATGGTCTTGTTCAAAATAGCCTGGTGCTCTGTTTCTGTAAAGATTTCAGTCCAGACAACTCCATGGATTTGATACAACTATATACCTCTTCTCATACAGAGCAGAAAAGAAAGAGGTAGAACAAAAACACAGAAAAGGAATTGGTCTTCAGGACTAAAAGTCCACACAAAGCATGGGTGTGTCTACCCTGAGACGAGAAGGACTAGATGGTGCCCAGCTACCATTAAGGTCCATTCTGACCAGGGTACAAAAGATGGAGACTGATAACTCATGACCTTGAGTCAGTCCAGTCCCATAACTGACCCTCCACTGGGTTTCTGAGGCTGTAAACTACCCTGGCCAGGCTGTCTGCCTGTCTCCCAAGGAGCAGTTAGTACAGTTGAACCACTTTCAGATTAGTAAATTCAGCTCTCTATGGAATACACCACCTGAAGGAATGGGATAAAAACATGCAATAGAGGTCAAATGCTTTCAAAGGGCAGATTTATTTGGTCACTCAAGATTAGGGGACAATTGTCTCAATTCTATTGCCCTGATATACTGTACTCCTTAAACCTTCAATGGCAAAAATTCCCTTTATACTAAATATAAGACTGTTGATGTTATTCTTGGGTTACTTCAAGTGAACGAGTGACTGTGCATGTTATTGGTGTTGTTATGTGCTGTCGAGTTGCTTGCGACTCATAGGGACCCTATGTACAACAGCCCTGAAACCTGCTCTATCCTTTGTCAACTTTACTGTCTCCGACACACTTAGTCTTATTACCCTAGTTACTGAATCCATTCATTCATCTTAGCAATGGTCTTCCTATATTTCTCTGTCCCTCCACTCTTCCAAACATAACATCTCTCTCCAGGGACTAGTCCCTCCTTGCAACATGCCCAAAGTATGTCCTACGAAGCCTCTGAATCCTTGCCTCCAAGGAGCAGCCTGGTTTCACCCTCTGTAGGATGAGCCTGTTTGTTCTCCTGGCCGTCCATGGTCTATTTGACACTCTTCTCCATCACCACAGCTCAAAGATGTTAATTCTCTATCATCCCTAGTCATTGTCCAGCTCTCTGATTGATAGCAAGCCAATTGTGAAGACTATGGCCTGAATAAGGTGCACCTTAGTCTCCAGATTGATGCTGTTGCTTTTCTGTACTCTGGAGAGGTCCCTGAGTCGACTTTCCCAATGCAATTCATGTGTCTTGATATCCTGGCCGCTGGTACCAAGACTGACTGCATGTAGCAGAGTCAAAATCTGCCTACTCTTTAAAGGAGGTAATCCTGAGTGCTGCACATCTCCAAGAAAAGCATGTGTATGAGACCAAAGTTTCAGCAATTACCGTAATGCAAATGAATGGAAATGAACCATCTCTAGCTCAAAGTGTTAAGAATGCTGGCATTTTGTGAAAACCAAAACCAATGTCACTGTACTTTTTTTTTCGCATGAGGCCTTTCCCCAGAACTCAGACTTCCTCCCAGCATGCCCGAAGAATTCTTGTACTTCCCCTCACATTCTTCATAAACAAATTTCCCGAAAGCTCTCTGTCAAGTTCTCCATACACTCTGCTCTCTGTACCCTGGGTGCTTTTGCCTTGCCTTATACCCTCATCACCTCTCATCCATATTGATTTATTCAACAAATTAAAGAGCTGCTACTCTGTGGCCGTTTGGGTGCTGGGATTACAGGTGTTCACGTCTTCTCATGGGAAAGAGACGTTAAACAAGTACGTATGCAAATTGTTGTTTGTTAACAAATACCTTAAGTGTTGCAGGGGGAAAAGTGCTCTGTAATTTGGAGGTGGGTATAACGTACCTGAGATATTCACCAGCTCAAACAGAAAACATTTTGCATCTTTAGGAGACAAAGAAGGCTAGCTTCTGGTATGAGCATGAAACTTCCTAAAGAACCTAAACATTCTGCTTAAAACCTACACATTTTGACACAATTTTTAAAAGAAACCAAAACCACTAACAAAACCCAACAAATATTTAAAGATGCTGCAGAGTAGACAAAGGCAGCCGTTCTGGAGGACAGTCCACGCTGAGAACTGAGAGAGGAAAAAGGTAGTCTGAGTTACCTGTCTTCTAAGCGTTAAACTAGTAATCAGGTTACTGCACTACATGGAGTACCTAAAACACTGAACGAAGAGTTTCAGCATTTCTGACCTGAAGGACAAGAGGACAGAGTTTAGAGCCACCACATCCTTACAAAGAACACTATTCTGAATAGAAGGCCCAGCAACTTGTACACATAAACCGTTTCAAGTCTCTGACTGACTCTTAAACTAAGCTGATGTCAGATCACCAAGACAGAGACAAAAGACCTCAACAGAGACTACAGTTGTTTCTCAAAGGCAGAGTTTACAGTTTGAGTTCAGCCAAGGCAAGTGCCTTGTAAAGCAATATCATCAGTCCTCTTCTTGAGAATATAATGGAACCCAGGGCCTCTACCACTCACAATACAATCTAAAATTACTCAGTGGACAAACAACAAAATGTGACCTAGTCTCAAGAAGAGAGGAGACTTGAAGATTGATTCTGAGGTGATGCAGATGTTTTAAGTTGTTGTTGACGGCCTTCAAGTCAAGCACAACTCATAACAACCCTATGAACAAAAGGGATGAAGCCCCTCTACAACTATCGACATTTGTCAAAGTCCATAGAGTTTCCTGAGGCGTGTGGTTTAGGAAGTGGATGCCACTCCCGCTTCCAAACCTGTCATAGGTTATTGTTGTTATGGGCCATTGCATCACCTGTGATGCATAGTGACCCTATGTACAGCAGCTCTGAACTCTTCCCTGTCCTGAGCCAGTCTCACTAACTCCGACACACCAACTCCCATTGCCCCAGTTACTGTATCAATCCATCTCATCCGGGGTTTCCCTATGATGTTTTCAGTAGTAAGCAAATAATTGAAAGCAGTCATTCTGTGTTTAATGAACTAAAGGGAATTGTTTTTTCACAATGAGAAGAGAAATAGAACTCATTACAAAAAAATAACTAAATGTAATTCTTGAACAGAAAAACCAATAAAATTTCTAAAATTAGCAAAAGGTGACACAGAGACACCAAATGAACATAGTGTTTTAGAAAAATGGGTGTTGATGGACTTGCTAGACACATACTTTGTTGTTATGTACCATCGAGGCTCCTGCCACTCATAGTGGCCCTGTGTACATTAACTCTGAACTCTGCCTTACCTTGAGTCAATTTCATCATCTCTTACAGATCTAATTCCGTTTCTCCAGTCACTGAGTCAATCCATCTCATCCTGACTCTTCCTCTCCTGCACTGTCCCTCCACCCTTCTAAGCATGATGTTCGTTTTCAAGGACTGATCCCTCCTGGGTACATTCCCAAAATAGGTGAGATGAAGCTTCAAATTCCTTGCCTTCAGGGAGCAACCTGGTTTCTACATCTCCAGGACAGACCTGTTTTTCCTCCTTGAAGTCTATGTATGCCAACAAGTGTATGTTCAACACTCTTCTCAAGCACCACAACACAAAAGTCTCAATTCTTCTTCTATCATCCTTAGTTATTATTCTGCTTTCAGATGCATAGCAAGTTAACTTCGAAGACTGTGGCCTGGATCAGGTACACCTTAGTCTCCAAAATGACATCATTGCTCTTCAGTACCCTAGAGAGGTTCCTGGCAGCTGATTTTCCCAATACAGTTCATCATTTGATTTTCTTATTGCTAGTTCCAAGAGTGTTGATTGCGGAACAAAGCAAGCTGAAGTTATCAACAATCTCAATCTCTTCTCCATCCATCACGAAGCTACCAACTGTCCCAGTGGTGAGAATATTTGTTTTCTTGATGTTGAACTTCAATTCATATTAAACACTACAGTCTTCCTCAGTTTCAGCAAGCAAGGCTGTATCCTCTGCATAATGCAGGCTGTTGTTGAGTTTTCCTCCAATCCTGATGCTACATTCCTCTGCATTAAAGCTCAGCCTCCCAAATGATCTATTCTGCGTATAGATTGAAAAGGTATGGAGATAAGATGCATTCCTGATGTACACCTTTGCTGATCTTGAACCATGCAGTATTTTCGTACTTTGTTCTGACTACTGCCTCCTGGTCCAAGTATAGGTTTCACATGAACACAGTTAAATGTGCCAGGATCTCCTTTCTTTACAAGGTTAGCCACAATTTGTTATGATACACACAGTCAAATGTTTTTGCATAGTCAATGAAACACAGACATTCCTCTGGTACTTTCTGCTTTCAGCTAAGAGTCATCTAATGTTAGAAGTTCAGGGAAGCATCTGTTTGTTGAAATATGCCATTGGTGTTCCATGAATTCCTGGGGCCTTGTGTTTTGCAAATTCCTTCAGAGCAACTTAAACTTCCTCCTTTATGACCATTGCCTCTTGATCGTATGTTGTTTCATGAAATTCTTCTGTGTCAGACAGTACTTTTTGGTATAGTGCCTCTATGTACTCCGTCCATCTTATTTTGATGCTTCCTGGGTCATTCAACATTCTACCTTCAGCATCCTTAGGTATCATAATTTGAGGATTGAATTTGCTCTTCAGTTCCTTCAGCTTAAGAAATGCCGAGAGAGTTCATCACTTTTGATTTTCTGACTCTAGCTCCTTGCACGTTTATTATAATGCTTTACTTACATTGAAATTATATATCTCACAAAAAATTATGTGTGACTATACAGCAATAGACTCAAGTGTGTCAGAGATGATGAAGAAAGCACAGGATAGGACAGGATTCAGACTGGTTCTTCATAGGGTCACCATGAGACATACTTGACTGCCTACTTTCAAATTCTAACTCTGCTACTCATACTAGATTACCTTTGCAAATGGCTTCATTGATAAAATGGACAAAATAGTATCTGTCTCATAGTTGTGTAGCAGTGAAATAGGTGCATTTGTGAAAAACCCACAAAGCTGCCTCTGGTCGAGCAGGCACGACACCTCAGTACAGAGTCACACAGCGGGGATGCTGATGTGGTGGTGAACCATCTCCACAATACAGTTTATGTCTTCTCTGTCTGTGCAGCAGATCAAAAGATCAAGTTCAAATCTGCAGTGTTGCTGCCTAGTTTTGAGAACTGCGAATTCTGTAGCAAATGGAAGCTGTGTCCCCTGGATAGGATTGGGTTGTTTGTTTGGGGGTTTTTTTTCCTCCCATGATTTGCATAAAAAAAAACTTAAACAGTCAAAGCACACTGGACAAAGAAAAATAAGGTAGAAGAATTGACTCATTCGTTGTCATTGGGTCAGAACCAGCTGAAGCCCTTCCTCACTGGGCATCCAAGTCTGTAAATCCCTTGGGAGATTATCCACCTTCCTCCTGCCAAATTGCTGGTGCATTTACATCACGAGGAAGGCATGGCCTTCAGGAGAGCAGAACAACTCCTTGTGGACCCCATCACAGGCAGAAGAGGACTCCTTCTTGTCAATTTAAATATTTATTACACAGCTAGTACTCAGAATGGAGGAGTCCTGGTGTAAGGACAGATAGGTAGATCGATGAAATAAAATCGAGAACTTAGAACAAAGTTTTACATCTATGGATGACTGATTTTCAGTAAGAGCATCAAGTCCACTCAAAGGTGAAAGAAGAATTTCACCAACAAATGGCCCTAGGACAACGAAACTCCCATTCACAGAAGAAAGTGTTGTGCCTACTTGTCTTACAAAGTTCTGATACGTGGATCAACTTGGCTAAGTGAAATAAGTCAGACAGAACAAATTATTATCCAATCTCACTTCTGTGAAATCCCTCGTATAGACAGACGCAGAGAGACAGGAAGTAGATTGGTGGTTACCAGAGCTCAGAGGAGAGAACAGGGAGTTCTCACTCAGGACACACTTTCTGTTTGGGATGGCAACACTTAAAGAAACACAGAACAATCAAGGCTGCACAACACTGTAAACAATGTCTCGTGCCCTTAAAAATGATTAAAAGAGTAAATTTTCTTGTACATACTTCCTTCAATAAAATTTACAAGAACAGTAGATTAAAACTAGCTTCATCAAATGGCAGAATCTCATTTGTGTCAACGGAATAATGGAGCTGTTGTTGTTTTAGGTGCTGTGAGTCGACTGTGGCTCACAGCGTCCCCTGCTCTATCCTGCGCCATCCTCATCATTTCTGTTATCTTAAGCCCGTGGTTACTGTAGCTATGTCAATCCATCTCACTGAGGGTCATGCCCTCTTTCTCTGACCTTCTTTCTTTACCAGCATGATGTCTTTTCACAAGGATAGATGGATGTATATATGCTTTCAAATGTACCTTCAAGTGTGTAAGATGTATCAGGGTGATGGCCTGGGGTGGTGTCATCCTCTTTTGTGAAGCTTTCGTACTCCTCCTGCCTCCCATGCCCCAGGAGCACACCTTCGTGTATAAAAACAATAAAGTGGTTTTGTGCAATGGCTGTTGATTCGGAATCATCGTCATGAGAGAGTTGTAAGAGAACAATGTCCCATCTATACTCATGTGTGGACACAAGAATCCAAGCTCTTAGAACTTGCATCATCATTAAGCAATTGTCTTAGTCAACATCTTATTAAGTTCACAGATGAACTTTTAGACTGGAACATTTATGTATACAAAACTGGATTGTTGTTATCTCTAGGCCCAAGAATCACAAATTTTATTCTCTGCTTTCTGAGTTAAGGAGAACATCAAAGCATAGTTTTTATGAAGAGGAATTTGGCATCAGGAGGAAGACTCATCAACAACTTGCATTAGGCAGATGACACTACCTTGCTTGCCAAAACTGAGGAGGCTCTTTTGCTGCAGAAAGTCAAGGACTGCAGCCTTCAATAAGGATTGAAGCTCAACATGAAGAAAACAAAGATTCCCACCACTGGGCTGCTTGGCAGTATGGTGATAGATGGTAAAGAGATTGAGATTGTTAACAGCTTCGGCTTACTTGGTTTCAAAATCAACAGTCTTGGTACCAGCAGCCAGGAAATCAAAAGACAAATTGCATTGGGAAAAATGGATGTCAGGGACCTCCCAGAGTACTGAAAAGCAACAATGCCAGTCTGGAGACTAAGGTGCACCTGATCCAGGCCATGGTCTTTGCAATTACTTACTATGCATCAGAAAGCTGGATGGCGACTGAGGATGACAGAAGAAGAATCAAAATGCCTTTGAGTTGTGCTGCTGGAGAAGCATATTGAATAATACATCATGGACTGCTAGGAGAACAAATGGGTTTATTCTGGAGACAGTGAAATCAGGCTACTCCTTCAAGGCAAGGATTTTGAAGCTCTGTCTGACATACTTTGGGAATGTTGCAAGGAAGGACCAGTCCTTGAAGTCTTTTAAAGAAGGATATCATACTTGAAAGGGTAGAGGGACAGCACAAGAGGAGGTGACCCTGGATGAAATGAATTGACTCAGTGACTTGGATAATGGGGGTAGGTGTGTTAGAGACAATGAAGTTGGCTCAAGATTGAGCAGGGTTCAAAGCTATTGTACATAAGATCACTATGAGTTGCAAGCAACATAACACATAACAACAAACAACAACACACTTAAAGGAAATATACTTAGTGATCTTCTGTTCAATGTAATATTATAGAAAGCTCTCCATAGTGGATGTGTATAACCTTTCTACTCAGAGTAACTCAATGGACTTTACATTGTTCATCTATTTGAACTATAACCTATTGCTATCTCGTTCATCCGACTCGTAGATCCTATAAGACTCAGTAGTACCACCCCCTAGGTACAGCTGAGGATAGGAAAGGGGACATAAAGTTGCATGTATAAAATCTTTCACAGACAAAGGGGACATCTTATACTTTCTATCTCCTTTCTTTCTCAGAAGCTGCTTCAAGCAGGGAGCCAGTGACTGAAAAGTAAAGCATTTGTTTTCAGCGGACAAGTCCATTTCATCATTTAGCAAGGTGCGTGTGTCTGACAGATTCGCCCCAATAAGCCTCTGCCATGGGAGAAAGTTTACGAGACCTCATTTCCAAGTTCCAGTTACACAGCACTCGCAGCTTTCCCCAGGAGAGCCTGTGGAAGCGACTGTCTTATTTACAAATTATCTTTCCTCCCTGTATTCCTGACTACACTGTGTGCAAACATTTTTCTAGGTTGATCCAAGCAGTGAACACACACACACACACACACACACACACACACACACACACTCAGTCACTCACTCACTTCAGTGGAGAAATACAGCCCAGGTATTAAACACACATCACACCCTCCAGACCATCAGGCGTATGAACAAAGGCACGTGCAGCAGCCCCCAATCGCCAAAGTGTTAAAATCATTTAATTGGGTATTTCATGGCACATTTTGCATTATTATGGCTCCCTTCGGATGCAACAAATGATTTGCTTCAGTAATATGGAGTCCCAAGTAGTGGCATTACGTGATTAAGTAAGAGAGAACATCAACCATTAAATTCAACTCAGTCATGCTTATATCCATCTTATTACTTTTTTATAATTTAAATTTTCCTGCCAGTATATATTCACCTGAGACCATTCTTAAGTAATCTGTTTATGAGAGTTTCTCTTCTTACTCTTCATCCAATTACTACCCCATCTTGAGTTCCAGAACTGCAATTTGATTCTCCTTTGTTAAGTGAAGGACCATTATGTTATAAGGCACGTGAATGCTGTCCCAATTTCCGTTTATTTATAGTGGCACTCCAAAATATTTCAAATGGCTTGTTTTGTGAGCCTCATATGACGTCTCCATTTTATTAGACAAGAACGCTTGATTAGAACTTGCATCATCATTGAGCAATAGTGTTAATTAACCTCTCTACCCACTCAGCTTACTGGTGGATTTGAGGTTAAAATAAAATATGATGAGAAGCTCGAGAACAAGTTATCAGAGACCTGGGAGTAAAGCCCAACACCATAACGTTCATAAGAGACGAAGTGAAATCAAGCTTAGAAGCGCTAGTCCAAGGTAAAAAGAGACTGCCAAATACAGCGAGAAATGCACAATCTGAAGAGGATAAAATTGATGCATGGGACCTTCTACAAATTAAATCCATGTGTGCATAAAAAACTTTTTCCAATAGGGTGAAAAGAAAACCTACAGACTGGGAACAAACATTTGGCAATACCATCTCAGACAAGAGTCTTATAACAAAAATTTACAGAATACTCCTGGGCCTCCACAAGACTGATAACCCAATTACAAAATGGGTAAAAGACATGGAAAGATTTTTTTTTCAGCCAGAGGACATATGTCAATGTCTGGAGACATTGTACATTATCCGGCTGGTGGCAAGAGTGTGCTATTGACATCTGGAGACCACGGATGTTCCTCAACGTCCTACAACACACAGAACAGCCCTACCCCAAGAAAAGAATTATCAGACCCAAGAGGTCAATAGCGACCAGGGTAAAACCTCTCATGCTAGAGAGTAAATTAAAAACTCTCCTGAAATATCAAGACCTCTCACTTCTTACGTTGTTGTCAGGAAAAGTGCATCCATGTTTGTCTTGAGTCATTTATTCAACCATTTATTCATTCAAAGAAGTTCCACTAAGCACCATTCAAAATGCATGGCTTTCAAGTCAGAGCCAGCTCACAGCTGACCCTCCAGTGGGTTTCCAAAGGCTGCAATAGCCCAAGAAGAAGCTGACTGTCTTTCCCCCAAGAGCAGCTGGTGGATTCGAACCAAATACCTTTGGATTTTGGAAGCACAACTTCGTACTCACTAGACAACTGAAACTCTGTAAGCATCTACTCTATGTAAGAAACAAAGGATGGCGGGAATGCTGGTGGCACAGTGGTTAAGTTCTTTACTACAACTTCCTCCAGGTCCTCAGGAGAAAGCTAGGAGGTGGCATTTGGTCTCTGTAATGATTTCAGCCTCGGAAATCATATGAGGTACTTTTATGCTGTCCTATCATGTTGCTGTGAGTTACAATCAACAAGATGTTCAATTTCGTTTTGCTTTATGCTTCGTCAAATAACGTCATAATTATTCAAAATACAGATAATTAGTACAAATGTTCTGCTTTCTGTAGAATTCACAGAGACACTATACCAAAGTGAACTGACCTGTGTTAAAAACTTTCAGTTGGTATATGATAAAAACAAACAAACAAAAATCCACAAAGAACATCTAATTGGACTTAAGGCTTTGGGAAAACATAGTTCCAGAATAAAGCTGAGATATTTCAGTAGATGAATGCATTGATGAAACACCATTTGTCTATGCCGAGAAATTTAGACTATAGCTACCTGGCCAATTGAGTAGGAGAGATTCTTATTTGTGCTTATTCCAAAGGATGGAGAAATCAATCAACATCATTAATTATCATACATTAGTAAATTTTTATTGATGGTAATTAAAAATAGCTGGAGCAGTATATCACGGGAAATTTCCATAAATGTAAACCTGTTTCAAGAGAACATGAAATGAGGGGTATCACTGCTGATGTTAAATAGATCTTGGCTAAAAGCACAAAGTGCCAGAAAGATGTCTTCCTATGTTTTATAGATTTTGTGGAGGCATTCAGCTATGTGACTAAAAATTATGGATAGCATTGCAAAGGATGGGGACTCCAGAATATTTAATTATGCTCTTGTGGAAATTGAACATAGATCAAGATGGGGTCATTTGAACAGAACACGGGGAAACTACATGGCTTAAAATTAGAAAAGGTATGTATCAAGGTTTTGTCATTTCCCCATATTTCATAACTATGCTGAGCAAGTAATCTGAGAGGTTGGAGTACATGAAGATGAGTGGACTATAAAGACCGGAGGAAGACTATGATATGCTGAGAGTGCCACCTTACTTACACAGAACAAAGAGTACCTAAAGCACTTACTGATGTTGGTCAAAGGCCTCCAGGATGGATTATACTTGAAATGTCCAGAGAACAAACATTCTTATAATTGGACCAATAAGGAAACTTATGATACATGGAGAAAACATTGAAGCTTCCAAGGGTTTCATTTTCTCAGATTCAGAGTGAACATCCACAGAACCAGTAGAAAAGGAACCAGAAGATGAATCAGATCTGGTCGAGTCGGCTAGCTACAAAGCATCACTTTAAAGTGTGAAAAGAAAGAGGTCCTATTTTCAGGAACCATGTGTACCTAATCCTTGCCATAGTATTTTCAGTCACTTCATTTGTGTGGCAAAATTGAACAATGAATAAGGAAGATCAAAGTAGATGAATGTGAATTTTGATGTTTGGAAAAAAAATAGTGAACAATGCTAGTCATTAACAGAAGGATGGGAGGGGGGAAAATCTGTCTAGGAGGAAGTACAGAGAAAATAGTCCTTAGAGAAAAGGATTTCATGTCTTTACCTCTTGAACTTGGCCAAGTCATCAAGAGGGGCCACTTCTAGGAGAAGGATGTCATGTTTGGTAGGAGGTCAGTGGAAAAGAGGAAGACCTTCAAGGAAGTAGATTGACAGACTTGTTGTTCTTAAAAGCTGTCAAGTCGTAGATGACTCATAGTGACCTTATGAAAGAAAGACCTGATCACTTGTATAACTTTCATCATTTCTCCACATTCATAGAGTTTTCAAGACAAGCTATTTAGGAAGTGGATGCTGCTCTTGCTTCCAAGCTTGTTTTAATCAGGGAGCTCCACCAAACACTGCCCACCATGGGTAACCATTCTCGCATTTGACACATTAGTGCCACAGTGTTCAGCTTCACAGCAACCATGAGTTACCTCTGTACAGCAAATGGACAGACCAGTGCTATACTACCTAGAAGAATGTTTGACGAAAAACAATTAAAACCAAGCCTGAGGGCCACAGATTAAAATCTTCCACCTTTGGCTTGGTAGGATCACTTTCTGACCACTAGGCCAACAGAGCTTTCTCTATGTTATTATTCTTGTTAGGTGACTCATAGCAACCCTATGAATGAAAGACCTGAACACTTTTATAACTTTCATCTTTTCTCCAAGGTCATAGAGTTTCCAACTAGGACTGCACATTGTTTCAGTCCTTAGTTCATAGGATCACTGTTAGTGCATTTTGGATACTTATCAATTGATTATTAGATAGAATGTGTTTTCTTCTGGTTTATTGTCTGATATTTTGGTAAGGATTTTTGAGTCTAAATTTATGAAGGAAATTTGGTCCATAGCTTTTGTTTGTTGTGATATCTTTGTCAGTATCAAGGTCGTTCTGATCTCAGAAGGAATTGACAAGCATACGTCTCCTTCCATTCTTTTCTGGAAATTTTTTTAATTGTTTTCCTTCTTTAAATATTTTCTGAAGGTCACCAGTGCAGCAATGGAGTCTGGACTGCTCTCTGTAGCAAAGTTTTACATTACTAATTCAATTTTTTGTTACAGCTGTATTCAGGTTTTCTTTCTTCATGATTTATGTTACGTCTTTTCTAGGAATTTGTGCATTTCCTCTAAGCTGGTTTGTTAGTATTAAGTTATTTATAATATTCCCTTATAGTAATTTAATTTCAACAGCATTGACAAAGAGCATCTCACAAGCCAAGGTGATAGTCTCCATGGAGGCCTATCATATTTTAGACAAATTGAATTGTGTTTGTTTGTTTGTTTCAGAACGTGGCATCCTGAGGATTGTTCCCGAACCAGCAAAGCTTAGTTCTCAGGCAATGATTGGAATGAGGTAGTATTCCAACTTCTCAGTAAATCTACCAACCTCTGCTGTGGATAGAAGACAGAAGGAAGAATTCAAGTTCTGGGTCATTCTAAGTATATACAGCCATTTGCTATCTACTGGTTTCTTTCCTGCCTTCCCTGCATACATGAGAAATTTCAAGGTTGGCTAAGACTACGGAAACGGCTCAGGCTGTCTCTAGTCTACTGTTCCCGTGCATGGTCTAAGTCAATAATAATAATAAGCTTGTCTCAGCCATGACAGAAACACAGGTTAATAGAGAAATTGACTCTCTGCAGTTGGCCACCAAGATCATCAATTTCACCAGCTGTGCATTGTTACTCTTGAGCCCCAAGTCAAGGCATACTCTGTTAACTGAGGCAACACAACCCACCCACAATGGGAACCACCCCAGGCCAGAATGCCTCAAACTCCTGCGGTGAGTGCCTGAATTTCAGCAGTTACTCAAGAATACACACTGCCTTTGGAGTCTCAGCACCTTAGGCCACCAGAAGGTGGGTGACGTGCTGATCTTCTTTTATTTTTTTTTTGGCTGTGGATGCCCTTCAAGGGCTGCCTTCTTGGCTTTTAATGCCTTTGTTTCAGCTTCACTTTTGGAAGGGGCAGGGGCCTCCTTCTTCGCTTTCAGCACCATCTTCATAGAAAGCCTACGTTCAACTTGCTCCTGACTATGATGCTTTCGATGTTGCCAACAAAATTGGGATCATCTAAACTGAGTCCAGCTGGGTAATTCTAAATACAAATTTTTTTCACCATAAAAAAAAAAAAGAATATACACGCTTCTCAGATGGTTTTAGACAGTTGGTTTCCAAAGCCCTGAAGTTGTTACTTTTGTCAATTTTGTGCAACTTTATACATGCCTTTTCAGAGAAAAAAAATTGCTAACCTCTTTACTCAGTCAGACCTGGCAGTGTGACCAATAACTCAATTTTAAAATCACATGGCTGTAAATAGCATGTAGTGGCAAAATGATCTGCAAGGCCATCATGCCTGGTGGTTGATGCCATGACAGATGAACCCATCAATTGGGACAGAAAGGGACAGGTGAAAACGGCTGATGGCATGCACACTGCCGGCAGTCCCCGGCATAATTTACTATTTGCAGGGTTGTTCTAAGTCTTTTATATCTCTTACCAGGTGAAAACTGTTCTACAGCGTTGAATTGCAAGTCTAACTGTAGACATATCTATATACAGTTTGTGAGAGAAAATAAAGTCATGTATCGCATGTGTAATGTATATACAAATATACCCGTGTGTACATATATATACATACACTCATATTTCTAGATCTCAGAATATATAGATAGCTAAACCATGCATGTTAAAACAGATTTCCTTCTCCTTTCACTCTCATCACGGATAGTTTTAGTTAATCTACATAAAAGCCAGATTTATTGCTCATTCAATATTGGCCAAATCCTAGAAATCCCTGGTATTCTTTCTTTTATAGAAAGGCCGTTCCAAGAATCCTATCTTCTCTCAGGCAGAAAAGCATGTTAAAAAGAAGAAAATGTTAATGTGAGCCTAGTTCCTCAGAAATCAAGTGCAAAACCTTATTATTAAGTATGAAGGTGATTTTCAAAGTGACACCAACCGCGTTTAATTAGCCAAAACAATATGATTAGCTGACAGTATTGCTTTGAAAGTAAAAGAGGTTAATCTCATAAGTTAACACCCCGGCACAGAGCAGTAGAACTTTAAACTTGCAGAATAGTGGGTTCAGCACAGATTATTCACACTGGATCATGAGTAAAAGTGGACTGCAACTCTCCAATGGGTGTATGTAGGCATATTTGTAAAACCCTTTACCTAAGAGCTTTTCCTCACGGTCATTTACCACCTTTCACCGCACTCTCAATGCAGGGTGAGTCTGGTCACTCTGGCATGACCGTAAACCATTAGGTCGATGGGGAGAGAGGCTGACCTGAGAGGTGCCAGAAATGACCTTTCACAAGAACACTGATAAGGAAATAAAAAACAGCTGGAGTGAGGGCAGCACTGTTTCATTTGCCATCCATCTCAGAAATTTGGAGGTCCTTTCAGTTGAGGCAAAAAAAAAAAAAAAGTACCCATAAGTAAAAGCCGAACACTGTGGCACTGATGTGTCAAATGTGAGAACAGTTACCCATGGTGGACAGTGTTTGATGGAGCTCCCCGGTTAAAACAAGTTTGAAAGCAGGAGTGGCATCCACTTCCATAATAGCTTGACTCCGGAAACCCTATGAACTTGGAGAGAGGATGAAAGTTATACAGGAAGTGTCCAGGACTTTCATTCATAGGGTCACTATGAGTCGCCTGCAACTCAACAGCACTTAACACCACCACCACCAACAGCATAAACAGAGAGACAGCAGTTGGCCTAGTGGACAGAAAGTCATGCTACCGAGCCAAAAGTGGGTGACTCTACTCCACGGCCCTCAGGCCTGCCTTTCATTGTTTTTGGTGAAACGTTCTTCTAGGTCGTAACCCTGTTATGTCCACTTGCTGTACAGAGGTAACTCATGGTTGCTGTGAAGCTGAACACTGTGACACTGATGAGTCAAATGTGATAATGGTCACCCGTGGTGGACAGTGTTTGGTGGAGCTCCCCAATTAAAACAAGCTTGGAAGCAGGAGTGACATCCACTTCTAAAATAGCTTGCTTCCGGAAACCCTATGAACTTGGAGAAAGGATGAAAGTTATACTGGTGTCCAGGACTTTCGTTCATAGGGTCGCTATGAGTCGCCTGCGACTCGACGGAACTTAACAAGAACAACCCTAAATAAATGCGCATGAGCAATGCCACAGAAGCTGCCACTTTCTGGGTGCTCACCTGGCCCTTGGCACCGCACCACAGTGTGGCATGAATTTGAGCTTCCCTTTTATGGTCCAACATGCTGAAAGGGCCACTGCTCTACAGATCAACTTGCAGTCACTTTGTTCTCTCTCACTCATCTTCACTGGACCACGTTTTCCCTGGATGGTGCAATAGTCACACACTCAGCTGCTAACGGTAATGTCCTAAGTGGCTGGTGTCTACCCAGAGGCTCCTCAAGAGGAAGGTCTGGGCCTCTACGTCCCAAAAGGCCGTTGAAAATCCTGGGGTGCACAGTTCTAGTTTGACAAGCCTGGGCTGGCCCTCAATTAAGGTCAGCTCAATTGCTTGACCAGTTAGTTAGTTAGCATTTAAACTTGATACCAACTTGTGATGGAGTTCTTAGTAATTTCCCTGTTCTATGGATGAGGAACAAGAAGTCGGAGATAAGGAGTCACAGGCCGGAGGCCAATCAGCTTTGAATGAAGTGATTCTGCTCTCTGCATTCCTGCCTTCCTCACAGAATTAACTGCTTAAGTTTTTCTACTGGAAAACAGCTCCTGGAGCCTGACTCTGATCCAGGCCAGCTGTAATGTATAACAGAGTCGTAAAGGGGCTGCCACGAACATTGGAAATGATATGAAAAGAAAACCAACGTGCCATCTTTAGGAGTCTGAAGTGAAAATAAGGAAATGTGGTAAGAGACTGGCAAGACATTGGGGGAAAATACTGAGTTTTAGCAAATTCTAACTCATAGCCAAGTCCAGATAGTAACACTGGCTTCGTTCACTTACTCCTGCTTTCATTCATCTGCTTAAATGTGTGTGGACTAAAGCCTCGATGGAGGAATTTTGCTCCACCCCTGAATACAGAGCTGGCAACGTAATGCGACAGCTTGTCTCCAACCTCAGTAAAGGGAGGGCTCATTGTAAGTTGGGAAGCTAGTAATGAACCGAGGGGCTCGGGGTGGGTGTGTGACCAAATCCACCAGCTGCTCCACGGGAGAAAGATGAGTATAATCTGCGTGATTTGCAGCCTCAGAAAGTCACTGGAGGGTCAGCTAGGAGTCAGTTCCAACTTAACGGCGATGAGTTGAGTCTGTGAGAATAATTGATCAGACAGAAACAATGTCATCGTAAATACTGACGAGAAAATCCCAGAATCTTCCGTGAATACAGGGAAAGGACTGAAGTCCCACGCCCATGTTGCACCTTCAGGAGATTTTTGGAAACTCTGTATAGACAAAGACTGGAGGATCTATCCAGGGGGACAGGGTTGGTCAATGTTCCAGGAGAAGAGAAATTTAGGAAAGAGACATGTCGTGAGTAAATCCATCAAGTCAACAGGAGCCACGATTAGTTAAGACGCTAGAAGGGCTATGATGTAACCTGTGGTTAGCATGTCAGTCCGTGGCAGGACTAAGAGCAGACCAGACAAAACGGGAACAATTGTTAGAGCAATGGAAAGCAACGTTCCAGTGTGTGTCCCAGATGAGGCCCGGGCTTGGGACATTGCACAAGGGACAGAAGGAACAAGTAAAACCAGCCAGTGGCTCAAGTAGTCTTCAGGTGAAGAATGATTATTTATTTTTTTTTTTTTTAAAGAGTTAAAAAGACTCGGGAGATTGTCATACACTCTGTCCTAACTGTAGCCTGACTTCTGGCATGTTCTTCTGTATCATGGCTTCTTGTGCCACACAGTGGTGTGGACCTTTATTTTGCACATAAACCAACTAATTAAAGAGACAGAATTACCAGAGGTGGCATTTAATCTTGTTTAGTTTCACAGCCCCGAGCCCCTTCTTGTTTGAAGAACAGTGACGACCCTCCTGGAATGAGAAGATGCCATGATTCAGCTCATGGGAATGGAGGAATGGACAACCTGGGGCCAAGGCTTGTTTCTAAGGACCCAAGCATTCAGAAAGCTCCAGCTGCCAGGCAATTTGGAAAAGGAACAGCTTCGGCTGTAACATAAAACAGGAAGAAAGATCACCACTGTAAAAGGACTGCCTTGAGAACTGAGGGTGGGTTGAAACTCATTTATGGCTGCCATAAACTCAGCCCGCTTGCCGGATGAATTCATCTGTTCTGTGCTCGATGGTCAGTGTAACTTCCTGCATGAAAGCGACGGCGAACTCACTGTCTGGAATATGATGCCTCCTCTCGCCTCTTGGACTTGCTGAAGTCGATCTAACTGTAGGGTCTCTGTTCAAGCAACACACACACACACACACACACACACACACACACATCTGTATCTATCTGTCTATGTTGTTATTGATTGCCTTCAAGTCTAGCATGACCCATACTGACCCTATGAACAAAAGACCTGAAGCCTTTCCATAACTATCAACATTTATCAAGTTCAGAAGGTCTGGGGGCATATTGCTTAGGAAGAGGATGCCACTCCTCTCTCATACTCTGGGCATGTTGCCAGGAGGGACTTGTCCTTGGAGAAGGACATCATGCATGGAAGGGTAGAGGGTCAGTGCAGGAGAAGACGACTCAGATGAGATGGATTGACACAGTGACTGTGGTAATAGAGTGTCAGAGATGGTGAGACTGGCTCAGGATAGGGCAGAGTTCAGAGCCACTGTTCATAGGGTCCCTAGGAGTTGCAGTCACAGCACATATCTATCTAATCTCTCTCCCTACCTATCTAGTCCCTGTAACCTTTTTAGTCTCTCCCAAGCCTATCAATAACTCCCTAGCATCAGCCTCTCCCTCCCTTGCACCAGCCATCTTTAATTCCAAAAACATCATTAGCCATGTCACTGGATAGAAGCTACTGGAGTAGGAGTCAGGCTCTGGTCACTGTGGACCATCCAGAGCTGTGTGGTGCTGCCTTTGGGTCATCTCCAATTCTTGGTGACCTCAGGACAATGGAACAGAATGCTGCTTGGGCCTGCACTATCCACGTGACCGTTTCTGGATTAAACAATGTCCATAAAGTTGCATTTGGTTGACATTTAGAAACAGAGCACTTTTAATTACTGTGCCCTTCAAGGATTTAAATAGCTACTTCTAGATTGAATAAAGTTGAAATCCCAACTTAAAAGCAATCATTTCCTTTCCACCAACAATTTGCCAGTCACTCTGCCAGAATTTTCTCATGTAAGCCCTACAGCAGCCCAATCACCATTTGGAAAATGAGGAAACCCAGGCTCAGAGAGAAAAAGGGCTTGCCCAGGGCACGTGAAGGAGCAGCGATGAAACACAATTGAAGGAGGTCGTATGATTCCCGTCCAGCGTCTTCCCCACTGTTCACGATTCCACATCAGCTGATCGCGTGTTAGCAGGATCGTCAAGCTTCATCAATCCAACTAATTCCTCAGATTTGCTTTATCCTGAACTATGAATCCTAACACTATTGTCTAAATTCTATATAATGTTAAAACTAAATGTGCTCATGTTCACTTGCTCACTCCTGAGGAGTCAGAATCTACTCTTAGCTGACCCACCAGCAGGTTTTTCAGAGACTATAAGGAACATGAAAGCAGTAGGTAGATTTGGGGTTAGATAGCGTCCCACAGCCTAGGCCACCAGAGCATGTGTGACGTGATTCAAGAAAGAAGAGAATAACTGTTTTGGAAAAGAATACATGGAATAGGAATGATTGTCTGAAAAGAAATTAAAAATAAACAAACAAACACAAAGAGTGCCTGGAATGACCCACTGTGATCTAGTGACTCTCTCCTTATCACAAATTCTTATACTTATGTCAACAAATATATAAATGGTAGGTGTCAAATTTTATCATCTGGGGAGTTGGAAATATTCAAAAGCAAAGAAGAAAGAGAGAAAATGGAAATCATCATGAAATCAGGAATGAAAGAGCTGATGGAAATGACACACAAAAAGAACACCTCTGCTGTTACGTGATATCTTGTCACTTATCAAAACATCAAGGGCCAGTTGTATAAACACATCTTTCACACTCTCACTCTGGGCATATCTCACACTCTAACAACACTCTGAAGCTGTGTTGTAGAGGAAAACAATTGCAATTTAAAATAAAGACATCTCCTAGGTGCTCTCCCATAGACGAGGGCAGACCTTGATCCTGTGAAGGGCAACTGCATGTTCCTCAAGGAAGTTTCCTGAATGGCAGGAAAGATCAAAGTCCCAAATCTGGGACATAACTGGAATCGAATGAGAGGACCTAGTTAAAAAAAGAAGCAGAAGCAGGAGGAGGAGCAGGAGCAGAAGCAGAAGCAGAAGCAGAAGCAGCAGCAGAAGCAGCAGAAGCAGGAGCAGGATCAGGATCAGCAGAAGCAGAAGCAGGAGCAGAAGAAGCAGAAGAAGAAGAAGAAGGAATGAATGAGTTGTACAGTGAGGAGACTGGATTCAGACTTAAATAGATGAACTGGAAAAATGGAAGGATATCCAGGCAACAGCCTGTCTTATGGGATTCGTGGATGTGCAGATGGAATCAAATAGTAAGAAGATGCAGGGTACCAAAATTCTGCCTGATTTGAAAAGCTCCTTGAAATATGAGTGGTCAAGAGAACAGACACCCCCCCCCTCTCGCCCCCGTAAGTTCTGGGAAGTCTGAGGAGGCAGCTGGGAGGTGGATTTGAGGTCATTTAGGAGGCTGGCAAGCTTAGGGATGATCCCTACATCCACGCATACATAAGCCAGCTGGCTCCTGGGGTGAACATCGAGTGAAAGGACAAATGGAGATCTAAATGACACGCACCCGGCAGATGAAGGTGGCATTGCTGGGTAAATGCCACACTCGGGCTAAGAGTCACTTCTAAGTAGCGTTTAAAGCTCCTGTTAGTTTCTTCTTCAAAATAAAGCCCAAGCTCTTCTCAGCTCTTCCCCCCCCCCCCCCCGGAGCTATTTGGGTGGTAGATAGTCTACATTCCAATAGCAGCAAAAGCTATTGATTGATTTTTATTAAGTGTCCATATGCTCCCAACCCTGGACAAAAGATTCTGCTTCACTTGCAAGCGTGTACACTCGCCGAGAATATCAATATTCACGCAAATTCCAATCGATTGTCCCAAAGAGTTCCTTGAAGGGCTCAGAGGGAAACTCTGAGGATGCAAGACGTAAGAGACGGTCAACACAAGACTTTACATAGCCAAGTAGTTCAGCAATTTGTTTTGCAAAGAATATTGAAGAGAAGTAAATGCTAACATCTACAGAAATATTTCACAAAATAAAGGAACTCGGGTGGCCTAGTGGCAAGAAGCTGCACTGCAACTCCAAGGGCACAAGGTTCGAGGCCACCAGGTGCTCCATGGGAGAAGGATGAGCCATCTCCTCCTGTGCAATTAACTGCCTCTACTGGTAGGTTCCAATTCAATGGGTCACCAGCACCAGCACCACCACCATCACCACTACCACCACCACCACCACAAGAAGGAGGCAGGCTAACAAGCAGTAGCTTGACTTCTGATGTCTCTGGTTTTTGCAAAGGCTAGAAATAGGTTTACAAATTTAACATTTCCTCCATTTAGAGCTTTTCCTTTTTAAAACAAACATTTGGAACATGAAAATATTGACACTGTAGTTCCCCCATAAGGTAAGGCTAACCTAGCCTTTCTGACACTATCAACGTTTTACAATATGAAGGGGGGACAAGTGGTGGGGTACCAAGACATGGCAGGTGGGAAACTTCTGCTCTCCATGCTCACTGACTATGAGGGGGTTTGTGATATCAAGATAGAAAGAGGAAAAAAAAGAACAACAATACTTCAATTCAAAGATTGGTTCCTGAACTGTAAGTCATTTCTAGGAATAACTTCCCATTAATCCCAGGAAACATTTATATCTATGAAGTTTGAACAGCTCTTCCATCAATTTATTGGGGCTTTATAATAAGGGAGCTGTCATTTTCCAACAAGCAAACGACATGCCCATTGATTCCATTTCTCTTTCTGGCACATGAGGAAATGGTGAGTAATGCTCCTGTCCCGTGGGAATGAATCAACGTGGCAGGAACACACCCGAGCGAGCTTTACAAAGGAGGACCCCGGTGTCCAGCCTGTCATCCTCTTCTCCAGCAGCTGATCAATGACAGTATGTAAATGTGCATCAGCATTGACACACCCCGTCTGCGACATTACAGGAGCCCCTCCCTCCAGGGCCCCTTTGTGAATCCTTGACAGAGCGGCTTGATGTACAGTCTCCCAGCCGCTGTCTCCATCTCATTAGAGGACAATCCGCTGCTCAAATCTTAATGGACTTTACAAATTGGCCATCCTTCCTCTGGTGTGAGATTATTATCATTTTATTATTCATTCCAGGAATTAGTTGCCAAAAAGTGACAACATGATCAGTGCTGCTGACAGATACAAGGGACATCTACTGTGACATCTTAGGAAGGGGACCATCTGAAGTCCTGTTTGATCTTTAATTAGGGAGAAATGACTGGCCACACGTCAGCAGGAGAAATGTGAGCTGCAGCACGGGTGCCCTTCTCCTCTGAGAAGCCTTCAGCACCTTATCCTCACGCCCCAGCCCACCACCCTGCGCTAAAGGCAGAACAAATAAACCTACACTGACTCCTGCAAAACAAAGCCTGAGCCTTGAGCCTCGCCGGCTGCAAGGAGCAAGGCAATGTTAGTCACCCTCGACTTCCACACCTGCAGGAGAGCCAGACGCAAAGCTTAGAAGCAACATCAGCATTGTAGGCAGGTCATCGCTTCCCCTCCTCATAAGCAAAATGACAGGAACCAGAGCATAAATCAGTAAGACTTTTCCAGTTTCAAAATTCTATGCGCAGCCGACATCATAGGCTGTCGACACAGCTATTATTAACTACTCCCTTTTGTATTTCAGGTAAAGCTCACTTCTCACAACTCCAGGTGCCCAGGGCATCAGTTGTCCTGACTCATGGCGGTGCCGTGCGTGTCAGTACATCTGTGCGCCACAGGACAGTCACTGGGTGGTCTCTGGAAGTGGATCACCAGACCTTTCTTCTAAAGTGTTCCCAAGTGGACTTGAACTTCCAAACTTTTGATTGGTAAGTGAGGAAGTTAATAATTTGCCCCTACACAGGCACGCTTCAATATAGACTGAAATTGTCACACACTTTTCAGGTGAACAAGTGATACAGCTCCACCACCAAAGCACAAGTTGCCTTCAGCAAGAACGGATACAGAGAGAGGAGAACATTTAATGAACATTCAGCCCTGCCTCCTTGCTCCCAGTTTTGGAAACTAACAATTTAGGATGTGTGCATGGAGCTGTAGAATTAGGAGACAGACAAAGGTATGAACAAACAGAGGATGAGGGATGTCTCCTCCTCCTTTTAACTTAGAATGTGGCCACCTTCAGAAATGAGCTTGGCCAGTGGAGAAGCCGCCATGTAAGCAGAGTAAGATGTTGTCAGCAACAGTGCTTCTTTCAGGGACATGGACCAACCGCAGGGTTCCCTAACTCTCAGATTCTTGCTATGAGGAGACAAATGAAATAAAACCAGTTGCGGGTGAGATTTTGTTTCTCGCAGCCAAAAGCATCCTCAGCCATTAGCTTAGATCACCTTGGTGCTTTCTCTTGTTTCCCTGCCCTGTATTTCATGCCACTGGTGACGGTCTGTTTACAATGGTGGAGAGAACAGTCCCGGGAGGAGGGACCCCATGACTACTTGAGGGAAACATCAGTCCTTCCTAGATACAACCCGTCTTGGGTCAGCTATAGGACATTACTTTCTCATTGATGATTAGTTTCAGCTCTGTGGTCTTACACAAGCCCGCTCAGTGACTTAGAATCTCCTGTCAAAATGTATTCCTTTGTCAATTATAGTGCACTCTTTAAAAACATTCCAGAAACTATCTATAGAAGGAGTGTTTCTTGAAGGCCAAGATGATAAGCTTCGTCTCGCATACTTCGGACAAGTTGTTAGGAAGGGCTGGTTCTGGGCTCTAGTGTGTAAGAGACTGAGAGGATGGCACAGGATAGGACAGGGTTCAGATGAGTTGTTCACAGGGTCACTGTGGGTCATACATGACTTGATGACACCTAAAAACAACATCTTTACGAATTATGCTAGCCCTTAACAGACACCAAAGTTTTACAAAATGTAATTAGAAAAAAGATATAAATATAGAGAGTCTGAAGTCTACAGGAGGGGAAAAAATAATTAACCATCTTACCATCTCCAAGAATCTAGCGTGAGACCCAAACATGTGAGATTGTTAAAATTAAAGCAGCTCCTTCGTGGTTGGAAAACAGAAATCAGGGCTTCTTACAGGTTTCTTGTTGTTGTTAGGTGCCACTGCTATAAATAAACTTTTCTCCACATGGACCACCACCAATTTTGATAGATCAAAGAGACTACTATGTTGTGATATCAATGCAGTTTTCCAGTTATCACTCGTTCTGATTGCAGGGTGGTCTCTGTGGCAGATGGGGTCCCTGGGTTGTCTCTGAGGACTGAGGGCGGGGGGGCGTTGGAGCTGAATTTATGGTCACCGGCAACTCTGCTCCCTACCAGTGCTGTGGAGGCTGGAAGCAAATGTCGCTATGACAACCATTTATGTGGCTAAAATGGAAACGCAAGATTTGATGGGAGAAAAAAAATGCATTCACCTATAACTCTAAAATATAGGGTAAATTTTATGTTGTTGGTTTTTTAAAAGGCTAAGCCCAGAACTTGCCCCCTCCTCTCCCCCAACCCTTGCCCCCAAGATGTGCATATGAATAAAAGGGATCATAATGAAACCATGAATAATAAGTAAAACATTTCAGAAATAATACCATGGGGCTTCCAAATACTTGAATTCACGTCCACAAGCAACAAACTAGCTGTCCGTTGTAGACAGCATATTTCTTCTTTCCCACGGTGCTGTCAGTTCACCCCCATTTGAAACATATGCACCCAAAACCCTGCAAGCCAAATATTCAAAGTGTCTCAACGCTCTCTTAGAACAATAGGTAGAATGAGCAATGAGGTATTCCCGTTGGTTCTGAGCCAAGTTCTCTAATGACAACCCAAACAGCCTGTGGGAGCTGACGTCTCAGAAGCCAGTTGCCAGTCAAGCTCATTGTCCTAGAAATTCAGAGATGTGACACTGAGGCAGACAAGCCTGGAAGGAAAAGCAGGGGTTTATGTACAGCGCTTTCCACTCGCTTGGCCTGACTTCCAAAGGCCCAAGATGTCAGAAAGAAGCTGGCCTTCCACATGCAAACCCTACGACACCATTCCACTAAGTTATTGAGGCAGCTTTGAATGTCTCCTGAGTAATGTATTGTGACCTAACAGAGCTCAACACATTTGCCTGTTCAAGGACTTTAAACCGTGTAGGACCACGTCTTCATTTGAAAATGTAAAGACTTACGTTTGTCATTTCACGTCTGCAGCGGCTCCACTCCACGAGTACATGCCACCTCATCGTCGCAGCTTCTCGGCGTCACAGCCTCTTACATCAGGCAAGCACAGCAATCACACCAGGCTTATAGGAGTGAAGGGAAGAGGTAGGGATTATTAGCACTCAGAAGCTTGGAGAAGGTGGTCCACAGAGAGCACACGTGGGCCTCTCATCTAGTAGCTCATCTAGTTCTGCCAATCATCCCTGGAGCGGTTACTCCATGGGCCAGGACACAAACCTCTACGGAGGAGACTCTGCCCAGTTGGGACCAATATGTCTGAATAGGTCATAATGAGGCTGGTTCTGTGAGTGATAGGGAACCTCTAGATGGATTCTTCAAGTATGGCTAATGGTGAAGGAACATTCCTGGGCAATTTTCAAAGAATAAGCATCCTGTTGGTAAGGCCTCACAGCAAACATCAAAAACTGCTGTGTGGTTTGCAGAATCCCAGGCCCAGCATCACAAAGCAGAGGACACTGTCCTTAAGGGCTGTTGGGTCAACTACGCTTCCTAGTGACTCTATGAAGAGCAGATCAGAACCTCGCCGTACCCTGAAGCACAGGCAGCAGCTCCACCACGCACGAGCCCATTGCTGCAGTCAGTGTGTCAATACAGAGTGAGATAGATCTGGAGCTGAAAATCACCAGCTTATTAACCAACACAGAAAACCATAAGACAACTCTGTATATCCAAAGAGAGCAAGGGTTTTAAAAGACAGGGATTGGAGAGCACCTCAGACAAAGTTCTCTAATCTGCTACCAAAAAGTCACAGCCACTAAAAGCCGCACAAGGCAGAGCTCCACTCTGAAACACATAGGGCTCACCCCAGATCAGAACCAACCCAGCTCCAGCACGTTGACTGGTATTGATCTGATCGAGAAGATGAGCGTTAGCCAAACCCAGAGACAGCTGCTGGTGCTGCAAAGCTGACACCTGGGCTTATGGGGCTCCAGGACACAGAGAGAAAAAAAAATAAAATAAAAGCAAACAGTGGCCATATTGCAGAGGGGCTTCAATGGAACTCTGCTGAGGACATTTTCCAATAGTGGTTTGGAATACATTAAATGTTTTTTTTAATCAGGAAAAGAAAATTATCAATGATAGGTTTGACCATTGCCTGAATGTAAGAGCACAAGCAGGTAGAAATCCATATACCCATCAACAAAAGAGAAACAAGTGTGGAATGAATTGGGTTGTTTTTCTTCCAAAATAGGTGTTAAGGTTCTAACCCCTCTACTTGTAAATATGAGCCCGTTTGGATAGAGAGGTTTTCTTTGCTATGTTAACTATTCCATTTTGGTCTTGTCTTCCTCCTATGTCTTTGTAATGACCTTTTGCACTCTTCCTGATCATCCTTCCACAACTCATCTGGTCTTCACTCATTGGTTTTCAAAGGCCTCAAACCTGTCCCTGAGATGGTTTTGAAATTCAGGTGGGAGAGACTCAAGGTCATATTTTGGTTCCTATGAGTTTGGTTTCCTTAGCTTCAGCTTGTACTTGCATATGAGTAGTTGGTGGTCTGTTCCACAAGCAGCACCTGGCCTAGTTTTCACAGCTGATATGATATGGAGCTTCTCCAGTGATTCTTTCCACACATGTAATCAATCTGATTTCTTTGCATACCAACAGGGGAAATCCATGTATATAATCTGCGTTTATGTTTCTTCTAAAATGTATTTTAAATGAATAAATCGTTGATTGTGAAAAATTCAATCATTCTATCTCCAGCTTCATTTCTATCACCAAGTCCAAGTTTTCCAACTACTGGTCAGGACCAGTCCTTGGAGAGGGATGTCATGCTTGAGAGGGTGGAGGGACAGTGCAGGAAAGAAAGACCCTCTATGAGGTGGATTGATTCAGTGACTGGGGTAATAAGGTTAAGTGTATTGGAGACAGTGAGATTGGCACATGATAGAGCAGGGTTTAGGGCTATTGTACATAGGGTTGTTATGAGTCGCAGGTGACTCGACGACACATAACAATAACATGCTAACTATGCTGTACCTGATTAGGGTTGTTTGTAACCTAATCATGTCTGAGTTATACCGAGAGCAAAATAGATCCAGAGCCACACACAGGAGAAGACAGATTTCAGGGAATGCTAAGGGTGGAGACTTAGTCATGGCCAAAATTCTACTTTTAAATTTTTTTAAACATTTTTTTAATGTTATACTGGTTTACTTACAAAGTTCATATATATTGTTTTTCACACCAGATCTTACTCACTCCTTTCAAGACTCTACTTTTGACTGCGAGCCTCTGGAACCTTGAGAAGAAAATGCTCCTCTTTAAAACCATCCACCTGTAGTCTTCCTGTGATGGCAACGGTAAGTCATTAAGACACTACCCAATGGAACCTTATTCAGACATAAAGAGAAATGAAGTTTGACGCACGATATGACGGGAGTAGACCTTAAAAACATTATGCTGGATGAAAAGATTGAGATAGACAAGGACTAACGCTGTATAATTTCACTGGTATGAAAACTTTAGAGTAATAGAAGGAAAAGTAGATTAGTGGTTTCCAGGAACCGTGAGGAGGAGGAGGGGGGATTCTTGGCTCAGGAGTACTGGGCATCTATCCGCATGGGCTAACAAAGAGCTTTCGGGACTAGATATGGTGATGACATTGTAACGCTCGTTACTGCCATTGAATTGCATGCTTCTGAATGGTCAAAACAGGAATTTTATGTATCTTTTATCACCAAAAAAAATGTATATATTAGTTTTTCACAGACTGGTGGAAAAACCAAAAAAAGAAATGCCTCTATTTTCATTTTAAACATTCCACTAAAGCAACCAAAATATCGTTTCTTTTAGCTACATCGACCATTCTGCTTAGATTTTCTAGGACATACTATAGTTTAAATGCTTCTAAAGTGCAGGCAGGGAGGAAGTTTCTCCTGCCCAAAATCTCTCTTATTGGCTTACTACCAGCTTCCCTGGTCTGCTCAAAGGGAAAGACAGTGACCTCACAGGAGAGGACAACTTGGCAGACACCACTTAACCAAGTTACCAAAGTAACTGTCACCTGTAATAAGCTAGATCAATATCATGGAACCCGCCATTTGTCTCATTAAGAAGGACAGAGAATTTTTGTTGGAATTCTTGCCAAAATGCCTAACCTTAGTCCAATCGTGGGAGGATATTTGGACAAACTCAAATTGAGGAATATTCTATAACACAGCTGACCAGGAATCTTCAAAAGTGTCAAGGCCATGAGAGACAAGCAAAGATTGACAAATGTTTGCCCTGAAGGAGACTGAGGAGAAATAGCAGCAGAATGTAAGGTAAAACCATTCAGCACAAAAGAGAGCATTGTTCTCAAAGTGTGTAGGTAAGTTAAGAATGGTATAGAATGCGAATTTCTTCTTAATTACACTACAGTTCAATAGGGTTTTGATAGTAGGAGAAAGGAAGTGAGAGATATGAGAGTTCTTGAGACTATTTTTTTGAATTTATTTTTTATTTTATATTGGCTTGCATACAAAATTTGTACACATCGTGCTTCGTTCACATACACTGAGTTTCACACATTCCTTCATCCACATTGCGTTTCCTATGATCATTCCCATATATTGTGTCTCGTGAAATTCATCACCACGGATCTGCGTCCACTATTACCCAGTCTTTTCAGATCCCTACTGGAGCTTTCTTAATTTGTGACTATTTTCACAACTTTTCAGTATCTAAAACTAGTTCAAAATGGAAACTATTCAAAAATGCACAGACTTGCGTATGTGAGCTGAAACTCCGTGGGATTTGCAGCCATGTCAGGAAGAAAATCAAGGTTGGAATAAGGGGACTGCAGCCTCAGCACAGCAGAGAGGAGGCATTTCAGACATAAGCCCGAGGCAGGCAGATTAGACAATGGGCCACAATGACAGAGGTGAGAGGTTATCAAAGACCAACATTGTCTGCTTCCTAATTGCTCTGAGACCATCTCAGTTTACAAGCCAGAATAACAATCCTCCTCACAGCAGCCCACACCTTGAAACCAGCTCTCAGGATCAACATCTCAGTCATCTCTACCTCCACATAAATCCATCATCAAGAGCTGATTCCATCTCCCTCTTCACCAACCCACCACCACCTCTTCCATTCACTCCCTCCTTCAACAATTGTCTATTGCTCTGTTGTAAAATGACCAAATCCAATTTGGCCCTGAACTTTTCTCAAGCTCTTGAGGGGGGTATGGGGAGCATCCAAGGTGTAGTAGCCAATGAGAGCTCCAGGTCTTCTCAACCATTTCCTCCCACTCAGGTGTGTTACCATGAAGACAAAGCTCAGACTTGAACGCTGCCACGCCTACAGATATTTATGAACCAGCAGGTCTCTTGAATGCTGGACTACCATCACCTAAGCAGAACAAAATTCCTGTCATTGGAGGCAGATTACAGAGCACTTTTCATGGAGGTTTCGCTGGAAGTTAAATACAATAGTCATTAATTATTATTATTAATTTCAATAAAAGTTTACAGAGACTTTGGATTTCCATTCATTCATTGTTGCACTATTCTTCCTGCCCAACCTGCCCCCTATTTCGCTCTTCTCTTTGAAAAGTAAAATTCTTTCACTGTTATACAATCTCTCCACCCCCCATCCCCCCCCCCGTCCCAGTGGACAATAGTCTTTTAAAGGCAGAATTCTCTCTCATTCAATTAACAGAGTCTTTTGTAGTGTGAATGTCTGAGGGCTTCCAGAAATTCATATCTGGATTCCTCTTCTTTTCAATCCTCGTTTGTGGAAAGCCAGGTTTTAGCAAATCGTATCACTTGCACATCACTTAGTTTACCAATGAAAATTCTATCCTACAATCCAATAGCTCATCCAACAGATTACAAAGTTCAGATTAAGATAACTGATGGCATCCCTGGGTAAAGGTCCTTCATTAATTAATCTAATGTTAACTACTCCTAAAGTGGAGTTTACAGATACCTTATATTTGCACAGGCAGGTATTATCAACATTGTCTTGTTTTTTAGTGAATATACAACTTCTATTCTTGGAGGGTCAAGTAGATGACCGGGAGTTTCTGATGTTGAAAGCTCACCTGAAACTCATCCACCTGGGCGACCCTTCAGCAAGTTAGCACAGTAAAGCTGGCGGATGAGTGGTGACAGATACCATGAACTGTCAAAGGAATGAGCAAAGCAGTCTTGGAAGAAACACAACCACAATGTTCCTTTAGAAGAAGAGGCAACACTTGAACTCACTTACTTTTAGGCAAAACATGAGGAAAACAAATCAATAGGAAATGTCATCATATTTGGTAACAGCAAAAAAGAAAGAAACTTCCAATGAGATTGGTGATCCTCAATAGTTATTGTATTTGTTATTAAGTGCTGTTGAGTCATAGGCGACTCATAGAGACCCTATGAACGAAAGACTTGAACACTTGTATAACTTTCATTATATTTCCAAGTTCATAGACTTTCTGGAAGCAAGCTATTTCGGAAGTAGATGCCACTCCTGCTTCCAAGCTTGTTTTAATTGGGCAGCTCCATCAAACACTGTCCACCATGGGTAACCATTCTCGCATTTGACACATCAGTGTCACAGTGTTTAGCATCACAGCAACCACGAATTACCTCTGTAAAGCAAAGACTCAGCTAAATCAATGATCAGAAAGATGGCACAGGAATGAGCAGTGTTTTGTTCTGTTACAAACAAGGTCACTCCAAGTCACAACAAACTCAATCACAGCTAACACCCACACAGCACATTCTTGAAGGTGCTGAGGTTAACTGATGAACTTAAGCAGATGTGGGTCCCGAACAAACACAGAGCCAGGCAGAGAGGTGTCCTCAGAAGGCAATGCAGAGCATTCTTAAACCAAGAAAAAAGTGGGACCTTGTCTAGGAAACCAGAGACAGCTTTTTGAGGATGGAACAATGATGCAGGAATTCATTGTCCCCAGGAAAACACAATCGAGGTGACAGAACGACACACATAAACACACAGCCACGTTCTTGTTGGTGTTGAGTCAGTCCCGTGACGCTCCACTGGGTTTGCTCGGCTGGAGGTCACACTGGGCGGTGACTGGTCATCTCTCTTCCATGGATCAGCTGGTGGATCCAAGCTATCAAAGCCTCATGACCTTTGGAACACCTGTCGATTACACCTACACAGAGCTGGTGTCAGGACGAGACAGCCAAGGTGACTTTATCTGAGCAAGCCCTCCTAACCGACTCCCACCGAGGTGCTCTCTGCTGTCCTCCCCCACCCGCCCCACTGCAGGCAGACCCCAGAACATGAGGAATTGGATGCCACACTTCCCAGTTCTAAGTGTTCTTTTAGGCAGTGTTTTTGGAATTTAAGATAAAACTCACTGCTCTTGAGGAGGAAAGTAACTCTTAGCTAAGCCTCTGGTATGTTTTCAGAGGCTGAAAGTTACATGGGAGGAACTTACCCATCTTTCTCCCGTGGAGCAGCTGGTGAATTTGAACCATGTACCCTTATGTTGGCAGCATAACGCTTTATTCAGTAGGCCACCAGAGCTCCCTTTGAGATACAGACTAGGTATTTTTCCTTTACCTAAAATTTGCAAAGGAAACTTCAAACGATCTCTCTCCGTATAAAACTGGGATCATCTGTCAGTGAGGAAGACAACTCTTAGATGGAATCCGATGCAAATAGCATTGTTAAATTCAGGCTAGAGGGGGTCCCAGCTCTCTAGGTCCTGCGCCTCGGGCCTGCTCTCTCGGTTAATAAGACAGAAGAGCAAGTGTTACAAAGGTGCTGGAGATGAGAACTCTAAATTGAGACTTCACTGTCGAGTTCTCAGGAGTCAGCGAGGAGCAGAGAGAGATCAACATCTCAGTTCTATTTCACGCACTGTCTGGATAAGCCCTCAAAACATTTCAACTTCTCATAATGGCAGGGGTGTCATGCACTGAGAACCAGGCCTCAAGACAGTATTTTTTAAAAACTAAATTCATTGCCATCAAGCCAATTCTAACTCCTGGTGGCCATGTGTTTGGGAGTCCACAACAGGGCTGTGTGGGGTTTTCAAACACAGGCTTAAAAAAAATAAAATGGCCTTGCTTCTCAGGTCCCTTTGGGTAGATTCCAACCATGGGATATTCTCATAGGAGCTGAACACAGGGGCATAAAGGAATGTCAGAGACCAAAAATGAGGGCAACCGAAGCATTAAGAAGGTGGTTGGGATACTGTTTTTATCTTTTTCAAAATTTATAGGCTGATGATAATTTTCTAAGTTCACATTTTAAATCCTCCTTCTCGTCCTCTTAAATGTCACTGTGCCTTTATGGCTCTGTCATAGAGGGACAAGTGCAAGTATGGTGCAATCCCAAACAAGAAGAGAGCATGTGGTTTGCTCTGATGAAGACTTTCACAGGGGAGACAAGGAGGCAGAGGAGAAGGGTGGACACAGCAGAAGAGGGCCCGCTACCAGGCTTTGTCCTGGGTCACTAGGACAGCTGTCTCCTCGCACAGGCAGCCTCTGTGTCTGTCTGTGCTGCCTCTGAGTCAGCCGAGACCCCAGTGACCGCACACACAGCCACCGAATGAACTCCACAGTGGGTTGTGATTTGCAGACTTTTCACAGACTGGAAATCCTGGATCACCATTTCTTGGAAGTAGACCTTCGAGCCTTTCTTCCTATGCCACCATCTCTGCCAGAACCTACTGAACATCATAGTATCATGGTCCACAGACACACAGGAGGGCTTTCTATAAGATACACTGGGTAGGAATTGAACCTGTGTCTTTGGCACTCAAGGTAAGAATTCTACCATTAATCCACCATTGTCCTCCACCCCAGGTCAATACAATGAAGACCAACAAAGAGACTGCTGGATCTGCCAGGTCAGAAGGGAGTTTCAATCACACTGGCAGAGCGTACATATTGGCGTAGAGACAGTGGGTCCATGACTTTTGAACATCTTAGTATTATTGCTGAAAATCTCTGAAATAGCCATGCCCATAGCTACCCTGTTTAAAATAGCACTCTTCCGCCCAGCTCTCTAGGCCCTGACTTTTCTTCTCATCACATTTTGCACGCTCTAAAATCCCATTATATATTTACCTTGCTTGTTTATTTTTTCACTTCCCCCAGTTGACCACAACTCTTTGAATACAGGTATCCCAACTGTTGTCATCAAGTGCCATCGGGTCCCCTATGACTCACAGGGACCTGATGAACAGAACATTTAAACCTACTCTGTGCCGTCATGTGATCTCTGATGTCTCAAAACCATTGTTTCCTTCCCTGTGTCCGTCCATCCCTTTAACAGTCTTCGTCTCTTCCACAGACCCTCTACTTTCCCAATGTGGTGTCCTTCTCCAAGGACTGCTCCCTCCCTCCCCCACAACATCCCCAAAGTTTGTAGGATGAAGTGTCATCATCCTCACCTCTGGAGGGGCATGCTGGTTGTATTTCCTCCAAGGGAAGGAAGGAAGGAAGAAAGAGAGAAAGAGAGAACGAGAGAAAGAGAGAAAGAGAAAGAAAGAGAGAAAGAGAGAGAGAGAGAAAGAAAGAAAGAAAGAAAGAAAGAAAGAAAGAAAGAAAGAAAGAAAGAAAGAAAGAGAGAGAGAAAGAGAGAAAAAGAAAGAAAACTATATCTAATATCTATAATTATATCTATATCTATATATATCTATTCTTTTGGCTGTCCACAGAATATTCAGTACTCTTCGTCAACACCACAGCCCAAAGACATCAATTCCTCTTCTGCCATCCTTATTTATTGTCCAATAGTGCCTGTAATACAGAATGCCATAGAAGATGTTGCTCCAAGAAAAAAAATTAGGAAAGACTGACAGAAGATAGGCCAGAGGTCTTGAAAATCAAATGGAGAAATGAAGAATGTGGTCGCTTGGCTGTATTTCATTCCCAACTCTAATAGTTGCCATGCTGTCCAACATCTTTGGAGGTCCATAATGACTAACAAAAAATGAAGACAACAGGCCTTAATCCAAAAGACTTTGGGAAAGAACACACTAAAGTCGCATACGTTAGACATTCAAGGACTAGCACTGAGTAAACAATCAATATGATTTAAGTTATTACTAAAGAAAGCTTTGCCAAGCTTCTCTCTGGTAACTCATTTCAGGGCAGAAACATGACCCGATGTTATTATACAATGAATTTATTCTTCCTCCTACAGACATCTAGAATAACAATCTCTACGCTGATGCCATCGATGTTGGTTTACAAGCCTGGAAGCCTTTTTGTGATTCTAATAATCTTAAGAACAATCTTAAAAGAATTCTAGGGATATGAGGTAGTGCAGTAGGCAAAATCCATTTGGATGCTTGGGAATTTTCATCCTCTGATCCTCTCCTGAAGATACTTGTTTTCTCAGCTACAGAGATTTCATTCTGATCATCTCAACAGGCATCAAGTCTCATTACATTTTCTCATCATTTGGATGTTTATAAATCACACCTTAATTTGCTGGTTAAGAATCTATTTGATTTCATCACCTTTCCTATAATTATATACTCCCCATCCTATAAGTAGATCTCATTTAACTTGTAACAACAAGTTCAAGGACACATATTATACTTCAAACTGCCTTTAACACAATTTCAATTGGCAAAGGCAATGAATGAATATCTCACAAGTCCATTTCTAGTTGGTAGGGTTGGGTTTTTTTTTTAAGATTATAGCAACTGTTATAAATTATGATGATCAGAAACAATAAAAGTACCCAAAATGAAAAACTTGTACCCTTGTCTCTAATATTTAGATTTGCACCAAGAAAAGCAGAAATACTTTGATACATAAAATAGTCAGTAATCAAGCCTCTTATTTAAAAAAAAAAAAAAGATCTGGTATAAAATTTGATTCCAATAGCTTCCTTGGCCAAAACATTTCCTCTTACTATTTAAATGTAAATGAGTCATGAAGGTTGTGTCAGAAATATTTAACTCAAACCCTGACTCAGAGCAACCAGAGAGGCAACGAACAAAGCCTGAGTGAGCAACTAGAAATAAAAATGGTGGAGTTTCCAGATTTTGATAACTTTATGCATCCAGAAACAGAAGGGAGTGATAAATGAGTACAATTAAGACACTCCGTGTGCCATTTATTAAATATTGTGTGACATGCAACTGTATGGATTTCTAGCTTAACCAATCACAAATTTAATCAGGACAGTTACCACTTTGTCTTGACGGTGCTTTGGAGAATTCAGCTATCGATTAAAACATATTTATGTGTTCTTTCACAACAATCCATTTTAAAAGACTTTGATTTTTTTTTTCCAAAGAAGGGGGAAAAAAGAGGTTTAATTGTGGCTTCAATGTCCTAATGAGAAACATAAGCTTGAAATCATATCTTTGTTCCATTCCAATGAAGCAGACATGCAATTTAAAAGAATTTAAAAGAATTAATCACAGCTGTGAGAACGCAGTCTACACAGACTTTTACTTAACCAAATATTAATGCGATTCACTCGGTTAATTCTGCTTGTTTGGAGGGGAAATCGTCATGCAGACTTGCAGAGGAAAATGAACACTAGCGTTTGTTTAAAAAAATGAGAACAACAAGAATAATAGAAGTACCTACTTATCAGCAAGAAGGCAGAGTCTCTGAATGATGTATTATTAAAGATCTATTAAGCACTAAGTTACTAAACTAAAGCTTGAAGACTCAAGTTCACCCTAGAGGCCTCAGAAAGACTTGATCCTTTACTTGTGATAGATCACAGTCATTGGCATTCATCAGAACCAGGGCTTTTTTTTTTTTAAGTTGGAACCAAGCATATAGTAAGTGCTTTGCTTGAAATATCTTACATGCAGGAGACAACCCTCTGGGATGTAGATATTATGCTCAGTTGAATTATTGTCCCTTACTTGTTTTTCCATGAGACTTTGCAATGTCTCGCACTGGAATAAATCCAGCATATAGTTCTATCTCTTTGAAGTCGGCTTGGGCAAATAGCTTGCTTGGACCAGTGGAACGCCACTGATCTTGTGGTGCTTGGGTGCTGTTGTTTAGTCAAGTCAGAACCAAGCCAACACTGACCCTCCAGTGGGTTTTCAGAGACAGGAAATCACACAGGAGCGGACTGCCCATCCTTCTTCCATAGAGTGGCTGGTGGGTTGGAAGCAGCTTTCAATAGGCTGCATTTACTCTGGTCTCTTCAGATGCAGTGATACAGTAAGTATTCGCAGCAATATATTCAAATATATGGAAGATCTTGAAGATAGAACAGGATGAGGCAACACTGTTTGTTGTACATGAGGTCACTATGAGTCATAAGAGACTCACCAACAATGAACACGCTCTTCTGTCTTCTCTTCTAGGGGGACAGTATATTTCAGGTAGCTACTTGCTACATAGTGATAGAGACACACGGCATATATATCCGAATCCACTTGGTCTAGTCTCTGGGTGAACTGCAACCAATTCACAGACCCATGAACAAGAAAAAAGAAATGTTTTCTGTTGTGCCAATGAGATGTTTAAATTATTTAATACCTGGCACCATTCTGCATGAAGCTACACAATACAGAGATTACTTGACAGTCCTAGAAAATGAGTTTCAGAGAAAATGAACTTGGCCAAGATCAGAGAGTTGACAAGTGATGAGCTGAACTTGGACTCAAATTTCTGATGCTTCCGTTGTAAGCTGTGTGGTTTTTGGTATTGAGGAATTTCCCCATAGAGTTCCAGTATACCTCTTTTCACGCTACACATAGTTCTTAACATTATTGTTTTGAATTGTTGTTGTTATGTGCTATCAAGTTAGAACCAACTCATAGCTGATCCTCCAGTAGATTTTCAGAGGCAGTAAATCTCACAGGAGGAGACTGCCCATTTTTCTCCCATGGAGCAGCGGGTGGATTTGAACTGCCTCCTTTTGGAGTGGCACCACAATTCCTTAGCAGTAAGCCAGCAGAGCTCCAATGCATTAATGTGGCAAATTGTTTTAAAGTGGTGAAGCAATACTAGACACATTGTTTCTGGGTAGGGTGTTGTGCTGCCAACCCAAAGGTGGTTGTTCGAATCCACTACCTGCTTCGGGGGAGTAAGATGGGCAATCTCCTCCTATGTAATATACAGCCTCTGAAAATTTATGGGCGGGTCAGCCAAGAGTTGGCTCTGACTTGACAGCTATGAGTGAGCATTTACATTAGGGTTCATTCTGTGCCATGCAGTCTTGTGAGCCAAGGCAAATGCCTGATACCAGTATCACATGACGGTGGCATGCATGGCAGTTCCCTTGACCTTACAGTGTCCTGTGTGTCACCTATTTACTATACTTTCTTCCCCCTGAAAGCCTAGCACTCACTGAGCTTTTCACTGTTGCTATAGTTTTTACAGGGTGTATTTTTGAAAGCTGATTGCAAACATATCAAGCATTCTCTGCAAACACTAATATAATTTCTCGTCTTTATTGTATCAGAAACCTAAAGGCTCTTGCTAAAAGCTTTAACTACAAGAACCACTAGCACTTAAGCTTGTTCACGGATTAGACACTTTGGGAGCAAGAGCAGCTCTGAGCCAGGCCTCCAAAGTGCAATCATGAGCTCTGACACGCTGGTCCCTGCCCTTTCCGAATTCATAGTCTAATGAGGGTGACAGATGGATTCAGCTTCACACAGCCTCCTTGAAAGCTCCTGCGATTGGTATTCCAGAGGAAAGGTAGAGCTTTGGCGAGAGCATGAAGGACTCCACAGTTGTGACCCAGACAGAGATGACAAGGGCAGCTTCTCAAAGAGAACAAGAAATCAACTGAGACACTGTGCAGAAGGAAGCCAGCAGGCAAACGCGGGGGAGAGAAGCCTTAGAGAAAGAAGAATTACACCCAGAGACTCAGAGCCAGAAGGGGGCTCAACAGCAAATTCCAGAGGAACTGAGGATGCAGCTGGCCGGGCAGAAAAGACCTCAGAGGATTGTTTTGGTAAACCTATATGATAGAGATTTAAAGCATTATATACATACATGGTCTCACTTACGAATGAGAAAAACTGGGGCGCAAAAGCCTTCACCAAGTCAAAGTAACTTGTACATATAAAACAGGGGATCAAAACTAGGCAGGTCTCACCAAGGAGCCCAAGCACTAATCACACACACACACACACACACACACACAAACACACACACTTTGCTAGCACTATCAGCTGTCTTTAGGTCTTGTATCAGAACAGCATGGTACTCAATCCTGTGACACCTTCGTGCTCACTGGTGTGCATAAGTCCACGGTTGTGGCTGTGTGTTTTACATACCTTGCAATGTAGGGACATCATCTGCCAGCAAAATATTGAACAATGTGCCGCCGAGAGCCATACGATTTTCACTGGCTGATTTGTGGAGGTGGAGCACCCGCTCTACCTCCCTGGTCGACCTTAGTGTGTAAAGCTGACCCTCAGACATCATGGGCAAAGCGGCTGATGCTGGGAAGACTGGCACATAGCTTCTGGCATCATAGTAGCATATGAGTGACCCCGGTGACATGACCCGACAGGGGTGGACACAAGATGCATGGTCTCTCAAAGCAAAAGGAAACAGGACTATTATTACACAAACTAACTAATTACTATCAACAACTAGATTATAAAAATGCCACTTTTTGATCTTTGGAGCTGATATATACATCTCATGACTACTGAAATATTTTATATTATTTAAACTACCTCATGTTACATATAATATCCATTTGGAAAATATATTGAGCTTTATAAAGTTGCCATTTTCTGTGGGTTGAAAAATGACTATTAGCAGTTTTGTGTTTTCCCTGCAAGTCCTACGGTAATGTAAATAAACCTGTGTAGAGTAGGAAATGGCTCACTATGGCCCTTCCACCCACAAACTTTGTGATTCTCACACAGGGACTGGGTGGGACTTTGTATATAAGAAACTGTGACCCATTGAGGGAATAAGACAGCTTGCTAACAGTACAAATAATTACCCTCAAAGAGAACCAACTCATAATGACCCTCCAGTGATTTTCAGAGGCTGTAAGTTAAACAGTAGGAGACTGTTCATCTCCCTCAGAGCAGCTGGTGGGTTTGAGATACCAGAGAGGGGCTTCCTTTGGATGAGCTACACAACACCCTGTGGGCTGCACCATCAGTGCTCCCCAATAATGCAAATAAGGAACATGAAAACTTTGTGAAGGTGAGACCACGCAGATCAAGTATCCAGAACCCTAACAAAGGGATTGGTCATTTTGCTGCCTTCTTAGGTTTAAAAGAGCCAATCCCAGGCTAGAGAGGGGTCTCAGTACCACCAACAGGAGGAGATAGGAGTGGAACACCCTGCTTTAGATCCGGGGCTTCTGTGCTGAGAAGCTCCTAGACCCCAGAGACAGGCAGCGGAAGGTTTAACACAGGAGATAGAAAGTGGTGGTAGCAGAGAAATGGCAACCACAGCACTAGGAGACCTGCACAAGGTCACATAGTGGGTTTCTGACTCCACAGAGCCAAGTGGTCCAGTTGGCTTTCTGGTTCAGAACCAAGAAGGTTGTGCTTTTAGGGCAGGAGGCTTGACACTTAAAGAGCTTTGTAACACTTGATTGAACAAGGGAGAGGCCAGGCTAAGGGCACAAGGGAGAAGCCTGGTTGTGGGTATGGTGAAAAGAGGCTGCTTGGATTAAAGACCTGTATGTATCCTGAGTCTTCCCCGATCATGGACTGTAACCGATCACTTCCTTGATAAACCCCATGACGGTGAGTATGGTCTGAGAGTTCCCTGTGGTCAGTACATTCATTGTCACAAGCGGGACAGATGGTGTGTGAGCATTGGTTAAAAAAATAATGGTTGGCAAAATGAGATGTGCCTTGCCTCTACCTCACTGGAGTCAGCCTTGGGCTGCTGATACTCATCACCCTCTCCTCCTGGTGAAGTTAGATGAGGTCAGACAGCCCTATACCATTACTACAGCATATAAATGCTCGGAAAAAAAGAATTCTAGAATGCACAATTACAGGACAATTGATCTGTCCAAATGAAGAAGTACAATTTGAACAGAGCCCAGAAAAATCCAACATGCCTAGTAACATGCATCCAGAGATGTGTGCTGTGGATGAGAGGACAGGATCGGTCCACTCGAGGTACAAGCAAGGGACAGAGTTGGTTCTTTTCTAGTGGCCCATTCCAACGCCAGACACACTAAACACACAACTGCATGCATCTGGTCTGTTACAGTGACCCTCAGATTGGAGAGAGACGAAAGCCAGATGAAATAGTGGCACATCCACAGCTCAGATGCTGCTGGGCTTCCAGGTTCTTTAAAACAAGCCACGCCAGATGCTCCACAAGACAGCCGCATTCCAAGGAGCTGCTAGGAATTGCTGCCAAGTAGCGTTCTTTTCTCCCAGAAAAATCCCACCTTCCAAAGAATGAGTCGTCTCATTGTGTGCTTTACGAAGTTCCACATCACTGTGAAGCGAGTGCCCTGGCCTGTCCTCACCCACAACCACTGGTCCTTGTGGGCTCAGATGCACCCTCAGCCATGGCCTCACAGCCAGGGCACCTGCGTGTTGAGCTTGGCTCTCTACACAAGCACACTGGAGCCTGGTTTCCAACACAGCTTAAACACAATTAACTTTTCATTTGATGGGCCTGCCTCTCTCAGCTCCTAATGTTCCCTTAGGACCTGGGATCCAATAAAGTCCAACATGTGACTCAAAGCCAGGCAGAGAAACTGACCAAATATTGTTCAATGCTGTTATTACCAACCTATGGGAAAGGAGTTTAATTAAAGACCACAACAATTCTTCGGGGAAATGTTTCTTTTATTAACCATTCCTACCGAACAAAGCAGCTTTAAACAAACCCTGAGTGGTTGGAAATTGTGTATGCTGGAGATTATTTTTTTTTCTTCTCTCCCTTCTTCTCAATCTGTTCTGCTTTTTAGTTATTTGGTCATTAAGAAAATCAGAAGTGTCTTGGACCCAAGAAATCCAATTTAAATAAGCTCATTCCACATTTATAAATATGAACAGATGACATTTAAAAGAGACAAACCAACAGGGACAGTGTTAAGTGTGAAATTGTTGTTCAGCATGAAGTATTACCATAAATAGAGAGAGGAGCGATTTGTGGACCAACTAACAAGTTCAGGGCATTTCAGTAAAATGTATGCACAGCCTCAATGCAGAAAAGACATTTAGAAATGGAGAGGAAATGCAACTCGTTTATGCCGCCACGTAATAAAACCCACTAGTTAGTGTCACTGATACCACAGCCCCCTCGCCAAAGAGGGCAAATGCAGACATCAACACGGAAGAGCTGTATCGGACAGAGCAATGAGACTGGATTTTAAAGTATTATTAGCAACGCGGAAATACCATTGCAGAGCAAAGACACGAGAGCATGAATTTTTTAAAGTCAGAGGATAGATAAATTTAAAGCTAATCCGTGAGTCCTTGTCAGCTTTGTAAGGCCATGTGGTAAAGGGGGGACTCATCTCATCAGGAAGGTGCTTGGAACACAAACAACACAGGGAGAAGTGAGCTAAGAATCTGGTCGTTTTGTTTTCTCAAATAATGCCACAAAGAAGTAAGG
Source organism: Elephantulus edwardii (assembly GCF_000299155.1). Classification (NCBI taxonomy): domain Eukaryota; kingdom Metazoa; phylum Chordata; class Mammalia; order Macroscelidea; family Macroscelididae; genus Elephantulus; species Elephantulus edwardii. The sequence continues at coordinate 10,029,178 of NW_006399841.1, read as the reverse complement.
TAAGCATTCCATAAACTCAGACCTTATTAAGCATGTGTTTAGTATCCGGCCAACAGTTTTATTAGCGGTAACTACAGTGGTCATGAAATTGTATGCATGACGTGTACATATATGTACACATACACACATAATGTCACCCATATTAACTGACCTTCCTATCTAGGCATAAGAGACAACTGTTTTTCCAAATCCTGGGAAAGCTACATGGGGTTGAAATTACCAGTGGCTGTTGAACTACTTGCTCTTATGAAGAACTCAACACACTTCCCAGGTCAAGGCTGTCTTCACTACAGCTGAGTCCCAGGTCAAGGCCAACTTCACTAAGGCTGAGTCCCATGTCAAGGTCATCTTCACTACGGCTGGTCCCTGCTTGCAGCCATCATGTCCATCCTCCTCATCATTATAGGGTCGTGATAAAGGCCAAGTCCATACTAATGGCATCCCTGCCTGCAGAGGGTTCCTTCACCTTCAGTGAACCTTCATTTCCACAACCTGATGTTATTCTCGGGCAACCTGTCCCTTCTGATTTTACCTACAAAATAAGCCAGTACATCTCACACAATCTTCCATCCAACGCTGTTTCGGTGGCTTTTGTTTAGCAATCAACCAACCAACATCATTTTCTTCATTTGTCTTGCTCTGGAAGCTCCACTAAGTTCTCCTTACCACGGATGGCCCTGCTGGCATTTGAAAGAGTGGTGGCATCGCTTCCAGCATCACACCCACTACCACTATAAGACAAGCTGGCAGTGGTGAGATTTGCATATTACAGACGGCATTTTCCAAAGATGGCTACAGTGAGATTTCACTTCCTATATACTTTGTTTTTTTGTGTTTTTGGGAAGACCTGGCTATACTATGATCGTGTACTAGAGGTCTGTATACATATATATTTGGAAGTAGGAGTGGCATCCACTTCCGAAATGGCTTGCCTCCAGAAACTCTATGAACAGTGCTCAGGTCTTTCATTCATAGGGTTACTATGAGTCGTCTACGACTCGATGGCACTTAAAAACAACAATAGATGATAGATAGATAGATAGATAGATAGATAGATAGATAGATAGATAGATAGATAGATAGATAGAGACAGATATAGAGAAATAGAGATAGAGATACACACACACACACACACACCCCTTTGAACCTGGCCAGGCCCATGATTGTTTAAATCAGTGGAACAGAAGGTGGCACAGTGCCAGTTATATAGGTATATCCTCTAACCCGTCTGGCAGCTTCCATGTGTCTCCTCTTCAAAGTCAGTCATCATACAAGAAAGAGGTACAACCAACCCTGAAACCACCAAACTATGAGGAAGCCCCAGCCACATGGAAAAGCCTTGGATGATGGGAAGAGAGGCTGAAACACTGTGGCACTGGACATGTGACTGAACAGGCCACCTCTAAGTGGCCACAATCATTGCTTGTGGGTCAAGTTCCAGCTGCCCGGCCGAATTCCTGACCCGCAAACTGTAAGCAGAACAAATGGTGGCTTTATGTTACAAATGGGCATAACATGGGTCATCTGTTTCACAGTAATAGTACCAGGACATTTTACATGTGGACTTCACCTGAAAAAGAAGTATATTTTACTAAAGTGGAATTCTAAGGCTGTTTAATCCTTCTGAAACCTTTAGTATTATGACTTTTTACTATACTTCAAAAAATGTAATGCAATCAAACCACTCTAGTGATTTGGTTTCTGTCTTTAACGCTTTAGCAGAAAATACCAAAGTCACTCAGACTGCATTTTGAGAATTATCTTCATGTGAGTGAACGTCTGAGGGCGTTCCAAAAACATGCAGGTTCTGGGGCTCATGTTTAACTCAAACTCACTGCATATGAAAACGAGGGCAGAGCCTAGAGAGATGTACTTATAAATGTCCCCCATCCCTACACACACTCCTAACTGACTTCATGGTGACCCTTTTAAATGCTGAGGCTGCTTGCTTTGGGTGCAATTCACTAAATGACCCAATAGGCGTTTGGTGTCAGGACCTTTTGTCAATGTCAGAATTTCACCAGCCTCTCCGTATTACTAGGTCCAATCACTGAAGCCATCATCCAGCATAAAAAACAATTCACAGCACAATAGCCATCAGCCTGCAGGCATAGCGAGGCATTAAGGCATTTTTAAATACCGGCATGCCCACATGCTGGTGGGCTATGAGCCAAAGACCCCCAATTCATCTGGCAAGTCTCATTCACTAACACCCACTTGGGGACGAAAATAAAGCCACAAGAGCCCCGAGCATTCCTCATATGTGCATCTCCTCAAGATGCGAGACACCATCATATCATCTAGCTTAAAAAGCGATTCACAACACAACAGCCATCAGGCTGCAGGTGTCGCCCAGCATTACTGGCATTTGGAGATGCTGGTATTTAAAAATGCCGTAATGTCCTCAGGCCAAATGTTAACTGATTTGGGATGAACATTCTTTTAAGTGGCACAGTAGTGATCTGTCTATCTGCTCTACTGAGGTAACTTAGAGTTGCTGTGATGATGGACAACTGAGCCATAGGTGTGTCAAACACCATAACTGGCTACCCGTCATGGGCAGTGTTTGGTGGAGTTCCCAGAGTGACTCAAGTTTGGAAGCAAGAGTGGTATTCACTTCCTAAACTACATGCCTATGGAAAGTCTAAACACTTGGAGAAATGATGATAGTTACAGAAAGGCTTAAAGCCTTTTGTTTATCTTTGTTTATATTTATCTATCTATCTATCTATCTATCTACCTACCTCCCTCCCTCCCTACCTCCCTCCCTTCTTTGCATTTACATGTCGATTGGGCCCTAGGATCTAGTGTTATTATTCTGAAAGAATGTTCTTCCAAGTTGTACAGCACTCTTCTGTCAATTTGCTGTGCTGAGGTAATCTGGGTTTGCTGTGAAGCTGAACCTTGTGCCACTGGGGAGTCAAATGCCATAATGGCTGCCCATGGTGGACAGTGTTTGGTGGAGCTCCCAGTTTAAGACAGGTTTGGAAGCAGGAGCGGCAAGGACTTCCAAAACCACATGCCTCCAGAAACTCTATGAACCTGGAGAAACAATGATAGCTTATAGAAAGACTTCAGGCTTTTGGTTCATGGGGTTGCTGTGAGTTGTGCTCGACTCAACGACAATCATCATCAACAACAACAATCATTACAGCACAAGTAAGTTCCCTGCACATGCACATCTTCTGTTAAACTATAAGTTTATCTGCAAGATCAACTTGCTATGTGGATCCATCACCCAATAACTAGACTCCTTGAGAGGTAACATGCACTGACACAGTGATTGCAACCAGACAGACTCCACCTTGGCCACAATCACGGGGCAGCAGGGGCCAGCAGTGCTGTTCCTGCTGTGTACCGAGGCGCTGATGCAGAATCAGCTCCACTGCTCTGAAGAATAACTAATGTATTAGCCATCCTTTTTGGAGAAGCCAAATCAGTGGTCAAGTTCGATCAAAGTGAGTATTGCTATATTCCAAGCATCTTCCCAGGGTTTATTGAGATACCACCAGATTACAAATAAGCCCCTGAGTGTGGCAACTTGTGGAAAGGGAAGCTGCTGGGGACATGGGAAACCTTTCTTGCAATGTGTGTGGTTCGAGAGCTCCAAAAGCCACTACTCTTCTTTAAACACCCAAATCCTACATCTCTTGGATAAGAAAGGGGTTATATTAGCAACGCAGAAGAGGTGACTCTTATTTTCTTTCCCTTTTTTTTTTGAGTCTTGTTTTCAACAAGGAGAGGCAGACTTCCCCCTCCAGGACTGATCCTCACAGACACAGTCACCCAGCCAACCACTTTCCCAACAGGCTGGGGAGGAACAATGGTTAATTGAGATGCCCAAGGCTTTACATCAGCAAAGCAATGTTACAGGTAATAGACTATGAATGATACAGACGAATTGTTCAGGGGTTCCTGTGACCGTGACAGACACCCCTGGATTCCTGTATAGGAAGAGTCCAATTCCAATGAGTCAAGAGATTGTCACAGGTAACGAATAGTACAACCAGAAGTTCTCACAAGATATTGAGCCCAAACTAGTAAGAACATTGAGAGGATTATAAGCAAATCAATGCCTCCGGTTGTCATGTTGTTGTGCCATGGTTCTGTTTGTGGAGATTTTAAAGGCAAGAAGAGCTAAGAGGAGGATTACTTGCTTCAAACAGATAAAGAAAAAATCACAGCAACATAGTGTGTTATTTGCATGGTGCTTTAACTTGCTAGAAGCTTCCAGTAAGCTCTGAAGGCTGACAGAGGAAGTGCTTTTCATTTAAAAAATTAAAATGCTAAATGTGATAGCCACTCCTCAGTTACAACTAAAAGACAAAAATAGACAGACAGACACATGCAACGTTACAACAGCCAAACAGTGGGAAACAGCGAAGTGTCCATGAAGCCGCTGCCGTCAAGTCGGTTCTGACACAAATAGACCCCACGAGTCCAAGCAGAACACTCCCTGGGCATCCGCGGCCATCATCCTCATGACAGCAGACAGTCTCGTCCTTCTCCAGGCAGAGCCTGGTGCATTCAAGCTGCCGACCTTCTGATAACAGTCCAAGGATTAGCCCGCTGTACCTCCAGGGCTCATGCCCATTGGCAGGTGGATGGATAAGCAAGATGTGGTACGTTCGCACTGTGGACCCATACTCAGTTATAGAGAAATGAAATTCTACAACCTACCCCATGAGTCAATCTTAAAACCGTTCTCCTGAATGAAATGCCAGATACCAAAGGAAAAACCCTATATGATCCCACTTATATGAAAAATATGCAAATGCATAGAAACAAAAATGAGTGTGTGGTGTTCAGAGAGGGAAAAGAAAGAGAAATGGAGGGCTCTTTCCAAAGGGTACTGAGTTGGTTTGGCGTGATGCCGCTCAGTTGCCTAGGGACCACGTTTGATGAGAAAAAGAAAAGCAACATATTAGATTACTGAGGGTACATGGCGGCACCTTCTTCCCATCCCCTGCTGCCTCGGGGCATCTGCTCTTGGACTAAATGAGAAGGCAAAGACCTCCTCAAACCCGTCTGCTGCTGGGCCACCCCCAACTCCAAGACACACAGCCGAGTTGAGTGGCATTGGCCTGGTTCACTTTTGCCATCCCTGGCAATGATCCGTCTGTGCCGCCAGAAATTCTCACACAGCTCTCCCGCTCACCTAGAGGGTGAGTGCGTTGGGGACACACTAAGCTGTTTCATTAGGACCACCAAAGAATTTTTATTAGCAGCTCCATCACATTTAACTAGCTCCTTTAGAAACATAAAGAGAATCTCTGTCAGAGGTTTGTCAGCCTTTGATGGATGTTTTCATTCTTGGAGTGTTATTATTGCTCCCCTTATGTGGTCAGGCTGGCAAGAGGGACGTTGAACTTATTAGACGCCACACTCCATCTGCTGCCGTGCCCCGAAGCTAGGATGGTGTTGTTGGAGACCAATCCTTGTCTCTGCGATTATACAGTTCCGTTAAAGAGAAAGGACTGGCCATTATTTCAGGGAGGTTTTTGTCCTACTTCTTGGACTTACAAAGCTGAGCTTTTTACTTGGCGTTGGTCTGACATATCAAGAAGAGTTGAGAAGAAATCAGTTAGCCTGTGATTCGGCTAGCCGAGTTAACAGCGTCGTCTTCTGTGTTGGGAAGCCCTGCTCCGGTCACAGCCAGTGATCAGAATGGCGAGGAGATTTAAGTGGGAAAACACGCTCTCTTTGGGCCACAACTCCAGAAAGTCATCTCACCACAGTCTCTTTATTGTAATTTCCTGGTTATTAAAGCAATATTTTCTCTTTCAAAAAACATCAGAAAGGTATATATTTTCAAAGGCTATAAATGTCATCCACAATCTCTGTGGTAGTATAT
>NW_006399841.1:10000254-10023189 GCF_000299155.1 Elephantulus edwardii | reverse complement strand
ACAAACACACGCACATTCATGCTCTTCTAACGTCATACGGGCATTTATCCACTTTGAAAACAGAGTGTCTTTTCCTTCGCCTTGAGTCTTGAGTCCAGGTTCACCACGCTAGACCCACCCACCTGACGGACTGCAGAGACTTGTGCATTGCTGTGGTGCTGAAGATTTGCCACCGTACCGGCAGGTCGCCCCTGGTGAAGAATGTTCAAGGGAGCTTCCACACTAAGACAGACCAGGAATAAAGGCCCGGTTACCTGCTTTTGAAAATTAGCCAATCACACCAGAACATAGTTCAACTATCTTAGCTTGGATTCATCATCAAGAGGGACCAATTGTTAGAGGTGGCATGTTTGGAGAAGCAAGAGGCCAGCCAGGTAAGTTAGGATGTGCTTGGTGAGGTAGACCAACTTGGTCTCAGTGGACCGGAACATGTCAGAAACTGAGAGGATGATGAAAGCCATCTTATCTAGATATAATAAGGTCTTGCTGAGTCAGAGATGACTCATTGGCACCCATGTATCTGAATCTACACACGGGTGGTGGTTAGTAGTGTGTATCAGCTTGCCTGACTATGATCCCAGGTTTACGCAGATGCTGTGCAGTCATTTTTCACGTCATGATGTTGTAGGAGCGTCCACGTTAATGTAAGGAGAGTTCCCTTGGGGCTGTGGCCTGCCACCAGTGTCCACACGGACGGTCTGGCAGAGCTTGATCTCGTCCTCAGCCCTGTGCTCTTCTCATGGTCTGGCCTCTCATTCTTGGGCAGGGCCTGCGAGGGTCTCCAGGCTGCCACCTGATCTCAGACTGTGGCTGTGGACGGCGTTCAGTGAGAGTTTTCCAGTCTAGACTTCCACCATGGGAAACCATGCTCCTTCCTTTAATTAAAGAAATATCATACACACGCGACATCAAGGATGAGTCGTATGCCTCTAAGTCTTACTACAACCAATCTGATTAATGTCATAAATTAAATGTTAAGGATTTTAATGAAGGGTTTCAGGGGATTGTGGCAGGGGGAAGTTCTCCAGGAACTTAGGACGTGCACTGACTGAGAAAAAGAGGTAAAACCAGAGCAGACAGGAAGCAATCACAGTAAGTACATGATGGTGGTGTTTTCTCCTCTTTGCTACATCATCACCCCTTGTGGAAATGACACTAAAACGTCTCTGAGGATCTTGTGACTCAAAATGTGGTCCATGGACCAACAGTATGCATGAGCATCACCTGTGAGCTTGTTAGAAAGAATCTCAAGCTCACTTCAGGCACCCACTGCATTAGCATCTTTACATTTGAAGGATTCCAGGAAAAGTATGTCAGGTTTATGCAGCACTGGCAAAGCTGGGCTGCTGTCAGGTGGAGAATGCCAAACTGAAAATGAGGAGCACACAGAAACAGGAGGAGGAAAGAGGGGGCCGCTTGATGATGTCATTGCCACAAATCCGTCCAGCTAAGCCCAAGTTGTGTGAGCCAACCAATCCCCTTCATGTGTGTAGAGTTTCTGTCACTGTCAAGGGTCCTAACACGGGTAGGGAGGGAAGGTCGGTCCAGTGTTATCAAGGTTGTAGTACACGAGGAGGATGCGATGATCACAGACAATGGAGCCTTGGTTACTTTTAAGTTTTGTTATACTTTCGCTGGAGGGGCAGGTGTGGTTCAGACGGTAGGAAGTAACTGCAAAGCTTCAGGAAGAAATGGCAGACCAATCACGAAATAAGCTGTGGCAGGAAAGGGAGAGGCAGAAAGCACTAGGGGATGGTAAGCACAGTGTCACCAAAGGGAACATACAGAGGGGGATGGAAGGGGGATGGAGATGAGATTTAGGAGGAGGAAGTGGGAGCAGTATGAATACACTGAAGGTATTGACATTGATGATGTTGTTTTTAAGTATCATTGAGTTGTAAGCGACTCATAGTGACCCTATGAACGAAAGTTCTGGACACTGGTATAACTTTTGTCCTTTCTCTAGGTTCATAGGGTTTCCAGAGGCCAGCTACTTCAAAAGTGAATGCCACTCCTGCTTCCAAGCTTGTTTTAATCAGGGAACTTTACCAAACACTGTCCACCATGGGTAACCATTATCGCATTTGACTCATCAGTGTCACAGTGTTCAGCTTCACAGCAACCATGAGTTACCTCTGTACAGCAAGTGGACAGACCAGGGTTACACGACCTAGAAGAATTGACATTGATAGAAAACAAACTGTATATCCCATTCATATGAATGGTGCAAGGAAAAGTCCACTTTGTAAACTTTCACTCAAATCACCTACACACTAAAAGACTACTGTATGACCCCAGATATGATGAAACAAGCAAGTACGTGGAGGCCAAAGCTTATGAGAGGCTACCAAAGATGGCAGGAAAGGGAGAGTCATTGAGTTTCTGACATGATGACATGGAAAAAGAAAATGGTATTGATTTTACAACATGGTTACTGTAATCAATGTCACCAAATCGTATATGTAAACATTGTTGAATTGGTAAGTATTTAACCACATATATTTAAAACAGAAAAAGAATGTGAGGATATTGTCAATATCTAAGTCCAGTAAATGGTGACGAAGACAGAGAAGAAGTCTTTGGGACCAATATTTCCATTAATCCAGCCACACATATGGCTGGATGACCGCAGGGGTGTGCAGTGAAAATATGGTGCGAAGTGGCCCCGGGGGACCGAGGTCCACAGTGCTGGCCCCTCAGAAACAGCATCCCTCTGTGCTGCCATCCACTCGGCCTTAACGTCAGATCTTCCCATGGCTCTGCCCATGATGTCTCACCTTTCCAAAAGGTCACCCCTTCTGACCAGCCACTTTGTTTTTAAAGCTCATACTGAGTTTCTGAAACATTTTCCCTCTTCTACAAATAGGTAAACCTGGAACTAAATATTGTGCCTAATTTCTTTCTTTCAATTATGCTTCACATAGGGAAAAAAAATTAAATTCCCAGGTTTTGAAAGGTCACCTTATTATACACACAGAGTGACTGAGCCTCACCTTTGCGTCAGGCCTGGTGCCAGATGCTGGAGGAAGCAAGGAGCCTGAGGAAAATGTCACCCAAGCAGCTGAAGGCCAAGACAAGGAAACGGGCGCAATGGCAGGAGGGCTGACCGTCACAGGCCAAGCAAAGTAGAGGTGGGGGAGAGAGCCAGAGGAGAGTTATTGATCCAGTCCAAAGGGAAGTCCGAAAGTGGCGCCTTTGGGACATTGAAGGTAATCAGAGCTCAAAGCAGAGTGTCCACAAAAGGGGGAGGGGAAAGACCGGCCATCGCAAGCAATCCGCGAGGGAAAGGTAAATTCTCTACACAGATACACTGATCAGAGGTTCTCAACACGTCACCCTCAACAGATGCTTGGTATCTCCTTTACCATTCTGAAGAAGAACGGTCAATCACCTCACTTGTTGCCATTGAATCAATTCCAACACTTCACAACCCCATGTGTGGTAGAGTAGAACTGTGCTCCACACGACTTTCAAAGGCTACTATTCTAGAAGTTTGATCACTAGGAATTTCTTCAAAGCACCTCTTGGGGGACTCAAAGTGCTCACCTTTTAATTAGCAGTTGAGCTAAACATTTGCACCAAGTGACACCAGTGACTCAGTAGACCAGCTGCTTAAATCAATACAGTCCCCTTACCAGAAAAAGAAAAGGACTTGCAATCGATCCTTTCTTCTGATGTGTAAAAAGCATGAGCATTAGACAACAAATCAGAGATTGGCCACCTTTTCTGCGGAGAGTGAGAGGACCAATGTTTGGGGCTGTGGACACTACACTGGGTGTCTGTCTCGTATCTATCCTCTCTCTTAGATTTTTATTTTAATATATATTTAGAAATATAAGGAACCATTTTCAGCTTACGGGCTGTGCAAAAGTAAGCCAGAGCCACAATTTGGGCCATAGTTTTGAAATTCCGGCACCACACTAGAAGAGATAACAGGGTATCAGATCTTTGCACTTTATGTAAGTAAGGATGGACCTGCCATATGTAAACAAGGACCAAGCACACTTAGGTCTAGACCCGTATAAAGTGACTACGAGTGTCACAGCCAGTGCAGACAGACAGAAGTGTGCCGTGCCAGATTCCAATTCCACCTGCAGACCTGACGTCAGTGACAAGAATCCACAAACAGTGTCTAGTTCCTGGCAAAGTTCCAAAGAAAACATATTATAATCTTCCCTCTATTTTGACGACCATCACATTGCTGGATGATTCCACGTACACTGAAATCCTACAAGAAGCATATTTTACTTTGCAGAAAATGAAGTTACGGTCCTGTCTTTTATAAATGGAAATCCATTTTTGTCTATGAAAAAAAAAGTAACTGGTTCAGCTGTTTGAAAAATCCCACGGAATGCGGGAAAATTCTCTTAAACTTGGGATTAGTGGGTATACTAAGTGAGGACTAGCAGTGTAGTGACCCAGGGGTCAGGGGGGCCACTCCCAGTACTGAGGCAATCATAAATTCCCACAAATTCATTCTTAAGAGTAGAAGGCAGCCACAGGCAGAGCTTCAAGGTCAACGCTGAGACGTCTCTAAGAATACAAACATAGAGCTTAGACATTCCTAGACTTTCTCCTGGGGCCTTGATGGGTATTATGGAATGAACTGTGTTCCCTCAGAATATGTGTTGGCATTCTTGCCCCAAACGTGATCCTGTAAATATGTGACCTTGTCTGGAAGCAGCTTTCTTCGTGATGCCCACGTGATCACGCCTGGCCGGGTGGATATAAAATCACACAGATGCCGTGGTACGATCAACAAGGAACTCCTAGGAATATTGACAACAGAAGGAGTCTACACACTTGATAACCTGATTTGAACTTGTAGCCTCTAGAACCAGAAGAAAAGAAATACCTGGTCTTGACGTTACCCGCCTGTGGAATCTGAGTAAGGGTCTCTCTACGTAACTAGAGTGGGCAGAGAGGTAAGGGTGGGGAAGCCGAGGGCACCCCTGTGCATTCAGAGCTGTCAGCCTCCCGGTCTGTTCATCCCTGACCTGAAGGTGAGAGTGGATAAAACAATGAACTCCAGCACACTGACAATCGTGGGGAAGGTGCTAGACTGGCCAGGGTTTCCTTGTTTCTGTGTATCCTTGTTGTTTGGTACCATCACGTCGACACCTTGCAGGGACCCTGTACACAGATCTGAACCTTGCTCTGTTCTGCACAGCCTCACCATCTCTGATACGCTGGAGCCAACTCTGAGTCACTGTCAGTGCAGCTTGCTGAGGGTCTCCTCTCTCTCTCTCTGAGCCTCCACCTTCCCCAGCTTGATGTATTTTTTCCAAGGATGGGCCCCTCCTAAAAACATGCTCCAATGATGTGAGACAAAGTGTCACCAGCCTTGCCTCGAAGGAGCATCATGGTTGTGTTTCCTACTGAGGGACATCACCAACTGGAGCTAACTTCAGGGAAATGAACAAGGAGGGAGCAAAGGGTCCCTGTTCTCTGTCCCTGGCTAGTCCCTGAAGCCATGGACACCTCTTGTCACTTGCTCTACTTACTAGAAATAATTGCCTGGGATTTAAATGAAGGCAAATAGTTTGGGATATTGATCCTACTAGAGGGGCTTTCTTTTCCAGTTTCTTCACATTAGAACATAAGGGTTTGGTTTCAGGGAGCCAGGAGTCATAAAATGATACCAAGCCTCTGAAAAGACTTGACACTGTGGCCTGATTGAAAGCCAGCTCATTCTTGCCCTCTGTGTCATTGAGGAAGCATACAGACAAGGCCAGGAACATGGCTGACGGACACATCAGTGCAGATATCCCTGTTCAACTAGATAATTTAAAAAAATTAACTTTGCCAAATCTACTGCTAGCTTACTTCACCCTGGGCCAATAGACAGTATCATGATAGAAGGAGAGAAGATTGAGGTTGTTAACAATTTTATCTTGCTCAGATCTACAAGCACTCTTGAAACCAGCAGTCAGGAAATGAAAAGGTGAGTTGTGTTAGGAAAATCTGCTGTTAAAGATCTCTCTAGAGCGTTAAAGAGCAATGATGTCAGTCTAGAAACTAAGGTGCACCTGATCCAGGCCAGGGCCTTTTCAATTGCCTGCCTTGTGTCTGAGAGCAGGACAATGACTAAGGCTAAAGGAAGAATAATTGATGTCTTTGAGTTGTGATGTTGGTGAAGAGTACCAAATATACCATGGACTGACAAGAGAACAAACAGGGCCATCCTGGAGAGAGTGAAGCCAGGTTGCTACTTGGAGGCAAGGATTTTGAGGCTCCCTCTCAGAGACTTTGGGCCTGCTGCCAACAGGGACAAGTCCTCGGAGAAGGACAGTATGCGTGCAAGAGTAGAGGATCAGTGCAAGAGAGGAAGACCCTAGATGAGACAGCCAGTGACTGTGACAAGGAGGTTAGACATGGCAGAGATGATGAGGGTGGCCCAGTGTAAGGCAAGGCTCAGAGCCACTGTTCACTGTGAGGTGTAGTCAACAGGACGCCCGTAACAACTCTGATCTTTGCATTCAAATACACATTATATTCACATTCACAAAGGGAGGAGAGGAAATGGGTAGAGAAGAAAATATTTTGTGCATGATCTATCTTTTTGAAAGAAAAGGCCCGAAGTTGCCTGCCCAAAATATTGTTTAAATTCTAGGAAATTTTCAGAAACATAATCTTTAGACTGGCTGCTTGGTGACAAACAAACTGCATACTAGTCTGTTCCTAAGGATTCAAGTGAGTTCATTTAATCTTTTCTAACTATGCTAAGAGAAAAACATTGTCATTGTTCATATATCACATGGAAGGAAGTTGTCCACTTTTCCCCCATAGAGCCAGACGCTGGAAGGTTCGAACTTCCAGAGAAGTGTGTCCTTCAGGTTAGTTTCACAATTCTCTATGAAGAAGGAGAGAGAGAAAAGAAAGAATAAATATGTTTACCCTGAGATACAAACACCAGCGTAAAGCAAACAAAGCAAAAAGCCATAAGCAAGTAAAGGCAGACAGATGAGGGTGAGGAGGGCGGGAAGGGGAGAGAATGGTTACCAAGTTGTCAGCAAAAGCGTGGCATGAATTACAGCTTATGGAACAAAGAGAATAAGACAGAAGCACCAGAGATATTTCATCATAATCTACATAGACCGCTGAGTTTATTTGGTAGTTAAGGAGGTAATGGCTTTCTTTCAAACTCATTTTCAAAGTTCTCTTTTTAATGGTGGCGATAAATGTTTTTTAGTGCTGGGGCTATATTCACTGGAGTGGCCACAGGACCACATCCCAGCCCTTGCGAAGGATGCTTGCTTAATGAGGTGATGCTGGTTTAGCTAAAATATTCTCTGCTGTTTCAACAGTTTTGTAGTGAAGAGAACCAAGTCTCGAGGTATGAAGATAGCGAGGGGAGGGGACAGGACATATTTTACCCTGTCTGGGAAGCACCCCAGGGTTTTTCTAAGTATGCTACCAACCGTTTCTTCCCCATGAGGTACTAAGTGGCATGGAACTTTAACTGGGGCATAAAAACAAATTAACAGAAGTAATGTATGAAATAAGCTTTTGCCAGCAGCCAATTATGCCATCGAGTTATGCTAAAAGGTTGATTGACGTATTTTAACATCAAGCAGGACAGAGTTTAGGGTCTATGTGTGTTAGAGTCTCACTTATCCACCCACCCTACAGTTTGAGGCCAAATACCAAGATAAAAAAATACTAAAAAGAATACGCACATTGTCAAGCAGGGTCAAGAGAACGAGACTGCTTCTCAGGACTGCAGAGCTGGGGCAAGTTCTCTCACTGTTAACCGTTGGGGAGTCTCTGGATCATGTAAACAGCGGGGTGCTCTTCACTCCTAGCTTTCAGCGTTAGTAGTTCAAACCCACAGAGGGGCTTCAGGAAGCAGGCGCACAGGTCTGCTCTGAAAACATCACAGCTTTGAAAGCCCTGGAAGTACAGGCTTCCTGTACCTGCCGCGTCAGCATGACAGCAACAACCAGCATTAACCAACTCGTTCACGAAGGAATACAAGTATCAGACATCCCTGCTCGTCAAGTGCGCACACCCAAATCAAGCAGTGCTTTTCAGCTTCTTATAATTATACTTGAAACATTATATTGTTCAAGTTGTCACAGCTTTTATTGAGTGTTGTAGAAGTTTAAGTTCTAGAGAGAATTAGGGGGAAGTATCTGGCAACGAAAATCGAAGTTCTATTTTTAAACGGTATTTTTATTACACTGGTTAGATATATCTTTTAGGTTTCCATTTGCGACACTGAAGTTTTCATCTTAGTATTATTAGGATGCTTGAGATGAAAACAAACAATCCACTGAGGTGGGAAAACAAAATAAAGTCTTGAAAATCGAATGGGATCTATAATTAAACAAATGTACCTCGTGTCGAAGAAGGGAAGTACTGTAGGTTGATGAATAATTAAACAACTTAAAATGTAGCCAATGGAGGAAAAGGCTGCATTAAAAAAAAAAATACCAGAGACGTAGAGGCATAAATCATGATTTATAGCCCATCCCAACTTTGACCTCATAGAAAGCAAGAAAGATCAAAGGTGATGTTTCATTATGTGCTTATTGCTTGGCTAAACCATTATTCATTGGTCTTCATTTTGAAAGATCTATATGGAGTATGTAAAGATTCTCACAGATAGAACTATTACAGGATTTATCATGAAATGCACAGCTAATAGAACAATGTGCCTAATTTGTAATTTGCTTGTCTTTCTTGAGATTTATAGCGTAAAGGCTTTATAACAAAAAAGACCAAGCTGCAATGTATCATGGGAGGATGGCTGAAAGCTCAAATATTGTCCTACAATTCTGCAGAATCGTATCCTTTAATTCTTTAATGAAGGTCCCACTAAACAATCCACACCACCACCACCATTAGCACACACTCACCCGTGAATTAGAAAACCACACTGAGACTTGTTTGGGTTCAAATCTGGGAGAGAAATGCCTTACACATAAGTCTTCACAGAGAGACTGAGAAACTGGCCCAAAGTCAAGCTGAAAGACATGAATTTCTTTTTCCAGTGGGGAGACAGAGTTACTTACAGGAGAATCATCCGCATTGTACCCATAGCCAGGGGTCTGGACGGGTTCATAAAACCACTAGAAAGGAGATTATATATGGGAGGGTGCGAATTTAAAGCCTCAGCCTGTGTTCCCAGAGAATAGATAAGTGTCATTGTCCTGGGAATTGAGAAAGGAGTGGAGTCACGGGAGGCCATCAAGGTCAGCACCAACAGCTTGAGCACAAAAAAAATGTATCCAAGACAGTTACTGGAAAACATAGATACTGTCGGCTTGACCAAGTGATGGCTATCATACAGGTAATTTGGAATTCCTATACCCTCCACCCAATGCCAAATCTGGCATCAGCAATGGTATCCCTGTGCCACAGCCTCTTCCGAATTCAGCATGAATTTCTCAAAGTTCTCTGTTGGTATAGGTATAGGTGTATTCTTCCAACCTCTTCTTAATAATCTTCAGCATAATTTTACTTGAAGTTGATGATTTCTTATCCTCAGTCTCAGAGACGCGTATCCTCTTGTCTACTGGGGCTTCTGTGTCAATAGTTGATATGTGGGATCCATCATCAAAGGGCCTGTATCGCTTTATGCTCTTTGAGGAGGAGACAAATATGCAGGTGTCTACTTGGCTTACCCTTGAACTATAATTTTCAATATCTTTGCCTTGGCCAGAACTCACTGACTGGTGTCCTGTGTCAGCCCTCCCCCCATCCCCAATACATTAATATACAATATGTATTCAAGAAGGGAAAATACACACCGTTCCTAACCTCGTGGGGATTGATTGCCTACCTGCAGGATTACAGTCACTCAATGCATCCTAATATAACCTCCTCCATGTCCATCAATAGCACCCAAAGGTCCTTGGAAACTAATCCCATTGTCCTGTATACAGCGGTTTCCCCTCCAGTGCCCAGACAGTCTCTTCATTCTTTGAAGACCAATGCATAGTGAGTTCTACCTCTATTTCCCCTTCTAGTCCCTTTGCCTGAGGGCTGAGGGAAACTTGTACCTGCCTGAGCAGAAGAAGCTTCATGTTGTGATGGCCACTGAGTGGAGCTTGGGCTCCCTCCATGCTGCAAGCATTCGACATGCCCAGCAGCTGACCCTGTGTTTGAAGAGTTGAGTTCTCCAAGAGATGCCTTGGGAGAAGCGTCTGGTGATTTCATCCTGAAAACTCCTCTGTTAAGAACTTGACGGACCACAGTTCTGCTGACACTGTGGGGTTGCCATCGGTCAGAATGGCCTCACTGGTAACTGGAGCATATTCTGAGGATATTCCCCACAGTCTCCTTTCCTAAACAGGCTTGGCCCCACACCCCTCTCTCCCGTTGTTAATCCACATCACCTTTCCTGGGAGAATCAGACCAGATGGCTTTTCTCCTGTTCTCATTCTACAGAGCAGTCTCACCCCCAGGCAAACGAGGCGTTCTCACAGCCTCCCCTGTCCCGTCAGCTTCGTGACTCAGACAACAGCTCCTCACAGGGTTTCCTATGGACACGGGAAGAAGCCCTTCATTGTCTGACTCCTCCACAGACTTTGCTCAGTAAGCCAAATGAGAGCCCTAGGCACCAGTGAACGCAGACAGAGTCCCATGGCTGCAACTTACGTCTGGAAAGACTGAGTGATGTGGTGGGCAGGAGTTTGAGGAAACTACCTTAGAACTTGTATATCATCAGATCCTATGGGGTTCTTTTCATTTCATTGAGCTTCCCAGTGGGATGAATTGATTCTATTCTTAAGTCATTCTAGAAACATCTTCAATTGTGGAAAGAATATTTCATTCATTTACTGGCTTGGACAAGCTTGGAAGCAGGAGTGGCATTCACTTCTGAAATAGCTTGCCTCTGGAAACCCTATGAACCTGGAGAAAGGATGAAAGTTATACAAGTGTTCAGGTCTTTTGTTCATAGGGTCGCTATGAGTCATCTACAACTCGATGACACTTAACAACAACAACAACTGTCTCTGGAATCCAAGAAGCCAGGGCTGAAATCCCAGCTCAGTTACTTATCAACCCTGCCAAGCGAACTCCCTGGCCCTCTGAGTCTCAGTGCTTCACCTGCCACATCACGATACCACCACTGGCCTCTAAGAGGAGCCCAAGATAAGCACACACAGGTTGAGCACCTTCCCTGGCATGCAGCTCAGTTTAGGTGATCAGTAACGAGTGGATGGAGGGATAGATGCGATTATTATTCAGACAAAAATGATCCCCGGAAGACTGCAAGACAAATGGACTACAAAGAGTATAGCTTACTCATGTGACAAAGATGTCAAATAAATGTCACAGAACTAAGAGAAAACATGTGGTGGCCATTGGCAAATGTCAGATTACAGCCTTCAGTCAACAAAGAAGAGTCTGCATCTTCCGAGTGTTGCAGGAGTATTGATTGCTAAGCCCCCGTGGGAGGTTGGTGCTTTCATCAGGTCAAGGGTGAGCTGAAGAAGAAAGAGAAGAAGAGGGCAGCATGAAGAGTTCAAAATAGAAGGAAAGCAAGACAATGAGAAGGAGGGCATGTCAGAGGAGGAATGTGAAGAAAAAGAAGAATAAGGAAACAAGGACAAGAGGGAAACAATAGAAGAAAGAGGAAGGGAACTATTTCTTTCACTTATTCTCAAATTGGTCTCTTACAACTTCCAGAGGATGAGGATGGGGAGCCAGTTAGAAAGGGCCCAACAAGAGAATTGCTGCACAGTCTGTGGGGAATCTCCGCGATGCTCAATCCCCAGTTCTTTCTCTTGGGAGGTATTCTGACAGGGGGAAGGCGGAGTTCCATTCTATATATTCTGGAACTGAAGAAGAAAATACTCAAGCTTGGTAACAGTTCATTCAACCTGTATGAAACACTGAGAATACAGAAGTGGTGAGGGAGGGCAAAAGAAGAAAGTGTAAAAAGAGTCGTTGCCATGGAGTCAGACCCTCTGGACGCAGAGCTGATTCTCCAGTGGATTCTCAAAGGCGGTAAATCGCATAGCAAGGGACTGAAGATGGCCCATCTTTCTCCCAAAGAGTGGCTTGGATTTGCAGAGATATGCTGCCTTTTAGGTGAGTAGGACAGCTTTTTGAAGGCTATGTCCCCACAGTGGGCCGGAGGGAAGTGTAGAAAGGGGAGTGACAGATGCTATTGGATGTAAGTATTCCATCCCAGTTAAAGAAATACTCTGTAATTGTAGTGCCAATACTACTTATAGTAGCAAGTTCAGTTGAAATCTTATGACACAGGCTCTAAATTACATCTTGGAAAGGTCAGCCACAATCTTTCTTCAGACTCCAATCTGGTGGCCTCACGGTAAAAGAGCTGCACTGCCAACCTGAAGGCACATGGCTTGAATCCTCTAGTGTTCTGTAGGAGAAAGACGGACAGACCCCTCCCATGTGTCGCTTTTGAGAATCCACTGAAGGCTCAGCAATGGGTCAGCTCTGACCCAATGGACATAACAACCACCTTTCTTTCAAATGAAAATTATGAGAAAAAAATTATAGCTCTGCACATAATTTATGTGGCCTGTTTTACACATAATTGTCACTATAGTCACCTAGAAAGACAAAGAATGGGCTAGACGGGCAAGTGGGGGAAATTACACTTTATATAAGAAAGCTTTGAAACTTTTCATTTATAATGGAGGTCCTCTTGATGAAGGGCTTTGCTAAATATTTCATATAATGGAAAAACAGACTTTTACAAGCAATATAAAACCCACCGAAAGAGTCACTTCTCTCATTATCCAACCTTGAATGTTAAAATATTGCCCATACTTGTGCTATTACACCATTACTGAACCTTCTCAAGCCTATGGTGTCATTGTCTTGCTGTCTGTCCCCATCTGTAGTCTGTCCAGCTTGCCAGGCAAGTCCAGAACACACTCTAGTGTGAGAATCTCCGATCCGGCAATGCCTGAGCTAATGCAGGACCTGTGGAACAAATCCTTTCTTTATCTGAGGTACTAAAACTATTGCAAACTCACTGCCTTCTAGTCAGAAAACTTTACAGATGCTGTAAATCACAGGGGACAATATTGCCCATCTTTCTTTCCTGGAACAACAGCTGGTGAATTTGAACCATGTGCCTTTGAGTTGCCAGCACAACTCCTTTCCCACTGGGCCACCAGGGGTCCCTGGGATTAGCTGTAGATGAGAATATTTCTGATCAGCCGTTTGCTAACCAGGAAAAATCCAAACCAAACAAAAACCCTTGCAGTTGATTCATGGAATTCATGGTGGTCTCACAATTCAGAGCAGAATTGGATGGGACAGCAAGCTGCAGTGTCCTTTTCAAAGGTTAGAAGTTCTGCAAAGTCTTCCCTCCTCTGTGCCTCTGCCACCAGCCTTCTGTTCAGCAGATGGACACTCAACTGTTTGTACCAAAGATCAGCCTAATAGCACCAGTGGTGCTTGGTAGAGTAATGCTGTTCTCAGACTCACACACCCCACACGCTACAGATACTTGCCCAGGGTCCCACTTCCCCTCTGGGTACCTTCCTAAATTCAAGAACCTTTTATGGTGAGGAATTAAACTTCTCCAGCATGCAACGAAAAATTAATTAGCACCCACCAAATGAACAACTATTTCATTCCCTGCATGAATTTATATTTTGCTTTTATCACAGCTCAAGAAAGATGGAGACAATCTCTAAAAATTAGTTATGCTCCCCGGTTTCTGGTAGAGCGGCAGAGACTCCCCCTTGGGCTGTTATTTGCCGTATTTACTTTTTTTTCCCCATTGAATTATAAAGTGAAAATCCAATTGTTCCTAATGGCACTCACTCAGTGAGCTTCCCATTCGCATATATGAGGAAGGGTTTATTATCCATTGTAGTAATTAAGATACTGATGTTATACAGATCCATAAAGATCCTTCATTAAGCAGTGAGAAGCTTTTCATCAAAACCACTGCAGCTAAATATTTATTTAAAAATAAAAATTAAATTGAAATAAAATGCCCAATACCCCCACCTCCTAAAAGAAAGAAAATGCTTTGAAGATTCTTTTGGAATTGATGATGGGTGTCCTGAAGCCCCATCAACTATGTTTTTTGGGTTGTATTTTTTTCAGAGAGTAGGGAACCACCCAAACTGGCAATCCATCATGACTGGCTATAAAGAAATGAAGTAATTAACCATCAGGAAATAATTCAGCAAGATGCTAACCGTTTAATAACATTTGAGCATTATTGTTTTTAAATGGTTTCATAATTGTTTCAGATGAGGAAAAGGTGCTGGTCATGAACACAGTAGACCACAGCCCAAGACGTAGAGATGCATGCGGTCACTTGAATGGTCCATCATGGTATGTTACAGATACAAGAAAAGAAAGATTTTCATTGTCCAGGTGGAAATTGGAGCCCAGCCACGCTCTACAGGGCCAACTCTACAGCCCCCAGAGGCTCCACACTTCTACAGCCCCGGAACAAAGAGAAGGCCCAACAAACCCTTCTCATGGAGAGAAAATCTCACACTGCTATCCTCTCTGCATAGGGAATGTTAATCAAGAAGGTCACAGTTGAGGAAACAAAACATGCTGACTGGAATGTGTGAAGGTTCCCGCCGTGCACAGCCTGGGGAGAAAGGGTGTGAGGCCTTTCCTGTCAGAGGCATAGGCAAGAGAGAGAGAGGGAAAACCTATGTGTCCACTACCCACGCAGTCCCTCCTCCGGACATTCCCTCTGCGGGGCTCTTACCAACCTTGAGCAGGAAGAGGGTCTGCTCCCACTTTCCCCCCAGAACAGTATCTCCCACAGAGGCCCAGGAGGAGCTCCCCACAGACATTTTATTGTCCTGCTTGAATTTCTATGAAGTCCTTAAAAATAGTCGAAGGACGATGTTTTGACAGAAGACTCATCTTTGCAATTGTGCTAGAGACATATTGGCACCCGTTATCATAGGTCAAATTGATGCACTTTAATAAGAAAAAGAAGAGGTAGACTTCAGATGAAAATTATGCTGTGCCCAATAAAGGCCCACAGAGCCCTGCTGTGTGTAGCCCAGGAACAATAGACTCATAGGAGGCTGAACAGGGGGCCAACGTGGAGGGCTGAGCCATGCTGGGAGGGTTCACGGGTGGAAGGACCTTAGAAAGCCAAACCGCCCCCCAGAGCAGCCAGGAATCATGGAGCTGGATTCCGCGATGACCTGGGATCATTGTTAGCTTTCTGACCACAGAACTGCAGCCTTGCCTGGAATTACCATCATCGATTTTCATTTCCTCCAAGATGTTAATCACCCTCTGCACCACACTGCGGACCAGATACCCTTTTGTTTAAGCAGCTGCCCTGTGCAGTATAGGACATTTAGAAGCATCCCTGGCCGTTGGCCATCGAGGTGTCCGCAACAGCACATCAGAACAACAATGTGATGCTCAACAGCATTCAGGTGAACTTGCAGGTTCACAGAGTTAGGAAAAAATGAACTGGGGCTCTACTTCCAAAGTTCAGCCAACGGCGAGCAGCCGGAGTGCAGCAGTGTCATCCACCAGCACTCCCAGGGACGGGGCAGGACTCGGTAGCGGGGAATCGATTGTGCAGGGAATCTTCCATGAGAGGAAACCAAATAGACAGCCACTAACAGCAAAGGTTACAAAACATGTAAATAAGGGGGGAACTTGGATCAATCCTGCAGAGAAAGAATACTGACAGAACCCGGAACCTTGGGAGTAAATAAATGTCCTGACTTCACTCTGAGGGTCACCCACGGGCTAACTTTACCCGGTGTTAGGGTGTAAGGGAGCCTCTGGCGGCTCAGAGAGAGGGAAGGGTCTTCTAGGACACAGCACAGAAAGGAGAGAAGGAATACCGTACACGTCACAGAGACAACACAATCAGTCCCCCATACCCAGTTCTCTCAACATTTAAAAACAATTTTAAAGCAACCTGGAAGTATTTGAGTCCATTTTGTTTTCCGAGTGACCCAACTAGTTCATTCTGAACTATTAACCTAAACAGGAGCCCCGATAGAACCGAGATTTAAGTGCTTACTTGCCAACCACAAGGCTGGTGGTTCAAACCCAACTATAGGCTCTGTAGCATCAGGGCCCCCAAACTGATTCTTGTCCAGGGTCACACTGAGTCAAGTATTACAATGAAACGTACTAAGGCTGAGCTCTAGAAAATAAAAATGGAAAAACATCTCAGAAAGATAAATGCTTCCAGCAGCTATCTACTAAATTCAATTTATATTCATATGCACACACACCACTGTCTACACAGAAGGATGTTAAGAACGTCTAAATCACCAAGAACCCACATGTTTCTCTCAAAATGCTATTATGTGTCTACAGCCTCCTATTAGCAAAGTCCAGATGTGTCAAAATGGTCCATGGAAAAATGATGTGAAAATGCTTCTCTAAACCCTCGACAATCAGCTCTGATGAGCAATAGTTTGTAAGAAACAACTCCTCTGTTTCCCTTGCTGCTCTGTTCCCTAAGGATACAGAGAGAAATCAGTATGTAAGATATCTCACCTTGACGCCTGCATCGGAGCTTCTCTAACAGGGTCAGCTCTCCATACACTTTCTCTCTCCTGTAAATTGGCCTCCCAAGGCACCCTCTCCATCAGCACAGACATGGTCCAGCTTTATCAATTCCTCGTGGACTCCATCAGAAGCCCTGCTTCACATAAACGCAATGGTGGTGGAGAATCTGACAAGCTAACGAATCAATCAGTGTAACGGAGTGACCCTTGGGGTCAGATTGAAATTTGTTTTTTAGAAAGAAGTTGACAGCTGCTTCTCTGTAGAGTAGACCAGCAGCTCAAACAGCTCCAGGCAAGGGCCATGTTCAAAATGTTCAATGATTCTCACATCAGTGGGTTCAGAAGAGACTCAGCAAGATACACAGGTCTGCCCACCTAGATCAGACAGATGAGGAGAGTGAGTAGGAGATGCGAACTATAGGAAAGAGGAGCCTGAAGTTCAGGTAATGGGACAGCTTCTCTCCAGCTCCTGGCAAAGGCAGACACTAGGGAATGCAGGCCCAGTGTTATCAGACGCACAGGGCTTCCCAGGTAAGTCAGATTTCCTGCTGAGATTTTCTGACAAGTGTTAGAAACTAGTATGAATTTTACAAAACATCACTGCAGCCTAAACCAGGCAAACATATAAATATACATGAACTTTAAGCTACAATTCTCTAGTGCCTCTCAAAAATCAGACCCAAAAGTCACTTGGAGCAAATGTCCATATTGAATTAACAAAGTTGTCCCTTCCCTTTACTATAGTGACTTCTGGAATGAGAAAACAAATTTAGTTTCAAGTTTTAGAAATTTCCTTGAGTGAAAACACTGAAGGGTTCCAATTCCAACTTCTAAACAAAATTGGAGAAATCTCTCCAGATGAAATGGAATAGGCTAAGTGAGCTCTGCCACGCCACCACGGGGAACTTCTGAGAGCTGGGAGAAGTCTGTGCTGGTAAGCCCCACTCCAGCCATGCTAGCACTTCTCACACAGGGCCTGGAATTGTAGAACACGCACTGATGGCGTGACGGCAGCATCTGTGAGCCATCACCATTCAACTGTGTAGTCTTCACCTTCAACTTGGCACCATCAGCAACCAATAGCAACAGACTTTGAGACTCAGAGGATCCCATTCTCTTTTAACCTTATGTTTGGTCATTGTCTTCTATACTGAGTAAATTTGTGGGTCACGGGCCTCTGACCCCCAAGTCTCACAAGGTCCTTCAGTCAAAAGGAATGTGCATTTGGTTTAAGGCTCTACTCTCATCTTCTTGAAACTCTTCATTTCTAAACAAGAATCTTATGGTTTCCTTTGACTCAGCTCTGGAAATTGTGTAGTTAGTCTTGTGTAGGGCTTCATGGTAGATCATCATTTTCCAAGAGAAAGATTTGGATCCACAGCAAATATCCATGGTAAGAGCATTCAAGAAATTAGACGGCATGGAGCATGGGAGAAATCTGCTGTCGAGGGCTTCCATGTCAGGCCAAAGACTAGCATGTCCCTGATGCAAGCCATGACCTTTTCAACTTCTTGACAGCCATCTGAAAGTTTGACAATGACTAAGGATGACAGAAGAATGGATGTCTTTGAGTTGTGGTGTTGGAGAAGCATATCCGAGTATCTCATGGACTGCCTGAAGAACAAACAAGATTCGTGTTATGGAGGGAGTGTAGCCAATGTGCACCTTAGAGGCAAGAATGGTGCAATTTTGTCTCAGAGTTTGGACACAGCCGGAGGGACCAGTCCTTGAAAAAAGACATTGTTCTGAAGAAGGTGGAGGGTCGGCAAGAGAAAGGAAGACCTTCAGCAGGATGGACTGGCATAGTGATTGGTCTGACATGGTAACAACGGGCTCAGGAAAGGCAGCGATTTTAGAGACGCTACTCGATAAGGTAAGGTTTAGATCGGTTGTTCCCAGGGCAGCTATGAGTCATAGTTGACAGCACGCAACAACACAGCAACATACACAATCTTGTAATACCAGCAATAGCACTAAACAAGTGACGTATGGACAGACAGGCAGGAGGAACTGATATGGACAGGTGGAAAATTACACCCATGGCCTTAATGTAGGTAGGTAGCTAACATTTTTACAGTCATATTTGTTTGTATTGTAAATATATCATGTACCTAAATTGATTAGAGAGCAAGGCTGTGTCAGTGACTTCATCACAGCCAAACACTCTGAGGAAAGAAATTGCTTGTTCTAGGTTCATGGCCTCTTGGGACAAAGTCGTTTGGCCTAACAGTTCACAGAGACAGCGTTCTGCCTCCTCCCTTGGTGAGCATGAGTAGGGTTTAAAAGCTTTGGAGGAACTATCTAAGGAGCACGAATGATATTCTGTAGATGAACCAAGGAGAAATAAATGGCAGCATTTGCCAGAGATACAGCTTAGAAGGCAGGAAGTGGAAGGATAGAAAGATTAATGGAAATAGGAGCCCAGGATGGTCATGGTAAGAATGCAGTTACAGCATGGGTGTCTAATTAAGGTCATTAAACAAAAGGAATGGTTGGATAGAAAACCAATTTGCTCTATACATTTTCACTCAAATTAGAATTTTTTTCCCAAAAAATAAAAACATATTGGCTAGAACAATAATGAATTCAAATACCAATTTGTTGTTCCAACAACAACAAAAATTTACATTCTTGAGCAGTTATAAAAATAGAGAACTAGTAAGTTGATTCCTACTATTGCGACTCCCTGTGTGACAGAGTAGAAGCATTCTCCCCAGGGAGAGTTTTCAGTGGCTAGTTTTTCAGAAATTCTTGCCAGGCCTTTCCTTTGAAGTACCTCTAACTGGATTCAAACAACTAGCCTTTCTTTTAACATTCAGGCCTTTGTACTTCCAGGGACTGACCGCCCAGGAGCAGTCAGTTAATTTATCAGAAAAATCATCCTCCAGAGGTGAACACAAGATTTCTGCTGGCTCTGTTTCCATCAGCACTTCACATTGGGGCAATTAACACAATGAATGTCAGAAACAGACTCTTACCAATGAAATTAATGACTTGTTAAATGGCATAATGAATGTTCTAAAGGATTCCCAGCAGGAGAAATTAATGTATACTTGTTGCAATCCTTTCAGACACCTTCTCTTCTTCCAAAATAGGAATAAAAATCTAGCACAGCCTGTGACCTGTCCCTTCAAATCCAATCCCTAATGGTTCCCTGTCTGTCTGTGGTTGTAAGAGCGTTGACTAATGTAAACTGTGGAGTCCTAGCATAGTTCAAAGAGTTAATATGCTCACTTGCTAACAGGAAGGCTGAAGGATCAAAATCCTCCCAGAAGCCTGTGAGAAGAAAGGTTTGGTGATCTCTTCCCAATCCACCCACCAGCAGAAAGGCCAACACTGAAAACCCATGGGGCTTGGTTCTGCTCTGACACTGAGGAGTTGGGTCCCAGCTGTTTCAGCATCCGAGCACTGCTATGACAAATTACCATGAACTTCTATCCTGTAAGAAGAGAAACTTTAAAGTCCAGAGGCAAAAACTGTGTAACCAAAGTGCCTCCTGGCTATGCTCCCTGTAAAGACTTTAGGGAAGAATCCCTCCTTGACTCTTTCTAACTGATGGCGGCTCCCAGCGATTCCTGACCCTCTCTCACCTGTAAACTCATCACTCCTGCCTCTCTGCATATCTTCACCTGTTCTTTAAAGATAGCAGTTGCTGTATTTAGAGCCCACTTGAATCCAGAATGACCTCATCTGAACTTTACTACACCTTCAAAAGAACCTTGATTTGAAATACAGTTCCATTTCACAGTTACATGTGGACATACGTTTTATAAGGAGGCTATTCAGTCCACTACACTATTTACAAGTGTTCAGGGAATCTCGACACTGGAATCCTATTACATTTGCCCCAACAGTGACCTGAAAATGAATGGGTCTATTGGGAGATGTGGTGTGTTCTCTCTTCTCTTTGCTGGTTAGTGGTTTTCTGGTTAACAAATACTGTATGTGGGTGGACTTTTGTCTGGGGTCATTTTGGCCCCAAGCGAAGCCTGGTGCACAGTAGGACAGGGCAGCTCTTGTTCTTCACCTTGGTCAGCAGGTCCTGCCATCTACGGAGGAGGATGCCGTGTTCTAAAGTCACACGTCGCTAGGATTCTCATCTGCCACGTGGGGGACTCTCGTGCTTGGTGAAGCTGGCTCAGTGAAAAAGAAGGTGGCCCTCCACGAGCTGGCAAGACATGGACATGCAGCAACGGTCCTGAGCACAGCAATCGTGAGCATACGGCCCAGAACCAGGTGGGATCTCATTCTGCTGTGGGGGGTCATTCGCTAGGAGGTGGACCCCACGTGGGTTCAATCTCTGACCAAGGGCTTCATGAGCAGCGGCTACTCACGTGTCAATTCATTTGGAGACTTGCTCGTTGCCATGATACTAAACAAGTCTTATCAGAGTTTCCAGACGAAGACAAACCAGGAAGGAAAGCAGATGACCTGCCAATGAAAGTCCTATAGGTCGCGGTTACTTGCCCCACCAGCAGTCATGGATGGTGGCCCACGCACGGGGCGGTGATTCCTCGTGCATGTGCTCACCATGAGTTGGGTCAAACCAGAATGGGCACCAGGCAGCCTGGCTGCAGACTGCACTCACTCGTTTAACACGATTGCCTCGCCACATAAATGAAGCACAATCGATCCTTCACTGCTTAGATAATTCAGCATAAATACGTGATTCACAGAGCACCAGAACAGAAGGAAACACGTTTTCAGGAAAGGAAGGAAAACCCCCAGAATTTTCTGTAAGAAAGATGAGGATCAAGAACAAACTTGAACTTTCAGGACCTTGAAAATCTCACAGACCCAAGACTGCCATCTATCTCAATCCTAGAACAACATCCAAGGTGATGCATTTACCTGCAAAGTCAACATAATTCCCAGGGCAAGTACAGCAGTTAGAAAACACTGCTGTACGTTATTTGAATATGAAAAGAGCATTTTCTTAAAAGATAGAATTGGACTCTTTTGGTCGCTGTCCACTCAGCCACAGGCTCAAGGCCAAGTTCCTGAGCAGATGTGATTTCTGCTGACTCGTGGCTCTCCTTGTAAAACCCCGAGTGCTTTACTGCACTGAAATTACATACAAAAGATAGTATAATTTACTTACCCTTGTACTTTTAAAAATTAATATAATATGCTAGCTGAAATTTATAGGAGAAATAAAAAGAAAGGAATTTAAATTAAAAGATGTCTATTTTAATATGTAAATATATGGGCCTGTCTAAAAGACCTACGATGTAACCATTTGCTTATACCTACAAGTAGTATGACAACGATAGAGACTGTTAGGGTTATAGATGGGTGGGGATTCTCCTAATAATTCAAATATAAAGAGCAACTTCCAGAAGTTGGGCAATTTTCTGAATGGCTGAACAATTAGTAGCTTTAGTGGAAAATGTAAAATATCTATTCTAATTGTAGACGTTTCAGAATCAGTGAGACTGGCTCAGGACAGGGCAGGCCTCAGAGCTGCTGTACACAGGTCACTATGGGTCCCAGGCAACTTGATGGCACATAACAACAACAATTGTAGAAGAACACATATTGAAAAGATTTAACCTCTAGATAGCAGGGGTGTTTTTTTTTTTCACACAGGAGGATCTGGTGGGTCCTTTAAGAGTTACACAGGGTTACCTAGCTACCACTGGCTGCTCTTAAAAAAGGTCAGCTGACTACCACTGCTGCCTACTCTATCATGGTAGACTGAGGGAAAGGAACAACACTCAGTACATTAAGGAGGCCAGGCTTACTCTTCTACCAGAGGAAGGTGGAAGGCCCAAGGCTGTGGCCCTTCTGGGTCCTCTAAGCCTGGAGCAAAACTCTCCTCTGAGGCCCAAATTTCAGCAAAGCACCAGGCAGGTGAGTAAGGTTAACAACCCAAGGAGACACTCACACCTTAGAATAATCACTCACTTCAGGTCAAAAGAGCAGCAATCTCCAAAGCTGAAGCTAAGAAGATAGGAAGAGGTTAGCAGGAGTAATGGAAAGGAGGATTACAGGAAGGAGAGAGGAGTGCATTATGGGGGTGTGCATGTGTGTAATTAATGCAATAAAATAAGTATAGTGGTTAAATGAAAAACCAGTCTGCTTTGTAAACTTTCATGGAAATCTTAACATTTTTTAATCAAAGAAATAATTACACAGATTTTAGAGCGACTGTAGAACTAGTCTGCCCGTTCTTGCTGGTTTTGTATTGTTATGTGCCATTGAGTTAACTACAACGCAGAGAGAGACTATATGAAGGACAGAGCGAACCTTGCCCTACCCTAAACCATCTTCGTGGTCTCTGAAGAGTCTAGTCCGTCACCACTGTGTCAATCCATCCTGCTGAGGGTCTTCCACTCCATCTCTGGTTTTCCAACTTTCCCAGTATGAAGTCTTTTTTCTAGGCCTGGTCCCTCTTGACAACATATTCAAGGTATAGGAGATGAAGTTTCACCGTTTTTGCTTTCAAGGAGCACTCTTTCTCCCCCCC
>NW_006399841.1:9985869-10000154 GCF_000299155.1 Elephantulus edwardii | reverse complement strand
ATTCCAAAGGGGGTTAAGAGGCTTCAAATCACAACGGAAGAGATTGCCCATCTTTCTTCCATGGAGCAGCCAATGGATTTGAACTGCAAGTCTTTGGGCTAGCAGCACAACTCCCTGTGCACTAAGCCACCCCAAAATTACCAGAACATTTGCCAGGAAACAGCCTTCAGAAAGCTGTAAGCTTACCTACTTACGGACTTGTACATTCATCCCAGGAAGTAGTGGATGCTAGAATGGTCCAGCACGGGCAGGGACAGAGTAGGAGCAACTGGCCTTGAAAGCGGGCTAGGACTCAGTGACAGCAGTGAACTCTCAACTCAGGTCTCCTAGCGGTTACACGGAGCAGAGGCCTGATGGAGAACCTCTCTCTCCCTGACTCTGCCCCACCTTCAGCTAAATAACGTAGCCAGGATATTTCAATATCACTAAACTGGAATCAGCTGGCCTAGTGGACAGATAGTGATGCTACCAAGCCAAAGGTAGGTGACTTTAATCAGTGGTCCTCAGGTCTGTTTTTAATTGGTTTTGGTCAAACATTCTTCTAGGTTGTATAACCCTGGTCTGTCCACTTGCTGTACAGAGGTGACTCATGGTTGCTGTGAAGCTGAATCCTGTGACACTGATGTGTCAAATGTGATAATGGTTACCCATGGTGGACAGTGTTTGGTGGAGCTCCCCGATTAAAACAAGCTTGAGAGCAGGAGTGGCATCCACTTCCATAATAGCTTGCCTAAGAACCTGGAGAAAGGATGAAAGTTATACAAGTGTCCAGGCCTTTCGTTCATAGGGTCGCTATGAGTTGCTCACGACTCGCCGACACTTAACAACAACAATAACAGCAAACTGGGAATAAAAAAAAAGAAAAGCTGAGTTTTGCCACCAATAGCAAGAGGTTAGGGCTATTATGACTAGGTGATTATGAGAATAGTGACTTTTGAGCTGCTAAGTAAGAGAATTAGCGTTTGGATTCAGGTGAGACTTTTGAGCTAGTAAGTAAGAGAATTAGAGTTTGGATTCAGGTGATTTCCAAGTTTTTAGCTCTTAATCATTTGATTATGTAAAGTTTCTAGGGGATTAAAGAGTGAATGTGGTTATTGTTATGTGCCATCAGGTTTACTATGACCCACAAGGAACCTATGAACAAGGGCTCTGAACCTTGCCCTATATCCTGAGCCATCCTATTTCTGACACATCTGACCCCAAAATACATTCACTGTATCGATCCAGGGTCTTCTCCTGTGCTGTCCCTCCACCCTTCCAAGCATGATATCTTTCTCCAAGGAAATTATTGATACTGATTTACAGATATTATTGATAGATATTTATGTATCTCAAAGAAATGGCTCATTCAGTTTAAGTCCCAAGACCCTGGATTAGCATCAGCATGGGGCTTGTCCTGAATCACATAGCTGCAGGGATTGAAGAACCCAAGATCGGCAGGGTAGGCGGTGGAGGAAGAGGAATCCCAGCTCAGAAGGCAATAAGACAGATCACTGGCTCAAGACCAAAGTGGAGGTCAGATGGTGATAACCCAGACCCAGATCAAACCAAAAGCAAGCTTTGATAAAATATCCCTGTGTGTGTGATGCAGGCCACACCTCTGGCTAAACTCCCTTTCCACTAATTGACTACTCACAGCAGATCGTATCAAAGGATGGCTACACCGTAACTGTTAAACCTGAGAATCAGACAGCAGAAATGATGCCCAGCCTGAACAGTTAGAATTAGAACATTCCAGAGAGCAAAAAGGAAATTCACCATGAAGAATGAATGCAGGATTTCAAACTTCAAGAGATTTAGCTAGAAAAGATAGCAGAGTAAGGAGGTAAATGTGAAGCTGTCCTCCTAAGAAAGCTAGCCTATGAAGAAGTAGAGAAATCAGTGAAGGGAAGAAATTTAAGATGCTGGCCTGTGTCTAAGTTCCATCAGCTGAGACACATGACAGAATCACTGATGGAGGTTGGCTTTTGAGGGCTGGAGAACCTCTTCGTCCACCCTTTCAGAATAGGACATACTTAATGAAAGGACAAGATGTACAGTACCGTCCCTAGTGTTGATGTCACCCAATGTGGTAGCTCACGGAGTGATACACTCCACTCACTGGGCTTCGAGTGACCCAGCCTCATCCCCCACCCCTCTCTCTCTCACCCTGAAGCACGTCCCCTCTAAAATCAATCCCTCTGAGCTGTGGTATTGGAGAAGAGTACTCACTATCCTACAGACTGCCAAAAGAACAGCAGAGATGTCTTGGAGAAAGTACAGCCACAGTGCTCCTTAGAAGTAAGGATGGCGAAGCTTCATCTTGCATACTTTGGGCATGCTGCTAGGAAAGGCTATTCCATGGGGAAGGACACCATGCTTGGGAAGGTAAAGCGATGGTGAAGGAGAGGAAGACCCTCAACCAGGTGGGCTGACACAGTGACCGCAGCAATGGGCTCACACTGGACACCAGGTGACACCACTGCCTTGATGGCTCTTCCACCTCCCATGCAAGTCACCTGCTATTGGACAAGGACTCTGGGTGACTGTGGTGTCACTCCTTCTGACAATGTGGGAATGTGTTCTCCACCCTCCTGGTGATGTCACTGAAGATGTGTCTGTAACTATCAACTTTACTTGCTATCTAGGGTCTGCACTACCATTCCAACCCGTGGTAGCCTCATTTTCACTCTAACTTGTAGAGAAAAACAACATTATCCAAAAACGATTTTTATGAAGCACAAGTGTTTTTTGGTGAAAAGGGAGCATCTAGAAAATCTTTAGCCATTAAGAAATTGTCTTCATTCCTAATGAAATCGGGGGCAAATAAGATTTCTGAAGAAGCACACAGGTTCAAAGTAATTCAATTTAACAACCATAGCAGTTGAGGCATCTTCAAGATTTTAGCATTTTTTAGCACTGTGGGGAATGCTGAGACAATGCAGCTGACAGATTCACTACCCAGAACCTGGAACCAGCTTAAGACTGACAGCTCAGCATTAGGAAGGAACAAGGCTTTGTCCATAAGCCATGGGTGGGGGAGGGAGAAAGCGTATTTCCAGTAACAAGAAGTGATGATGGAATCCCAAATCTCACTGCCCGTTTGGAAGAAATGTCTAGTAATAAGGTAAAGGCGATTTTGTCAACTTGTAGGAGGATAAACTTTGAAGCTAGAGTCTATTTTCCCCATGAATTTTTTTTTCCTAATTTACAATGCTGCTGAGACTTAGCTCTTCGCTATTTTAAGCTCGTTGGGCACACACACAGATTTCTGGGTCTGGATATACATAATTCATTCTCTGGAGCATAAGCTGAAACAACTATGAGATGAAGTTTGATATAATAAAGGTTAATTGAAAGAGGGCAGAGGGAACTTGGGCTAAAAAAGAGAAATGGAGGAAAAAAGCACAGGAACTTACCACTGACCAAGTTGGAAAATGCTCATTGTTTCTTCTGGAAAAGTTTATTAAAGATTTATGATGTACCCATGTGATAGTCTCAAACAACATTGATAGAATTTTCTGACACATTTCCCTTTAACAGGTAAAAGCTATTATTTTTTTTTTAAAAAAATGTAGACTAGACTCAATGATTTGCAATAACCAAAACATGATTAAGAAGTTAATCATGAAAGGCAATTCTGCTTCCCACTTACTACAGGATCAGTCTCTGGACAGTCAGCAACCACATTATGAAGACGTTCAGATAGTTCACAGGGGAGCCCACGAAGGCCAAGTCAGAGGTGTCTGTGAGCATCCTCACTGAGATATGCTGGATGCTGCAGGAACACTGAAAAGCAGCAATTCAGTTTCCCTTAGAGGAGACTCAGAAGACATCGACTGTCAAAGACCTCTCCAAAACACGAAAGAGCAAAGATATTCATTTGAAAACTAAGGTGGGCCAGCTTCAATTTGCTTGGCTCTACAATCAACATTCTTGGTACCAGCAGCCAGAAAATGAAAAGACTAATTTCATTGAGAAAGTCTTCTGTCTTCTGGTGGCCTAGTGGTAAGCAGCTGTGCTGCAATCCCCAATACACACAGTTCAAATCCACCAGCTGCTCGGGGGAAAAGGATGGACGGATCTACTCCTGTGCAATTAACAGCTTCTGAACACCTGCTGGAAATCAGCCAAGGGTCTTTTCCAACACAAAGACCACCCCAACTTCCCACTAAGACATTGAAAAGGTATGCTGGCAAACGAACATTCTAAGTTGACCTATAAGAGAAAAACGAGTTTAATCAGAGCATCTCAGAATTATTTGAACTCAGGACTTATGAGCATGCCCTGCGCCCCTCAGAAAACTTCTTTACATATTGCAGGCACCGTATTCTGGGAAGTAGTTTTAAAACGCAGCTCAGATGGAGAGAAAGCACCTTTCTGAGGTTAGTCAAAGACCACGTAGCAGAGCACGTCAGCTCGGTGTGACGTTTTGTGATCTGGGCTGACTGAATCCAACTGCCTCAAAGACAGTTACTGTATTCTTGTTGGCAGACAGAGGCAGCCCCCAGCAGTGTAACAGAGAAGGTTCTAGGTTCCTTCCACAGTGGACTTATCCACTCACAGTGCATCTGTTGTGCCTGCAATTAGAGTAGGTATCCCAGGTTCACCCTGGCTCATAATGACCTTGTGGCTCATAGTGACCTTGTGGCTCATAATGACCTTGTCCTGCCTTGTGCCCTCCTCACAAACTCCATCATGCTCAAACCCATTGCTGTAGTCACTGTTCTAATTCCAGTTCAATGCCACGAGCTCAACCCACTGCCACTGATTGAGAACCAGTTCATAAAGGACCCTCCAGTGGGTTCTTAGAGGCTGCACATCACACTGAAGGAGACAGCCCACCTCCCATGGTGTGGCCGGTGGATTTGAACTGTCTGCCTTTTGGCTGGTAGCCCAACTCCTTACCCACTATGCCACCAGACCTCCCTCAATCCTTGTTACAAGAACCAAAATCACCAAACAACCTGCCCTAGGAATTCCACTTCTGTCCTTGTATAAGAGTTACGCTCGAGGAGAAAAAAAAAAGAAAATATTAAACAGTCATATTCTAGCAGTGGCCCTTCTCGAAGGGAGCTCTGGTGACCTACTAGTCAGAAGCTGTACTGCAATCCCAAAGGCATGTGGTTCAAATCCACCGGCTTCTCTGAATGAGAAGGATGGAAAAAGCTCCTCCAGTCCAATTTACTGCCCCTGAAAACCTACTAGAAAAACTCACTGGAGGGTCAGCTATGGATTAGTTCCAAGTCAAGGGCACACATCAGTATAGGCCTTGTTGAAGTCTGAGATCACATGACTGAATGAGCCCCCCGGCATGAGAAATGCTGAGGACAGGGTCCTTTCTCCTGAGGAAGTTTCTGAGCTTGCTAGAATCTTACACTCCCGGGGCCAGAATGCTACATCTCACCCTAAATCCTGCTGGCTGCCTCCTTCTGTAACTCGTCTTATTGGAACTCAGCCACACACGCTCATATACTTATGAGTTTGTGTTATGTCAACTTTTACGCTACAAAAGCAGAATTAAGTAGTTGCAACTGAGACTGTATAGTCCCAAAGCCTAAAATATTTACTATCAGATGCTTTAAAAAAAAAAAAAAAAAAGGCTGCCAACCTCTGACATATGATACTCATGCAAGGCAGGAATAGCTACGCAGCATTTCTCATTTGTATTTCTGCACATTTTCATCAATGAGAAGTAAATCCTCAACTCCTCTTGCTGAGGGAACCCGCTGTTGCTGTCCATATAAGATGTTGTGTCGTTGAGTTGGTATCTACTCATGGCTGACCCTGCCGTGGGGTCAGAACCTGCTCCTGTCTGACCCTTTACTGGGTTTTTGAGAATGCTCGGGATCATTGTACCACCCCACAGGCAAGGTCTTTATTAGCCATGTGACTCCCTGTGGCCTGGGCCTCCAGAGCTCCCTCCGTGAAGCCGCCAGGCTGGAGCAACTTCTGAAGCCCTTCCAACAGACCTTCCAGGACCTCCAGGAGTTGGAATCCACCACTCACTGGTCATCTGCCAGTGGTGGGGGCTGGCATGTCTTTATAGTTCTGGAAGCTATACCATCGGTAGTTCAAATACCAGTAGGATCATCCATGATGGATGGGTTTCAGTGGAGCTTCCAGATGAAGACAGAGTAGGAAGAGGCCTGACCATTCATTTCTGAAATTATGGGCTATTTGAAACCTTGAAAATAACAGAGGAAGATGCATGATATTGTCTTAGGCTGAGTTCTCCATGCGAACAAAACCAATGAGGCTTACATACACAGTCACAAACACACACATGTATACACACACAGATACATATATTCAAATGAAACACAGTCACTGCAACATGTGCTTAAGTGTGGAAACATTGTGCTTTTGCCACAGGACAAAGCGAAGTTTTGAACAGTTGATAGGTTCCTACGAGTTGTAGCTGACTTACACCAACATATGCATCTGTGTGTATATGTGCACAGGGGTCGCTGTGACTCCTCTGGTCACCTCGTGGTAAGAAATCCCACTGCAATGTGAAGGCACACGGTTCGAATCTGCCAGCAGCTCTATGGAGAAGCATGGGCATTCTCCTCCTGTGCAATTAGCTGCTTCTGAGAACTCGCTGGAGGCTCAGCTTTGAGTTGGTTCTGACTCGATTGCACCCAACACCACCACCATCACACAGAAACTATGTCTCTGTACACCTACATATATACACATGTATGTTCATACGTCTGCAAACATACACACACATGTTCAACCTGACAGTGAACTATCAACACTGAAGTGGGAGTGGTAAGGTTGGCTCTCTCTCATACTGCTGCTGGGGATGTAAAACAGTGCAATTACTGTGGAAAAACATGGAAAAAGATGGAAATAAAAAACTATTTGATCCAGTACTCCCACTAGTCGGTAGATAACCACAAGAAATAAGAGCTGAGCACAAGCGGATATACACACGCCCGTGTTTACTGCAGTATTACACACAACAGCAAAGATTTGGAGGCAACCCAAACAGTCATCAAAGGACAGATGGCTAAAGACGCTGGTACATTGACACCAGCTGCGAGTGGAGTATTGAACACCACTAAGAAATGAGCCAAGAACTTGTGGACAACTGCACAGCATGGACGAAGCCAGAGCAAATACTTCTGTGTGATGTAAGTCAGTTTCAAAAGAACACTGTTAGTATAAGAAGACGACTATAAAACACTGGAGAACAGTTTACACACAGAAGTGATCTTGATGGTTAATAGAGATGGCAAGAGAAGGAAAGGGAGTAAAAATTACTAAATAGGTAAATAGAGTGAAGGAAGCAGCAATAAAAAATACGGGTCTGATTAGACATAATTGTTGTGTTGTTATGTGCTGTTCAGTTGCTTGCGACTATAGCGACCCTATGTACAACTGCCCTAAACTCTGCTCTGTCCTGTGCCAATCTCACTGTCTCTGACACATCCACCCCCATTACCTCAGTCACTGAATCATTCCACCTCATAAAGGACCTTCCTCTCCTGCGCTGTCCCTCCACCCTACCAAGCATGATGTCCTTCTTCAAGGATCGGTCCCTCCTCACAACATGTCCAAAGTATGTTAGATGGAGCCTCAGAATCCTTGCCTCCATGGAGCAGCCTGTTTTAACCCTCTCCAGGATGAATCTGGTTGTTTTCCTAGCAGTCCATGGTACACAATACTCTTCTCCAACACCCCAGCTCAAAGGCATCAATTCTCCTTCTATCCTCCTTAGTTATTGTCCAGCTTTCTGATGCATAACAAGTGATTGCAAAGATCACGGCCTGTATCAGATGCACCTTAGTCTCCAGAGAGACACCATTGCTCTTCAGAACTTTGGAAATTTCCCTAATAGCAGACTTTCCCATCGCAATACGTCTTTTAATTTCTTGGCTACTGGTGCCGAGAGTGTTGACTGTGGAGCCAAGCAAACCAAAGCTGTGAACAATAATCACATTAATCAATGACAATGTTGTAAGGCAAGAAATCTAAAAATGATTGTATGAAAACACAGTGATATGTAAACTTCTAAATAAGAATTAAAAATGTACAAAAACAAACAAAAAAAACCTAGAGAGAACCTTTTAAATTAAAATAACTTTGCAGGAAAATTCTTACAAATAGAGAAGTAAATCTTAAATTAACTATAACCAGGATATAAACTCTAACAATTAAAGGGGGAAAAAAATCACGGGAAC
The DNA here is from genome assembly GCF_000299155.1 of Elephantulus edwardii. Classification (NCBI taxonomy): domain Eukaryota; kingdom Metazoa; phylum Chordata; class Mammalia; order Macroscelidea; family Macroscelididae; genus Elephantulus; species Elephantulus edwardii. Next base: position 9,991,983 of record NW_006399841.1, on the reverse strand, counting down.
TACCTTTCACTCAGCCATCAAGATGTGCACTTAAAAGATGAATAATAATAACATCTGGCAGGATGCTATTGTGGACAATCTGAAAAAGAAACATTAAGGTTAACTTTATTGAACCTGATAAATCAATGCTTTTTGTTATTAAAATGTGTACCATCTATAAACCAGCAATTATACTTGCACTATTTAGGTAAATGCATTGCAAAATTGTCTCTCATCTGGAGATGGTATTAGCAACTACAGTGTCTATATCATTTACACAAATTATGACCCAGCCATATATTTGGATTACTATGAGAAGCCTTGGTAACATAGCACATCTAATGTTGGGCAGATAACCAAGGGGTGAGCAGTTCAAATCCACCAATCACTTTGTAAGAGAAAGAGGAGTAGTCTCCTCTCAATGATTTACAGCCCTGGGTGGCTAGAGGGCATGGTGCTGAGGGAACTCAGTCTCCTAAAGACAAATACAGCTTAAGATAATTATTGTAAAAATATGACAACTAGTAAGATATGTGTGAAATCCAAAGAGACAAGGGATGGAGATAGAGAGAGGCTGAGGGTAAGGGAAGAGGATAGATAAATCATGGGGTCACAAAGGTTGGTGGGAAAAGAGAGAGGATGAAAGAAATTGGGATAGATCTAGTGGGGACTTGAAAATATGGGGTAATAGTGGACAGAGATCAATGGTGATTGTTTTTATATAACACAGTGCTTGGGAATGATTGTATGAAATTCAATGTGAATGAAGAAATGTACGATATACAACATACATGAATGAAACATAATGCATACCTATTTTTATGCAAATCAATATAAATATATAAAAGGTTGTTTTTTTTAAAAAAAATATTTACAGCCCTAGAAATCTGATGGCATATCACCATGAACTACAATCAACTCTGCAGCAAGAACTTTTTTCTTTTAAATACTATAGAACAGCCAAGAAAATTAAGGGTAGATTTTCAGGTATTGCCATAGAAAGAAATCTAAGCTATGTTATAAAAATCAAATATCCATACACATGCAGCATGATGGTATTGAGAAATAAAATTCTATATTGGTTCATGGAAATTTGGGGCGAGGAGGATTATGAGCAGAAAGATGATAGAAGGAGTTTCATTATTTACTCATTAAACACATGAGCAGAATCAAGTCTGTTCCGCCTCTCGGCAGCCCTGTCAGATTTGATTTGTTGGGTTCTGTCGTATGATCTTTAGAAAAAGATGTGTAGGCCTTTCCTTCATGATTCCACTGGGAGTATTCAAACAGCCAACCTTCAGACATATGCACAAAGTACAAAACTCAGGACCATTTCTAAAAAATAAAACTCATAGCGATCAAGTCAATTCCAAGTCAACTCCAGCTCATCTCCAACCCATTGTAACCCTGTAAGACAGATAACTGCCTCACAGCGTTTCCAAGGCTGTAAATCTTCATGGGACTTCTCCCAGGGAGTCACTGGTGGGTTCAACAGCCCTGACTTCCATTCACAGCCAAGTGCTTAAGCACTGCACCACTATGATTCCTTCTAGTCATGCATGTTTTGTACTTTGCAAGTGATAAGGTAAAAAAAAAATTGCAAATTTTGGGTTGTTAATTTCTACCAACCAACCTGGATTCCAACCCCATACTGCTGACCAAGCCAAAGGTGGGTGATTTTAATCTGTGGCCTTCAGGCCTGGTTTTAATTGTTTTTGGTCAAACATTCTTCTACGTGGTATAACACTGGTCTGTCCACTTACTGTATAGAGGTAACTTGTGGTTGCTGTGAAGCTGAACACTGTGACACTGATGTGTCAAATGCGATAATTGTTGCCCATGGTGGACAGTGTTTGCTGTAACTCCCCGATTCAAACAAGCTTGGAAGCAGGAGTGGCATCCACTTCCATAATAGCTTGCCTTTGGAAACTATGAACTTGGAGAAATGATGAAAGTGATACAAGTACTCAGGTCTTTCATTCATAGGGTCAATCTACGAGTCATCGATGATTTGAAGGCACTTAACAACAACAATTTGTAACATGCATTTAAAATGGAAAAATTTGGGTGAATTAAAAATCTCCCCAAATTCTGGGATAATTAATACTTTCAAATCAAGGCTTTTGTGGTACTTAATGGGTCAAGCATTGAGCTCCCGAACCAGAGACCTCAGTGCAAACCCACCAGTAGTTCCTTGAGTCAAAGGACAGTCTCCTTTCTTGCAATTTACAAGCTTCTAAAAAATCACTGGAGGGTTCTTCTGCTACAGGTCGGTTCTAAGTCAAGAGCAATGCATTCACTTGAGGACTTATTTATCTCTTCAAGTCTGGATTTCGTGCAAGTGTTCCTTCTATATGTTAGAAAATGCTCTTTCCCCCTCCCTGTATGCTATAAAAAAAATGGCAACAAAAGTTGGGTTTTCCATTGAACTTCTATAACCCCGCTTTGCAGATTTCACAGTATATTATGTACTTGATCTAGTCATCCTCCAGCCATCCATCATCTCATCTTATTTCTAAATATATTTCAAAGTTGCAGATAGAACACTTCTCCATAAGTACTTCCATATGCATAATATGCGAGCTGATTTTAAATAGATAAATAAGGAAGAAGGGAACTTTCAGACACCAGAAGAGACCACCGTTCATGTCAGACGATCATGGGTAGGCGCTTGGAAAGATAGGAGTTACAGGAAGGACCTGAAAGAGGATTCATCAATGTTTGTTTGCCAATTTGGCCTAGACTTGGTGAAGAAGGCACAGCGGGAAAACTCACACCGCACAGCCAAACATCAATACGTTTGTCATTAATCAAGCCTGTGGTTAAAAGGAGGAAAAATCAAAAGGAAAAACAGACTCTGGGCATATGTGTAGCTGGGAGCACTTTCTCAGAGGAGTTGGTATCTCAAAGTGGGAGGTTCTACTCTGATTGGCTCTAAGCCTTTTAGCTTCTGGAAAAATCACTCCAGTCCAGGAGCCTTTTAAGTCTTGGGGAAATGGTCTGCTGATGTTTTCCTACAAATATTTGCATGTGGATATTATTTAATACTCTCAAATTTTTCAAGTGTTATTTTAACTACAGAGATACCTAACTCCCAAAGAGCCCAAGACAACTTTTACATAACTTAAAGTAACTCCTCCCTCCCTGCCAACCTGAAAGCCTTGAAAGGCTTATTCCTTTGGAAGGCAGTCCCAGGTTTTTTTAGTTCCTAATTACCAGGTAATCTAATAGCATTAAAAACACATGCAAATCTTTTTTTCCTTTGATACTTAGCCAAACTGGTTTACAGAAAAGCAAAGCAGTCTTCTTCCAAACCGTATCACTGTTGCACCTGCTTTGAAACATGTGCCCAGCACAGCATTCCCAGGATTGTGATGGGAACATTCCACTGTCCCAGCAAAGTTGAAATTTTGGGATGCCTTGTCCCCATTTAAAGCAGGACGCTTTTGTGAAATTCTCAGGTTTTTGTCAGATTCTAAGACTGTAAAAAATTAAAAAAACTACCACAGACTCCAGGGAGCTCTGGTGGCCTAGTGGCAAGAAACTGTGCTGCAATCCCAAAGGCAAGAGGTTCTAGGCCACCAGCTTCTCCATAGGAAGAAGGATGGGCAATCTCCTCCTGTGCAATTAACTAAATGGCCTCAGCGAACCCAACAAAGTATCAACTCTGGGTCAGTTCTGACTCAATGGTACCCAACCACCAAACCACTACAAAATCCAAACATTATGAACACCAGTTCCACTGAGTGGATTCCAATCACAGCACCCCTTTGTGTGGGGAGGAGATTTTCTCCATAGGATTTTTAAAGGCTGATTTTTTTACAAGTAGATCATCAGGGCTTTTTTACCTTCTCTCCTAACCCCTGCAAATGAGAGCAAATTTACAGACTGTGTTGGTTTTTCATAGACATTGTTCTATGACATCAGTTGTCGTTGATGAATCTGATGACAATGTCTAATCAATTCATTATTGCACATTGCTTTTCCTTTCACCCAATTTAGTCATTTTTCCTCCCCTCTTCTTGTTCCTATTACCCTTTCAAGATTGATTCTACTTGTGTGTAAACCTTGCTGCCTTGTTATTGTAGTTGTGTGTCTTCAAGTTGACTATGATCCTGAACCTTGACAATGACTCTGAACCTTGCCCTATCCTGAGACGACCTCCCTGTCTCTGACACACTTGACCCCATTAACACAGTCACTATGTCCATCCATCTTATCCAGGATCTTTCTCTTCTCCCCTGACCCTCCACCCTTCCAAGTATAATGTCCTTCTCCAAGGACTGGTCCCACCTGGCAACATGCCCAAAACAATTGTGAGATGGAGCTTCAAAATCCTTGCCTCCAAGGAGCTTAACCTCCTCCAGGACAAACTGGTTTGTTCTCTTGGCAGTTCAGGGTCTATTCAATACTCTTCTCCAGTGCCACAACTCAAAGACATTGATTCTTCTTCTATCTTCTTTAGGCATTGTCCAGGTCTCAGATGCACAGTAAGCAACTGAGAAGACTATGGCCTGCATAAGGTGCACCTAACTCTCTAGACTGACATCATTGCTCTCTAGCACTCTGCAGAGGAACTAAAGAAAATTTCCCAATGTAACATGTCTTTTGATTTCCTGACTGCTGGTGCCAAGAGTGTTGATTGTGGATTCAAGCAAGATAAAATCATTAATGATCTCAATCCTTTATCTATCATGATTAGCCTACTGGCCTCTTGATGAGGAACTTTGTTTTCTTGATGTTGAGATGAAATCCATATTGTAGGTTGTAGCAAATGCTTTAGCATTGATGGAATACCAATTGAGATATTCCAACAAACAAATATAGCCCTGAATGTGCTCACCAGGTTGTCAAGAAATCTGGAGGACAGCTACCTGGCCAACTGATTGAAAGAAATCTATATTTGTTCCAATTAAAAAAAAAAAGGTGATCCTATAGAATGTGAAAATTATCAAGCAATATCACAAGCAAGCAAAATCTTGCTGAAGATTATCCAAAAATGATTAGAACAGTACATCAACAGAGAACTGCTAGAAATACAAGCTGAGTTTAGATGAGGTTGTGGCAATAGGTGATGTCAGATAGTATAAGGAAGAAGTCTATCTGTGTTTTATTGATTACACAAAGGTGTTTGACTGTGTGGATCACAACAAATTGTAGCTAACATTGAGAATAATGGGAATCCCAGAACACCTGATTGTGTTCATGCAAAACCTAGACCAAGGTTGTCCAAACAAAGCAAGGGAATACTTCCTGGTACAAAAATCAAGAAAGGAATGTGTAAAGGATGAGTCCTGTTCCCATACTTTTTCAATCCATATGCAGAGTAGAGCATCCAAGAGGCTAGACTTTACGAAGAAGACTGTGGCATCAGGATTGGAGCAAGACTCACCAACAACCTGCGTTATGCAGATGATACAACTTTGCTCACTGAAACCAAAGAGGACGTGAGGCATTTACTGCAAAAGGCTAGAGACTGCAGCCTTCAATTTGGAGCCTCATCTTAGATTTTTATAATAGTGGTCTTATACCATAATTGCCTTTTTGTAACAGATTTAACATCACTTAGCATAACTTGTTCCGCATGTTCTAAAGCATTTCACAAATTCTGGATTGTTTCCTTACTGAAGAGAACTCTGTTGTGTAAATGGATCCGATTTTTCTAGTCATTCATCTAATGGGCACTTGGATTTCTCAGGTCTTTCAAGTTGCCTCTAAGTGGACTACAACTTTGAGCCCTTCCATTATCAGTAGAGAACGCCAACCATTTGCACCAGGCTGCGACTCCAGAAATGCTGACAATTTTCCTTCTTCACTATGTCGTCCTCACACTGCCCTCAGCTGTTTACCACAGACAGTGCAGTGTGGGGTTCTTAAGGGCTTGCATGGGAAGCATGGGAAAAAATAAGAGTGAAAGGGGAAAAGGACATGCATTTGCCTTTTCCAGACCTATCTATTTTAATGCACATTGTCATTTCCTGCCCCCACCCCTATTTAAAATTCAAGGCTCCATCAACAAACGAATGGATAGAGAAGCTGTGGTATATACGCACAATGGAATACTATGCTACATTGAAAAACAAGGAACTCATGCAATATTATTCAAAATGGTTGATTCTGGAGAACATTATGCTG
>NW_006399841.1:9953065-9983694 GCF_000299155.1 Elephantulus edwardii | reverse complement strand
AATGGAGATTAATCAGAACTGGCTTTGACAAGCACTGTGGCAATTGGACAATTAAAACAGACATGGGTGGGAAAGAAGAACGAACTGGGGAGGAGGGTGGAGAAAACAGTGCAACAATGAATGAATGAAAACCCAAAATCTCTGTAAATGTTCATTGAAACTAATAAAATTTAAAAAGAAAAAAAAATCTTATCCCAATTGCCCTCTTTTAGGCTGGCACCTTAGACAATAAATCAGTGCAATATATATTGGATATAAATTCTATCTGTATCTATCGTGTAAAAAAAAAATTTAAAAAAATAAATTCAAGGCTAAATTAAAAGCCGAATCCTCTAAGACTTTACACAGACTTCAAGGAGAGGAATAAATGACATTACATTTATCTGGTCAGAACATCAATGGAAAACTAATTTGACAAAGAAAAGACTAATTAATAAAAGCAGAAATGCCTATTGAACTTCCTTTGATCTTAGAAATTATTAAATAGTAAAATAACCACTTTGTTTTTATTAGACACAATAAAATGAAGAAGGCAAAGACGGCAAATAAAACCTTGACCTTAGAAGATGGAAAGAGCTTCCCTCCACAGGAACTCAAACACACTTGGATTTCTCAGCATAACTGAATTTATTTCTATTTCAGACTCATGCACTTTGGAGCAGTCTCCTTTTATTATGTTTCTACCTCTATGGGGAGTTCTAGTGGCCTAGTGGGGAAGACGTAATGCTGCCCATCCAAAGGCATGCAGTTCAAATCCACCAATTGGATTGAAAGGTAACCTCCTCCCTCGTGACTGATGGACGGCCTCTGAAAACCTGCTGGCGGTCAGCACTTAGTCAGTTCTGACTGGACAACACTGAGGAGTTCTGACCTCAATGACAGAGACAGTGGAGGTTGAAGTGATTACAAGAACCAGTAAGAAAGAATCAGCAATGCATTTCTACAGATTAGCCCCCAAACCTCCACGGATTTAAAAATTCCCAGCGGTGCCATAGTCTGGAGTCGTTTTGCATTTTGTTACAAAATGCAACTCACCATGAGTTGGAACCTCAGTGGCACCAATAGCAACAGCACAGGTGGGACTCCTGCGCTCGGAGAGTCCCGACAGGCCCCTCCGTCAGGCGAGCTTTGGGGGAATTGTCCACAAAGCACTAAGAACTGTGAGTAAATCCTGGAAGTCTGTGCCTCTCATTCCTTACAATCCAAAATGGCAGCATGAAATAGAGAGAAGCAATCAGAAAAGAAGTTTGAAGTTCCAGAACTCCAGGGAACCAAGTCTCTGGGCTTCCAAAAGAAGGAGACATTAGCACGCAGGCCAGGTTTAGCATGAACTCCAGAGTGCAGGCAGATAGTAAGCTAACTGGCACTGGACTCCCCAGATTGTGGGATGACTTGGAACCAGTTTATCTACACCAGTATGGAGGAGACTAAATAGCATTCTTCGTGTATACATCTCAGAGTTATGGCCTCAAAGAATGTACTTATGTTTAATAAACTTGCTTTGTAAATGGAAAAGCGCAAATGAAACTGCTATAAACTCTAACAGTGTGATTAGACCTTGGCCACCCTCAAACCCTACCCCTGTCCCTAATCACCATCTTCCAAGACTTAGCAGTGTCTGCGACTTAGAGCGTGACAAATTAAGGGGTGCGAAATGAGTTGTCATTCAGAGGGAGTCATTTATAATTGAACCCACACAAGCACGAAGGAGCCAAGGAGATCCACACATTAAGTATGCACACCTGGATATACATTGTGAAGCTGGTCCAAGGTGCCCTGATTGCCATGAGTCCAGGCTGAATCACTGGGACTAACAACAGTGACATACCACGGTTCCATGTTCTCAGCTAAATCGGAGTGACTTTATTCCTACTCCTGATAGCTTGTTCTACTAGTTAGAGCACAAAGTTATTTCTGAATCCAGCAGGTTTTTTAAGTTTCTTCTTCATCTTTGGAGCAACGTCCACGAAGTGATGGGACAAGTAGGAGTTTGCCAGCAGCAAGCATGTATCTCCTCGAGGCTGTACTGAGAGCTTTGACATGGACCCACAATAGTTCAGCCTGCTTTCGGGGCTTCCGGCACTACATAGTGACCACAACACTTCAGAGGAGGGCACAGGGTCCTGGCTTCACTGTGCTGGAGCTCTCTGAGGCCCAGTCGTGGCAGCTTCAATACATCCAGAGTCACCGCCCAGTTCCTCTCGGAAAGTTTCTTCAGAGGATTCAGGTGCAAACAAAGAACACGGATCTCCCCGCTCTCCACTCGTAGGAACTTCCAAGTCCGTCCCCTCTCACACAATCCTCTGACAACAATGGGGTAACCTCCATCCCATTGTCAGAGGGGATCGGGCAGGAGGGAGTCCACAATGTCTGCCACGGGACCCCGCCTAAGCCAGGACTCCTCAGGTGTCCCCATTAAGCTTAACATGCAGAGAAATTAAATCATTTACACAGAGCCACTGAGAAATAACAATTTGAGACCTGACAGCTTCACAGTGGGCGGCTTGATTCACAGGCACTCAGTGACAAAAATTGCAAAGCCCAGGCCCTCAAGCAATGTTTTCAGTTGGGCTCTTTCCCCCTTAATTACAAAATAAGCTCAAGAAAAGAAACAAAAAAGCCTTCTCTCTCTGGAGGCTGACCCTAAGAGGTACTGTGCCCACTGGTCCCCATCACCTCAGATCAGTAGGCTCCTGGACTCCTGATAACAGGACCTCACTGCAAGATCCGCTCCGTATCAGGCCTCTCCCCTGGGCTCTCAGCCTACTTCATTGTCAAGAACAAAACTAGAGCCATTCAAGGCCACTTGCAAAGGCACCGTCTCAAATTGCACCAGGACCCTCAACCACAGGCAGGATGACAGTGGTGACAATGAATATAAGAGGTGATGCTCCAAGAATGGTCGAGCCACCTGGATGGCCAGCATCATTATGCCCTGGGGACGCTCTGGACCATAGTCTCTGGCCCCAGCTGCTCCACTGAGTCAATCCGCCTCTTGACAAGAGCCCTCGGGGATGTTTGCCCACAGGGAAGCCAGAGGAAGACAGCTTCGCCAGACAGGTCAGCAAAGGTTAAATGTTTTCTTATCCATCTTTTACAATTTAACTGAAACCCACTTAGTTATACACTTCTTTGTTGTTGTTGTTAAGTGCCATGGAGTCATAGGCGACTCATAGTGGCCTATGCACGAAAGCCTGAACACTTGTATAACTTTCAGCATTATACATTCTTTATAATAGTAATTATAGACAATTCTTTTTCTTTAAAAAAATTGGCTACCACTCTTAGTGTCTTTTATAAGACTACAGAGACCTGTGCATACTTTTTTAAGCTCTTGACTATTGTTTAATTAGTCTTGCTTATAACTTATATTAAAAAACCAACAAGTTCTTAATATTTAAAAAAAAAGTCACCAGCAACAAGCTCAGCATTGGGTTTGGCTGCAGTTCTGGTGTGGAATGAGTCCTCGGTTGACAGGAAGATGTTGCAAGCTGGCCTCCGTGCACCTGCTTCACGTGGTGACAACACCAAACACACATGAAGATTTGTTAGGCCATGTGGCTGCAAACAGCTTCATGGTGACCGTGGAGAATGTGTACGATTCCGATCCCATGGCCTTGCTCCCCCCCCAGACGCGAGGGGACACTGTGAAATCTGCACATTTCAATAAAGAAGCTCCTGGAACACTAACCAACCCTGCAGGGGCAAGGCGATGGCATTTTGGAATCAAAGCAGAAGGATGTTTCTGTAGAAGAGCGGCCCCACTCAGCTGGAGGGGCCGTCAGGGTAGCAGGGAGGCCGCGCCAGCTGTAAATCCATCTCTTTCTAAATATAGTCCCACAGACGCAGACATAATACAGTCCGAGAGCAAGGGGCGGGCAGTGTGAGCCCCAGGCGGCACTGCTAGGAGTGGTCTGGGAAGCTGCTTCTTTGGAATTAGACGGATTTACTAAAGAGGCCAGGAGCTGGTGCCTTTAATTGGTGGGCAAGTTTGGGGCCCTGTGGTTCATGGCTGGGGGGTTATGTTTTGTCTAAGGTAGATGGGTCGTGTTTCACCTGCGTGGCTTCTGTTTGCAAGTGGAGAGTTCACATTCTTCCCTAGCTGTGGTCTACAGACGACAAGTCCCTACAGATGCTGACAAAAGCAGTTCCCCTTAAGTCTCTGCATGGCTGTGGCAATGAAGGCTCTAGTGTGGCTCTAGTGAAGGAGGGTGTGTTTCATGGAAACACTCTTCCAGAAACACCTGGAAGTTTGGCTAAAACCACTTCCCTAGAGCCACAACAGAACTGCTAGGAATCCATGCTTGTTGTTTTTTTTGTTTGTTTGTTTTGTGTTTTTTCCAGGAACCACCGGGGAGGGTTCTGATAAAAAAATCAAGAAACATGCCATCCTGTCCCTGAGAAAAATGGTCCACAGGCAGGTGGCGAGGCTCCCTCACACCCAGGACATCACCTCTGGCCCTTACTCACGCAAAACTGTGGGTGTCAGAGCAGAACAATGCACAAGGAGTGCTCAGGGCTCATATTTCTGAGGGGCCTGCGGGTGGACTTGAACCCCTCTCCTGTAAGTTAGCAGCTGAATGTTTTAATCATCTGAACCATACCAGGGATTGGATGTTTCTTAATCATAAAATCCAGACACATTCCCTTTTTTTCGTCCAAGTATATTATTCTGAGAGAATCCTCAGAAAGTCTAGACATCAAAAGTTTGAAGCCTTATTGCTCTGGGAACACTCTTCTCCACCTATGACCCCCTGGTTTCCAATCACAGAACCGTCCAGAGCATTTGTAATACAGATTCCTGGGCTCTGCCCAGCCCATCACATCAGGATGTCAGGACGCAGCATCCCAGAATCTGTAAAACCCTACCCTGAGGCTCACTTTGGGGCAGTTTGGATAAAACTCTTAGTTTGGATAAAACCAAGAAGGCAGCAAAGGGCAGGACAGAAAGAGTAGTGGAAAGAATCACAGAACAGAGACAGAAAGAGTGCCCATAGATTGTGGGTGTTCTAATCGGTGTAATAAACCAACACATATATAAATGACTGAATGGAAAAACCGGTGTGCGCTGTACACTTTAACTCAATTACCACAAAAAAATTATCTCCGTTCATGCTCTTACCAACATTTGAGACTCACTGGCGTAAGAAACGAGTTTGTGAGTGGTATAAATAATGTTTTCATCTAGAAACATCATGTCAGCCCAATAGGACCTTGGAAACAAGGCCTGGCTAATGAGTGGTGAGAATATTGGGAGTGCAGTTCAGCTGGGACACACCTGGGCTGCCAAGAGTCTCAGCTGTCTTCACAACAACAACCACAACCAAAAAACCCCCTCAAAATCACCGTCATCCGGTTGGAACCAGCTCATAACTGACCCGCCAGCAAGTGTTCAGAGGCAGTTAAATCACAGAGGAGAAGATCGCCCATGGTTCTTGTGTGAAGCAGCTGATAGATTTGAACCCGTGTGCCTTTGGGATTGTAGCAGAGCTTCTTACCACTAGTCCACCAGAGCTCCCTTCACTGGAACTCATGTAAGAAAAGTACGGAACCCCCACACATTTCTGCACCTGGAGGGTTTCTGTGCTCTTTAGAAAATTATTGGAGGCTGAAGATGGGGTGGGAAATGAAACAAAAACTTCCCAAGGAGGGAAAGAACGTTCTGTTTTTCAAACATCCCTCAACTTTAAAAAAGAAAAATGAGCTTTTGTGGGAATTAAACTTTGACAATTGTACAGTTGTGCGCCTTTTAAAAGGCATATTCAGGGAAATTGGAAGCTTCTGCTTTTCAAACCTTTCTTCAACAGCCATGCCTCACTTCCATTAAAGATTAACAAAAAAGTCTAGCTTGTTTATTGATCATACACTTAATTACCATGTGTAACAGTTTGCATTCTCCATGTATGATGTATTCAGGGCATGTACCCAATACAGCCTCCTGCCCAGCTTGATCCCATGGTAGCCAGCTATGCACCGAGAACTCCGAATGAGGCGGACAGCTTTTACAGTCTTCTGGGGTTTAATTCCCTCCTATCTTTTGACTGAAACCCCCGTATTCTGATTTAGAGGATTTTCCCCCACACGTTTTCTTATTAGGAGTCAAGGTCTGTCCATGTAAAAATCCTTTTATGTCAGTATTTTAATTGAACACTAAAAAATAATAGTTGGTGGAATACAAGATTTAGTGTCGCACATAAAAAAAAGCCAAAATGACAATAATAAAAAATATCTGTATCACTCACCTAAATTAAAGCAAAGCCTTAAAATTTCAACCCTATGAATAGCATCTATTCTACAAACGGATTTTCCATTTTCACCCCCAAAATGCAATAAATAGCCATGTATTAGCATTCAGCGCTGTGACTTGGGTACCGATCAGACATCATTCTCCCCTGAAACATCACGGCCATTTCTTATCATATTTGTCTTGCCGAACCTTTATTAACTCCACCGAAAGAGTTTATTGAAGGCCTACCATCGTGTTGACCTCTGGGGCTTCCAGCCAGTAAAAACAAAACAAATTAGAACTCTGATATTCACAAACATACCAGGGGAAAATCAATAGTTTTAATTTTCACATGGAGACCCACAATTTTCAACTGACGGCCTCAGCAGGTTTTAATGGACACAAACAATTTACTTTTACTGTTTTAATTGTTTTTAGTCAATCACTTTTTATTGCCCCTCCACATCTGACTAAACAAATTAATCAAGCTATATTCATAAATGATGACTTGGTAAAACGGCCGGGTATGTATATTTTCCTGTTTGAACCTCAGTTACAGACAGCGTTTAGACATAGCTGGCCCAAAAATTACCTGGCCAAGTCCTTAAAGTAAAACGCGGAGCATGTCAGGAGGGGAAGGCTGAGTGGGGCAGCCCACGTGGGGTTTGGGTGCCCAGAGCATCCTCTCTGCCACCAAGCCCTTACCTGGGGAGGAGACACACCAGGGGTCAAGGGGATTCTGGGGTGGCAGGGGCCTTGTGAGCCTACCAGGCAGGTCAGGGCTGTTTGAGTCTAGCTAATTAGGGAGTTTCCTCAGCTCCCCAACAAGCCTGCAGTGAGAAACACCGGCAGCTACATGGACAAGCTGTTCTCTTTGGGATCAAATAAACCCTCCCCATTTTTCTTTCCAAAGGTTCTAATATCCCGAAGCTTCAAATGCTTGTCTTCTAACAGATAATTGTGAGAACCTTTATGCCCTGCCAGGGGGCCTAGCTACACAAATGGTTAAACATACAGTTACTAACTTAAAGGTCAGTGACTCGAACCTACCCAGCGGGTCTTCAGAAGAAAGCACTGGCCATCTGCTTCTGAAAGTTCACTGCTGCCGAAACTCTATGGAGCAGGTCCACTCCGAAACACACTCCACCTTGAGTCAGAATGGACCACTTTGCCTGACCTCGGTTTAAAAAGAAAAGAAATACCTATCAGGCAAGCGTCCGAAAAGTTCCCTTCTCTCTTTAAAAAGTTTTAACTCGATTCAACTTTTCTGAGATTCAGGACAATGTTCCTAAAACCCAACCAGTGAACCTTACGAATGACAAATACGTGTGTCACTCATACAGGTTTATATAGAATTCCTGCTTATGCCTGGACCACGTGATTCAACCCCAGGCTTGATTTTAATCATTGGGGAATGTTAACTCCCTTTCCTTCATAGCATTGTTTTCTGAAGTGGAGTTTTCAGAATTGCCACCAAAGAGCTTTCCATCTTTGCTGTGACAGCTTCTAGGTATTCCCCTGACACCTGGTTAGATCATGGTGGGCTTGATTTCTGCAAATTCAGCTACATGCACTGGGCTAAATAGAAAAAGAAAAATGATTTAAAGAGGGCCAAAGACTCTGCTCTCTGTCTGCTTATGAGCGTAGCTCTTGGGCTATGGAATGAGCTTCAGCTGTCCCCAATCTTACCAAGCTGGAAACAGAATTTCAGCCACGTGTGGCCCTCAGCTGAGGAGACCTTAGAGCATTCCTGTTAGGGAGAGGAAGGGAGAGGAAGTTGTCTGCTGGCCCTTCTGAGAGATAGAGCCGCCGTTTCCTATGCGGCGCCTTCCTTAGAGAGTTCCCAGCAACACCGGCACTGCCCTTGCTATGCTCCTACGACCATGCAGAGGAGACCCTCACGGGGGTCAGCTCCTCCCGTCCAAGCACGTACTGGCATTGTAAGGGGATGCTCTGCCCTGCCAACCGAAGCCCAAGAAGGCTGTCCTCCTGCTGGATTTATTTGCATGTTACAACAGTTGGACCCTTGAAGTCCCTGACTTGACCCAAAGGGCAAATAATGACTCCTTGTAATTGTGATGAATCACTCTGGAGTTGGTAAATATCTGATGCTCAATTACTTTCCCCGGCACTTGGACCTCATAGCAGGGACAGGACTCTTTCCCCTTCACCCTTAGGGCTGAGTGCAGAGCAGAAGGCAGGGACACATGGCCAACAGTCACTGACACGGGCAGGCTGGCCTAGTGAGAAAAGAGCTTTCGGGAGGAAATGAACGGGCAGCCGTGAGCTGGCTTCAAGGTCTATCAGATAAACCAGATGCGAGCCTCTGAATTTGCAAAATGACGATTGTGGAGTCACGATGAAGTCCCTGACACTTTCCATCTTTTCTGCATCACATTGCTTATTGGTCTCGTAGTGAAGATTTCCGTTTTCCTGATGTAGAGATGTAACCTATATCGAAGGATGTTGTCTTTGATCTTGAATAAGTGCTTTTTGCACTCCTCTCTGCAAATGAGACTGTTACATCTATTGATGTGTCTTTCTCCAGGTTTGATGTCACATTCTTCTTCACATAATCCAGCTTTTAAAATTATTTGCTTAGTATATGTATTGAATAGATATTGAGAAAGGATACAACCCTGACACACACTTTTCCTTATTTTAAAGCAAACAGTATCACCTTGTTCTGTTTGAATGGTTGCGTCTTGACCTATGCTTTGGTTTTTCCTGAGCACAATTAAGTGTTCTGGAATTGCATTGTCCTCAATATCATCCATGATTTACTATGCTCTACACAGCCAAACACCTCTGAATAGTCAATAAAACACAAGTAAATATATTTCTCATGTTGTTGTTGTTGTTATGTGCCATCGAGTCGCCTCCAACTCATAACAACCCTAAACCCTCCCTGCTCTATCCCATGACAATCTTATTGTTTCGGACACCCCATGACCCCAGTGACTGAATCAATGCATCTCATCGAGGGTCTTCCTTTCTTGCACTATCCCTCTACCCTCCCAAGTGTGACATCCTTCTCCAAGGACTGGTCCCTCCTTGCAACATGTCCAAAGCATGTCTGACAAAGCTCCGGAATCCTTGCCTCCAAGGAGCAGCCTGGCTTCACCCTCTCCAAAACAAACTTGTTTGTTCTCCTAGCAGTCCATGGTATATTCAATACTCTTCTCCAGCACCAAAGCTCAAAGGCGTCAATTCTTCTATCATCCTTAGTCATTGTGCAGCTTTCTAATGCATAGCAAATAATTGCAAAGACCATGGCCTGTATCAGGCACACCTTAGTCTCCAGACTGACATCGTTGTACTTCAGTACTTTGGAGAGGTCTCTGACAGCAGACTTTCTCAATGCAATTCATCTTTTAATTTCCTGGATGCTGGTACCAAGAGTGTTTGTTGTCTGGAGAGCCAAGCAAACTGAAGCTGTCAACAATCTCAATCTCTGGTAGTCTCTGATTTTAGCCAAGTTCCATTAAACATCAGCAATGGTATCTCTTGTTCCACAGATGGTGATTCATTCACTGCAAATATCCCTTAAAAACTTACATACATGGGGACTCTATGTGTGGACTTTTCCTGATGAAATAGACAGGAATAAGCCTGACTACATCTATGGAAAGAGATGGTGGAGAAGTTGGTAGCAGCAGTCAAAACGAGACCAGGGACTGACAGTGGAACAAACCATCAGTCATCCATGTGCAAGTTCCAACTGAAGCTGAAGAAAAGGAAAACAAATCCATGAGACCCAAAATGCAATCTTGAATTAATACCTCTGAACAAGTTTGGGAAGGCAAACAGGACTACATTCATAAAGATGTCTACGTCTGACAGTATATTTCTACATAAGTAGTTATATAAACTACAAATCATTCCATGAATAGAGCACAGAATACAGAAGCTAAGTTATGAAACCCCTTAGCCATAACCAGATACTTGGAGAGAATTAATGGCTTGACCTTGAGACTCATGCCATCGTCTCTGAGCACATCAAGTCAACTGTCATAATATTGTTCACAAAGCCAATATTCTGCCTCCAGCTTTGCTGAGTTGTCACTAGGATTTTAAAAGTGGATGAGGCACAATCTAATGTGCAACTGCTGGTGTATCTCCCATCAGCAGCAGAGAAGAGTGAAGCCAATCAAAGTTGTTTATTGTTGTTACGTGCCGAGTCGTTTGTGACTCATAGCAACCCTATGTACAAGAGCCCTAAACACCGTTCTATCCTGGGCCAACCTCACCATCTCCAACAATCATTTCCACCACTCCACTCACAGAATCTATCCATCTCATCGAGGGTCTTCCTCTCCTGCGCCACCCCTCCACTCTCACAAACATGATGTCCCTCTCCAAGGACTGGTCCCTCCTTGCAACATGCCCAAAGTATGACAGATGAAACTTCAGAAACCTTGGCTCCAGGGAATATTCTGGCTTCACCCTCTCCAGGACAAACCTGTTTGTTCTCCTAGCAGTCCATGGTATATTCAACACTCTTCTCCAGCACCACATCTCAAAAGCATCAATTCTCTTTCTATCAACCCTATTCACTGTCCAACTCTCTGAGGCATAGCATGTAATTGCAAAGACTATAGCCTGGATCAGGTGCACCTTAGTCTCCAGCCTGACGTTGTTGCACTTCAGTACTCTTGAGAGGTCCTTCACAGCTGACTTTCCCAGTGCAATTTTTCTCCTGATTTCCTGGCTGCTGTTACCAAGAGTGTTGACTGTGGAGCCAAGTGAAGTAAAACTGTTAACTATCTCAATCTCTTCACCATCCATACTGATGCTGCCAATTGGCCCAGTGGTAAGAATCTTTGTTTTCTTGATACTGAGCTTCAATCCATATAGGAGGCTGCAGTCCTTGATCTTCTGCAACAAGCGCTTCAGGTCCTCCTCAGTTTCAGCGACCAGGGTGGTGTCATCTGCATAATGCAGGTTGTTGACGATTCTTCCACCATTCCTGATGCCACATTCCTCCTCATACAGCTCAGCGTCTCGGATGATCTGTTCTGCATACAGATTGAAAAGGTATGGAGACAAAATACATTCCCGATGGACCCCTTTCTTGATTTTGAACTATCCAGTGTCTTCCTGCTCTGTTCTGACAACTGCCTCTTGGTCCAAGTATAGATTTCACGTTAGCACGATCAAATGTTCTGGGATTCCCATTCTTCTCAGAGTCAGCCACAGCTTGTTGTGATCCACACAGTCAAAAGTCTTTGCATAGTCAATGAAGCACAGATAGACATTCTTCTGGTATTCTTTGTTTTCTGCCAAGATCCATCTTACACTAGCTATACTATCCCTAGTACCGTGACCTCTTCTAAATCCAGCCTGCACATATGGCAGTTCTCTGTTGACATATTGTTCCAAACGTTTTTGGATCATTTTCAGCAGAATCTTGCTTGCATGTGATATCAATGATATTGTTCGATAATTTCCACACTCTGTTGGGTCACCTTTCTTTGGAATGGGAACAAATATCCATCTCTTCCAGTCAGTTGGCCAGCTGGCTGTCCTCCAGATTTCCTGGCACAACCTAGTGAGCACATCCAGGGCAGTGTCTGTTTGTTGAAATAGATCAACTGGTATGCAGGCCACTCTTCAAAGTTGTAGGGAAGCAGTAAAGAACTAAGGGATCATGCAAGGCCCAGCCTCAAAGACGCTGACAGCAGAACAATGTGGGTGCTGTCTGGCAACTTCTACATACTGTTTTGTAAGAAATCATTGTAAGAGATCCTGGATGGAGTGAAATAAATGTGGAACATAACTCAGAATCATAAAAGAATGCCAGTCTTACTGGTCTGATAGACTGATGGAACACCACAGTGTGGCCTGGGGTTCAACAGTGATTCAAGCATGGAACTGAATTCAATCCCATAACCATGTATTTGAGGGGAGTGCTGGTGGCCTAGTGGTAAGAAACTTCACTGCAGTCCCAGAGAAACATGGTTCAAAGCCACCAGCTACTTCATGAAAGAAAGATGGACATTTTCCTCCCGTGCTATTTTGTTTTTGTTGTTGTTGTTCTTATGTGCCGTTGAGTCGCCTGCGACTCATAGTGACCCTATGTACCTGGCTCTATCCTGTGCCAATCTTATTGTCTCCAACACACCCTCTTACTCCAGTGACTGAATCAATCCATCTAATCAACTCTCTTCCTCCCAAGCATGACGTCCCTCTCTAAGGACTGGTCCCTACTTGCAACCTGTCCAAAGTATGTCAGATGAAGCTTCAGAATCCTTGCCTCCACACAGCTATTTACTGCTTCTGAAAACTCACTGGAGGGTCAGCTATGGGTCAGTTCTGACTCAATGGCACACAGCAACAGCAGCAGCAGCAGCAACAACAACAACAACCTTATTTTCTGTCAAATAACAGACGGATCTACAAGGTGAAGGCTCATACTGGAGAAGTGTACAGTCCTGGAACAGTCTTACAGAGATCGAGAAGGTATCATTTGCCCAGGAATAAAACCCAAAAGGCAGAAAGGAGCAGGAAAGAAAGACAAATGCAAACAGCAAACACAGGGATGGGCTGAGAAGAGTGATGTCCCAATGTGGAGATTGCTTCATTGTCATAAAATATGCATGATGTTGAACGCAATGTCAATTCACTTTCTAAATTTTTGTCCAAACCCCAATTTTTTTTAAAAAAAGGTGAAAATCATATGACAATATTCTGTTTCCTTAAGACACAGGCCCCTCTCAGGAAGGGTGCTTTGTGTTGGAAAACTGTGCAGCCGTATTCTCTTCTGTCTTTTTTTATATGCAGCTGGCCAGAGCGTTTCAAAATCTGTCTTGGGTGCTGGGGAGATCAAACAGAGCGAGAACTCGGGCTCTTCTTTGGTCTGGGTCCAAACGACCTAAGGGAAATGGGAAATTCCACCGGAACCCACTTAGCTCACTCGAGTTCTAAGTACTGAGCATTGGAGCCAGTGGCAACTAGCAAGACAGGAAGTTTAGATTTCACATAAATAAGTTACCAGCAACTCCTCAACTGTGTTGCATATTAATGATTAAAGCATGCACCTAGAACACAATCATTGGCACGTCTTTGAAATACGACTACAGGAAGCATTTCACTGTAACTTTGTGCGTGGTGCCTCCAAGCAGGAGGCTCTACCATGGTTGGGCTCCCTGCTCTCTATGTGGTGAGAAAAACAAAATGTGTCACCACTGGATCAATAGACAACATCATGATAGATGAAGGAATTGTTAAAGTTGTCAATAATTTCATTTGAGGTGGATCCAATACTCATGGTAGCAGCGGTCAAGAATTCAAAATACATGATGCCCAGGGAAAGCCTGCTGTCAAGGACCTCATGAGCAACGATGCCGATGTAAAGACTAAGGTGCGCCTAACTAAGCTACAATATTTTCAGTTGCTTCCTATGCTTCTGAAAATTGAACATTGAACAAGGATAACAGATGTGCTGATTATTCCATGAACTGCTGAAAGAACAAACAAGTCTGTCTTGGAGCCAGTGCAACCAGGGTGCACTTAGAGGCAGGGAGTTGTTATGTGCTGTCGAGTCGCTTGTGACTCATAACGACCCTATGTACAACAGCTCTAAACCCTGCTCTGTCCTGTGCCAATCACACTGTCTCTAACACTCCCACCCCAATTACCCCAGACACTGAATCAATCCACCTCATAGAGAGCCTTCCCCTCCTGCGCTGTCCCTCCACACTCCCAAGCACAATGTCCCTCTCCAAGGACCGGTTCCTCCTTACAACATGTCCAAAGTATGTTAGATGGAGCCTCAGAATCCTTGCCTCCAGGGAGCTGCCCGGTTTAACCCTCTTCAGGATGAACCTGTCCATGGTATATTCAATAGGGTAAAACTTGATCATGTATTTTGTGGACGTGTTGTCCCAAAGGGTCAGTGCTTGAAAAAAGACATCACAGCGGGGAAGTAGAGAGTCAGAGAAAGAGAGGAAGAACCTCAACAAGAGGGGTTGGCACAGTGTCTGTAATGACAGTCTTGAGTGTGTCAGAGATGACGAGGGTGCTCGGGAAGGGGCAAGGTTCCTCTCTGTTACTTGGGTTTTCTAAAATTTTTATTATTATTTTCTGTGTGTATACCGTCAAATCAATTCTGACACGAGGAGACTGTCCCTCCTTCTCCAGCAGATCATCATCTGGTGTATTTGAACCACGCACCTCTGGGGTTGCAGTGCAGCTTCTTGCCACTAAGCCATGAGAGCGCCCTGCCTATCTGTTGCTTGTAAGGCCACTATGTCATGGTTGACTTGATGACACCTAACAACAACAATGACAATCGAGCAAACCCAACAGATGTTTTCTGCCATGACAAATGAGTAGGGACAACTAGCTTCTAAAGTCAGTTCCACAGTTCTCATTTCCATCAGTTTAGGGAGGAGAGTTTTGAAAATATCATATGACATGAAAAGGCAATATAACAAAATGGTAAATGTTTGGACCCTAAAGCCAGACTGTAAAGATTCAAATCCCAGCTCTCCTGCTTACTAATCTCCTGATCTTGAGCAATGAACTCATTTTCAGAAACTAGTCCATATCCAGATATCAGAGTGCTTGTCCTTGGCTCACCACAGCCCCATGCACCTTGTCCGGTCTCACGTCACTTCTGTGGTCTGCTCGGAAGTCAGGTGTTGTGGGTCACAGTGTTTCCTAGGCTGAGTTCTGCAAGTAGACCACCAGGTCATTCTTTCTAGGCTTAACCCATAAGCTCTGCTGAAATGTACCCAGCATCGTTCGAGCATGCAGGCCCCCAGTGACACATGAGGGGTGCCTGCTCAGGACTTGCGTTGTCTGGGAATGAAATCCAGGCAGAAAGGTACCACTGCGCACATTCTGATGTTAGCGATTTACAATGCTTCTGATCATATCAAAAGCTCTGGAAGTTCTGAAGCCCAGAAACCAGTTGATCCTGAATTCTCATTGAAACGGTGCTTTCAAGAATAGAAATATTTTTAACATGAAAAGAGCGTTTGTGAGGGAGTGCAGCTTTTACATACAAGGACCGAGATGCGCGGCTCTGGCTGCGGAGTCTGTGGAGAGTCTGGCTGCTGACCAGCAGTCGGCCCCCCGCTAGTCCGGATCCCCCGTGACTGCTGGGAGGAGGTGACCCTCTGGAGGCTCAGCTGTGAATTGGACCCCACTCACAACAAGGAGCTGTCATGTCCTGAGGGAACCCCGATGCCGTTTGGTGGGAGGAGATGGTCCATTGCTTCAGATCCCTGAGGTTGTACTGCCCCCACGAGTTGGTAGCATTCACTTAAAATGGGACAGCAGATTCCCACCAGTCCCACTTGTGGTGGTGGTGTTGTTCGCCATTGAGCTGAATCAACCCTCCAGTGGGTTTTCAGAGGCAGTGAACCCCGTGGAAGGAGATTACCCATCATGCCCTTGTGGAGCAGCTGGTGGATTTGAACCATGTGCCTTTAGGACTGCAGTGCAGGTGCTTACCTAGAAGTAGAGAATACAGGTAAGCACTGTATAGTCCACGAGTCATCAAAGATTTGAGTAGGATTAGCCAGGCACATTACTTAAAGTGAGTTGTTGTTTGTTGTTAAGTGCCGTCAAGTAATAGACGTCTCATAGCGACCCTATAAACGAAAGACCTGAACACTTGTATAACTTTCATCGTTTCTCCAAGTTCATAGGGTTTCTGGAGACAAGCTATTACAGAAGTGGATGCCACTTGTGCTTCCAGGCTTGTTTAATCGGGAAGCTCCACCAAACACTGTCCACCATGGGTAACCATTCTCATTTGACACATCAGTGTCACAGTGTTCAGCATCACAGCAACCACAAGTTATCTCTGTACAGCAAATGGATAGACCAGTGCTATAACACTTAGAAGAATGTTTGAACAAAAACGAAACCAGGTCTGAGGGTCGCAGATTCAAATCACCTACCTTTGACTTGGTTGCATAACTTTCTATCCACCAGGCCCACAGAGCTCTCTCGTTATTGTTGTTGTTGTTGTTAAGTGTTGTCTAATTGTAGAGGACTCATAGCAACCCTACAAATGAAAGACCTGTACAATTGTATACCTTTCGTAATTTCTCCAAGTTCATAGGGTTTCTGGAGACAAGCAGGAAGTGGATGCCGCTCTTGCTTCCAAGCTTGTTTAATCGGGAAGCACATCAGAACCATTAAAATATAGGCTTGGTGTGTATCTTAGCTGTACCATACACTAGCTGTGTGATCTTGAGTAAGTCTCTAAACCTCTCTGTGTCTCACAGTATTAATCTGTTAAAAGGGGATAAACAATAATACCTATCTCATAGGAAGCAGCTCTGGTGGAGTGATGAGTGATTCCTGGGGCTGCTAACCAAAAGATCAGCAGTTCAAATCCACCAGCTGCTTCAGAGAAAGATGGGCAACTCTCCTCTTGTGAAGACTTACAGCTTCAGACACCTAGCAGAGGGCTGTTGTGACTTTGAATCAATTCAATTACAGTGAGCTCGGCTTGGGGTGGGCTTTGTGGGTTGATCTGTGGTGCTGGTGAATATATCCTGAGCATTCAGACAAGTGCCTGAAATGTAGCAACTGCCCAATAAATGCTCTCAATTACTAATTCTTTTATTCTTTACTTGAATAAGGGAGCCCTTTGCTTTAGCAGTCCTCCTGATGGGAAGAAATAGAATTTATAACATTCAGTGTGTGATTTTTAACACAAGTAAGGCCGCATGTCAAATTTTATCCCTTATCTATGAGGGGCAGGGGAGATTAGTCAGGAAGTGATTGTAAATCTCTGTGTTCTTTCTTGGCTTTACCAGTTACAGTGACTAATCCTTTGATACTCAACATCCCATGTCACTATTGTAAATGTCCCATTCCTTTCTAGCTTTCAAAAGGATGCTTGATTGTCAAGTTGTCATTGATCACCAGGCCTTTGGGATGCCACAGCTGAGCCACTCTCGGCTTTTCAGCAGCCTGGCGAAGCTCCCCCGTCCATTTCCAGGCACAATGATTAATGGCTGGAGGCCGAGGAGGGCTGTGTGGCCATTTCACATCAGGCTTTATTTTATTTTTAACTCCAGGAATTAGATTAAGGGAAGGAACCTGATGTACTGGGTTAAAGGAGTCATTTTTCATCTCTGGAGACTTGGGTTCAAACTTCCTCAAGTCCAAGAAGACACAGGTTGTGTGGCCTCAGTCCATCCCATAATTTGTCAAAATCCAGCACAAGTAAAATCCTTCTAGAAGGCCATTAATCAAAGCAAGTGGAGTCATCGCATTCAAGGACTGAGGTGGTGTGAGAAGCTAAGTGGTTGCATTTCACGCTCAGCCTGGTTAACGAGGGTTTCCGCGCATTTACAGACATCTCCAGGCATCGTTCAGAGCTGTTAGGAACCACACCACCAGGCCCCATCCTCTCCCATCTCCTTCCAGTCCCCCATAAGCCACTTTCTGTCTCTCTGGATTTGCCTAACAGGGACGTTTCACAAAAACACAATTACAACATATAATCTGCATTCTTTTGTATCGACCTTCTTCATTAGCATACTGTTTTAGAGACTGTTGTAGCATACATCAAAATATAATCCATTTCTGTGACTGAATGATATTCTGTTGTGTGGCTGGGTCATCATATTTTGGCGATCCATTAGCTCATGAGAATTTGGGTTGTCTCCACTTCAGAGCAGTTGAGTAATGACACTATAAAAATTTGAATACAAGCTTTTTGTACATTTATTTTTGGATTACCTTTTTTTTTACACTGTGATTTGAGTAGAAGTGTATAAAGCAAATTTGTTCTCAGTTCAGCAATTCATACACATATTACATGCGAGATAAATCTTACTGACAATTACCCAAAAATTACTAGAACAACATGTCAACAGAGAACTACCATAAGTACAAGCAGGTTTAGAAGAGGCTGTGGCATTAGGGACATCATTGCCAATGTCAGATGAATTTTGACTGAAAGCAGAGAGTTACCAGAAGAATGTCTATCTGTGTTTCACTGACTATTCAAAGGCATTTGACTGTGTGGATCACAAGTAGTTGTGGCTAACCTTAAGACGAATGGTAATCCCCAAAATTTGATGCTCATGTGAAATTTAGATGAGGAAGCTATTATCCAAACAGAGCAAGGAAACACTGCTTGGTTCAAAATCAAGAAAGGAGTGTGTCAGGATGGATTCTTTATTCGTACCTTTTCAATCTGTTTGCAGAACACGCCTTCTGAGAGGTTGGACTTTATGAAAAAACATGTAGCATCAGGATTGGAAGAAGACTTATCAACAAGCTGCATTATGAAGATAACACAACCTTGCAAACTGAGAAGGACCTGGAGTGTTTGCTTGAAGACTGCAGTCTTTATGGGTTTACTTTATGGATTGCATCTCAGCATGAAGAGAACAAAAATCCTCACCCCTGAACCAATAGGCAACATCATGAGAGCTGGAGAAAAGATTGAAATTGTCAACGACTGGATCTTACTTGGATCTATAAGCAGTACACGTGGTACCAGGAGTCAGAAGATCAGGAGATGTATACCACTGGGAAAGTCTGCTGTCAGGGATTTTTCCAAAGTCTTGAAGAGTAATGATGTTAGTTTCATGACTAAGGTCTTCCTGATCCAAGCCATGTTCTTTCCAATCACTTGCTATGCATCAGAGAGCTGGACAATGAATAAAGATGACAAGAGAAGGATCAAGGCATTTGAGTTATAGTGTTGTAGAAGAGTGCTGAATATACGTCTTGGAGAAAGGGCATCCAGAGTATTCCTTGGGGGCAAAGCTCGTGAAGCTTCTTCTCACATATTTTGGACATGTTGTTTGGGAGAGGTTACTGTTTAAAAGGAACATCGTGGTTGCAAAGGCAGAGGGTCAATGAAGGGTAGGACAACCCACTGAGGTGGATTGATACAGCATCTGTGGCAATGGACTCAAATGCATTAAGGATGATAAGGGCAATGCATGATAGGACAGGCTTCAGACACGTTGTTCATAGAGACACCTCAAGTCATGTTTGACTCAACAGCACTTAAAAACAACCATTTCTCACAGTGACTTTCTCAACAGCTTTCACAGCAGCAGTTCCTGAAGTTTCCAGTTTCTCCTCATTCTCACCAATGCTTGCTGTTTTCATCTTTTTAGAATAGCCACCCTCATGAGTGTGCAGTGGTATCATTCTGTGGTCTGCAGAAGTTAAACATCTTTTCAAATGTTGTTGACAATCAAATGCCATTTTTTGAGAGCTTGAGAGCGATTTATCAAAATGTTGTTGTTGTTGTTGTTGTTGTTAAGTGCTGTCGAGTCTTAGACTACTCATAGCCACCCTCTGAACAAAAGGCCCGAACACTTGTATAACTTTCATCGTATCTCCAAGTTCATAGAGTTTCTGGAGGCAAGCTGTTTCGAAAGTGGATACACCCACTTTTAATTGAGTCATTTGGGGATCATCATTGTTGTTTACGTACTCTTATCCCTTATCCCTTATAAATATTTTATCTCAACCTGGTTCTGTCTCATCTCAAGTTCATGTTCTTAACCACCATGCAGTATGATTTATGTGCCCCTTGCCCAGACAATAATCCATCCTCTACTCTGCTCTTCACAACAGCAAATATTCAGTGAATTCTCAAACATGTGCTGAACACAATTCCACATCCCAGGGACTCATCAGAAGACAAATCCAAGTCCCTGATCCTGTGAATTCACATTCTTGCAGAAGCTCTTGCCTTCTGCCTCTCTCCACACACCTTTCATCTTCTCCTCATTCTCATTTGGAACCATCCTACCTTTCACTTCCTCCATCTTATTTACCAAGTAAACAAAACAAACAAAAGAGTTGCTGTCAGATTAGTTCTGATTTGTGGTGCGAGTTTGTCTTGGCAGAACCATGTTCCTCCGAGTTTGCAGTGGCTGGTTTTTGGAAAACTGATCTCCAGTCCTTTCTTTAAAGGAGCCTCTGAGTGGACTTGAATCTCCAGCCTTCAGTCAGTGACCAAGTGCTCAACCAGTGCACCACCAAGGCCCATGCCTGTAAACTAAGCCCGGCCCACCAGACGCACACAGGAGATGATGTGATGACGACACTGGATGACTAATGAGTGTGGCTGTGTGGTATCGAGGGGTAGGTATTTGTCACTTCAGTGTAGCTCCAGAGCCAATGTCTACAGCAGCACTATGTTCCTGATCTCTGGATTGCAGCCCTGGCGGTGTAGGTCCAGAGTCAACAGTGCACAGTGGCCTCCAGACGCTCACTCCTCTGCCGGTGGTGGAGGTATAGCCACTTCTCTGGTGGAGGGGCACGGGGTCAGTTCTTCTGTCCTGCAGAACAAGATGATTTGCAAGCACCACATTCTCTTTTCTTTGCTTTCAGCCAGGATTCATCTGATATCCACAATGTAGCCCTGATGTCCCGGCCTCTTCTAAATCCAACTGGAACTTTGTGCTGTTTTCTCATCCAGCTGGTTTCGAATGACTTTCAGCAGTATTTTGCTTATATGTGGTAATAAAAATACTGTTCAACACAGCTGTACTCATGTGTGATTTACAGCCTCAGAACCTGACTAGAGGGTTAGCCATGAGTCAATTATGACCAGACAGCAATGAGTGGAGACTGAGGTGCTAATTTTATTCTAAAAAATATTCTTTTGACTTTCAACCACTTTTTTTCCTTTTCCTTTTTTTTTTTTTATTTTTTTTTTTTAATGATCTCTGTCCTACTTTCTTTTCAATATATTTTGGAACAGCAATATTTTCTTTCCTACCATCCTTCCCCCACTGACCTAAGTTTCCAGAATGGGTCCTTGGTTAAACGTCATTTATTAACATCAGCTGCTAGTAAGTTTTGGCCTTCAGTATCAGGTCTTGTGTTCATTCTCTTTCTCTGATCCACAAAGGGGTCTTTCCTTATTCTTGGCACATCTAGTGCCTGCAGCCCATAGTCTACTGTCTCTTTCTTATTTATCAAGGCTTTGCAGGAAATACATCGAACATCAGCGCTGCTTTCTCACAACTCATGCAATATATATAAAAATATAGAAGTAATTCATATACAAAGAGATTCTACTTTTACTGAATGCCTAGACAAACACAAAGCTCTTCCATATATGCCTACATTACATACAAGTACACACTTATTTCCTTCTCCTTTAAACCTACTATAAGCACTAACTTTTTCAGAGTGTGAATGTGTGAAGAGAAAGAAAAGAAAGAAGCAAAAACATTTTCCATATTCATATTTTCTACTCTATACCATTCTGAAGCTTTGTCTTACACACTTTGGACATGTTACAAGGAGGGCCCAGTTCTTGGAGAGGGACGTCATACTTGGGAAGACCCTCTGTGAGGTGAATTGACTCAGGGACTGGGGTAATTGGGGTGAGTGTGTCAGAGACAGTGAGATTGGCACAGCATAGAGCAGGGTTTAGGGCTGTTGTACATAGGGTCACTATGAGTCGCAAGTGACTCAATGACACATAAACAACAACAACAACAATACCATCAGTGAGATATAGCTGAAAACAGTTCCCCCCTATATATTGGAATATCACGCAGCTGCTAGAGGGTGTAAAAGTCTTTAGCAAGGAAGGTAAAATGCTTAGCTATACGGAGTGACACAGTGACTATAGCAATGAAGTTGAGCATGGCACAGACTGAGAGGATGACACTGAGAGGGAAGGCTCTGATCGGCTGTTTATAAGGTCCCTATGCGTCCTCGCCGAGAGGATGTCAACCACCACACACAGGCACAGTCACTGAAGAGAGCAGTGGGCGCCTGGGCCTCAACATGGAAAAGACTCTGCTGAAGATGGTTAACAAGCAAAGCACATCAACATGTGGAAACTCGTCAAAAGGTATTAAAGAAGTTCAAAGACAAATAGGCAAAAATCCACAAACATCCACCAAGAGGGACCAAAACATAAATGTGCAAGTGGCCACATTTTCATTAAAATAGCAACGTATGTTACTGTGCAAATTAATAACCATGTACCAAGTTATAAAAGTCACCATTTGGGGAGGAGATGGGATTATTATCACTTTTGAGGCTATGTGTTTGTGTAATGAGTTAGGTGTCATCCAGCACTGGCAGTAGTGGTGTTACGGTGGTCATGGTAGCGGCAGCATGACAGCGGTCCTTAATGACTTACAGAGAGGAACATCGACTGCCAATACCGTAAACAAGGCTGTGTTGGAGGAAGTGTGACCAAGGTGCTCCTTAGAAACAAGGATGGAAAACTTCATCTCACGTACTTTGGTCCTGCTGTCAGGAGGGGTCAGTCCTTGGAAAAACACATTATTCTGGGAAGTGTGGAAAGTCAGAGAAAGAGAGGGAGACCCTCAGTAAGAAGGATTGACACAGTGTCTGTAACAATGGGCTCGGCCATATCAGAGGTGATGAAGATGGTTCCAAATACGAGAAGGTTCAGATCTGTGTCTATGAGTCATAGTCGACTCGATGGCACGTAACACCAACAAAAATGTCCTATAGATTTAACTCTCAGTTATACTCGGGATTCCTCCTCTCTAGAAAAAGTGAGCAAGACAAGGTGGGGTGTAGACCAAACGTCCCTTAGTGAGGAATCTTTGAGTCCTAGAAGATAGCTCCAACGTCCTGCCCTCACTGAAATTATCAAAGCAGCAGCAGATGACACCTCCCTGAGTACTTCTCTGCTCCGGTGCACGTGGGACCACCATGCTCTGGGCCTGGCTGGGGAGCAACTGACAACAACATCAAAGACCAGCTTCATAAAGCTGGAAACAAAACACAGCAGCAACACGTTGGAGAAATACAAACAGCCTCAAGGCAGAGACCACACCTCTCCCCCTGAGTGCCCGTGGGAGCTGTGTTCTTTGTATTTCCACATCACGGAGGCACGCAGCCTCACCTGGAGTGGATCATGGATCACTTTTCAGCAGCGTCGTCCAGCCGCTGGCCTGGCAGGACTTCAGGCCCTCCACTCCCGAGGACGGATGGCGACTCCTCTCTCCACCACCTCAGCCCTTCTCCCCATCAGCCTGAATACAGCAGGACGTGTGTTGGCACAGAGCACAGACATTACGACACATGAGGAAATGCCTTTGTGGCGTCTTTTCCCCCTGCATTTTATCCCCTTCGGTTGCTCCTTGGGCCATGGCGCCCTTCAGCCCTGGATGGCAGCTGGTCCACACTGAGGTCTCCCAGAGATCCCCTCCAGGCTCCATCTCCTCGTGGTCATTTACCACCTTTGCAGACAGGGCCTGAAGCCGCTATGTCACGGCATGCGGCATTCAGACCTCATAGCATGAATCTCATTCTGCTCCACAAGTGAAGCCTCCCCACCTCACAGCTGGTCCTGCTGTGTTACTGCTGAGATACCGTCGCATCCTTCCAGGAGAGGTGGTGTCTCAGGGTTTGCTTAGAAACCTTGCTTTGCTACAATTTATGCCTTGATTAAAAATGCTTTCGGGTGAAACACGCCATTCAGGGGAAGGTTATTTGTTAATTAGGAAAACAACTCAGGTCAGATGTTTCTCATAAAGATTTTGCATGTCTGCAATTCTGAAATGGCTTAAATTTGGCTTCTTAAGTGATTTTGTTTTGTAAAGAATAAAGGCCAGAGGAAATTCACTTTTTAATGCAAGTTCTAGAGGCAAAAGAATCATTCTTTTTCTCTGTATTGCCTTAACATACTTTTTTAAAAACCTCACAAATTATAAAAAGAGTTCTTTTTCATTAATGACAATTGTTATACAACTTTCTTTTGTTTAAGGAGCCTCAGTGGCACGGTGTGCAAAATGTCAGTGGTTCAAATCCACTAGGCACCCTGAAGAGAAGGAGAAACCAAGAGAAATGGTGAGTGACATCTTCTCATGTTTTATGCAGTGGCGGGAAACTGGCTTGTTTTCTTTAAGTGAACACCTTAGTGCGGCTTAAATTAGGGGTCTGCACAGCCTTAACTAAGAAAGCTCTCACCTGTAGCTAATAGATGGAAGGAATAATAGGAAACCAAGACATTTGACTGTGTGGATCATAACAAATGGTGGCTCCCATTGAGAAGAATGGGAATCCCAGAACACTTAATTGCGCTCTTGTACAACTTACACCCAGACCAAGAAGCAGTTGTCCAAACGGGACAAGAGTTTAAAATCAGGAAAGGAATCAGGGTTGCATCCTTTCTCCACACCTATTCACTCTGTGTGCTGAAGAAAATCATTCTACAAGTTGGACTCTATGAAACAAAACGCGGCATCAGGATCAGAGGAAGACTCATCAACAGCCTGTGTTACGTAGATGACCACACTTAGCTGCAGAAAGTGAAAAGATATTGAAGCCCTTACTCCAGAAGATCAAGGACTGCCCTTGAAATGGATATTCGTCACCCGTCAGTGTCGATTGCGTCTCGATAATAAGAAACAAAACTCCTCACCACTCGATCCCTCAGCAACACCATGGAGATCACAGGAAACACTGGAGTTGTCAAGGATTTCATTTTACTTGAATCCACAATCAATATGATCTACAATCTAACAAGGTCCACGGTGTCATGAATTTCTTTGCCCTGCTACTGGCAATCAAGAAATCAAAAGACATGTTGCACTGGGAAAACTGGCTGTTATGAGTGTCTCCAAAGGGCAGGAGAGCAACAGTGTCATTGTAAAGACTAAGGTGTGGCTGATCCAGTCCACAGTATTTTCAATTGCTTCCTATGCATCTGAAAGTTGGACAATGAATAAGGAAGACCAACTGAAAAGGAAAAAAATGATGCCCTTAAATTGTGGTGCTGGCAGAGACTAGTGAATATCCATGGACTGGTAAAGGGACAAGCACGGCTGTCTTGGAAGCAGTAAACGAAGGTGCTCTTAGAAGCAAGAATGGTAGCATTTCATCCCATATATCCTGTGGGCATGTGGTCAGGAAGGGCAAGTCCTTGGAAGAAGGACATCCTGATGGTCAGAGAAAGAAAGGAAGACCTTGAACAAGATGGGTTGACACAGTGACTGTGACTGTGGGATCCAGCATTTGGGAAAGCATGGAAATGGAGCAGAAAGAATAGTGAGGGTCTCATCTTTTGCTCATAGGGTCACGATGAGTCGTAGTTAACTCGACAACACATAACAACTTCCTGGTTAAGAGACACCAACTTTTCAAGATGATTAAGCTAAAGTCTAACGTTCTATCTATAACTATTCAAAAGGGAGAAAGCTTTTCTCTTGCCTGACAGAAGTAACTGGGTGGCTTCCTCATGAATGCTAAAGCCCTTTCAAGGCTGTTCACAGTCAGCCTGGCCATCTATGGATACGAGTAATGTCTAATTAGACCCTAATTTTGGTCTATATGGTCACCCATAGTTGAGATAGACTCCTCTTAAGCCCTGCATCACTCTCCTTTGTCATAAAACATTGGGGTCACCAGCTATCATAGGTCCTTGAGGAAACCAGGCCTATTCCCCCAGAACTACCACCAGACCCAGCCACCTGGACAAAAGAAGACACCATGTGGATGTTCTCACATAGTTCGTTTCCCTGCATCCCCTCTACCTAAGTCCTCACAGCATCTGACAGGCAGACGGATTTAGGAAGCTCATACCCATCGTCTCCTATATTATTAAAACTCCAGCGGGGACCGAGAGTATCAGAGAGAGAAAGGATGGTGCAGGATAGGACAAGGGTCAGCTCTGTTCACAGGGCCGCTGTGTGTGAATCAATGTCGACTTGTTGTTGTGTACCATCGAGTCAGAACCGGCCCACAGCTGACCCTTTGGTGGGTTTTCAGAGGCAGTTAATCGCACAGGAGGAGACTGCCCACGCTTCTCCCATAGTTAGTGGCCTCGAACCATGTGCCTTTGGGATTGCAGCTTCTTGCCACTAGGCCACCCTCCAACCTCTGTGTCTAAAATTGGTGTTTTTCTGGCGGCAGGTGCAGAACCGCGTTTCTCAGGTAACAAGTTTGGGGGTCCCCATGGGGATTGTCACTCTTGGGACCCGGGACCCTTCAGGCATTGCTCTGAGGGCTGCCTCACAGTGATAAGCTCACGGGGCGTGACCAGCCTCCAACAGGCTGATGGAGAGGAGGAAGCCGATTCAGAGGCAGGGGGCGGGGACTAGAGTCCCATGCCAGGGCCAGCTAAGTGGGCATCTGCTTCCTTTTCCCTTGCACATGAGGGACTTGGAAATTAGAAACCCAGCCAGATACTTTGGGGCAGTTGTGCTTACAAACCTCTAGTAAGTTCTTTTTCAGGGAAGGAAAAGGCTTGAAGTTCTCAAGGAATGTCCCTCGGAAGGTCCATTGACTGAGATCTGGGCTCCAGTGGCAGCTTTGGGGTCCCCCTCCCTCAGGGCTCTCACTGGCCTGTACCTGGGAGGACAGGTAGAAGCCGAGGAGCCAAGCTCAGAGCCCAGGCCTCCCCTGCAGGCCCAGAACCCAACTCAAGCACGAGCAGAGAGTGAGACCAGGAGGACCCCACTTCCTCAGGTATGGTCCCCCCTTCTCACACCCTGCAGGGCACAGTGTTCGAGGTGGGAGTGCCCCAGAAACCGGGGCAGGGTGATTCCCACCTAGAGAAGTTCCCTACAGGAGCAGAAGGGTGCCCTCGGTGTAAGATGGGTAGTTGACATCCCCTTCTCCACTTTTCAATCTATAGAATTGGAAAACTCACACCCGACAGGATGGCAGAAAGACTCCTCTCCATTTTTACCACCCTCCACCCCACTCGTGCAGACACTCAACCCTTGCGTTCTACCCTACTGGCCACTGAAGTCTGCCTCATGGAACAGCCACGGCTGTCACTCCACCCTCTCAGCTCCTAGGATGACACAGCCTCCCCAGGACCCAAGTCATTGCCACTCGTGGACCTAGAGGGATCCAAGTAAGGAAGACTGGGCAGCAAGACTCCATGATGGCCTGATAGTTGGGCTTAAGACAGGACTCCCCTGTCTCCAAACAGAACAACTGGCAAAAGGTTCAGGAAGCAGTTCAAGTGGAGAAGAAGACCCCCTCTGCCTGCTTAGAACAGTGAGTGCCTTCACCAGCCCAGGGATCAGGGACAAAGGGTTTCAGGAAATACCAGCCCACCTTGTCACATGACTTCTATCTCCCTAAGTGCTATGACCTTACACAGCAGCTGCAGAAGTTAGCAGAGGGCGAGGGATGGACACAGGCCAGCTGCTGGGAGCAGTGTGTAAAATATTTCACAGCAGAGACCTCAGAGCTGAAAAGCAAAAGATGAGGACCAGGTGACTCTGAGTGAGGGGCCCAGGGGTTCACACAGCAACCATCCTCCCCGCCCGCCCCAGGGACTCAGGTAACCCGAAAGTATGTGGGGAGCCTACTGACTTTGTGCTAGCCCCCAGCGCCGTGGTTCCTGTCCGGAGCACTCAGGAGGACCGTTTCAGCCCTAGGACACCAGTTGGTAAGGTGAGTGTCAGGAGACACATCTACTCGGGCTTTGCTCCAGCCTTTACGTTATGAGGTTGCAAAGAATTCACTGTATAATGATTCTTTATGTCTGAATTTCCGTGCTGTTTTGGGAAGAGATATACTGTCTAGGTCAGGAGTTCAGGTGACTTTTAAAGCATAGGAAAGGCTGGTTCAAGTTCCCCTGAGCTGGACATGCTTGCCAGGCCACTCTGCTATGAAAGGAAACAGTGACCTCTGGTGGCAGCCCTCTGCACTTACAGCGGGGTGTCCAGCCCTCTGTATACAACCTGTGCACCCGCTGTAAAACAGGGGTCCCTCCTGCGGATCAAAGACAATCACTCCACGTCATTGGACGCACTGGAAGGGGTTGGACTTCTGAACCTGTGTCAATGTCCATAAAACACCCGTATCCTGCAAGCCTTAAAGCCTGACATAGGAGACTCACTTTGGACAAGACGAGTGGTCTAATAGTCTGACTGAGTCTGTGTTGCTAATCCAAAGGCACAAGGTTTGACTCCCCCAGCTGCTCTGTGGGAGAGGGATGGGAAATCTCCTTCCGTGCGATTTACAGCCTCTGAAAACCCACTGGAAGGTCCCCTGGGAGTCAGTTCTCACCGAACAGCGCATAACATCAGCATTAACAGAGTTTAATGAAGATCAGGAAGACCGTGGAGGACATTCACCCAGTGGGCGAATGCTACCACTGCCCTCGGGCATGGAGGGCAACCTCGACCTGGCAGGGAGGAGGTCCAGCTAAAGGCTGTAATAGCCCCTGGTCTCGGGTGATCTCCAGATAGATTTTTACTTAAAACACTAAAGATGTTCCCATGTTCTCATAAACATGGGGGAAATCTCAAAATATTATCTGGGAAGCCTGAATTGGGGGTGTCTATGAGGGCCCCAACTCCACCTTTCCTGAGCACTCTGGTGGAAATATAAACAGGGATTCTGAGAGGCGAGGTTGGTAAAACTTCATCTCAGTGAGTTTGGACATGTTTTATGGAGGAACAGAGACATCATCTGGAAAAGGGAGAGGGTCTGCGAAGAAGGGAAGCCTTTCAATGAGATGGCCTTCACAGTGATCACAGCAATGTCCTTGAGCCATATTGCAGGGTAGGATGAGACTGGGCTGTGCAGAAACTTTGAGGGCACCCGACAACAGCTGGCCAGCTTGCAGGTGCACGAATCATTTTCTTTTGCTGACAGTGTTGTGTTTTAGGATAGATATTTAAATATTCCTTTTTGATGATGAATGTAATATTATTTCCTGTTAGTCTGTCAATTTCAACATGTAGAATATTTGATTGTTAATTCAAAATGGCCCACACCAGTTCATCCCAGCTCACCAAGGCCTGGGATCCTGATCGTTAAGCTTGCTGTTTCGTTTTGACCCCGACTACGTGAATGCCACATTCTGATTTTTAGTGGATGTTTGTAGCTGCCTTCTCCTCAACTTGGTCCTAAGAAAACCCCAAAACCCTGATCCCATCCATGTCCTTCGGGTAGATGCACTTTGAGGACCTGGTTCTTCCATAGCCACAGCGTGAGTTCCACCCTCAGGGGTCTTCCTCCAGGATGACAAAGTTCCTTTGCTCTCCGTAAGGTTTTTCAAGGCCCATTTTTCAGTAGACTCTCAATCCTTCTTCCCAGTCTTCTCTAGCCGAGACAATCTGCTAAAACCTGCTCTCCAGAGGTGACCTTGCTGGCATTTACAGCTCCCAAGACTCAGTTTCAGCATCCTGGCAGCATGCAGACCGCCATCATGAAGCACACTGAGCGAGCGAGGAGCAGTGAGATTAAACCAACGGGGCCAGACAAGGTGACCAGCCATGTCTCATAGCTGCCTCATCCAGCGAGCTCCTTTTCATGCTCCTCCACACTGTTGCTGATTCAGAATCAATTTAGAGACAACACGTGGTGATCTTCCAACATCCGTGAGCTTTTGCCTTCTTGGGCCCATCCTTCATTAAAAGAAAAAATTATATATAATCTTGTACAGCACTTGTATAAAGAGGAATATTATAACAACAATATTGTCGTAAAAGAAATGAAAACATTTCTCTGGACCTCTAAGTGGAACACACCCTCCAGCCCAGTGCCTGCGGCACCTGTGAGTGAACAGCTGGCACCGTGGTCTGTTCTTGACTCACTTGCAGTGGGTGCTGTGGGGAGAAGCAGAGCCAGTGAGGGGTCTAGAGAAAGGAGCCCTGGTGGTCTAGTCTGTAGGGAGCTCTGCTGCTAATCCAAAGGCCACACCACGGTGGTGGTTCAAATCCCCAGGAGTCCCCAGAGACAAAGATGGGCAAGCTCATCCTGTGTGATTTACAGCCTCCAAAACCCAATAGAGGGTGAGAGTTCAGTGGGTTCTGATTCAATGGCAATGAGTGTATGTAATATTGATATCAATGTGCCAATATATCATATCTCAATAGATGGATGGATAGGTAGATAGATAGATAGATAGATAGATAGATAGATAGATAGATAGATAGATAGATAGATTAAGATAAATAGACATACATATATCCAAGTAAAGAATGGATGATTTAAATAAATATAAGACATTATAACGGAGTCATTTTAAGAATAAAGATCTTTATTAACAAATTTACCCAAGACTTAAGAACAAATAAAATTAAATTCTGAGTCATCTCCAGCTTCCAGCAGATTTTAGACTCAAGCTCAGTTCTCAGCCTTCACTGTCTTCAGCCTTCACTGGTCTCCAGACCGGAAATCTACAACACACACACAGAGACACACAGAGTCAGAATCTCTGTGCAGGTTCCCAGATGGAAAGGACATGTTGTGGGGTGAAGTGCCTGGACCCCTTCTATTCTGAAGGATCATGGAATAGGGTAAGTGGGGGGGGGGGTATCTATTCTTATGAACTGCCCATGTGACCATCCTTACTTTCCTTTCTGAATGCCTCCCACAGGGAAGAGAGTCTCCCTGGTCTTCGACTGTTCCATACTGGAAAGAACACAGTGAGCCTGCTGTGCCAGGTCTGACCCTCAGGCTGACTGTTGTGGACTGTCTCAGGCTG
>NW_006399841.1:9900241-9952765 GCF_000299155.1 Elephantulus edwardii | reverse complement strand
ATTTGGAGGCAGGAACAATCGGGTAGCTGGCACAAAGCCTCAGGCTGCAGGTACGCCCAGAGACCAGGATGTAAGTGATGGTGCTGAGGGCAGGTGGGTGGGCCTCACAGTCCAAGCTGGGTAGTTCCTTTAATACCTCCTCCAATGGGATGCTTGAGGGGAGCGGTCTTACTTGCCAGACCCCCTGTCTGTGCAGGGAGACCCTTTCTCACCACAGCATCCCCTCTGCTTAACAGGGGACTCAGGGACGTAAAAACCCCTCACCTGTGGTCTGAGCACTCTGCCTTATGTAGGAAGCATGACATGATTTTTGTTTATTTTTAAATTTCTTTTTTATTATACTTCTTTATTTAAGCAATTAAATTTTGTTATTGTTGTTATGTACTATTGAACTGGATCTGACTGGCATAGAAAATGAAGACATCCCTTCCAGTGAAGCATCTGTTGGATTTGAACCGCACACCTTCGAGACTGCAGAGCAGCTTCTTGCCATTATGCCACCAGAGCTCCCATGGTATGTTCCGTGTCTCTCCTGGATGCTGTCAGCTTCTGCCTGGCATCTTCCAGATAAAAAAGCAAGTGAGCTGTCCCTCAGTGATCCTTGCTTCAGTGACAGGAACCCCAAGATGGAATTACAAACTTCCCTTTCAAGTTGGGAGCAGGTTTCCCCTAAACCTCAAGGCCAGTGAGCAGAAAGGCAGAGAGTTTCCTCATGGGACAGAGGCACATAGATCATCACTGATAACCAAGCTGCCCAGCAGCCCTGTGCACAGAGCTGACACGGAGTCAGTATCTACTTCACCTGCCGTTCCTTTTAGCCCTGAACCAATCTCCTCAAGGTCAATGCCAGTGAGCAGAGAGGCAGAGACCATCCTCATGGGACAGAGGCACACAGATAATCATGAACACCCAAGCCCCCAGCAGCCCTTTCCGCAGAGCCTCACACAAAATCAGGGCCTCCTTAGGTGTCCCCCCTTTTTGCCCTGACCAAACCTCTTCAAAGTTTGTCTTTGCTACCCACCTCCCCT
The DNA here is from genome assembly GCF_000299155.1 of Elephantulus edwardii. Classification (NCBI taxonomy): domain Eukaryota; kingdom Metazoa; phylum Chordata; class Mammalia; order Macroscelidea; family Macroscelididae; genus Elephantulus; species Elephantulus edwardii. The sequence goes on along the minus strand of NW_006399841.1, from coordinate 9,951,737 downwards.
CACCAACAACCCCACCACCCATCCCCGGAGCCTTCCTGAGTGGGAACAAAGCCCTCTGAAGCAAATTGGCATTCCCAAGACACAGCAAGTAGTTGGCAGAGTCACCCCATGGCTGTAGAAGGGACAAGCACATACTTTGTGAAAAGTACGTCTAATGCCTCTTTGGTGGTGCCAAGGCACCGGCAGGTGCTAGGAAGATGGCTATGTAGGGTATTATTCTTATACTAATGGTGTTATTGTGCTGGAAGGCAGGCCCCAGAGGCTCCACTAATGTCTTCATCCTGATGAGTTCATACTTCCAAACCTGGGGATTTTTGCATGACTTCGCAGAACCATTTTTGCCCTGGAGGACAGCAGAGAGGGACACACATTCTCGGTCAGCACTGTGGAGGATGAGGAGGCTCAGAGTGGAGCGCACACAGGGAATTCCAGTCACAAAGCCATTTCCATGGTCATTGTCACAACTCCCTGTGGGAATCTTCCCACATCCCAGGTCTTCTTCTACAGGAATTCAAGTTTCTCCACCATGGACACCTTGCCCCAGAGAACCCTGCTTTGTTCTGACCACACGCTGGACAACATACCCCAGAGAACTCTGCTTCATGCTGACCACTTCCTGTCCTTTTATATAGTTTGTCATTTCCTACCTACCACTCGCTGGGACCCCATGAGAGCATAGGCTATGGGGCCAAAGGCCAGTATGGTCGGGGAGGACCGTGATCCTGCCCAGGTGGCCAGTAGAGGCCAGGCACAGATTGACCTTCCCTGGTCCACTCTGTGTTTTCTTCTCAATCTGATGGTCAAATGATGTCTGGGTTTGAGGATGAGGGTGCATCTCCTGTTGAGTTTGAAGAGCAACGTTATCATATGAATTTCTGAGGCTGGTGCCTCTGGAAGGCAATACACACAACACTGCACCTTCACCTCTTGGGCTTCGTAGCCCAAGTGAGCTGGAGAGCAGGCCGTCCCTTGTGGGTGGTGCCTGCTTCCCAGAGTTCAAGTTCTGTGGCAGTAATCATGAAGGGAATGTGGTCACTTCTTCCGTGTGTGTCGTTTCCTGTGTGGCCTTACCTGGACCTCTTCCTCAAATGGATACACGCACACACTCTGGCGTTCACACTCCTCTCCTGTATCCTCTCTCCATCTGAGAACAGATAGGACACAAACTTCCCACAACCAGTCTAGAAACCTCGTGTTCTCGGTACCCTGGCTTGAACAGACGGAACTGATCCAACCCTGGCTTCTCCCTCTTATCACTCATGTAACTCCTGCCAAGTTGTTATTCCTCTTTCATTTCCCTAGTCCCTCACTCTTCACAGCAGAGTGTGTGTTTTTTACACTGTAAAGCGGTTTCTGTATATACGATGATATCACATGTAGCCATGATACAACTTAGACAAAGTACAAAAAGTGTCAGGAAGCAAACTAGAGTGCAAAACAGAACTAGACTCTCTTTTCGGGGTGTGATTTTGGGAAGCTGCCTTTGTGTTTTGGTCTCATTTTCCTTATCTGCACCACAAAGGGAATGACGGTGAATAAGAAGTGCATCCCATCACCCTCTGACACAAAAGTCTCCAGAGGCTTCTCTTCTATTTAGAACCCACCCAATCACCTCAACCCAGATTGCACACTGGCTCTGCATGACCCGCGTCCTGCACACACTTTCCTGTGCATTGCTCAGTCCACACCTCAGGGCGAAATAGACGCCTTGTAGGGAAAAGAAAAGGCCCAACTGTGTGAGATTTTGTCTTTTCCTCCCTCTCCCTCTCCCGGTGTCTCCTCCCTTATTTCCCCAGTCCCTCAATCTTTTCAAGGAGTGATTTTCAGAAGCCAGAATAACACCAAACACAAGATCCTTTCTGGGAGTAGAGCCATTTTGCCCTCTGCTGGTCAGTGTTAGCTCTGCAGCCCCAAAGAGAAACCACCAAACAAAAACATCTCATTCAAGTGTGATCTGGGCAGCTTCTCTCCAGGGCCACAGTGAGCTAGAGTGTAGACTCAAGCTCAGCTGACCCGGGAGCTCAGTTCCCACAGGACAGACTCATCCTCCCCACAGCCAGGGCGATGACATCCAGTTCACATCCAAATGCTGTTCCATTGAGTCAGAAAAGACTCAAATGCACTTGTCAGCGTGTTTTCAGAAGCCGTAAACCTTGTAGAGGGGATTGCTCATCCTTCTCCCATGTAGCAGCTGGTGGATTTGAACCATGTGCCTTTGGATTGCCAGCGCAACTCCTTACCACTAGGCCACCAGAGTTCCCTACATCTAAATGAGGACCTAGAGAATCCAACAAGGACTGATTTCTCTGGAAGCTCAATTCATGGCACTCTTTCATGCTCTGTTCTTGCCCAAGCCAGAATACCCCAGCCCTCTGCCTCTCTTCCTCCTCGGTTTGACTCACTGAGATGGACTAGAAAACATTTTCTAAGATCCACAGTGCAGTGAATCATTGTGGTCACTTGACATTGGGTCCACAGCACAGTGAATCATCGTGGCCACTGGATGCTAGGATCCACAGTGCAGTGAATCATCGTGGCCACTGGACTCTAGGAGACTGCATGCCACTGACCATGGACAGTCGCTTCCCACCTCTGTCTTCCTATTCCTACATGTCCACTGCATAGTCTTACCCATCTGACAGGATATTCTTGGGGTGTGTGTGTGTGTGTGTGTGTGTCTGTGAGAGAGAGAGAGAGAGAAGGTAACAATGCTGAGAAAACAGCCCTGTATGGCAAGGGGGGTAAGGTGAGGGGATCGTTCCCTCAGAGTCTAGGGACTCTCATTCCCAAAGCCAATCCCAGGGGAGGAGATTGAGGCCTGGCGTAGGGGACTAGAACCTTCCCAGACCTCTGGCCTCTGCCCACCTTGTATGCTGAAGGCTGTCTCTTTAGCACTTTAGAGCGGTCGTGGTCAGCAGATTTGCCAAATGAAATATGCCATCTGATTTCCTTAGTGCTGCTTCTACGAGTATTAATTGTAAATTCAAATAAAAGGAAATCCTTGAACTCTAGAACCAGGCCATGGTCTTCACAATTGCTTGCTGTGCATAAGCAAGCTGGACAATGACTAGGGAAGATAGAAGGAGAACTGATGTCTTTGAGTTTTGGGGCTGGAGAAGAATGTTCAATGTACCATGGACTGTGAGGAGAACAAACAGGTTCATCCTAGAGAGGGTAGAAACAGGATGATCTTTGGAGGCAAGAATTCTGAATCTCTGTGTGACATACTTTGAGCATGTTGCAAGGAGGGACTAGTCCTTGGAGAGGGAAGTCATGCTTGGTAGGGTGGAAAGAGTGCAGGAGAGGAAGATCCTATTTGAAATGTCTTGATTCAGTGACTGGGGTAATGGGGTGGGTGTGTCGGGATGGGGTGCTGTTGGATCAGGACGGGGCAGGCTTCAAAATTGTTGTACATAGGGTTGCTATGAGCATTAAGTGACTTGATGGCATATAACAATTATTTTAATCTTTTTTCCATTTAGCATCAGCCAGCGATCACGATGTTTGTGTTCATGGTGTTGAGCTGTAATCCATATTGAAGGCTATGGCCTTGGATCTTCTTCAGGAAGTACTTGAAGTCCTTTCATTTTGGCAAATGAGGTTGTCATCTGCTTATTATTGCAGGTGATTTCAAAGGACAGCTCAAGAAGACACAGTATGTAAACATACACCTGGAGTTATGTTCTGCAAATGCACTGAATTGATCTTTGAAATCACGATGCAAAATCTTCAAATCAAGAAAGCACATCTTATCACATGGTGAGTCATGTCTAAAGAGTATTATTGTTGCTATGTGCTGCCAAGTCCCTTGCGACTCATAGAGACCCTCTGTACAAGAGCCTTAAACCCTGCTCTATCCTGTGCCAATTTTCTTGTCTCTGACACACCTACTCCCATTACCCCAATCGATACATCTCATCGAGGATCTTCCTCTCTTGCGCTCTCCCTCCCCTCTCCCAAACATGATGTCCCTTTCCAAGGACTGGTCCCTCCTTGCAACATGTCCAAAGTATGTCAGACAAAGCCTCAGAATCCTTGACTCCAAGGAGCATTCCGGCTTCACCCTCTCCAGGACAAACCTGTTTGTTCTCCTAGCAGTCCATGGTATATTCAACACTCTTCTCCAGCACCACAGCTCAAAGGCATCAATTCTATTTCTATCATCCCTAGTCACTGTCCAGCTCTCTGTCACATAGCACGCAACTGCGAAGACTATAGCCTGGATCAGGCGCACCTTAGTCTCCAGGTTGACATCGTTGCTCTTCAGTACTCTGGAGAGCAGTATTTCCTCTATAGAAATAACTCTTTTCCTTCGTTTTTTCAATGTGTAGCATTTAGAAATATATCCTTTTTCTGTTGTACAATCTAAGGAGCTTTGGTGGTGTAGTCCGTGGGGCGTTTCACTGCTAATCCAGAGGCAGAGCGTATGTGCAACACAAACTATCAAAAATCAGCTGAAAGATTTAAGACTGATGGAAATAACTGGGGTCCTGCCAGGAGGCGCGACGGGAAAAGCCGAGGTGCTGGCGGAGATACCCCGAAAATGGACGGAAAGAGCCGAGGTTCGGGTGCAGAGGCACGAAGAGTGACGGAAAGAGCCGAGGCCCAGGCGGGGAGGCCCGAAGAGTGTCGGAAAGAGCCAGGGATGGGTGGAGAGGGACGAAGATTGACTGAAAGAGCCAGGGATTGGTGGAGAGGGACGAAGATTGACTGAAAGAGCCAGGGATTGGTGGAGAGGGACGAAGATTGACGGAAAAAGCCAGGGATTGGCGGAGAGAAACGAAGAGTGAAGGAAGGAGCCGGGGCCCGGGCTGGGAGGGACGAAGAATGACGGAAAGAGCCCAGGATTGGCGGAGAGGGACGAAGATTGACGGAAAGAGCCAGGGATTGGCGGAGAGGGACGAAGAGTGACGGAAAGAGCCGAAGTCTGAGCTGGCAGCGTCTGCTTCTAGGTCCTGAGGGAACTGAGGCAGCGAAGGACCTGAGGAGGCGGAGGGCCGGGACCGAGGTGGTCTTGGGGGTGACCTTAGCGTAGCGTCAGGGTTCAGGTGAAGGATTATTGTTGTTGCATAAACATAGTAAATAGTGGTTTTATTTATGTTTCACAGTCGCCCCCAGGACAGGACCCAGCGTAGACCCCACTCCCCTCCGTGGGCTCGCCCGCCCTCAATGGCCGTCCTGGGTTTCGGGGTGAAGCCTCGTGGGGACCCAGCGCAGTCTGCAGGCCGGCTCCCGCCCACCTAGGACAGGGTCTGCAAAATGAACCGGTGCAGACCGGAACTGGGGTCCCCAAAGCCTGGGAACGCTGTCCCGGGGATGGTTTGATTGACAAGTGGATTGATTCGCTGATTGGCTGTGGGGGGCGGAAGCCGCCGCCTCCCGCGGGACCGGATGTGGGGACCCGGAAGTGGCTCGTACCTGCGGGCTGGTTGAATGTGAATGAAGCCCGAGTGTCCCCGAGGCTCCTGGAGCCCTGGCTCGAGGGGTGACCCGCACTCGAGGGCAGCTCCGGCCCCACGTGGTCAGCGCGCTTCTGCTCCCCGCGGTCTCGAGTGTCCAGGGAGGGACACAGGGCTCGTGCGGGGTCGGAGTCCGCGCCCCTGCAGAAGGGCGCGCTGGGGAGACCTGTCCCCCTCTCGGAAGCTCTGCAGTGCGCCCCTCAATTCCTGGACGCGATGGGCTCCCGTGGGAATCGCCACGGAGCAGTCACAGATCCTGGCCAGTTGCCGCTCCGTGTCCCCGCGTTGTTAGGGAAACGAAAGAAGACGAGATTCGAGGTCCAGGAGGAAACCCCAGTGACTTGTGTCCTAGCTGCGGGGCGGGCTAGAATAGGAGGCGCCTTGGAGCTGAGACCCCGCAAATCCCGAGACCATCCAAGCCGGTTCCTGGAGCAGCTCAGAGCCCTTTGACGGGAGCATGTCCCAGCTTCCGCCCACATGGTCTCATGTCACCGCTCCAGCCTTCGCTGGACTCCTGTTTTCCCTTTGCTGTTGTTGTATGCGACTCGCAGGGACCCAATGTGCCAGAGCCCTAAGCCCTGCTCCATCCTGTGCCAACCTCGCTGTCTCAGACACACCCACCACCATTAACCTAATCCCTGAATCGATACATCTCATCCAGGCTCTTCCTCTCCTGCTCTGTCCCTCAACCCTCCCAAGCATCCTCTCCAAGGACTGGTCCCTCCTTGCAACATGTCTAAAGTACATCAGACAAAGCTTCAGAATCCTTGCTTCCAAGGAGCAGCCCAGTTTAACTCTCTCTAGGACAAACTTGTTTTCTTAGCAGTCCATGGTACATTCAATACACCACAGCTCGAAGGCATCAATTCTCTTTCTATAATCCCTACTCACTGTCCAGCTCTCTGACACATAGCATCCAATTGGGAAGACTATGGCCCAGATCAGGCGCACCTTAGTCTCCAGCTTGACACTGTTCTGGAGAGGTCCCTGACAGCTGACTTTGAATGCAGTTTGTTTCTTGATTTCCTGGCTGCTGGTACCAAGAGTGCTGATTGTGGAACCAAGCAAACTAAAACTGTTAGCAATCCCAACCCAAAACAGAGGATGGGGATTTGTACAGCATTTAAGATCTGTGGCTAAGATGGTTTTACACCTAAATTCCTTTGGTCCCAGTCTTCATTGACTGTGAGCCAAAGTGATGCCCTAACCTTTATAGGCTCAAATTTCTGCACTACATGCTTTAGCATCTCCCTCTGAAAGAGTAAATCCTTATTTCCCTTTGCTTGGGACCTTCAGTCACCCTCTCTTGAGGGTAAACATAGACTAGGATCACCATGGAAAAACTGCTTTCTGTGGTTTAGACTCTATGCCTCAAAGACGTATCACTTGGTAGAACCTACAGAAATGCCTATATATACTCATAGGTTGTTAATTTTTGTTCCTCAACATTTTGTTCTGCTACATTCAGTGTAGCTAGTTCTAGAAGGGCTTCAGGCCTTTTGTTCATAGGGTTACTATGAGTCATGCTTGACTCAAAGGCAATCAACAACAACTCTTTCATATAAAAACCTTCTCAAAAAAAGAAAAATAGGTTTTTGTATTGCAAAATAAGTTGCTAGTAATTAGTTTTCTTTACATTATACTTAATTATTTTGCTCATATATGAATAATTTCTTTTTGAAACTGTATATTAGGGGCATAATTACATAATTAGAATTTCTTTTTATTTGAATTTTGATAGTATAAAATACCCCTCAGAATAAGTGTGTTTGTTCAAGACATTTGAACTAATGATAGAGAGCAAAGTTAATAAGTCAGAGTCTTTTTTATTTTTTTTAATACATTGTCATTTTCATTACGGGAAATATTTTGCTACACTTGATTTTCCTTGTGAAAAGGGAAGAAAGAGACCTAGTAGTTCCTAGTAGAGAAGGTCATAGGGTTTGGAATCAAATTGTCTGCATTCAGATCCTAACTACCACTGGTTGGCTTCAGGACCTTAAATTAGTTTGCCTCACTTAGCTTTGGTTTTCTCTGTGAAATGGGCATGCTAGGTTGCTGGGAAGACCATATGAGATGTCCATATAAAGCATTTGGAATACTTGGCTTATGGTCAGAATGAACAAAGGCTTAGCTGTTATGTCAGAAATCTATTGAACATCCACCGGATGTGTGTTAATGGAAGTGAATAGGAATTCAAGTTAAACTTTGTTATTCTGCTTTATCATCGTTTTATTTCATTTTGAAGCATTTACTTCCAAAATGACAGATGCTCTTATTTTTTTCCTTTGTTTCTCGGAAGACGGAAACAGCGTTTTCAGTGTGGATGATCTTTGTAGTGGAGGGAGGAAGTGGTCAAAGATGGTAGGGTAGAGTTATTTCTCTCATTTGAGTTTACATTGTCTGCCTTAGACACTTGGATGCTCATACTCTCCTCCGTGCCCTTCTTTATTTTTCAGATTTTATAGAGAGAAAACTTGAGTGATAAGGTAATTTCGGAATATTCTAACAGTCTAATGGAGTCTTCAGTGAAAAGCGGTGTGTGTATAAACAAAGTGTGGGTTCAGTGTGAGAATGAGACTTGTTTGAAATGGAGGCTGTTGTCAAATGAGGATGTCTCCAGAGTTGACCACAGTGCACCTTGGTTCTGCTTCATGAACAGTGATCCCCGGTGTAACAGGTGCTCCGCTCCTGAAGAAGACTTTCCTGAAGAATCTCAGCTTCATCAGAGTGGACTGAAGATCGTCTATTCACAGCTGCCCCTGGGAAGCCTGGTTTTGGTAAAATTAGTTAGGTGGCCAAGGTAGGATTTTTTACTATTGTAATAGTTAACATTTTAAGTATAGTTTTGTGAGGTTTATGAATTTGTTTAATTTTTTATTTGTTTCTCTTTTGCATGTCTATTTCTGATATTATAATTATTCTTTCCCTTCTTTAGATTTTATTCTTTTTCTAATTTTTTAAATTAAAAGTATGGGTATCTAAAAAAAAATAAAAAAAGTATGGGTATCTGAATTTAAAAAATGTTCTAATACTGGTAATTATAAAGCTATATATTTATCGTTAAATGCAGTTTTACCTATAACCCGCAAATTTTGGTATGCTGATTTTTTTTATAACTTAGTTTGAAACGATAATTTCCTCTCTATTTCTTCTTTGAAATGGATTTAATTGACCAAATATTTAGATATTTTAACATATTTTATTATTACCAGTTTATAAATCTGTTGTCATATTTACATGGAACCTTATTTCATAGTCAAATATGACTTTTCTTGTGAATGTTTCATGTGCATTTGAAAAGAACGTGTATCCTGCAATGATTGCCTATATATCTAAAATACTCTAACTGTTGTTTTATTTCTGTAGTCTTACTAGAATTTATCTCAGGACTTCCCAATCATTATAAATTGATTTCCCCCATTTTAATAGTGTTAAGTATTTTTTAATTTCATCTAGGTTTTCGTAAATTATAGGCAGTTGTATTCTGTTGTGTTGCTTTGAATTTCTTGTTTGAGGCTTTTTAATCATGGGGTTGTACAATTTGATGGGTTGGGGGGTGAGGGAAATTGAAAGAATTTTAAAGTAATGCCATTCAAATTTTGTAAATAAACTGGTAGAAAATTAAAAAAAATAAATAAAGAGCAGGTATCTCTTGGAGAAAGTGCATCCATAGTAGTGCTCTATGGAGGCAAGGGTGACAAAGCTTCATGTCATGTACTTTGGGCATGTTTTTAGGAGAAGCTATTGCTCAGAGAGGAACTTTATGCTTGGAAAGCTGGAGGGATGGCAGAGGAGAGGAAGAACCTCAACCTGGTGGATTGACGCAGTGTGGGTTCAGATCTGTCAGAGATGAAGAGGATGGCATAGGACAGGACAGGGACAGCATAGGAATAACATAGGGACAGGACAGGGACAGCATAGGGACAACATAGAGACAGCATAGGGACAGCATAGGGACAGCATAGGACAGGGCAGGGACAATATAGTAACAGCATAGGGACAATATCTGTTGCTCATAGGGTTGCTCTGAGGTGTACTTGACTCAACATATGTACCTAACAGCAACAGCAACAGATCAGTTAACAGTTCTCAGCCTCCTCACTCTCCGCCAGCTCAGAGAGGCCCATAAGCCTGGGACAGCTCAGTGAGAAGGTGAGCCTGAACACCTGCTCTGTTCTCACATTTACCTTCCCTCCCCAGTGATTGGGCGGTGTCCGTACTTCCTGGTAATAGACTTGACATTTGCCAGATCCATGGAGTCAGATTTTCAAATCAAAAATACTGAACATGAGATATTTTCATTAATTTACATTGTATTACTCATTTGTGGCCAGTTAACTTCTTATAGTTGGATATGGAGTAAAGATATTTATATATTTACAATTTTATGATTGAATAGCAATTAATAATTTATCAGAATATTAACAACTAACTGACAAGATAGATCAACACAGTCAAACCTAATCACGTTCTGGATTTTGAGGTTTTGTGATATGGGATTCTTTACCACATGGTTTGTATAGTTTTTTTTAGGTTGTAAAATTATTTAAGTGCCTCATTTATCTAGTTTCTAAAAAATTATCTAAATGAGGCAAAGTATTTTTTCATATAATTTTCTTTAGTTCTCATATGTACTCATTCTATTACCTACATCTGAACGTTACTTCTTTTTTTTTCTTTTGGAAAAAGTGAAGCTGTGTAAAGCATGAGCATGGCGAGTTGGTTCCCACACAGTGATGGCAATTGAGGCGAGACCTGTTTACTTGCTAAGGCCTCTGGCTGCTGAGAGAACTAGATCCGAGTCTCTGACGCTCGGCAGTGCTGCAAGCTGAGAGAGACTTTAGCAGCCCACTGCACAGACCTTTGAATATTTGCGTTATTTACTGCAAACTCTTTGCCATCAAGTCAGAGCCAATGCATTGCTGACCCAGCAGTGGCTTTTCCGAGGCTTTAAATCACTCAGGAGGCTACTGCCCATCTGTCTCCCTCAGAGCTGTAAGTGGATTTGAATCAGCCCCGCTTATGTTAGCAGTGAAACCCCCAACGACTACACCACAGAGTTTGGACCTTTCTCTGTAGAGTTCTGCCAGATTTCAGCTGTCTACAGAACAGATTATCCGGGAGGCTGGGCTCTATGAGGAGAAATGTGGGGTCAAGATTGGTGGACGATTTATCAACAATCTGCGTTATGCGGATGACACACCCTGCTTGCTGAAACTGAAGAGGACCTGAAGCGCCTGCTGCAGAGTGTCAAGGACTGCAGCCTACGATATGGATTGAGGCTCAATGTCAAGAAGACAGAGATTCTCACCATTGGACCAATCAGCAGCATCAGGATGGATGGTGAAGAGATTGAGATTGTACACAGCTTTAGTTTGCTTGGCTCCATAGTCAACAGTCTTGGCACCAGCAGCCAGGAAATTAAAAGGCGCATTGCCATGGGAAAGTCTGCTGTTAGGGACCTCTCCAAAGTGCTGAAGAGCAGTGGTGTCTCTTTGGAGACTAAGGTGCGTCTGATACAGGCCATGGTCTTCGCAATCACCTGTTATGCGTCAGAGAGTTGGACAATGACCAAGGAGGATAGAAGGAGAATTGATGCCTTTGAGCTGTGGTGCTGGAGAAGAGTATTGAGGATACCATGGACTGCTAGGAAAACAAACAGATTTGTCTTGGAAAGGGTTAAACTGGGTGGCTCCTTGGAGGCAAGGATTCTGAGGCTCCGTCTAACATACTTTGGACATGTTGTGAGGAGAGAACAGTTCTTGGAAAGGGACATTATGCTTGGGAGGGTGGAGGGACAGCGCAGGAGAGGAAGGCCCTCTATGAGGTGGATTAATTCAGTGACTGGGATAATTGGGATGGGAGTGTCAGAGACAGTGCGATTGGCACAGGACAGAAGCGGAGTTTAGGGCTGTTGTACATAGGGTCGCTATGAGTCGCAGGCGACTTGGCGGCACATAACAACAACAACAACAACAACAACAACAACAACACTCCTTAGTAGTAACTTCCTGATCTTACTTGCTGCCTTCCCTTCCTGCTTTCATCTCTGAAGGCTAAGTCAGCATCTAGTGGGACTAATAAAGTGTTTAAAACATTGTTGATGTATACAGTAAGGTTGTGCCATAGGTAGACAATTAAAACCATGGCTTACCTGGTTAATACAGAGCTTCAGCCTGATAGTTACCTTGTGCTACTTAAATACAGGGATATCACTGCTAATGCCAGATGGTTCCTGGCTAAAAGTAAAGAATACCAGAAGAATGCCTGTTTATGCTTTCTTGACTGTATGCAAAAACATTTGACTGTGTGGATCATAACAAGTTATGTCTAACATTGAGAAGAATGGAAGTCCCAGACCACTTAATTTCAGTCATGTGAAACCTACACCTAGACCAGGAGGCTGTTGTACGAACAGAGCAATGGAACACTCCATGTTTTAAAATTAAGAAGAGAGTGTTTTAGTCGTAGTCTCTCTCCATACCTACACAATCTGTATGCTGAGCAAATTATTCGAGAAGCAGGACTCTATGAAGTGGAACGTGGCATCAAGATCAGAGGAAGACTCATCAATAACCTGCGTTATGCAAATGATGCAACCTTGCTTGCTCAAATTGACGACTTGAAGGACTTGTTGCAGAACATCAAAGAATGAAGCCATCAATATGGATTGCATCTTGATGTTAAAAAAAGATTCTTACCATTGGACTAATAGATGGAGAAAATATTTAAACTATCAACAATTTCAGCTTACTTGGATCTCTCATGAACCCTTGGTACCAGCAGTTAGGAAATCAGGAGACATATTGCACTGGGTAAGTCTGCTATTAGGGACCTCTCCAAATTATTGAGGAGTAATGATGTAATTTTGAGGACTAAGGTGCCTCTTATTCAGGCCACGGTCTTTCCAATAATTTTCTATGCATCTGAGAGCTGGACAATGAATAAGGATGACAGAAGAATTGATGTTTCTGAGCTGTTGTATTGGAAAAGAGTGCTGAACATCCCATGAACGGCCAGAAGAACAAATATGTCTTGGAGAGGACACAGCCAGAGTGTTCTTTGGAGGCAAATATAATTAGGCTTCACCTCACATACTTTGGACATGTTGCTAGGAGGGGCTTTTCCTTAGAGAGGGACATGATACTCAGAAAGGTGGAGGGTCGGCAGAGAAGAGGAATACCCTTCACCAGGTGGATTGGCATGTGACTGCTTCAGTGGGTTCTACTGTGTCAGGAAGTGTGAGGATGGCACAGGATAGGACAGGGGTCAGATCTGTTGTTCATAGGGTTGCTATGGGTTGTGGTCAACTCAGCAGCACCTAACAACTACATAAGTACATAGTGATCATCTTACTTCAGCGATAGTGTATATCTAGACTAGCAAATTCTTGGGAGGTTCTCCTGTTTTCTAAGTAAACACAGCCTCCGTGTGGTTTCCTCTCCTTAAGTACCATTCCTGCCTCTGAGCCACGACTGTGGTGTACACAAACCCACTCCATCAAGCCAATCCTGACCCTTGGATGCTCTCTCCTTCTGGAGTCCCTGGCTGTGAATATAGACGAGAGGAGATCGCCTTGTCTTTCTCCTGTGAGTCGGCTGGTGGGTCTGAACCACCCAGTTACTGGTTAGCAGACCAGCAGGTATCATGCGACACTACTTGGACTCCTTTGACTCTGGTCTGGTCTGGTAGAAAATGTGTGTATTCTGACACCAGAAAGACCCCTTCTGAATTATACCTTCATCTTTTACTAGCATGGGCTTCTTAGGGATATTATAGAAGTGCTTGGCATTTATTTCCTTTTCTCAGCTAACTTAAGGACATCCATGCCCATCTCATCAATGTGGTAGGATGCTTAAGAGTATAATCAAAGCCTCAAGAGAGTGCCTGAACAACACAGATGTTAACCTGCGTCAGATAAGGATCTCTGTTTCACCCCACATCAGATTTCTTTAGAAGCTTGTAAATAGTGTCACATTCCCTTTTTGTTTCTCTTATAATAAAAATGCATCTGTTTTTCTAACTTTTGCTATTTGAAACTTTGGATATTATTTTTAAAATGTTGAGCAAATATATAATGTAAAATTCCAACTTTTCTAGTGCTAAATCAACTTTTATTTACATCCATCCTTTTAAAGACGGTTATGTGCCTGCCAATTTTTATTTTACTTTTAAAGTTACTTGTAGAACAATCTGGTAAAGCAGATAAGGTGCCTGAGTTCCTAGGAATGGGGTTTCTCCTAGCAGAAGTTTTCAGGATGTTCTCTAACTTCCTGCTAATCTTCATATGGAAATAGTCTTTCTGTTTTTGCTTATCAGAGATGTCCATGACAGGAGTTGTATGGCATGGATAGAAAGAGGAAACAGGAAAAGCAAAGCAGAAAATCAATAAGAAAGGAACAAATGTGAGAAATGAAAACCCAAAGGGGAAAAAAGAAACCTGTAAAGGAATTGCTAGTGGTTTATTCCATGAAAAATTACATCCCTGTAGATTTACTTCTGAAAAAGAATAAATTTTATTTCCAGGGTTCAAAGGTTTTTAGTGATCTGGGCACCTGTCAATTATGCAGATTGAGAGGGGAAAAGACAAAATAGAAAAGGCAGAAATCTATTTCTGGTTTCCCTGTAGTAGTTTAACTCCACACTATGTTTCAACCAGAGCTATCAGTAAGTTCCTGTTTCATAGCCCTGCCTTAGGAAAGACCAGTTCTCTCCTCCCAATCAAAAGCCCTGCTAGTGGGCTACATTTGCTAATGAATGGTTCTGGTTGGTTAGAATTCATTACACCCCAGCACAAATCAGATGAATCTTTTCTTCTTTCATCTTTCTTGTCAGTTGTAAATGTCTCTTCTTGACCCTGGAAGTGATTATTTCATCCTATGATTCTTTCCCCTTCTACCTTATCTTTAACTGTGATCGCTGCAGAGCTTTCTCTGACTTTAAGAGAAAGCAAATTCAGTTTATTACACATACCAAGTAAATGGTTTACTTGTGAAGAATACAGGCAAATAGTCATATGTTTAAGCTTTGTGAAAAAGTCTTTAAAATGAAAAAAGGAAGTTTAATGTGTAGTTTGACAGATATGTTGGTGTCTACCTTTTAGGAAGCATTAAAAAGAATTTAATATCATCTCTTTTCAAAGCTGGCCAGGGATACTTTGCCTGGATCCCTTTAAAGGAAAATATGTGAACTATGACTTAGATGGAAATGTTGAAGAGTACCACATTGAATTCTTGGGTGAGCCTCATTCAAGATCATGGATGAATGCGACATTTGTTGGACATTATAGTATCACACTAAAGGTAAGTGGAGTAACAACAAAGATTTTTCTTCTTGAGCTTATTTGAAATTATGGTAGTTTTTGTTTCATGTCCCTGAAGATAAATAACTACTTAGTTTTAGACTCTTATAGACAAAATAATGTATCCTACTTTTTATTTAGTTCAAATATTTGTATTTCTTAAAGTATATTCTTTCAAAGGAAGTATGGTATAAAAATAGCTATGGGAGTTCAAATTTTATTTTTCCAATGGCAATATGCTACAAATCAACTGAAGATTTTACATAATTGCCTTTTGAAACATTTTTAAGATTATCATTTGGTAATTTTCAAATTCTCTTGAGAAGATTCTTAAGTTTTATCCCTAGCACCTAGGGAAAATTAATTATAGGATGCAAGGAGATTTTTACATTTCATACAGAATATGTTATTATGCTAACTCTTCTAGTACCTCTTTTAAGCTTTAAATCCCATGCCACCATTAATGAATAGACTCAGTTCTCAGGTTAAGAATATGTAAACCAGACACATTTCCAGGACTTTACATTTGGCTTTATTTGTTGTGTGCTGTTGAGTCAGAACTGATGTATAGCTGACCCTCCAGAGGGTTTTCAGAAGCAGTAATTAATTTTCCATATGTGATAGCCTAAAATTTAAGAATTTTCTCAAGAGAATTCAGAAATTACCAAATGATAATCTTAAATCACATGGAACGAGATTGCCGATCCTTCTCCTGCAGAACAGCTGGTGGATTTGGGATTGCAACACAGCTGCACTGGGACACTAGCTCCAAACTATGCCAACCGAGCTCTACAGAGTTTACGCTAAGATGGAAAACCATTTTCAAATACATACAATTTCCACAGCATGAGTGATACTATGGTTGTATCTAAGTTAGAGAAAACGGTACATGGGGGTTCAGGGCCGTGAACATCTCTCTGAAGGGTTCAGTGGGAGTAAGACTAGCACAGCACCCAGTTGCCCCAGAGCAGAAAGCAGATAAAGAGCTTGTAGCCGAGACACATGGTGCCTCCAGAGCCACACCTACAGCAAGAGGTTGGTTTGTTGCTGACTCACAATCACAACAATGAGGTTTATTAGGGAAGGAAGTTGGAGAGTGGGGGAGGCTAAGACTATTTATTTTACAGTACAAGTTCAGGGTTTAGCCCAAATCTTAAGGCACAATTTTTCAATTAGTCCAAGCTCTGGTTTCAGTACAGCAGTCAATCCAAATCATCCAGGAAGGTTTGCTTCAGAGTAGTTATAAAGGCAGCTTCTCCTTCAAGCATCTGGCAAGAACAGCACAGACCCTACAAACCTTTTACTTTAGCCAGCACATATGCAAGAGGCCTCACGTCACACCCTGACACAGTTTCTCAATTTAACTCTGCAGAAGTTGGTAAATTGTCTTTCTTCTTTGGCTTTAGCCATTGATATGTAAATACAAATAATAGTCATACTAACGTATCTTTCTCGTAGTTCTATGGCTCTTAGTGGATCACTGACAGTCTTGCAGGGAGCTTTGTGCTCATTACTGACCCATGTGGCAGTTTGAAGTTTCTTGGGAAAAAGATGGACAATCTCCCTTGCAATTTACAACCTCAGAAATTCAGTGGAGAATGATACGAGTTGGTTCTGACTGGACAACAATGAGAAAGAACAGTGTGTACTTGAGGATAGATTTTCAAATAGCCTTTGTTACGATCAATGTAACTTTGTTTCAGACTGTCATTCCTTGCATAGTAGTCTGTATTACTGTCTGATTCAGAATGGTCAATGCCAGTCCATTTCATCTAATTAATGCCCAGGATACCAGCATTCCATTTCAATTTGATAACTTCAGTTTTCTCAGATTCAGACTTAATATATGTCACATTCTGATTACTGATGAATGTTTGCAGATTCTACTTAATGCATGCCATGTTCTGATTGCTGATGGAACTTGCTACATTCCGATGGCAACTTTGCTAATGGGTGTTAGCAGCTTTTTCTTCTAATTTTTAGTCATCCCACATCAACAGATGAAGGTTCTACAAGCTTTTCTTTACCCTCGTCATTAAGATTGATGCTGCTTGAAGGACCCAGGTTTTTTGCAGGTGTATTTTGAGTCCCTTCTAATTTGAAAAGTTTCTCTCCCTTAATATATCAGACAATGTTCTGTGGATACCTGTAATGTATTAACAACATGATATTTTAGGAAGTCAATTGCCAGGTCCTTCTTATTAGTCTCTCTCAGTCTAGAAACGTTGATGAACATTGTTTACCGCATGTGACCCTGCTGGTATTTGAAATACTGGTGGCATAGTGTTCAGGATCCTAGCAACATGTAAGACACCACAGTATGACAAAATTATAGGCAAATAGTGGAAAACTTTGAAATTTTGTATTTGAAATTCTGGTGGCATAGCGTGCAGAATCTTTAGCAATTATGTACAGAGTACCTGCCTTAAAGAAGGGATTGTAATGGGTTATATTGTATGGTATTTGAATAGTACAGGTTGTTGATGAATTGTCCTCCAATTCTGATGTCACACTCCTCATTATAAAGTCCAGCCATTCTACATATAGATTGAAAAGGTATGGAGACAGGATGCATCCCTTACACACTCCTTTCCTAATTTTGAACCATGCAGTGTTTCCTTGCTGTGTTCTGACTACTGTCTCCTGGTATACGTATAGGTTTCACATGAACACAATCAAGTGTTCTGGGGTGCTAGTGATGCAACCTTGCTTACTGAAACTGAGGAGAACCTGAAGTATTTGCTGCAAAAAGTCAGGGACTGTAGTCTTTAATATGGATTAAAGTTCGACATCAAGAAAACAAAAATTACTTCACCAAAGGAGACATTCAGATGTCAAAAAACACTTGAAGAAATGTTTATAATCCCTAACTCTAAGAGAGACACAAATCAAAACTATGAGATATCATCTCACCCTAATAAAGTTCAACAGAGCAGAAAACAACAAAGGCTGGCAAGGTTGTGGGAGAAATTGGAACCCTATTCACTGTTGGTGAGAGAGTAAAATGGTGTAACCACTATGGAAGGTAGTATGGCACTTTCTCAAAAAGTTGGAATTAGAGATAACATTTGACCTAGCAATTTCACTACTGGGAATATACCCTAAAGAAACCAGAACTGGCTCAAATAGATGTATGCACACATGTGTTTATTGCTGCATTGTTCACAATAGCAAATAGATGGAAACAACCCAAGTGTCCATCAACAAATGAATGAATAGAGAAGCTGTGGTATGTTCACACAATGGAGTACTATGCAGCACTGAAAAACAAGGAACTCATAAAATATTATACAATAATGGGTGATCCTGGAGGACATTATACTGAGCAAAATATCTCAGTCACAGAAGGACAAATACTGCATAATACCGCTATTTTAAAACAGGACTGATATGGGGACTGGGGGAAACTAAGAAAAAAGGGGATTCACTGCATTGAATCAGATGAAGGAAAGAACTGTTTAAAAGGAATATATGATTAGATATTATTTACATGAGAACAGTCCAGAATAAGAGATGCATAGCAAAGTGGACTGGAGATAAAGGGAGGAAATTGTGCAAGAATGAAAGAATTTTTTGTAAAGAAAAAGTGAACTGGGGGTAAGGGTAGGAAGAAAAATGTGCAACAATAAATGAATTGAAATCCATGAAAATTTAAAAAACAATAAGAATAAAAGGGTTAAAAAAAGAAGACAAAGATTCTCACCACTGGTCCAATTGGCACCATCATGATGGATGGAGAAGAAACTGAAGTTGTTAACAATTTCAACTTGCTTGGCTCTACAATCAGTCAACACGCTTGGCACCAACAATTAAGAAATCAAAAGATGAATTACATTTAGGAAGTCTCATGTCAGGGAACTCTCCAGAGTGCTGAGGAGCAATGACGTCAGTCTAGAGATTAAAGTGTGCCTGATCCAGACATGGTCTTCACAATTATGTGCTATACATCAGAAAGCTAGACAATGACTAAAGATGACCGAAGAATTGATGTCTTTGAGCTGTGCTGCTGGAGAAGAGTACTGAACATCCCATGGATTGCCAGGAAGACAAACAGGTCTGTTTTGTAGTTTCTCCTTGGAGGAAAGGATTTTGAAACGCCTTCTCACATACTATGGGCACATGGCCAGGAGAGTCCAGTCCTTGGAGAAGGACATTAAGCTTGGAAGGGTAGAGGAAGAGCACAGGAGAGAAAGACCCCAAATGAGATGGATTGACATGATAACAGGGACAATGGCATTAGATGGATTGGAGTCAGTGAGACTGGCTCAGGACAGGGCAGGCTTCACAGTTGTACTTGGGTTTCTATAAATCACGCAGATGACTCAACAACACATAACAACAACATACAGTATTTAAAATAAGTTTCATAGCAACCCCATGCAGATAGATGTCATCACCATTTTATGTATAGAAGAAACTAGGATTTATGTTCCATGTCTCTCCTAGGCCACGTAGCTGTTAATTCATCAGACAATGATTAGAGTCAAAATATGTAGCTTCACATATTTGTTCTTGAAATAATTGTATGTATGGGGTTTTTTTAAGTTGGATGCTTTCCTACTTTTTAAAAATACTAGTTTATTTACAAAATGTGAACACATTGTTTTTTACACCAGATCCTTCCCATTTCCCTCACCCTCCCACCCATCAAATTGTGTGACCCCCACTATTAATTCTCCCTGCCCCCCTGCACATCCTTACCCCTTTGCTTCCACCCCCTTCCCATTGGATCCTCATACTCATTCTACAATAATGGTTTTATATGGTATTTGTCCTTATGGACTGAGTTTACGCAACATAATGCTCTCCAGTTTGCTTTTCCTCTTTTGTACCTGTAAACTGAAGACGTTTTTCTTGTTCTAGTTCTCAGACTCGTGTTAATGATGGCGGTCCCTGGCTGACTTGTTTTCCACTGGCTACTTGCTGTTTTCTTTTAGAGAACCAGAGACCACAGCCCAACAAGTGAGAATGTTAATATTCTTAGATGGAATTTGCAGCACCCATTTGTCCAGTGCATCGGAGTTAACATCTATTGGAGCAAGTGTTCTGCTTCTAAGATTTAGTCTGATTCAAATTTCCAGAATTTAGTCTGTAATAAGAATTAGCAAATGAGTGTGTAACTAGATAATCTGGCAGCACTTTGCTCTGAGAGTAATGCAGTGGAACTGGATACAAATCTATTTGAGTCAACTCAGTTGAAAAGAAAAAAAAGGCAAGTTTCACATCATATTACTACTGACAAATAATCAGTACAGCAACCAAATGCTCCCTAAAACTTCCTCGTATTTCTATTTCCATTTTTGTTATAAAATTTGCTGTAATTTTGGTATTATTAGATTAATTTTTTTTTCATTTCTTTGCTTTTTCCCCTGAACTTTCTTTGCTGTTTGATCTGAACAAAGGACAGGAGAATAAAATTTATTTCTGTAACTATGATTTACATGTGAATAATCAGCTAATTAAAATTTTTGTTAATGCACATTAAGAGAAGAACAGAATTGTCATAGTTGTTTTATTATGTATTTGGGTGAAGGTTTATGGACTGTATGGGGTTTGCTATAATCATTCTTAGACCTTTTGTTACTCAGCCATTCACAGTCCCCACAGTGGTTCAGAAGGTAAGCTCTAGAGTCAGGCTCTTTGGATTTCAAGGTTGTCACCACCACTTACTAGACGTTGGCCTCAAGCAAGTCACTTTCCCTTTGCAAATCGCAGATATTTCCTCATCCATGAAGTGGAGGATGTAATAGGATCTGAGAGATCTGGTCCCCAGGTGAGCTTATAACCCAATGGTCAATCATGTCTCTGGTCATTGTCTTGGGAAAAAGATGGTGTGATTTTTTCTCATCTTGATTTACAGCCTTAGAAACCAAAAGAAGGGTCTGTCTTGATGGAACTATTTTGATGGCAGTGAGGTTGTTTTGCTTTGGGTTTTTTTTTTAGTGTGATTTAAGTTGCTCCGAAGGTCAATTGAGATAATGTGTATGGAGCATTTTGTACACTGCTTGGCAACACCTAGGGAGTTACGCAGCTAAACCAAAGGTGGTGCCTCTCTGAAGGTTCGAATCCACCAGCAGCTCTGAGGGAGAGTGGCGGGCAGTCTCCTCCAGTGCAGTTTGCAGCTTCTAAAGACCTCCTGCAGGGTCAGCTATGAGTCGGTTCTAACTGCATGGCAATGGCTTTGACTTTGACTCTAGCATAGAGTAGACTTTGACTCAATATTGTTGCTGTTGTTGTTATGTGTACCTGTGTTTAAGTTGGCAGTGTAATTTCTTTCCATTAGGCTACTAAAACTCTAAGCAATATTATTATTATTCACGGCAATAAACAAGTGAAATATAGTTATTTATTTCTCTTCTCTGAAGGCTCTCTAGAAAGAGATTTCAAAGCCAAGATCGAAAACAAGGAGATAGTGTCTTTTAGTTAAGACCATATGTAAGAAATTTTAATGTTCTTTATCAACCAATATGATACTCCTAGAAATTGACAGAAATAGAGCTAGTTTATTTTCTTATTCTTTGCTTTTTCAACATACAGCTGATTCAGAGACCATTGCTGTAGTGCTTTTACGGCTTAGTATAAACAGAAGTGCTAAGATAAGCGAGAGCCTTCCTAATCTCACTCTTTGGTCAATGAATAGGCCCCAAAACAGCAGTATCTCTAGGATACTTTGGGTTTGTTTGATGGAATTTGGAAGGAGTACAGGAAATCTTATCTTTCCTGTTCTTTGCAACTGAATGAAACTAGTTTCTTTCCATATCTCTACCCTGCTTTTTGGACTCTCTCCCTTTTATGTATTCTGATTTCACTGCTTCCAATAAATTCTCAAGTTCACTGCTGTCATCTCTCAGCTTCATCGCTTATGAATTTAGATCACTGTAAACTTGTGAAGTTGAAAGTTCACATTCTAACAGCAGGATCAGCTTCACCACATGACCATCATAAAGACGGAACATGTAGCTACCTTTCCCATCATCACATGGATGGAAATGTATTAAGTATTATGGATTTTTCTCACATTTTCTCTAGAATGGAATAGTGATATTCTGTTCTAGGAGATTCCAGTATTTGGTTTTCTAGGAGTGTTTATTCTTGGTTGAAGAAACAAAAAGCGAGATAGCACTTTCTAAGCCAGTATACAAAGCTCAATATATTATACACTTTATAAGTAAGAGTGAATTATATGTTGTCATTATTACATTAACAAATTTTTGTAGAGTAATATTTTGGTATATTCTGACATCAGGAAATGGTGAAGTTCCAAATTTATGTAACTGAAATTCTGCAGTTAGATATATTTAGTTTTCATGCTCATTTATTTCTTTTCTTTCTTTTTTTTTATTAGTTTTAATGAACATTTACAGAGATTTTGGGTTTTAATTCATTCATTGTTGCACTGTTTTCTCTACCCTCCTCCCCAGTTCGTTTCCCCCCCCCTTGAATATCTGTTTTAATTGTCCAGTTGCCACAGTGTTTGTCAAAGCCAGTTCTGATTATTCTCCTTTGTCAGTGTGTCCTTTGCCATTCCCTATCACTCCTCCCTGAGAGGGACTTCACCCTGATTCATAAGGAAAAGGGGACGGTGTATTCTCTTAGCTACTTTCTGCTGAAAAGGGACGCTGTGGGTTTCAGGGTGAAGGTCTTCTCTCACTACTCTAAAGGGCCCCTTTGGCAGTTGGAAACACATAGACTATTATGGAGATTGATTTTGGAATTTAGATGCACTGTTATCAATTGTGCTTAGCTGTACATGTTCATATCCTTGAAGATGTATCATGGAAGTGTTGCAGCCTAGAAGACACAAATTTAGCTAACAAGTTAAAAGTACATGAGTCAAAAATTAAAAAGCAATAATATTCCAAGTAGAGGCTCTAATAGTGGCACATAGTCAAAAATCAAGAAAGGAGTGCATCAGGGATGTCCTTCCTCCATAACTTTTCAATCTATATGGGGAACAGATCATTTGGGAGGCTGAACTCTATGAAGAAGAATGTGGCATCAGGATTGGAGGAAGACTCATCAGCAATCTGCATTGTGTAGATGACGCTACCTTGCTTGCCAAAACTGAGGAATACTTGAAGCATTTGCTGCAGAAGGTCAAGGATTGCAGTCTTCAAGGTGGATTGCATCTCAACATCTAGAAAACAAAAGATTCTCACCACTGGGCCACTTCACACAATATCATAATAGTTGGAGAAGAGGTTGACATTGTTAACAATTTCATCTTGCTCCTGTCCACAATCAACCCTCTTGGCATGAGCAGTCAGGAAATCAAAAGATGAGTTGCATTGGGTAAATCTGCTCCCAGAGACCCCTCCAGAATGCTAAGAAGCAATAATATCAGTATAGACACCAAGATTCTCTTGATCCAAGCCATGACCTTCTCAATTACTTGCTATGAATCTGAGAGCTGGACAGTGAATAAGGGTGATAGAAGAAGAATTGATGACTTTGAATAGTGCTGGAGAAAAGTATTGAATATACCATAGACTGCTAAGAGAACAAACAGTTAGCCAAGAATGTTGACTTTCTTGTAGATTCCTGTCTAGAGAGCCATTTGTACTCTTGCTTATGATTACCATGTTTTTAGACTCAGGGCATCTCTTTACTTTCATGGAAGATTTAAGCCTGTGCATTTCTTCCTGTTTGATTTAACATTTTAAACTAAAGCAGTCATTCTGGCTAGAACAGTGTCAGATACAATACTTCAGATAGGTATACAGCCCAAGAAAATCCGATTTACTGAGCACACATTGCTTCCTGCTCTCTATTTTACCTTTATAAGTATGTGAGACAGGGTTTTACCATCTTTGCTTTCAAGGAAACACTGCTTTTATTTTCTCCAGGACATACCTGTCTGTTCTTTTGGCAGTCTATGCATGGTATTTTCAGTATTCTTCTCCGATACCATAACTCCAAGGTGTCAGTTCATCTCATGTCATCCTTAGTCATTGTCTTACTTTCAGATGTATACCAATTAATTGAGAAAACCATGGCTTGGATCAGGCACACCTTAGTCTTTATGATGACATAGCTGCTCTTTAGCACTCTAGAGAGCTAGAGAGGTCCTTGACAGCAGATTTTCCCTATGCAACTCAGCTTTGATTTCCTTACTGCTGGTGCCAATGGTGCTAATTATGGATTCAAGCAAGGTGAAATGTTTAATGTCAACCATCTATCATGATGCTTCCTATTTGCCTGGTGATGACATTATACAACAAATAAAATCTTTAATCCAATAATAGTGCTAGAAATTTCTTTCCTAAGCAATCTTAAAAGTGACCTGATGTACAAAGTGTCCTATGGACCCTGTTTTTGTGTCACATATTTATGAGGAGGCCCAGGTGCTCTTTTTAAATGCTGTCTGAAACTTTTCCTGTGAATGATTGTGTAGAGAAAATGACCTGAAGCTGGATTGTCTGTTGTAGAATTCTTGCTCTGTCACTTAAGAGATCATGAATTTAGGCAAGTTCTAAATCTCTAAACTTCTCCACTTGTAAAGTAGAGATAATAATAATATTTACTGCATAAACGTGTTTTAAAGAAACCCAAATGAACAAACACACCACTGCCGTGAAGTCAGCTCTAACAGCATCTCTCCAAAACTTTTGGGTTTTGCAAGTGATACATCTTTATGTGAAGAGACTGCCTACATTTCTCCCTTGGAGCCTGGGGCATTCAAACTGACCTTTTGCCGAGCAATCCAACATATTTTGCAGTGCACCACTGTGTTGTTGTGTGGTGTTGTGTGCCACAGAGTCAGAATCAACCCAGAGCTGACCCTCCAGTGGGTTTTCAGAGACAGTTAATCACAGGGAAGGAGACTGACCATCCTTCTCCCACAGAGCAACAGGTGGCCTTGAACCACACGCCTACAGGATTACAGTGTATTAGGGCTCCCTATATGTTTTTTAGGAAGTTAAAATTAGCTGCTAGCTTTCTGTGAGGTACATAGGACTTTCCCTGACATTTACCACTATGTGACTTAGAGGAAAAATGAGGTGGCTGCCAACTGAAAAGAACGTTGAACTGCCAACTCAAAGGCAAGCAGTTCAAGTGCACCAGCTGCTTTGAGGGAGAAAGATGGACCATTTCCTCCTGTGTGATTTACATCCTCTGGTAGTCTGCTGGAAGATCAACTATGAGTTAGTTCCTACCTTTTAAATAGTAGACATTTTGTTGTTGTTGTTGTTGTTGTTGTTGTTATGTGCCATCGAGTCACCTGCGACTCATAGTGACCCTATGGACTACAGCCCTAAACCCTGCTCTGTCATGTGACAATCTCACCATCTCTGACTCACCCACCCCGATTACCTCAGTCACTGAATCAATCCGCCTCATAGAGGGTCTTCCTCTCCTGCACTGTCTCTCCACCCTCCCAAGCATGATGTCCCTCTCCAAGGACTGGTCCTTTTTGCAGTAGTTCAAAGTATGTCAGACAAAGCTTCAGAATCTTTGCATCCAAGGAGCAGGTTTAACCTGCTCCAGGATGAACCTGTTCGTTTTCTTAGCAGTCCATGATTTATATGAAAATAAAATGTGTTCAATCAACTTCTCCCTGTTTGTTGTGAATAAAATTCCTACCTAATTTCCTTGGATTATAAAACAAACTGATTAATGTCCATATTCTGGTCAATCATGATAATAATAACCAACATTTGAAAAGAACTTTAAATCTTTATAATCAGAATTATTATTTATTTATTTTTTTACCATATACTATTTCAGGTGATCTCTACTAATTGCTAAGAAAGTTGAAGTTTGTATTAAGTAACTCAGTTGAAGTGACTGACAGCCGAACTGGGGCTTAAGTCTAGGTCTTCCTGTTCCATACTCCAGGTTTTTACTTAATTTTTTTACCTGTGTGAAATGACATTGGACCATTGGCTTCTAATCTCTAACCTGGAAAACCACAAAAGTCTTCTTATTGATATTTAGGCATTAATTCAGACAACTGGATTCATTAACCTTTACCCAGGGATTTAAAGTTCGATGAAAAGGCATAATTTCTCTTTTTGGTCTTTATTGTGTTAATTCTTAGCTATAAAGTCTAGAGACTCTTCATACTGTTACCAAAATCTAAGTGTTGGTTGTTTTGGTTTTTTTTTTATCCTTTATAACTTTTAGCAATCATTGATTATTGTTAATATAAAGGTTAATAGTAATGCTGGTGCGTCGTACTGTAGCTTTTCTCGTCTTTTGTTCCTCATCCTGATTCCTCATATTTCTTTTGTAGAGTTTTTTTTAATTTGTATTGCAGTCTCACTGGGGAGAGTTCTAAGAATCTGGTCTTTAGCCAGATGAATTATATTCCCCTCAGTGGATTTCAAGAGAATACCTACTTTTTCTTTGTTTACAAGAATTAGCTAAAGAAAATTTTTATTTACATATGAATTTTGTTTATTGCACCTCTTTGTGGAATGCATAATTTCATTTGTGTTTGTAGTGCTAAAGAAGCCAGGAAAATCGTTGGCTAAATTGTGAAGTTTCATTCCTCTGCTTATTTATTCATTTGGTGGCACCTACCTGATTTTTGCCCTGACACAATAGCTGGAATCCTCTTTCTTCCCCAGCCTTGCCTTCCTTCTTTTAAACTCTAATCTTAGGCCCATCATACTAACACTGAAGATATTATGTTATAAAAATAGTTTCCTAATGTATGTCACTTCTGATGATGGACTGACCTTAAATGTCAGACTGCCACTTCTTCCAATAAAGCAAAAAACAAAAGCCCAAACCAAACAAAAACAAAACCACACCACTCCATGTGATGATTCTTTAATTGTATCTCAAGAGTGAAATAATTTAGAAAGTCAGATCCTCAGTACATATGTGCGAGAGTTTAGGTTGATAAAAGTCTATCTGGTAGCCTGTGATATTTTTGTGTATGTGTACTGTCAAATCAGATCTGACTGATACAGGAGGAGATTGTCCCCCTTTTCCAGAAGAGCATCTGGTGGATTCAAACTGCTCACCTATGGGATTGCAGTGCAGCTTCTTGCCATAGCCTGTAATTTTTGTGCTTTGTCCATTGGGTCTTCAACTGCCTGGCCTCGGCCACTTCTCTGTCAACAAGCAGAGATCACCCAAGTGGGAGGGCAGTTCTCTGTTGGGTTAATACCTTATATTCCAAGCTAAGCAACGGAATGAAACAGTTAAGATTCCATTCACTTTTCCTTATTCTTTCTTTTCAGCCTGACTTTTCTCCTTGTCATCATTTGATGTCTTATTCTCTTGCTGCACTTTGTTTACAAAGCTAGACTGACTCTCTCTCAACAGATTAACTAGTTCATGCTTCCTAGTGGTTACAGAAGTACAGGCTCAAAAGTTATTTTGATCTTAAAACCTTGCTGGGTTAGAGTAAATAGAATTACTATACATAATAAGAGTTCATACAAAGAGCTTGAGAGTTAACAGTTTTAATTTACTTGGCTCCACAGTCAACACTCTTGGTAACAGCAGCCAGGAAATCAAGAGACAAATTGCTTTGGGAAAGTCAGCTGTGAGGGACCTCTCAAGCGTACTGAAGTGCAATGACGTCAGGCTGGAGACTAAGGTGCACCTGATCTGGGCTATAGTCTTCACAGTTACGTGGTATGCATCAGAGAGTTGGACAGTAAATAGGGTTGAAAGAGAATTAATGCCTTTGAACTGTGGTGCTAAAGAAGAGTGTTGAATATACCATGGACTGCTAGGAGAACAAACAGGTTTGTCCTGGAGAAGGTGAAGCCAAATGCTCCTTGGAGTCAAGAATTCTGAAGCTTTGTCTGACATACTTTGGGCATGTTGCAAGGGAGGGACTGGTCCTTGGAGAAGGACATCATGTTTGGCAGAGTGGAGGGGCGGTGAAGGAGGGGAAGACCTTTGATGAGATGGATTGATTCTGTGACTGGAGTGGTGGGATTGAGTGTGTTTGAGATGGCTAGGTTAGCACAGGATAGGTCGGCATTTAGAGCTATTGTACACAGGGTCACTATGAGGCGCAAATGACTCGATGGCACATAACAACAACAACAACAAATAAGATTTTTAAAACAATAACCATGCCAAATATCCAATAATGTATATGTGCTATCTAAATAATCCTGGCTTGATTAGGAAAAAAATCATAGGTGTCTGTGTGAAGGATGAAAAAAGAATGAGTGGATCATCATTAAGGAGCTAACTGACTCAGCTAGGGCTTCCAAGATGTGTGTGAGTGTGATGCATCGTCTCGTTTGCATCTATGGAACTAGAGGCTCTAGCTGTCTAGGTTACTAGTTGCTATTGCTGAAATCCAATTTAAGGAAGACACGCTATCTTTGTGATTAACTTCTGACTGAGTTGCACTAAGTTGAAAATAGTCTTCCCCACAAAGAAGAGGCGCAATCGCTCTGGCACAGTAGTAAATAAAGCAGTGTATCAGCACAATTCATGGTTACAAGCAACACCTTCTGCTGCAGCTTTGCTGGAGACACAGCAACCGTTGCCACACACCACCACCCAGAGTATTTATAATAAGTAGTTAGTGTTGATGCTCAAACATATTTACTAAAGACGCATTCCATAAAAAGCCATTTTGTATTTCATTAGACTCAGAAATCTGTGACATATATCCCCGTATTTCTAAGGGCATATTATTTGTATAATAATTTCAAGTAATAGTCAATATTGGAAGTCACTTTAGTGAATTTATGACTCTCAATAAAGCAGTTTATAACCCCTTTGATTTCAATGTTCCCTCCTTTTAATATACACTCAACATTGTGTCTAAAAGATAAATGTCCTATATTTATCTAAAAGATGAATATAAAATTTGCATTGGGAGTATTATATTTGCATTTAGCTTTAATATTAATATACTTAAATTTTAAATTCTTGATTTGGAATTTAGACACTATCACTGTAGCTAAAAGTAAGACTACTATTCCAGAAATGTCCTATTAAGAAACATTTGATTGAACAGATTTACTTTTAATGTTAAGTATTTACTTACTTATTTAATACATAGCATTTAAGGAACTCAAAATCAGGCACACTTTTTTTTTCTTCAAGAAGTAATGGAGCTATTGTGCCAAAGGCGACAGGGAGTTGCCCTGCAAACCTAAAAGCAGCTGATTTGAACCCACCAGGTCCACCTTTGGATTAGCAGAACAGCTTCCTGCCCACTGGATCACAAGAGACCCCTTCCTTTTTAGTGAGAGAAATAACTTATAAAAATATATAGTATATTAGTTACTGATCGATGTTATGAGGAAAAAACCCAGGATAAACAGCTGCTGGAGTGAAGGAATGGGGTGCAGCTGGTAGAGTGAAGTGACATCTCTAGCTCAGTAATCCTTTGTTACACCAAACAAGACGCTAGTGGTAATTCTTGGGTTTGTATTTTCCCCTTTTATTCCAGAAAATACATTGTGGACAGTGTTTAGTGGAGCTCTCAGTTGTAAAACAGGTTGGAAAGCAGGAGTGGCATCCACTTCCTAAACCATGTGCCTCTGGAAACTCTATGAACTTGGAGAAACAAAGATAGCTGTGGAAAGGCATTAGGTCTTTTGTTCATAGATTCGCTGTAAGTCGATCTTGACCCGACCCGATGGCAATCAACTCCTCCTCCTCCTCCTCCAGAAAAGTCATCTAGGCAATGGGTTCTCATGCTTCAGGGAGGTTTCTGTTGTGGGGATAAAAAGCAAAGCGTGTCTGTGTTTCTGTCCAGAGTCTTTAGGTTTGAGAGGATTAGATGAGAACAGGATGGGCATTGCCTCTCAGAGGAAAGACAAGAGCAGCAAGGCAGAGAAGAGATTCCCTAAGACTTGGGAAATGGTGGAAAGCTTGTCCTTGCCCTGCGTGATGGAAGTTATTGGATAGTCTGATTTCAAAGAGCTTTACCAGAGATGTTACCCATTTGACTGTGGCTGACTGAAGATTACTTGTTCATGCTTTCCTTTGACCCTACAGATAGGAAAGACAGACATCCAACTTTTTGAGATAAAATTTCTTACAATCCTGACTAGATGAGGGCTAACGTATTACTTACACACATTTAAGTCTGGAGACGTAATGATGACCTTGCTATATTCCTAGCTTAGTATATTTTGATTCTTGTATGGCAAAGTTGTCCTAAAATTCAAAGCAACAGAGGAAAAGAGTTCCTTGCAAATCATAGATTTCTGTTCACTGGCCTTTCTAGGTGGCAAACACATATGCTTACTTGTACTTAAATTCTCCAGTCCTTATTTGTATGCAGTATTCAGTGAACCAGAAGCTACTGAGAAGAAATGGCCCACTATCTTCTGAAACCCTTGGGGAAAGGAGACATTATATTTGACGAGTAACATTTCCTTAAAACAATGTCATGTAGGACAGTGGCTTACTTACCGCTCTGATTTGGAGGACAGCTAGTTATTTTCTCAGACCTAGGGCACGTTTTTTCTCTGCCATCTGTTTGGGCTTAAATTTTATTCTCATTCATCTACTAAGACCATATTTTATACTTTTAAGTTCATAGAAGTTTTTAGACTGAATACCCACCTTCTTTTTTTAATATGTCTATGTTTTAAATCTGCCATTCTAAGTTTTATAGATTTGATGGAGAGAACCCAAGCTGCTAAAGTAATGTATCCATAATATAGTACATCTAGGAATCATAGGATTCCTGGAACCTGAAGGTTAGACAGCCAAGTCCTTCCTATAGTCAGTCTGAGGTCACTGCTTTTAATCGTTAAAAACAATTTTAGTTTTTAGTTCATTAAAAACAATGAGTCTTCTTCCTATCTTGATGCCACATTACTCTTCATAGTCCAGCTTCTTGAATTACTTGCTCAACATACAGATTAAATAGGTGTGGAGAAAGGATGCAACTCTGACCTTGCAATTCAAAAGGATGGTGAAATATAATCACTTATCAGCAACAGTAGCAAAGTTCAACAAGATGCAAACAATAACTGCTGGTGAACTTTCATAGAGATTGGCACTCTCATTCACTGCTGGTGGCAATGTAAAGTGGTATAACCACCGTGGAGCGCAGTGTGACACTTCTTTAGAAAGTTGGCATAGAAATTCAGCTTGGTCCAGCAATCCCAAATCCATGGCCCAAAGAAACAAGAGCAGTGGCTTAAACTAACACACACACACACACACACACACACACACACACACACGCACACACGTTTATAGCAGCATTTACATTAGCAAAGAGTTGGAAAAACCAGTGTCTAGCAGTGGACATATGACTGAAAAAAAAACTATGGCACCTTCACACAATACAGTATTGTGCCTCTCTAAACAATTACCAAGAATCTGTAAAATACTGCACAGCATTTATTAATCTACAATAAACTGTGCTGTTTAAATAACTGTCATAAAAAGATGATTGTGGTACAAGACCACTGCTTTAAAAAGCTAAAGAAAGGTTTACACACAGAATCAATTTT
Source organism: Elephantulus edwardii (assembly GCF_000299155.1). Lineage (NCBI taxonomy): Eukaryota > Metazoa > Chordata > Mammalia > Macroscelidea > Macroscelididae > Elephantulus > Elephantulus edwardii. The sequence continues at coordinate 9,920,565 of NW_006399841.1, read as the reverse complement.
GAAGAGGTAATAGGAAGGGAAAGAGAGAGTGAGTGGAGTAAAAATTCAATAAAGATAATAGTTTGGTCAAGGGAAAAGCAATATATAAGAAACAGTTGACTGTTACTGTTAGGTACTGTTGAATTGACTACTACTCATAGCAGTCCTGTGAACAGTGGATCTGAATCTTGCCCTATCCTGCAGTTGACCGTAATTAATTAATTACATTGTTGTTGTTCTGTGCCGAGTTGCCTTCGATTCGTACAACCCTATGCACAACAGCTCTGAAGCCTGTCCTATCTATCCGGAGCCAGTCTCATGGACTACAACACACCTCAGAATGGCTATGAATGATTGTATGAAAAATCAGTGATTTGTAAACTTTCACTCACAGAAAATAATAAAGAAGGCAATGCTCATAGATACTGAAAAGGGAAAAGAGCAATAGAAAGATACGAAAGACTTAGAAATAACAGGAAATGAGGGAGCAGAAATTTTATCAAGTATTTTTATTTTATTGCAGCCAGAGAAAAGGAAAGAAACATCAGTATGAGTACCAGATGTTGTGTAGTTGGTTTGTAGGTAGAATTGAGTCTAGTATAACTCTAACGACACTATGGACAACAGACCTGCACTCTCTGCAGTCCTGTGCCATCCTCATCTCTGACACACTGGAAGCCATTGCTGCAGTCACTGCTGAATCGCTGGGATCTTCCTCTCTCTCGTTGACCCTCCGTATTTCCAAGCATCGTGTTCCTTTGCAAGGAACAGCCTCCCCTAGGAACATGCCCAAAGCGTGAGCGACTATTCGAGTATTGAAAATTCTTCACAAAACAAGACCTTTTGGATGAGTTCTTTGGGTTTTAATTTTGTCACCACTAGGTGGCACATTCTTACTGATAAATTCTCAAAACCTAGCTAGAGATTGTTAAGCAAATCAGCTTCCCAAACTCATCCAAGATTTTTGGGGGTTTTGTTTTGGTTTTAGCTATATCAAGTTATGTTTTTGCAAGAAATTCCTTTAACGTCAACTTTTTAGCAATGTAGCTATGTTTAAAGGATTTCCCTGTATAATTTATTAACTTACTGTAATATTTCAGCTGGAGAAATAATTATGTAAAGGTTAGCTTTATTCCTTTTTATCTTTCTAAATTATTTATTTTTCATTTGAGTTAAGGCCTTCAAATCATGTTGGTTTTTCATACATTCATAGACATTTTGTTTTACGGGAAAGATTTACATACAGCTTAAATGGAAATTTTTAAAAAAACAACTGAACACCAAACCGACTGCTTTTGAGTCAAATTCCAATTCACTTTGGCCTTGAGGAACAGAATAGGACTTACCCATAGGTCTCCAAGGCTGCACATCATGGCTAAAACTGACTACTCCATGGTTCTCCTTTGGAAAAGCTATTGGGTTTCAACTCTCAACCTTTGGGTTAGTAGCCAGTGCTTAAGTATTGTACCATAACAAATCTTCATTCTTAAAACATTACATTTTCCAATGTTTATTGAGTTTTATCTGCTTACCATTTTTCCTCCTCCTCCCACATGAAATAATGAGATTTGTAGATTATATGTGCGTAAGTAGATTCATGTTTGATGATATGTTTCTCTGTTTGAAACAATTGAATCAATGTGAAAGACCATTTAACTCTCACATCTCAACATCAAGAAAACAAAAATTCTCACTACTGGGTCAGTAGGCAGTATCTTGATAGATGGGAAAAGGAATGAAATTGTCAATTATTTCCTCTTTCTTGGTACCACAGTTAACCTTCTTGGTACCACCAGTCAAGAAATCAAAGACACTGCATTAATAAAATCTATAAAGGATCTCTCCAAAGTACTAGGAGCAATGATGTCAGCTTAAAGACTAAGGTGCACCTAATCCAATCCATGATCTTTTCATTTACTTGCTGTGCATCTGAAAGTTGGACAGTGAATCAGGGTGACAGAGGAAGAACCAACTTCATTGAGTTGTACTCTTGGGGAAGAGCACTGAATGTCTCATGGACTGTCAAAAAACAAACCTGTCTTTAAGAAAGTACAACCAGGATGCTCCTTCGAGCAAAGGATGGGGAGCCTTCCTCTCATATGCTTGGAGTATATTGTTAGGAGTCAGCCCTTGGAAAAAGACATGTGTTTGGAAAGACACAGTGATGTAACAACAGTCTCAAGTACATCAGAAATGGAGAGGATGGTATAGGATAGTGCAGGCTGTGTATAGGGTTAAGATGGGTTGTAGTTTCCTTCATGATGCCTGACAACCTATTAGACCTGTTATACTGTACAATATGCACTTAACAGAATTAGGGAAATGGGTACTGTGAAGGATAGAAAGATGAAATATTTTCTCTCACTTTATAAAATTTTCATTTTATATATGAAGGTATGATAACAAATAACTAAAGTGCAGAAAGAAAGTGAAAAATAAGAAATTGGAAGTATTAAAATGAGCAGATGGTTGATATTTAGAGACTGAAAATTAGGTAGCATTTGTGAAGAACTTTATATAGTTATTTTTTACACAATAATTCTTGGATTTTTCTTTTTTAAAAAAACCTTAGCATTTAGTAAAAACAATGTCATTGTTTCAGTTAGTACTCCTGAAACATTATGATATATACACTTTTACCCTCTTTTATAGATAAAGAGACAGAGGCACACATTTTTAAGTAGCTTGTGTGCATAGGTCAATATTGACCATAAACCCTAAATCAGATGCAAAATGGGATAAATTGTATTACAGTGAATACCTGCTTTGCAATATCTACAGCTTTAGTATCATTAATATGCCACATAAAAGGAAATAATTATTATTTTAATAAATTAATGATGACAACTTGTTAATTACAGTGACGTCTTCAATTTTTGTAATTTTAAGTGTGCACTGAATGCTATTGTAACATTATCTTAGTGTATCAAGAATATCTTGCCTATTGACATGATAAATCGAAAAACAATAAAATAATAATCAGATGCAAGAAATCTAAGTAAAATATTATGTATTTCTCCAATTTAGATTTAGTTTTTACTCAGGAGCTAAATTAAGTGGATTAAACTGTAAACTATATATTTTAAAATAAGTTTTCTTCTTTATCTATGCCTATAGCCAGAAAACTGTAAGACTAGGAAGAAGTGGTATAAAAGTGCGCTACAGGAAGCGTCCCTGCTCTGTGGATCCTCTCACGAGCAAAGGCTGGAGCAGTGCTACCTCTCGAAACAGGGTACAGGGCTTGTTTTTTTATTCTTTTATCAAAATAAGTTATCCAGATGCATGTTTTCCAGAGTATGTTTGGACATTAAAAAACCCTTTCCTTCTTTCTCTCTATTGGGATATATGTCGTATATGCTGTACACTGAAAAAATGATTTTTGTGTGAATTGGTAGTATTTGTCCCCTGGAACGATCTTAGTGACCTGTGCACACTTTAAATGTGGAGATTTTGATGGGCACTTTCTCTGGGTGCCTTCGTCGTCCGTACTCTTAGACTACTGTGTGTGTACTGCAGAAGCATCATTTCAGAATCAGAAGTCCTTGCTCCACAAGGCCCTCCTAGGGTGGAAGTTTCACTGGATGAGGCAAAGCAGGGCAGCATGAGCCCACCAAGTGCTTCACTGGAGAACCAGCCTTGGGACCCCAACAGAGAGCCTCCATGAGTCAGATTCTACCCTATGGAAAGGCACTTAGGCTGTATTACTGTAACATCAAGTGCTTCTAAAACTTTTTTATATTTATATTTTATATTTTAATAGTATTTTAATTAATTATTAAATTCTATTTAATTTTCAAATATCTTGTTTTTGTTGATTCCGACCCCAATTACATACACTCATTGCCCTGGAGTCAGAACCAACTCAGAGCTGACTTTCCAGCAGGTTCTCAGAGGCTGTAAAGCGCATGGGAGGAGGGTGCCTACCTTCTCCCCCAGAGGATGGCACAGGATAGGACAGGGGCCAGATCAGGTGTTCACAGAGTCGCCATGGGCTGTTCTTCACTGGGTGGCACCTAACAACAATACCTGCACAGATGCTGGTGTGTTCACACTGCCACAGAGGTGTCAGCTGCCAGAGAGGTGCCACCTTTGGTTCAGCAGTGCAACTCCTTACCCACTAAATCCGGCCGTTTTCAAGGAGAAAATGCACTTCAATCAAAAATATTATACTTTATAGACAGGTTTAAGTGAATTCATCTTAAGGATGATAACACTTAGAACACTTACTTACTCTTAAAAACTATTTTCACATAAAATAATAATGCCAATAAAGGAATATTTTACTTTTTTCTGCTTGGTGATCATTACAATTTTATAACTTAATGAGTTCCTTCTTAGATCATCCCCTGAAGTATAAACATACTATTCTTTAAGATTATCTGACTCGGTGCTAATAAATGTTAAAATATTTGTTTTTCTCTCCTTTGGAAAACTTTCAAATATGTATGTTTTTAAACTTATATGCATTTATTTTTTAAAAGTTTAGGTATTAATCTAGGTGTCATGGTTTGAAAAGAATGTGAAAAGAATGACATTACTCTGGTGTACTCTGATTCTAGCAAAAAGACATTTATTACTGAAAATCTGATTCTATTCCTTTGCTGAAAATGCAATGTCTCTTGTTTATTACCAGTGAAAGTTGAACTCACTTTGCCACAATCCTGCATGTTTTATGCACCATAGAGCTATAAACAGTCAGGGAGCTCTGGCAGTATGGTCCATCGGGAGTCACACTTCTGACTCAGAGTCACACGGCTGGCTCTGGTGGTGCTTATCAACCAGCAGCTCCAAGGAAGAAAGACGGGCAGTTGCCACTCATATGATTTACAGCCTCTACAAACCCACTACAGGGTCAGCGAGGAGTCAACTCTGACCCCACCGCAGTGAGTTCAGCTGAGAGTTAAACAATATTATGAAATATTAGAGACATTTACTTTTGAAAGTGGTCTTAAATCTTTTTCACACGAGCAGTTGACCCCCTCTCTCAGTGTTGTCAAGCTATGCCTTTTGCCGCTGTCGCATGGACCAGAGTACTCACACCTAGGTGCTCTGTCATTCCGACATGTCCAGAGTGTCTAGTGAATAGTTATCTCGCTTTAGAACCGAAGAGCATTTTCTCTCTGAAAGTGCAAAGCAATTCATTAAGGGTCTTCCTCGCCTTCACAGACTCCATTTTGGGGTTTTTTTGGGGTGGTTTTTTTTTTTAAGCATCATGTCCTTCTTCAGGGATTGGTCCCTCCTGTAGTGATTATAGGAAGTCCTGGTGGCATCTTCTGTAGGGAGTTAACACAGCTAACCTAAAGGTGGCTGGTTTGAACCCACTACCTGCTCCTTGGGAGAATGTACAGTTTTCAAGTATTATGTCAGAAGATCTCTTTGTCAGTTGCAAATTAAAATCGTTGTTGTTACCTCCTAAAACTTTGCGGCTGGATTAGCACAAGATGCTGTAACTTTTGATCATGAAGTGCCTGTTACCACAATGTGAATATTTTTGTTGACAATTCATCTCCATAATAGGGACATTATATAAGAGTGAGTTATGTTTTGAAGACAAACATCATAACTTTTCCTTCTATTTTGGTTAACCCTTTGTATACCATGAGATTTCATTGGGTCTAATTTTAGTTTTGTGTTTCTTTTTTGTGCCATTGTAACTATATTTATAGCTTGATGTTTTTGGGACTTTTATTCCTATTTAAAAAAAAACAACAACGAACAAATCACGTTGCCCTTGAGTCCGAACCAGTCACAGCTAATGCCCCACAGGTTTTCAGAGGCTGTAAATCACATGAAAGGAGACTGTCCCTTTTCTCCCCGTGAAGCAACTAGTGAATTTGAACCACCTGAGATGTGCAACTCCTTGCTGTCTACACTGTTGTTGTTGTATGCTGCTGAGTCAGAACTGGTGAGTTTTCAGAGCAGTTAATTGCACAGCAGGAGATTACCCATCCTTCTCCTGCAGTGCCGCTGGTGGATTTGAACTGCATGCCTTCAGGAATGAAGCACAACTTCTTGCCGCTGGGCCACGATAGCAACCCTGTAAGAGCTGACCTGAACCCTGCCCTATCCTGTGTCATTTTCATCATCTCTGAAACCATTAGAACTTCTTTATTCATATTACAGGTTTACAAAAGAACAAAAAGAAAGTAGGATTTATTATTTTTCCTGTAGGTAAAACAAAACTTATTGCATCTTATAGTAACTACATGCTTTCACAAACCCGTTGTGAGTTAACATACATTATGGGATTTCGGTAATCTCCTTTCCCCCTTTATCTTACAATATTTTGCTATTTTGTCATTTTTTATCAATTATTAACAACTCTGCCAAAAAGATGGAAAGGATTCTTTAAATAAAGGGATGGTGTGAACATTTAAAACTTAAGTAATAGTGAAAAAAAATCATGACAGTAACATTTTCTCCTGGTATTCCAAGGGTTAAGATCACACACACACACACACACACACACACACACACACACACACACAATGTCCTTATCAGCTAACATGGAAGAGAGTTCTTGTTGATGACTTAATATTGGCCCATTCTTATCTTAGGAGCTCTACATATGTTATCTTTCTCAAATCTCAAAGTGTACCAGTGGGATACGCATTATTACCCCTGTTTTGTTAATAAGGAAACTGAAGCTTAGAGTGCTTAGGCATTGTTTTATACTTCATGTTATCTACTAGAGTACACCAAAGACATGCTCAGTGCACTTAGATTCATAAGTTGCAATAATTTGTTTAGCTAAAATATATATTTCAGTTCTATGCAAGATCAAGACTTTGGATAAATAAAATCCATGCATACTTACTAATTATGAAACTATTCAGCACTTAATGCCTGTAAGATATGATCTTTGTGATGCAAAACAGTCTCATCCAGGGAAGTTATTCAGTGTAGAAGAAACCATTATGCAATGTAAATGTTTTCCATGTAGTAAGAGCAATGCTGATTCCAGGATGTCCTGCTAATCAGTCACATTTAAGGAAGAAGCTTTGTCATGTAAGTATGAAGATTCCTGGTAATGTTAGTTTAAGACCACTCTTCTCAACTCCAAGATTTTAGTTTATTAGCGTTTCATTCAAATGGAATGCTTTAAAAAGTACTATTAGCACAACATGATAAAGCCAAAAACTCCGGTTAGATAACCTGGTGCTTATTTGAATGGTAGTCTAGGTACTTTTCTCAAGAAGCCATGTTTTATTATGTTACAGATAAACCCAAAGCTGATACCAAAGTTCCTGCGATCATCAAGAAAAGGGTAAGATTATATTTTATTATATAAAATGTACACAGTTCTGTTTCAACTTCTTTAATAATAATTTTAAAGAAATGAATATTTAAAAGCAAATTGATGTATATTATATTTTTACAAAAATAGCACGCCATCTATGTTTGTTTGCTGACTACTCTCTGCCCCCAGGCATTTCCATAAATGCTAACATAGCATTTTTTTGCACATTACTACCATTAAATTAGCATAGCACATTTACTGACATATTTCCCTGGGAAGAGGGAAGAGCCAACAAATAAAGACATGAGTGTTATTTGCATAGAAACACAGTGCAATGTTTTTTTTATTTTTCAACTTTCTTAGTTGAATATATGCTTCCTTTATTGATTAACATGAGAAAATAATATATGAGATACTTATATATATGATATGTTTATTAGAAATTCAAACAGTAGAAAACCACAAGTGAAGAAGTAACAATTGTATTGTTTGAATTACATTTCCCGTTGTTTGTTGTTGTAAGATGCTCTTACATAAGTTCCAACTCCAGGCAACCCCGTGTGTACTCAATAGCACTGTCTCAGGGTTCTGAGCAGAGATTGCCAGGCCCCTCATGCAGGGTGCTGCCAGATGGCGTGCAAGTGCTAGCAGGAAAGCCATCCCTGGGGCCCCTGTTTTCCCCATGCACTGTTGAGTTGGAACCAACCCATAGCTGACCCTCTGGCAGGTGTTCAGAGGCAGCTAATCGCAAGGGCAGAGATTGCCCATCCTTCTCCCACTGAGCAGCTGGGGGATGCAAACCACATGTCTTCACGCTTGCTGCAGAACTTCTTACCTTGAGGCCACCAGAGCTCCCTGTATGTACATCCACATGAAAATGTTTCATATTCTAATATAGCACATTGCCGTGATGTGCACATGAGATCTGAGGGAAATTTTAAAGAACAAAAATTCACAACTTAATATGAGCTTTTCCCTAAACTTAAGTAGAGAGCATTAGGTGCCATTTTTCCAACTTAACACATCATTCTGTGTATAGTAGAGAATTATTTTTATATTTATATACCTATATTTATAGGTACATAGGATTTTCAGAGGCCTGCTATTTCAGAAGTGGATGGCCAGTCCTTCTTCCTAGTCTCTCATAATCTGAATGTTCAGATTTGGAGAAGTATCAGACAGACCAGCATTTTATAGAAAAAGTGAAAGGTATATCCCTTATTGTGGAGTTAACCATTAGTATCAGTGTTGTCCCTGCCTTTGCAACACATGTCTTTATCCACTTATTTCCCTGCACCACCTTCCACCAGGATACCCATCTACTTCTACCCATTCCCTTCACATCTATCTCCCATTGACCAGTCCTTGATCTAATAGGTTATATATGAAGCATCCTTGGCTTCTGTGATTCCAAACATTTCAGCTTCTGGTAGTTTCTTATGTTGGGACCAGTGTCTCCGACGTTTAGTGTCTAACATACTTTGGACATGTTGTAAGAAGAGACCGGTCCTTGGAGAAGGACATCATGCTAGGGAGGGTGGAGGGACAGCACAAGAGGGTAAGGCCCTCTATGAGGTGGATTGATTCGGTGACTGGGGTTATTGGCATGGGAGTGTCAGAGACAGGGCAATTGGCATAAGACAGAGCAGAGTTTAGGGCTGTTGTGCATAGGGTCGCTGTGAGTCGCAAGCGACTCAACGGCACATAACAACAACAACAACAACATATTTATAGGTAGAGAGTTTAACTGTCTCTGCTGTCAAAGGTATAACTGTGGTAGGATGAACTTTGACATATTTCTTAAGTAACAATGTTCTTATAGAACACTGCTGAAAAAGAGAAAAGAGTTGATGCTTAAAACAAATCTTTCTGGACGTGTAATATATTGATGTCTCAAGAAAAAGAACTGTGATTGACAAGACAGCCTCGAGTGGGGACTTTCAGTGCTTGGCTGGGGAGGGAAGAGTGCAGACCAGTGAGATGAGCTCACTAGTGACCTGGGGGAACAGAAAGGGGTGCTAGATGTGGACTTGGAGGGGATCAGATGATAGGTGGGAATCCTTCTTCTATTTTGAATATGTATATTTTATGAGACGTTTTGAAATCAGGTTTTGTTTTAACCTTTTGCTTTTCTACTTGTAGAAAGCTCTGGACTTTTCTCTGGCTAAATAATTTGAGACTCCACTGCCAGAAGGAATTCAATATCATACCTTTTCTCTGCTTGTAAACGGATTCTGGACTTTTCTTTGGTTAAATAATATGATGCTTCTCTGCCAGAAGGAATTCAATACCAGAAAAGACAAGATTGCTCTTTATAAAAGGAAGGAAGCGGGGCTTAAGTTGGGAGAGTCAGACAGGCATGTGGAGGGAAGTACAAGCTTGTTCATCTGAATGGAATGGTCTCTCTCAGTCTCTGCTTAAGGGTATTTAGAATGAAAAATGATCACGATGATAACTAACACTTCAGCAGATTGCCTGTTTATCAGCATTCCTCAAGTCGCATGTTTAGTGTGCTCCTGTGCCATTGGTAGTGACGGGCAGTGCCAGGTCGTAGGGTTGGTCTTTGAACTATTTGTTACTGTTTTCTGGCAACAAAGAAATGGAGAGTAAGCATTCAGAAATTTGTTTAGTAGCTTGACAGAGTAATTTCTATCTATTGAATCTAATAACAATGAAATGGAGCTCCTATTTTTTATTTCTTTTCTTATTCTAATAAATATTTTTTTATTTATTTTATAAATGTGTAGATCTGGACAGACTGAAAGATGGGCGAATAGTCTTTCACCACAGCTAGTTTAAATTACATTGTCCTAGGAATCATTAATAGAAATTTGTAGATATGTTTTGTGTTGTAGTAATTTGAAGCACACAGAGCATTTTACTAGGGAGAGACTTGTGAAACTTCCTGATACATAGAATAAGACTACAATATGAACTATCCAATATTTGGCACGACTTTTAAATGTTCATGTGTAGTCCACAACATACTAATATAATTATATTTTATGTAGAGTTATTGAATATAAAATATTAATGAAATCATATGTTGTTGTTGTTATGTGCTGTCGAGTTGCCTGTGACTCATAGTGACCCTGTGTACAACAGCCCTGAACCCTGCTATATCCTGTGTCAATCTTATTGTCTCTGACACACCTATCTCCATTAGTCCAGTCACTGAATCAATCCATCTCATCAAGGGTCTTCTTCCACCCTCCCAAGCATGATGTCCCTCTCCAAGGACTGGTGCTGCCTTGCAACATGTCCAAAGTATGTCAGACAAAGTTTCAGAGTCCTTGCCTCCAAGGAGCAGCCTGGTCTTACCCTCTCTAGGGTGAACCTGTTTGTTTTCTTAGCAGTCCATGGTATACTCAATACTCTTGTCCAGCTCAAAGGCATCAATTCTGATTCTATCACTCCTAGTCATTGTACAGCTCTCTGATGCATAGCAGGCAATTTCAAAGACTATTACTTGGATCAGGCACACCTTACTCTGCAGACTGACATCATTGGTCTTCAGAACTTTGGAGAGGTCTCTGACAGCAGACTTTCCCAATGCAATTTGTCTTTTAATGTCCTAGCTGCTGGTACCAAGAGTGTTGATTATAGAGCCAAGCAAACTAAAACTGTTAACAATCTCAATCTCTTCACCATCTTTCATGATCACATAATTAAATGAATTTTAAAAGCCTGCTACAGTATGGATAAGTTAAGTAGAATAAACACATTGTTCTTTAAACTATATAATACTTTATGTATTTTCTATTCTACATATATTAAAAAAAGACAGAGGAGACAGAAGAAACTTAAATGGATGTTATCAGAGACTCTAAAATTTGCATAAGAGTGTTTAGAAGCCAGAGCAAAGGGAAACATGCTGAAGTAAAAGATGAACAGAAGATTTCAAAGGGCAGCTCAGAAAGACAAAGCAACATATCATAACGTAATGTGCAGAGAGCTGGAATTGGAGAAAAACAAGGAAAGAATTTGCTCTGCATCTCTCAAACTGAGACGCTTGAAAAAGAAAATTGAAGCCTTGAGTTGTAATATTTAAAGATGCTATGGGTAAGATATTTAAAGACTCAGAACGCATCAAAGGAAGATGATGGTAATGCACAGAATCACCGTACCGAAAAGAACCGAATAATATGAAAAAATGTCAGGAAGCACCATATGAGCAGAAGCCAATGGTAATGAAGGAGAAAGAGGAAGCGGCATTGAAGGTATTGGCAAAAAATAAAGCCCCAGGGATCAATGGGCAACAAATTGACTTGTTTTACTTAACAGCTGCATCCCTGGATGTGCTCACCAGTCTATGATAGGAAATTTGGAGGACAGCAGTCTGGCCAACAGATTGCAAAAGGTCCATATTTGTTCCCATTCCCAAGAAAGGTGATTCAACAGGATGTGGAAACTATCAAGCAATATCATTAACCACATGCAAGCAAGGTGCTGTTGAAGATGATTTAAAAACAGTGAGGACAATGCAGTATACATCATTTATCCCATCTTTCTCAGTCTTCCTCCAACCCTGATATCAGTCCTGTTTTACAACAGTGGCACTCTGCAGTATTTGTCCTTTTGTGACTGAGATATTTAGCTCAGCATAATGTCCTCCAGGGTCACCATTTTGACTAATATTTCATGAGTTCTTTATTTTTCAATGCAGCATTCTATTGTGTGAATATACCAAAGCTTCTCTATCCATTTGTTTGTTGATGAGCACTTAGGTTGTTTCCAACTCTTTGCTATTGTGAACAAAGCTGCGATAGACATGGGTGTGCATATATTTGCTTGAGTGGCGGTTATGGTTTCTTTGGGGTATATTCCCAGTAGCAGAATTGCTGGGTCAAATGGTATTTCTATTTGCAACTTTTTTGAGAACGCGCCAAAGTGCCTTCCATAGTGGTCGCACCATTTTACACTTCCACCAATAGTGAATAAGGGTTCCAGCTTCTCCACAACCTTGCCAGCGTTTGCTGTTTGCTGTTCAGTATTATTGTCATGACAGGAGTCCAGAACGAAGGCTGCATAGTGGAGTGGACTTAGGGGGATATATAACAATGAAAGAATTTTTCTTTTACTTTTCAGAGAGAAGAGCAAACTGGGGCAGGGGATGATTGAGCAGGGAGAAAAGTGTAACAATGAATGAATGGAAATCCAAAGTCTCTGTAAACTTTCATTAAAATTAATTTTAAAAAATCCTTGACAACATAAAAAAAAATAAAAATGGTGCAAACAGTACATAGATAGGGAACTGCCAGAAGTTCAAGCAGGATTTAGAAGAGCCTGCGGCATCAGGGATATCATTGCTGGTGTCAGATGGAGCCTGACTGAAAGTAGAGAATACCAGAAGAACATCTGTTTATGCTTTATAGACTGTGCAAAGTCATTTGACTGTGTGTAACAAGTTATGGCTAACATTGAGAAGACTGGGAATCCCATTCTTACCTGTGATTGAGTAAATTTACTCAAAGAATCTTTTGAAAGCATTAAAGAGCAAGGATGGTGCTCATGTCGGCAGCACATATGTTAAAATTGGAATGATGCAAAGAAGAGTTACTTGGCCCCTGTGCAAGGAGAACATGCAAATTCAGGGTATGTTCCTTTTTTTTTTTTAAGTGCAGGATGTCATCTTTAAAGGTTAAGATGTGTTTAGCCCAAGCAATGGTATTCTTAGTTGCTTCACATATATATGAAAGTTAGGCAATGGATAATAAGGGAGATCAAAGAAGAGATGGTTTTGAATTGTAGTCTTGAAGAAGAAGTGTATGTTATAAAAGGGAGTCAACAACTCACAGCAAAGCCAATCCTTTTTCTTTCTTTTGCAATAGTGGGAATTAGATGTTAACATAATTATTCTTAGGAGTGTCGGAGCCAGGTAGGAGTCTGATTCTGATGGTACGCAATGCCACTGCTTCCTCCAACAGCTTATGTTTGTTTTCTAAATTGCATTAATATCTCACATTTGCGTACTTAGTAACCTTGAACTTCATGCTTCATAAAAGGCTGATTTATGAAGTACTTTTAAATTGCAAAGCATTTTCACAAACATTGCTTTCACTCCAGACCCTTGAAGGAGGGAGAACAGACAATATTATCCATCACCTTCCAAAGCAAGTCATTTATGGTTAGAGAAGTTAAAGAACTTGCCCATAGCTATACAGTGCTCTTTTGAAATTTTTAATTCAATCTTAATTAGTTTTCTTTACTTCCTATCAAACTATTGGCAAGATAGCCTCGTTAGAGGTTGAAAGTTAATTTCACTTAGGAAGGTAGCTTTCATTTTCTTTCACGTTTGGAATCTGTAGCTATTGAAGATATTTTTAAAAGGCAGACTCATATAAAACGTTATAGATTAACAAAAGAAAGCCATTAGCTTGAAAAGAAAAGAATAATAGGTGCAATGTATCACTGGCCAGGCACTATACACCTATGATTATGTTTCATTCCATCAATAAGTTTGTGAAGAGAAATAGACTCTCTAGTTAATAAATGAAGAAAATGAGCATTGGGAATTCTCACTACAGCCCAAAAATACAACACAAAGGTGAATAAGGGAAAAGGTAAATCACAGTCTCTACAGCCCCTCAGCTTATGCTGGAGACCCTAACAGTCTGCAGCTTAGATATATATAAACAAATACTATATGCACAAAAATGATAGATAGATAGATAGATGTGATTATTTTTACAACAGTGTAGTCTTCTATATGTTACTGTATTAATTGAACAATGTAGAATATCAAAGGTACATCTGTTTTTAACCTTTGTGTCACATACCAAATGAGATGTGTCAGTATTCGTCAACTCATCCCTGTTGGGGGAGCTCTGGTGACCTGGTGGGTGAGGAGTTGTGCTACCAGCCCCAAGCCAGGCGGTTCAATTCCACCAGCTGATCCGAGGGAGAAAGATGGGCAGTCTCCTCCCAGGCAGTTTACTGTCTCTGAAAACGCGCTGGAGGGTCAGCTAGGAGTCAGATCTGACTAGATTACAAGGAACAACAGTTTATACTGAGGAGTATGTGACTGGTTTCAATTTGCATGTTGTGATTTGAGGCTGTTTCAGGCTTTAGTAAACAGTCTCGGGTCCATTTCTTTAAATGCTGACATTGTTATTTCTGTAGACTAGATTCCCAGAGTAGAGTTAGTAACCTAGCTTTAACCAGAGTGCCATCCGACTGCTGCCTGTGTGGAGTTGCTCTGGCATTCAGTGCCACCTTTCTAAACCAAGACGTAAGGTTTAAACCAGCTTGGCTATCACTTCAGAGGTTATCCTCAGTGCTGCTAGGGTCTAGGATTAGAACACTCTTTCTGGAAGCCTCTGTCACCCTCATAGTTGCCCCCTTCAGGTCTTCAGCTGTTGGAGCATGGAGACTCTTGAGGTGGAGATGCGTCCAGCCATTCCTGCCTGCTCACCTGTCTTCAATGGCAGGAGTCTACGTGAAGGTGTCTCTGAGTAAGCAGTGCTGACTAATCTCTCTGCGAGTCATGCCGTGGAAAGAAGGGGGTTGGCGGTGGGAGTCATCTCCAGACTCCTTCCCTCTCCAATATTCTGTGTACTTTCAGAATGTCAAAGACGTGTCCACAACAGAGTTCATAGCCACAAAAAGAGTGTGAGTCAGTTGACACTTGAAATAATAAAACAGTGTGTCAGGAAAACAAGTAGTTGATATTGTTGCCCATGAGAGATACTGAATTATTTTTGAATATAACATACATCTGTGGAAGGAATCGCTGGAGAAGCTCAATACCAGCTGTGAAAACTAGGCCGGGGGCTGATTGTGGAACAGACCACCAATTACTCATATGCAAGTTCAAGCTGAAGCTGAGAAAAATTAAACCAAACCCACAAGAGCCAAAATATGACTTTGATTTCATACCACCTGAATTTCAGAATCATCTCAGGAACAGGTTTGAGGCCTTGAACACTAATGAGCGAAGGCCAGATGAGTTGTGGGAGGATGTCAAAGGTATCATCCAGGAAGAGTGCAAACGGTCATTACAAAGACAGAAGAGGAAGAAAAGACCAAAATGGATGTCAGAAGAGACTCTGAAGATTGCACTGGAGCGTAGAGAAGCCAAAGCACAAGGAAGAATTCAAGATACTAAAGAGCTGAACAGAAGATTCCAAAAGGCAGCTCGGAATGACAAAGCAAAATACTACAATGAAATGTGCGAGGAGCTAGAGTCAGAAAATCAAAAGGGCCGAACTCGCTCAGCATTTCTTAAGCTCAAGGAATTGAAGAACAGATTCAAACCTAGAGTTGCTATAATCAAGGATACTTTGGGCAGAATATTAAATGATCCAGGAAGTATTAAAAGAAGATGGAAGGAATATACTGAGTCATTGTATAGAAAGGAATTGGCAGATACAGAAGAATTTAATGAAATACATATGAGCAAGAGCCTATGGTGATGAAGGAAGAAGTTCAAGCTGCTTTGAAGGAAATAGCAAAAAATAAGGCCCCAGGAATAGATGGTATACCAATTGAAGTATTTCAGATAACAGATGTTGCCCTGGATGTGCTCACCATGTTGTGCCAAGAAATCTGGAGAACAACCACTTGGCCAACTGACTGGAAGAGATCTATATTTGTTCCCATTCCAAAGAAAGGTGACCCAACTGAGTGTAGAAACTACAAAACAGTGTCATTGATTTCACATGCAAGCGAGATTCTACTGAAGATTATCCAAAAACGATTAGAACAGCACATCAGCAGAGAGTTGCTGGAAGTCCAGGCTGGGTTTAGAAGGGGTCATGATACTAGGGATATTGTTGCTGATGTTAGATGGATCTTGTCTGAAAGCAGAGAGAGAATACAAGAAGAATGTCTATCTGTGTTTCTTTGATTATGTATGCAAAGGCATTTGACTGTGTGGATCATAACAAACTGTGGCTGACTCTGAGAAGAATGGGAATCCCAGAACATTTAATTGTGCTAATGTGAAACCTATACTTGGACCAAGAGACAGTAGTCAGAACAGAGCAGGGTAACACTGCATGGTTCAAAATTGGGAAGGGTGTACGCCAGGGATGCATCCTGTCTCCATACCTTTTCAACATGTATGCAGAGCAGATTATCCGAGAGGCTGGGCTCTATGAGCAGAATTGTGGCATCAGGATTGGTGGAAGATCTATTAACAATCTGCATTATGCAGATGACACAACCCTGCTTGCTGAAACTGAGGAGGACCTCATGCACTTCCTGCGAAGTGTCTAGGACTGCAGCCTTCAGTATGGACTGAGGCTCAATGTCAAGAAGACAAAGATTCTCACCACTGGACCAATTGGCAGCATCAGGATGGAGATATATATATATATAATGTTGAGGAAGCAGCATGGTGCAGTAGAATATTTTAAATATGTAAATGAAGGTCTTCCTTCAAGAGCCAGCCCTGCTGCTGTGTTTGTGTGACTTTAAGCAAGTTCACTTTATACCTCTGAGCCTCACACTTAATCGTTCTCTTATTTAAGGATTATAATAATGACCCTATATGATTACATAGGGAGCTCTGGTGGCCTAATAAGAAGAAGCTGCACCACAATCTCAAAGGAAAGTGGTTCAAATCCACTACCTGCTCTGTGGGAGAAGGATGGGCAATCTCATGCAATTTACTGCCTCTGAAAACTGCTGGAGGGTCATCTGTGGGTTGGTTCCAATTCAGTGGTGCACACCAATAACAATGATTACATAATCGTGAATACACAAAGCCGTTTTAATGCCATATAGTTACAGTATAATATTCTAGGAGATGTTTAATAAGTGCTACTAATTCCCACTGTACTTCCCCCTTAGAAAGAGACAGGAAGTAAGGATTTAAGAAACTTTGTTTCTCAGAATTTCTAATAACATCATAGGCTTTTTAAAAACAGTTAGGATTAGATAAGAGTATTTTTTTATTAAAGTAGGCTCTCCATTTTAATAATTTGTTTCAGTGTAATATTACATTGAGAATGTATAATTTTTTTTGAGAATGTATAATTTTTAAATAATCAAAAAAGCCACTATTTTAAACTACAAAAGGAACAGTCTTACTTGATCTTTATTAATTTAAAACATTTGTTTATAGTCTTTTTTCTATATATCCTTTTGTTGTTGTTGTTATGTGCTGCTAAGTTGAAGCCAACTCATAGTGAATCTTCTAGAGGTTTTCAGAGACTGGACAAGGCATGGGAGGAGATTGCCTGTCTTTCTCCTGTGGAGCAGCCAGCGTATTTGAACCACATGCCTTTGGGCTGTCATCACAGTTTCTTATCACTTGGCCATCAGAATTTCCTATATACTGTTAGTCATTAAGTAATAAACTTCTGTATTTCTTATGTAGATAGCACATGTCTTCTATGTCACTTGCCGACTGACTATTCCCTTCACCAGGAAGGTGTTTTGGTTAAGCATGGCCCAGCAGCGCTTACAAATATATCCCAGGAGAGGGAGCGGTAGGCAAATATAGGTGTATTATGTGCTTAAAAATACGGTATTTATTTTTTCATTTAAATAGTATATTGCAAGCCTTTTTGGCATTGTTTTATAACTTCTGTTACTACTCGGGGTAGTGGGAGGGGCGCAGGGGATTGTATACTAAAGAAAGCATTTTTCTTTTGCTTTTCAAAGAGAGGAGCGAACTGCGGGGGGGGCGGCGGGGCTGGGCAGGGAGAAAAGTACAACAATGAATGAATGGAAATCCAAAATCTCTGTAAATGTTCATTAAAATTAATAAAATAAAATTTAAAAAAGGGCACTGTCTCCCTAATTAGAGAAATAACATATGCAGATTGAGGGGGAAAAATAGGGGGGATCAATAGACAGATTGCAACTCTCATTTCAGTCCTAAGAGAAAGCCATGGTTAACAGTTCCATGTGAATTTTTAGGTGCATATATAAACATGTCTTATATGCTAAATGTTTATGAATAAACAAAATATGTATCTTGAGAGAGAGAGAGAGTGCTAGAGTTAGAGTGTTTAAGCAGACACCCTGTGGGCACAAGCTCACTTAGGTGGGTGGTTCAAACTCATGGACAACAGCTGTGTGGGAGAATAAGCCTAGCTGTCTGCTCCCATGAACACGGCAGCCCAAGAAGCTCCATAGGGTGGATCTACCCTGTCGGGTAGGGTCTTTATGAGCCAAATGGACCATGGCACACAATGTAGTGCATGGATATGCGCACACACTTACATACAAACTGGTGGACATCTTTTAAAGTCAAAGATCTCCTAGTTCTTAAGTGGCTCCACTGCATTTAATTTCATAAAGTGGTTACACCCTTCGGGCAGGTTATCAGGAAGGTCCAATTCTTAGAATGGGACATTATGCTTGGAGAAGCAGAGGGTCAGTGAAGGAGAGGGAGACTTTCGTGGAGATGTCTGATCCAGGGACTGCACCAATGCACTTAGAGTCAACAGGGATATGAGGCTGGCCCGGAATCAGGCACAGCTTAGAGCTCTTATACACAGGGACACTGTGAACCAGCATCAATTCCTCGGCATCTAACAGTAACTGCAACTACAGCTTTATTTTCTTGAAAAAAAATCCTGATGACTTATTCAAATTATCGATTTATATTAATTATATTAATATATATTTATATATTAAAATGGAGCAACACAAATGTATATTAATTTACTCAGATATTTGTGCAAATATCATTAATGATTTTTAATGCAACATATATATTTTTACAACATATTCTTTCCATTTAATTTCCCCCCTCATTAATTCATTGTTGCACATTTTCCTCCCTGCTCACCTCTCACTCCTAGTTAATTTTTCTCTTTGAAAAAAAAAAATTATTTTGTTGTTATACAATTCCCCTTCCCCAAGTCCACAGTCCACTTTACTATGCATTTCTTTCTTTCTGGAATCTTGTCATGAAAATACTACCTAATCCTATATGGCACTTAAACAGTTCTCTCCCTCATCTGTTTCAATGCAGTATACATTATTTATCCCCTCTTTTCTTAGGTTCCCCCAACCCCGATGTCAGTCCCGTTTTACAACAGTGGCACTATGCAGTATTTTTCCTTTTGTGATTGAGATATTTCACTCAGCATAGTGTCCTCCATGGTCACCTATTTTGTATAATAGTTCTTTATAATGAGTTGTTTGTTTTTCAATGCAGTGTAGTATTCCATTGTGTGAATATACCACATCTTCTCTATCCATTTGTTTGTTGATGGGCAAGTGGGTTGTTTTCAACTCTTTGCTATTGTGACCAAAGCAGCGGTAAACATGAATGTGCATATGTGCAAATATTTCTATAGGAATAATGTTTAATAAAGTGCTGCTTAGTTCAGAATATGCACATTTCAGAAAACTTAAAATTACCAAATTTGCTAAGGACCTCATCTCCTCCCCCAGAAACTCTCAATATCTTTATACTGGTTACAGCCCCATCCTCGGTGTGTAGGCATATCTAAATTATCTTACTTTGTTTTTACCAGTGCATTGCTTACTTTCCACTTATTGTCCTGGAAATTTAAAAGTTAACTATTTTTATGTGGTGACATGTAAATTTTTGAGCGCTTTTGTTTATTTCTTTACAGTCATGAATCACATAATATTCATTTGAGCGATGGCAGACCATCCCTGGATATTATGTTAGTGTTCAGATATCTTGATCAGAAAATGGGCCGTAGAGGATGTAAAAGTTTCTTGTACACAACAGGTGTATCTTATGGCTCTTGAATATAGAGTAGTTGTCCTGCCAGGTGTGTAATAGTAAAGTACAGTAGGTATACCCATACTACATGCATCTTGAGAGGCATCATAAATGCCTGTGCTACTGGCTTATATATGCACTGTACTGTACTTTCTATCATTTACTTTAATGTTGTATTTTCCTACTTAAAAATATAATACAATTGACCATGGAACAATGTTGGCTTTGGCTGGTATACACCAGCATCCAGTCTGATGTACTGTGCATCCCTTGAGTGTTCTAGTGTCATCTCTGTGTTTAATTTTCTTTTAAAAACTTTTAAAACAATAAAGTGCATCGTGGGTTCCATACAGGCAAAACCAGTGCTAGTGATAGGAGGAGCAAAGGAAAAGTACTGATTTGAAGTGAAATAAAAAGTCATTAGACAACACTGTTGTTGTTGTTGTT
>NW_006399841.1:9843638-9898276 GCF_000299155.1 Elephantulus edwardii | reverse complement strand
TCTGGTCTTCGCTCATTAGTGTTCAAGGCCTCAAACCTGTTCCTGAGATGATTCTGAAATTCAGGTGGTATGAAATCAAAGTCATATTTTGGCTCTTGTGGGTTTGGTTTAATTTTTCTCAGCTTCAGCTTGAACTTGCATATGAGGCGGAAAAATTTGTGACTGCTCTGCTCACACTGTAGATATATCTGGAATGCTTTATTTTTGCACTTTAAATATATCTGTTTAATAAGTATATAATATGGTGGTTTACAGTATCCATCTCACATAATGACCTATTTTTTAGGACACATCATGGATATTAAGTGACACATGACTGCAGTTATAATCATAATCATTTCTTCAAGGATAGCAAAGAGAAATGAATAAAAGCAAGCAGCTATAAATAAAGTATGGAGGTGTGAATCACACCTTTACCACCCATAGCCTTGTGATCTTGTTAGCTGTTTGACTTTTAAGCTCAATATGTTCATATGTTGGTTGGGAAAAATAGAAATATTGTATTACTAGATTGCTATGACTATGTTAAGCACATAATGCAGTGTTTAGAACATACGAAAATCTTCATAAATACTAGCAATTATTATGTTGTTGTTACAATGTGTCATCGAGTCACTTGCAACTCATAGGAACCCTATGTACAACAGCTCTGAACCCTGCTCTCTCTTGAGCTGATTTCATTGTCTCTGAAACACCTATCCCCATTACTTTAGTCACTGAGTCAATCCGTCTCATCGAGGGTCTTCCTCTCTTGCACTGTCTTTCCACCCTCCCAAGCATGATGTCTCTCTACAAGGACCGGTCCCTTCTTGTAATATACCCAAAGTACGTCAGATGGAGCTTCAAAATCCTTGCCTCTAAGGAGCACCCTGGCTTCACCCTCTCAAGGACAAACCTGTTTGTTTTCCTTGCAGTCCATGGTATATTCAATACTCTGCTCCAGCACTATAACTGAAAGGCATCAATTCATCTATCATCCTTAATCATAGTCCAGCTTTCTGATGCATAGCAAGTAATTGCGAAGACCATGGCCTTGATCAGGCACATTGTAGTCTCCAGACTGACATCATTGCTCTTCAGTACTCTGGAGAGGTCCCTGACAGGAGATTTCCCCAGCGCAGTTTGTCTCTTAATTTCCTGGGTGCGGTACCAAGAGAGTTGATTGAACCAAGCAAGTTGAAGCTATTAACAATCTCAATCTCTTTTCTGTCTATCATGATGCTACGAATTGGCCCAGAGGTGGGAATCTTTGTTTTCTTGATGTTGAGCTTCAATCTATATTAAAGTTGCAGTGTTTGACATTCTGAAACAAATGTCTAGGTGTATATATTTATCTTTTGTGTGATATCAGGTCAGGGCGAAAACAACAATAAAGAATGAAGAGCAACTTGCTACCTATTTATTTCAGAACAATCTTTTATTAATAAACAATCTTTCTCTTCTTTACTGTTTTTGTTACCTTTTTTTGGTTACTTTTTATAATATGGCATTTAACATCAAAATATCTATTTCTTTGTATAATTGTGTCTAGCATTAAATGAGTTCAGAAATACTTTATTTTTTATTATTATTTTTAAGATGTGATTAGTTACATTTTATTACTCTAATTTTTCAAAACTTTATTTTCCTTTTCTGTTGTTTACTCTTCAGATGAATTTTAAAGTTATTTTATCAAGTCCCAAGAAAATTCCAGTAAAATTATGATTGTTATTGGTACAATATATGTACTAATTTAGGGAAAATTTATTTCTATGAAAACCATCAATCTAGAAATGTAACTTGTCTCTCTATTCACCTTTCTTTTAGTTTTTTTTCTTGTTGTTTTTTTTAGTTTTATATTGGTTTGCATACAAGATTTGTATACACTGTGTTTCTTCCTGTACATTGTATTTCAGCCATTCCTGAATTCACACTGTGTTTCTACAATCATTCTCATACCCTGTGTTTTATAAAATGAATCACCATTGATCTATGTCCAGTGTTACCCTGTCTTTTCAGGAACCTACAAAATCAATCCTAATTCCTTCTAGCCTGAAAGTTTGTTTGTTTGGGTTTTGGGGTTTTTATGTTTTTGGTTTTTTTACATATTTCTAATAAAGTTCATTCTAGGAATTGCTACTACTACAGAGAGGACTTATTTTTCATATTATTTTCTAGGTTTTCACCCTACACATATTAATCCTGTGTGTGTACTCTTTTTACTAACTCTTTACTTTGATTAATGTCATTTTAGGAGACAAAAATACATGTTTATTTATCTATACATTTATTTTTGAGAAATTTAGGCTCATCTTTTTCCGATGGAAAAAACCTTTCTCCCAAATAATGGTTACAGCAGGAAAATGTCCTTAATACAATTACCAAAATAAGTTTTTTATATTTGATAGCCAGATATCTGTGTCTTTTGTTAATTTTTAAGTTTATTATTAAAATGGATTTCTTCTACTACAGCTTACTAAATTTGTGCATTTCACTTTATATGCATTTTCTCCCAAAGATGTTATAATAGATCTCTACTGCTGGCTTCTAGCCTCGGGCAGAGAAAAGTCTCAGAAAAGAACAGCAAGCAGAAGCACCCTTGGGAAGAGTCCCAGTCAGGTTTCAAACCTCATTTCATTTCCTTTGGATTCTACTTTGTAGGTGTCATTCACCTTTTCCGTAGACCAGTGTTACTGAATCTTTAATTATTCAAGTGTTACATCACTGCCTGTGCCATTTTCTATACTGTTAGTTAACCATAGTTTTTTCTACACTGATTTGCTTTTTTAATACTTTTTTTAATTAATGTAATATTTAAACACAGTGAAATACACAGAGCCTAAGTATGCAATTTCATGAATTTCTTAAATCGTAACTTTTACCCCCACTAAACATTTTTTAAAAAAATTAACTATCATCCTAGAAGTTTTTTTAACTTAGACTTTAAAGTGCAAACGTAACTAAAAATACATTGATATAGACATTGTCCCTGTGTTACCTAAATTATCAATATTTAGGCACAGTTTAAATCATTTTGTAGAACATTCTTTTTATGTTAATTTAACTTACCCTTTGCTCAAAATTTGCAGTGATTTTTAACAAGATATTATTTTTTTTTAATACTGGTTTATTTACAGAGTTCAAATACATTGTTTTTTGCACAAGATCCTTCCCATTTCCTTCACCCCCCCCAACCCATCAAATTGTGCAACCCTATGACTAACAACCCTCACCACCCCACCACTCTTTTTCCATCCCCCCCCTTAGATCCTTTTTTTTCCCCCCCTTAGATCCTTATACTCATTCTACAATAATGGTTTTACACAGCATTTGTCCTTGTGGGACTGAGTTAGTTCACTCAGCATAATGCTCTCTAGTTCCTCCCAGTTAGGTAGTAATTTACAAAATCATTATTACTGCATGCTAGTGTTTCATTGTATGAATGTACCACAACTTCTCAATCCATTCGTTTGTGGTTGGACATCGGGGCTGTTTCTATGTTCTTGCGATGGTGTACAGT
Organism: Elephantulus edwardii; assembly: GCF_000299155.1. Taxonomy (NCBI): domain Eukaryota; kingdom Metazoa; phylum Chordata; class Mammalia; order Macroscelidea; family Macroscelididae; genus Elephantulus; species Elephantulus edwardii. The sequence continues at coordinate 9,894,777 of NW_006399841.1, read as the reverse complement.
GTTGCTATTAACATTGGTGTACAAGCCTCCATTTGAGCCTTAGTTCTCATTTTCTTGGGGTATATTCCAAGCAGTGGAATAGCTGGGTCATATGGAATTTCTATGTTCAGTTTTTTGACAAAGCACTAAACTGTCTTCCAGAGTGGTTGTACCATTTTACAATCCCACCAACAATGTCCAAGAGTTCCTATTTTACCACATCCTCTTCAACATTTATTACTTGATGTCCTATTAAATTTTACAACTACTACTGGAGTAAAATGATAACTCATTGTGGTTTTGATTTGCATCTCTCTTATTGCCAATGATTTGGAGCATTTATTCATGTGTCTGTTGACCATTCGAATATCTTACTCTAAAACTTCTCATGTATTTTGCCATTTTATAATTGGGTTATCAATCTTTTCCATTTGAAGACCCAGGGTTATTCTATATAATTTCATTATGAGACTCTTGTCTGAGATGCTAATCCGAAATGTTTGTTTCCTATTGGTAGGTTTTCTTTTCAACCTGTTGGAAAAAGTTTTTGATGCACATAGGGATGTAATCTTAATCAGGTCCCATTCATCAATTTTATCCTCTTCAGATTATACCTTTCTGGATGTATTTGGCAGTCTCTTTATACCTTAGACTAAGCCTTCTAAGCTTGGTCTCAGTTTGTCTCTTATGAACTTTATGGTTTGGGGATTTACTCCCAGGTCTGTGATCTACCTTGAGGTGATTTTTGTGTGTGGTGTGACATGTGGACCCTATTTCAGCTTTCTGTGGGCAGCAGTCCAACTTTACCAGCACCATTTGTATAGATGGCCATTTCTCCAACTGATAGGTTTGATTTCCTTGTCAAAGATCAGTTGACCATAGCAGGATCTATTTCTGGTTTCTCAATTTACTCCATTGGTGTGTGTGCCTGTAATTGTACCTGCACCGTGCTGTTTTGGTTACTACCACTGTGTAATGGGTTTTGAGGTCAGGGAGTGCTATGCCTCCCACTTAATTTTTGTTTTTCTCAGAAGTGTTTTGCTTATTCTGGATCTCTTGCCTCTCCAAATAAAATTGATAATTTCTCTTTCAGTCTCCTTGAGAAATGAATTTGGTAACTGGGTTGGGATTGTGTTGAAAATATAGATTGCTTTTGGTAGGATTGTCATTTTTATAACATTGAGTCTTCCTATCCATGTAGGTCTTTTATTGTGTGTTGCAGAAATATTCAGTAGTTTCCTTTGTATAGATATTTTGTATTTTTAGTTAGCTTTACTCTCAAGTATTTTAATTTGTGGTTGGCTATTGTAAATATTATTGCTTTCTTGGTTTCCCTTCTCTGAGTTTTCTTTGTTACTGATTTTTTGATATCTTATATCCTGCCACTCTGCTAAATTGACTTACTAGCTCTAACAGGTTTTTGGCTTAGTCTTTGCCATTTTCTTTGTACACTAACTTATCATCTGCATATTTGTTGTTGTTGTTAAATACTGTTGAGTCATAGGTAACTCATAGCGACTCTATGAACAAAAGACCTGAACACTTGTATAACTTTCATCATTTCTCCAAGTTCATAGTTTCCAGAGGCAAGCTTATTTCAGAAGTGGATGCCACTCCTGCTTCCAAGCTTGTTTTAATCGGGGAGCTCAGTAGAGATCTGAAATTGATAATGAAGAGGTACTATCATCTGCATGTAGCAATAGTTTAACCATTTCTTTGCTGATCAGGATGTCTTTTATTTTCTTCTCTTGTCGTACCTAAACCTGCTAATTAAGCCCAAGATTTACCTAAACTTTGAATTATACTCTATTTGAATTCTATAGGATAACTATTAGTGGTTAAATGTCAAAATAGTCAGCATTTAGATGTTTGAGGCTCGTCTGTCCATACCTGATCCTATCTGTGAAAACAAAGCTAAGATCCTTTGACTAAGACCAGTTTGTGGAATGAATATATTTGCTGTTTTAAGAAAGTCTACTTTGAGACTGTATATATTTGCTTAATCCTTTAGCTTAACTTTGAGTCAGTGGATCTAACAAAAATGGGCCTACTCAGATCTGTCGTTCCCATAAAATTAGTGGAGGTGAAAGAAGCTGGGAAAGTACAAAGGAAATATATACATGAATACAGTGGATGGAAACTTTTGTTACTCTTTCCTGGAGTTAAAACAGCTGTATCTTGGTGCAGATTCTTAACATCAAATCATCCCAACTCTTTAGGACAAAAAAAATACCTTATTTCCTTATGGCTTGCAAACCTATAATCTTTAATTGTTATAATTTCCTCAAAGAGATTGTTGGGCTTGAACTGCTGATCTAACAGTTACCAGGAAAGCTTCTAACCACTGCAGCATCAGGGCTTCTTGTAGTCCAGAATCATGTTATTCTTAAGTTCATAGGGCATGCAGTGGGTGAGATGTTAGTAGCTACCTTTAGTAGGCAGTTGTGTGCACAGGGCAGCTGGCTGCCTGATGCTGCCTGTTTGCTGAGGAGCCCTGGGGAGTTGGGAGAAGGTGTTAAGTGATGACAGGATTGGGAGATATTTTTCTAAGCCAGTGACATGTCTCAGTGCAGTGGTTTATCTAAGAAAATTCGGAGTTTAGTTAGAGCAAATCTGATGCTTGATAAACAAAACCAAAGATTTATCTGTTGGTAATTTTCTCTGCCTTTAAGTATTATTTTTGTCCCTATTACTAAAACAAAACAAAGACAATTTTGTTTTTAATGCCAGCATTTGTGGTAATAATATGACTTTTGTATTAATTTTTCTTGTTTATTCTATAATTCCCATAAAAATTATCCAAGATATTAATCCACTGGGAATTTGAATATGAGAATATTTAAACTACAGAGCCACAGACTACAGGAATTTAAAACTTTTCAACCATAACTCTTCTGTTTTCTATTCTATACTTTTAAACTTTGAGCCAGAGGCAATAAAGAGTATTCTACAAAACGTGATTGCTCTTTTGTTAAGAAACAAACACCTCTTCAGCAGGAGCCCCAATTCTCCCGTGAAGAACCGCTGCCAGGTGCTGTCCTTTGTTATTTGGCACTAAAGGTTGTGTTATTCATCTTTCTTTAATTTCGTTTTTTATTGTATTCCTTACAGATGTAGACTTCTCCTCCCCCCATAGGGAGATGTCTAAGCTATGTCTCCAACACGGTTTACACAGAAAATGATTCTGCCTTTCTCTACAGTCATAACTGTTTTCCTTTGCAATTACCTTCCTCACCCCATTAACTTTAACTCAAATATATTGTTGTTTTTGTTAGTTGCCAGTGAGTTGGCTACAATTCATAGTGACCCTGTGAACAATGTATCTGAATCTTAGCCTGTCCTGCTGTAATATTATTAATATAGAGTAACTATTAACACGACATTGAATATGTATTTAAATAGTGATTAGTGACATATTGTAGATCTTACACTAGCGGTGAAATGATCTTTCTCTGCTTAATAATATTAGTCTCCTATTTGTCCAGAGAAGGTGTTATTGTTAAGAGACAGATACCAGTAATGACACACAGAAGTGCAAAGCAGAAGACCTGGCTTGATTAAAGTCAAGAATAGGACGAGCACACGAGAGGGCATCTCTCAGATTCTGTCAGAGGCCACGTCTTTTCCATACTTCCCGTCTAATTTAGGGTTACATCCTAATTATGTTCTAGTTTTGCTACAGACATCTATAGGGTGAACATTCGAAAAAGGAGATGTCATGAAGGTGGTTCCTTAGCATGTTCAGAAAATGGTAGCTAAACTCTACCCAGAGGTGAGGATGTCCCTCCTAAAGTTCTCTATTCTAGATTCATACTGGAACCAGTTCAGGGGTCAGCAAATGGTGAGCTTCCTGATCTGTCTGGGGTGTCCTCAAAAAGTTGTAGCTTTTATTCTATACTTATCTCAAATGAGAATAATGAATAATGAAAATTCCCAAGAAAGGAATATTGGATATAATGAGAGTGGATGCTTGATATCCATTATTGGGAACAACACAGTGCACATTAAGAATTGACCTATAAAATAGGACCTTAGAATTGTCAAAGAGCGAAACAGCAAAGTCTGGTTGAAATTAAAAGTAAAGTGATCTTGTTCAGAGGCAAGGCAATTTGCAAATTATGAATCACAAGGTCCAGAGGAATCTGAAAGAAATGAACCCAGGAGAAAATCGTTCCAGGAGTTTTTATAAGAAAGTGCAAGGAACTTCAATGAAAACTCTGTGTTTGGCTAACATGTATGTCATTTGTTACAAACTGGGGAGCTGGGGTGGGGGGTTGGGGGAGTGGGGAGTTGGGCAGAGAGAAAAGGGCAACAATGAATGAATGGAAATCCAAAATCTCTGTAAATGTTCATTGAAATTAATAATAATAATAATAATAAATTTAATTAAAACAATTGGGGAGCATCTAGCCTCACACGGCTTCCCTGAGTGCCTGCCTGCAGGGAGAATGTGGCCAATTCTAAGATTCAGCTTGAATGAGTCTGCTCTGAGAATTGTTTTGGAACCTGTATTCTGAACACAGTGTATGCTAAAGCAAGCAAAATCCCAGCCTTCTCTGAAATCGTTTACCAAGTAATTTTGTCAGATTATAGTGAAGAGTTATAGAAATGAAAGGCTGCATTTCAAGAAATTCAGGAGAGGCATCCAATTGTTTAGATCATAACAGATTATGGATAACATTGCAAGAGAGAATTCCAAAACACTTAATGTAGTCCAAGAGGCAATTGGTCAAAGACAGCAAGGTTTAAAATCAGGAAGCGTGTCCATCAGGGTTGTATCTTTTCAATCATATTCAATCAGTGTTCTTAGTTTATCTGTATAGTGAGCAAATGATGTGAGAAACTGGACTATGTGAACAAGAATGTTGCGTCAGGATTGGAGGAATCCATTATCTGTGATATGCAGATTATTTAGTCTTGCTTGCTGAAAACAAAGAGAACTTGAATCACTTGCAGATGAGGATCAAAGACTATAGGTTCTGGCATGGATTATATGCTGACATAAAATGATTAGACCATTAAGCAACATCATCATCATCATAAGGGGGTAGGGGGAATTGACATTGTCCAAGATTTCATTTCCTTTGTATCAATAACCTCATGAGGGAAGTATTCAAGAAATCAGATGGAGGGTTGCACTAGGCAACTTACCAGTAAAACACAGTGTACACGAATGATTATATGAAAACCAGTAAAGCCTTTTTTTCTAAAAAAAAAGCACAACAGTGTTCATTTGGAGTCTTGTGTCTGACTTAAGGCAGGATATTTTCAGTAGCACCATATGCATGCAGAAGCTAGCCAATGAAAAAGGAAGTATTGAGGCCTTTGAATGATGGTGTTGACCTAAGTTACTAAATATCCTATGAGCAGCCCAGAGAACAAATCTGACTTGGAAGAAGCATGTGAGGAACGCCCCATGGCAGGGAGGAGAGCAAGGCTTCATCGTGGGCACTTTGGATGTGTGATTGGAAGGAGCTAGTTCCTAGAAAAGGATGCTTGTTGGAGAGGCATCAAAAGAAAGGGCTTTCCACGCAGTGGGCTGGCATCGTCAGACAGTGATGGAGAGATAGATAGAGGCACACACACACACACGCACACACACACGTACACGCACACCCCTGAGCAGTGCCTTCTGTCACACGTAGGGCTGCTGTGACTTGGAGCTATCTCGGTGGCAGCCCAACACCACCATTCTCAGTGGAGAAGTTTCTCCTGGGTCAGTTTTGTTGCAGAACTTTGCAGGCACCCTCTCGTGTTGAGGCCTTAATGTCAGCGTTTCAGGCCAACCATCTAACTTAACTGGTCAGTAGAAGATGAAACAGTCTCCTTCCATAAGGATTCCAGCCTTGGGCAACCTGTGGGCTGATCTGCCCTGTCCTGTAGGGCTTATAGAATCAGAATCCACTTTACAACCAGTAAGCTTGGGGGTTTTGTTTCCTTTTCGTCTTGTGTTAAAATATCCAGTGAATTTTTTGGTTTGGAGGCTTTTTGGCTGGGGGAGTGGAGGGGAGTTGGTCAAGGAGAAACAATTTTCAACTGAGTTAGGACAGGAGTTCAGAACAAGGTAGCAAGCATAGTGGAGTGGATGTACTTGGTGGGAGGGATTGAATAACAATGAAATATTTTTTCTTTTACTTTTCAAAAAGAAAAGCGAATTTAGGGGGAGGGGTGGGCAGGGAGAAAAGTGCAAAATTGAATGAATGGAAATCAAAGACTAAAAACTTTCATTAAAATAAATTTAAAAGAAAAAAAATACATTTTCAACTGACAGGAATTTTTAGAAAGTCTCTAGTTAGAGTGCAAATAATCTAATTTACAACCTCCATCCCAAAAGGTGGAACAGCTGGGCCGGAAGTCCTCCTGCTTCTCCTGGACTCTTCTTCCTGAGGGCGCTCTGCTCCTATTAGCCTGCAGCGTTCTTGTTTTTCTTTAGTATCCGCGAGGAAATCAGTTCTGTTAAAAGAAAACAAGGGTTGCAGAGTGGAGTATACTTGGGGTGGGGGTGGGGATTGTGTACAAATGAAGGAGTTTGTCTTTTGCTTTTCAAGGAGAGGAGTGAACTGGGGGAGAAAAGTGCAACAATGAATGAATGGAATTCCAAAATCTCTGTAGATGTTCATTGAGATTAATAATAATAATTTAAAAAAAAGAAAGAAAAAGAGAGAGCCACAACCCTTCATGTGCAATACCTGATGGAACAAGATGTGGTCGGTAAGCTCTCAGCTGTTAAAGGAGAGGATGAAGGACAGAGACATGGCACTTTGCTCCCATGACGGTCTTGTCCCAGTAAACACTGTCGGTAGTTCTTGGTCGTGCAGGGTCCTTGAGAGTTGGCACACAGCAACAGCAATGCCATATGAGATCGAGAGTCAGAGAATTTCTGCCTTGTGTTTTGTTTCAGGGGGGCCTAATGGTGAACTTCTATTTTTAGGGAAAATGCTCTCATGTGTCTTAGCTCACTTCTTACGTACACAGTCCAGTGTTTTTCCTGGAAAGCCCCTAGAAGTAGAGCAATCTGCAGTGCTGTGGTGTGAATTTACACACGGCAAAAGGAAGAGTGCGGAGGCAAGAGGCGGTTATGGCAGATCGTCAGAGACTGGTCTCTGATACTGTCCACCTAGCAGAGCCGTGGTGAACCCTTCCGTGGAGTGACTGCACAGATCCACATGGTGATTGATGGTTTGCATTATTGTATGGAGCCCTTAGATTTGTGTTTCCTCCATTAAAATAGTGTTTAAAATACAGATATGTTATCATTGCAATGAAAATTGAACTAGAAAATTTTCATTCTAAGCTTCCTCTCCTTTTCAGACAAGTGTTGGAAACAATCACTGTTTAGGCCCTGAAGATTTAGCTATATTACTTTTATTCACTAGATACTCAGATTAATGAACATCATTTGTAATGCTGCATGAAACTAGTGTTCATACTTATGCCAAACAGGTTTTCCCATCAAGTTTTCCAAAGGGAAATAAAGATATAGGTTTTTCCTTCTGTATGATTACTTTTGATACAGCTTACGTACATTATTCAATGCACACAAATTTACTTTCAGAGATTTTGTCACCCTGAGCAACCCCTCTCTAGTGTCTGTGGTGGTTGGATGAGAATTACTCTCAAAAAGTTGCAAAAAAGGTCTTAGATGAGTATCAAATGCTAAATCAGAAATTTAAAGAATCAGATGTAACACTGCCAGAAAGCATATTATTTAAGAAGAAAAATATATTCATTTAAACAAATAGTAAGAAGGAATTGACTTTCTAGTCAATTTATACTTACTATACAAGTCTGACATAAATAAAACCCTTAACGATTTCTGTCCTATACAATTTACATTGGTGGCATAGTCCTTAGCAAGGTGTGCTGCTAACCCGGAAGCTGCACGTACCCAGTGGTTAAAATCCACTTGCTGTTCCGAGGGAGAAGGATGGACAGAGTCCCCTTCTCGCAGTTCACCGATTTGAAAAGCCAATGGGTTTCAGTTTAAACTAATGTGACAGCATTGAGTTGATGCAGTTAACGCTGGTCCCACCATTTGCCATTCTAGTTAGCAGTGCTGAACACACGTACATATCCAACTTTTAATACTAACTAGATGTGCTGTTTATACATAGTGCTTCTTTGGCCTTCATACTCAATGACAAAGTAATTTATGGTTGAGTTTGATTTGTTTTGAACCATCAAACCCTCTATAGCATTATATTTTTGTAGATATGTTTGGGCTAAACCAGTGCATCACAAACTTTCACTGACCTAAGATTCACCCAGATACTTTATTTCAATCCCAATTCCTGAACCCTATCCCTATAGTTTCCCAGAAAAAATATTTCTGTTTACATTTTATTCTCTTATTTTTTTAATTATAGTAATATTTTTTTAAAATAAAAGAAACTTACGATAAGAGACAGTACCTAGAAAAATCCCCAGTATCCCCACTTTTTTTACATGGTTAGGTCAGAAAGACCAGGCATAATGTGAAAACCAGTGTTATTTAAACATGTACAATGACCACATCAGATCACAAACTGAAAGGTGACGCCATTGTTACCTAACTGCCGAGCCACTGAGATTCGTGGCCCAGCCAAGTTAATGTGTCACTTCAAGCAGTGCAGCCAGGGTACTCCTTCCTTCTCCACCTCGGAAGTAATCACTGCCAGATGTGTCAGAGGTGGATTTATTTCATAAATGAAGAAAATCAGAGTGTGAGGAGTGCTGTTGGTGCTGCTGAGTTGTTGCTGACACAGAACCCCCCTGTGTGCACTGTAACAAGGCCTGGCTCACGCCGTGCCCTGTGTCCTCACAGCTCTTGCTGTGGGCTCTTGCCCGTTGCTGTAGTCGGCGTGTCAGGTCGTCTCATTGAGAATCTTCCTTTTCTTCACTGACAGAGGAAGCTCTGCTGACCAGGTCCCAGGAAGTCGTGTTGCTAACTTAAAGGCTGTGTCTCTCTCTGGAAGTTCCAGTCCACCCGTGACTCCAGGAGAGAAAGATGGGCAGTCTCCTCTTGGGTGATTTACAGTCATGGGAAACAAATAAAACATCAGCTCTGGGTTGGTTCCAACTCGATGGCAGTGAATGAGAGTGAGTTACTTTACAGAGATGATGTCACCCTCCAGGGCTGCCTCCCCCCTCCCCATGCCCAGAGACATGGGACTAAGTCCTACCAGCTTCTAAACAGCATTGTCACTGCACCTCCAAGACATGGTCATTCACTCTTCTGGAGTCCATGGCATTTTAGTATCTTCACTAGCACAACTATTCACAAGTGTCAAGCAACTCTTTTTCCATCTCCCTTATTGATGAAAATGAGGTGATTGAAAATATTGAGGCTTGAGTCAGGTACACCTTAGTCCTTAAGGTGATATCTTTGCTTTTTAACACATGCAACCTGTCTTTTGCAGCATATTTTCCAATGAAATAGTTTTGTTTTGGGGTATTTTGGTTTTTTGTTTGTTTTGTCTGCTGCTATTTTTGTGCAGGAGAGCTCTGGCAATCTAGTGGCAAGAAGCTGCACGAGTCCAAGTAAAATTAAATCATTGACAGCTTTAATCGTTTCTCCATTTATTGTGATGTTGCTTATTGATCCAATTGTAAGGATATTTCTTTTATTAATGATGACACGTGCTCCAGACTGAAGGCTGCAGTCTTTAAAGTTTATCAGTAGGTGCTTCAAATCTTTGTTTTCTGAAAATGTGACTGTGTTAAGTGCACAAGTTGTTAATGAGTCTTCCTACAATCCTGATGCAGAATTCTTGTTCATATAAGAACAAAATCTAGCTTCTCAGATTACTTGCATGCAGGTTGCATAAGCGGTGAAGAGAGAGAATTCTAATGCACACCTTTCTTCATTTTAAATGGCCCATCTCTCTGTTCTATTTGAGTAACTGGCTTCTGCTCTGTGGACAGGTTCAGCATGTCCATAATTAAGGATTCTGGTATACAGAGTAGGTGCGTTCAGTTGCCTCTACTCATCAAACAACATCAGTGGGGGGGATATCTTGACTGTTAGGTTAATTATGTATAATTTAATTGACAACTTGACTCAATTCATTGCTTTCAAGTTGGAACTGACTCCTAGCTGACCATCCAGCACCTTTTTGGGAAGCTGCCAACCACACGGAAGGAGCTTCCTATCCTTCACCCGTGGAGCCACAGATGAATTTGAACATGGAGAGCACAGTCACCACTTTGGTTTAAGATTGCATCTCCCTGGAGTGCGCACCCAGGGCTTCCAACTCAGATGGCATGTATCATTATTTCCTGGGAATTGTTTAGGCTGTAGCAATATGGCGTCTTCACAGTTGCAAGCTATGCATTGGAGAACTGGACAGTAACTAGGGATGATAGAGAATTGATGCCTTTGAGCTGTGGTGCTAGAGAAGAGTGTTGAATATATCATGGACTGCTAGGAGAACGAACAGCTTTGTCCTGGAGAGGGTGAAACTGGGCTGCTCCTTGAAGGCAAGGGTTCTGAAGCTCTGACATACTTTGGACATGTTGCAGGGAGAGACCAGTCTTTGGAGAAGGACATCATGCATGGGAGGGTAGAGAGAGAGTGCAGGAGAGGAAGACCCTCGATGAGATGGATTGATTCAGTGATTGGGGTAGTGGGAGTAGGTGTGTTGGAGAGAATGAGGTTGGCACAGGGTAGAGCAAGGTTTAGGGCTCTTGTACATAGGATCGCTATGAGTCACAAGCAACTCGATGGCACATAAGAACAACAATATGATGTCTGTGATAGTCTGCTTGTTACCTTCTTATTGTCTGTCTTTTACTTCTTGTTGCGTTTAGGATCTACTGTGTGATTTTTATTGTTGTGAACTTTCTCCACCATGTACTATGAAGTAGATTTTTATTGATCCTGCTTGGCATTATAAGGCTTCTATAATTTTATATCTTTACTTTGGGAAATTCTTAATCATTGTAACTTCAAATATCATCTCTATCATCTGTTTCCCAATATAAAGCTCCTATATATTCACCTTATCCTTCTATTCTCTTAACTACTCTCTCATAAATTACCTTTAGTTGCCACTGATAGATTTGATGTCTTCAATTCTACCTTACAAATTACTTGTTCTCTCTTAGGTGTGCCTAATAGTAGGGTGTTTTTTTTAAAAAAAAAATAAAATTTTAATTGTGATTTTAATGACTATTTAGAGAAGTTAGATTTTCATTCGTTCATTATAGCACATTTTACTCCCCTCCCCTTTTCTCCACTCCCCCAGTTCACTTAAAAAAAAAAATTAATTCATTGTTGCAGTTACCTACCTCCTCCCCCAAACTCCCAGTCCTCTTTGCAATGGTGTATCTTATTCTGGACTGTTGTATGTAAAATGCCTAGTCATTTATTCATTTTAGACAGTTTCTTTCTTTCATTTCTTTCTTCCTTTCTTCCTTCCTTTCCTTTCCTTCCTTTTCTTTCTTTCTTTCTTTTCTTTCTTCTATTCCAATGCAGTGGTCATTGTTAAACCATGTATCATACCCTTGTTCTATTCAGATAATAGCTTCTCATTCTAGGTATAAGTTTTGCATGAGCACAATTAGTTGTTCTGAGATCCCTCTTCTTCCAAATGTTAGCCATAATTTGTTATAACACACACAATCAAATGCCTTTGCATAGTTATTATGACACAGATAAAAATCCTTTTTTGTTTTAGAATTCCTTTCTTGTGGAATTACTATTAAGTTTTGGTCCAGTTCCCTAGAACATATTATCTTGTTTTACTGTCCAGGAGAATACAATTTTTCCAGTTACCTTTTCTGCAGAAAGTATATATAACTCTGTAAGGGAACTGGTACAGAATGTGTCACCTGTCTTTTCTTAGACATTAAAACTACAGTGCAAATACTTGTTGATCCTATCTTCTTACAATTTCCTTTTTAATAACCTGTAACTGTAGCTTTGCATTCTACCTGCTTTTAGCATAAGAACATTAACTGTTTCTTTAAAAGATTATAAATTTTGTTTTAATATTTTGATGTATTTGTAAAGTGAACAGTGGGTAGAGCTGCATCAGAGCATTCTTCCACTGTCCTGGAAGTTGAGCAGATCAAAGCACTTGGAGTCCTGTGGCCGTGACGAGTTGACCAGTGTTAGAGGTGGTGTTAAGATTGAGAGTCAGAGTTTCTTTATGTGCTAAATCACTTGGACCATATAGTCCCATAGCTCTACTAAGCTAGGATCTAGTTCTGTAGAACCTAACTCTTTATATTTGTTTTTTGGTATTTTACAGATGCAACGTTCCAAAACTAATATTGAAAAGGAAAAACTCAAATTTAGTAAAAGGAAACGGTATGCTCTTTAAAAGCATTATGATAAAATTAAAATTTCCCCCCCCCGTTTCTTATTCACTCTCACTCTGTGTGTGTGATTATTTTTATTATTATTTTTGTGTGCGTGTACCGTCAAATCAGATCTGACTGGTACATGAGGAGATTGTCCCTCCTTCCCCGGCAGAGCATCTGGTGGATTTGAACCGTTCGCCTCTGGGATTGTAGTTGCAACTCCTTGCCACTAGGCCACCAGAGCTCTGTGTGTGTGATTTAATTATTACTTCACATTTGGACTCTGATTCTTCTTTCTGTTTCTCTAGGGAACACTGTGTTTTTAAAATGTTTTAAAGGTTAAAATCACAAGTTTTTGCTTTATAAGTATGAAGGAGATTTCCTATTTATAGAAATTTACTAAACCAAAACTTTCAATATTATGGTTATGTGCTGTCGAGTCACTTGTGACTCATAATGACCCTATACACAACAGCTCTGAACCCTCCCCTATCCTGAGACACTCTCAGGCTCTCTGACACACCTACACTCATTACCCCAGTTACTGTGTCAGTCTATCTCATCTAAGATCTTCTTCTTCTGCACTGTCCCTCCACCCTTCTAACCATGATACCCTTCTTCAAAGATTGGTCCCTCTTGACTACATGCCTAAAGTATGTGAGCCGAAGTCTCAAAATCCTTGCCTTCAAGGATGCGGGTGCACTAGTGGTAAATGTATGTGCTACAATCCCAAAGGCATGTGGTTCAAATCTGCCAGCTGTTCTGTGAGAGGAGGATGGGCAAGCTTCTCCTGTGCAATCAGTGCCTCCAAAAACCTGCTGGAGGATTAGCTATGGGGTGGTTCCAACTTGATGGTGTACAACAACAATCACCAGATTAGAAGCAGATTTTTAAATTAAAATAGGTAGTACAAACTAGAAGTAGACCTTAATGCTGAGCAATAAACCGCAAGTCCAGTTGTTTCTTATTGAAACAGCCATACTGTTTATGTACTTATTTTTGATTGAATTCTTTCAGTCCTGTGTTAAAAGGAATCCTACTCAGAAACAAAGACTATCAATAATAGATATTCCTTTTTCTTTATAATTTTTGAAGGTGAATTTTTTTTAACCTTTCACTGCTTTATCTCATAATTCACAGTAATATCAATAAGTATTTGGGGTTGGGGCATATCACTATCTTCACTTTAACATATACCTCATGACTTAAGGAAGTAACTTTTTCATGACATTATTGTTAAAGTAATAAATGTGAATAGCTATCTTCTTATTAAATTGCTTCATGCCATCCTGTAAAAAGCAGAGATTTCTGTAGTGTTCTATCTTTTTGAGCCATTTTTCATTATTGGCAAGTGTCTCAATTTCTTTGACCCTCAGTTACTTCATCTACAGAATGAGAGCAAAAATTGCTTAGTATGTGTTTTGGCATGGTGAGAAGAATTGTATGAAGTCACTCGTTCAAGTTGCGTAGAACACTGCCAGCTCTTTACACACAGTAAGATTTACACTCTCAAATGGGTATTAGTGCACGGTGTCATGTGGCCTGACTGTATAAAAATCCCAGAGAGAAGAAAATTGCCTCAAGAGAAAAATATATCTCTAATCTACAATCACCAGTGAATATACATGAATGGTTATTTAAATATACGTAATTGACCTTTTGAAATGAAATCTGTCAAATTCTTCTTCTAGGAAAGCTGTTTTAAAATGTTCTTATGAAGACTTTTGTGCAGATGATGCCTTATCCAAGGAGAACAAGGGTATGTGAAGGCTTGTTCTACTTTTATTTATTTTACTGATACTTAACTTCACAGAAGATAGTTGTTGTCATTTGAAGGGAAAAAAAATCTCTTCTTGGCTGTAGCCTTGGCTGAACCAAAGAGGGAAAACACAATCCCCCCTCATCAAGTTCCTTTCATCTCTCGGAGCGGCCTTCTGTTGGATTTCAGAGGCTGTCTTTATGGGAGGAGACTGCCCCTCTCACTCCTGGGGAGGATCTGACGAATATGGACTGCTGGCTTAACTCCTAACACAATAAGCCGCTCGGGCACCTTTGACTGTAGCAATTTTTATAACAAATATTTATGGAACATTTTTTATGTTAACTTATATATTAGAGCTTTTCAGTTGTCTTTAGATTTTTGTCTCCACAAATTAAATTTTCTTTGGCTTTATCATTTGATTCTTTCCAATTTTAATTAAATACTAATAAGCGTGATACCCACAGTGGTGATGTTGTCGCTAGGTGCCATGGAGTCGAGTACGACTCTTAGCAACGCTGTGAACAGCAGATCGGAACCTTGTCTTATCCTGCACCGTCCTCACCCTTCCTGACACTAGAGCCCACAGTGGTGGGAGAAAATTCCAGCAACAGTACAATTTCATCTAGACCTCTCCAGTCCAAGCTCATTGCCAAAGTGAAAGAAGAAAGAAAAGCAGGAGCCTGGGAGCTGCTGCTTTATTAATTGCCTTTGGTATTAGAACTCAGTAGGGTGAATGTTGAATGCACAGAGGCGGTGTTGTTCTCAAAAGCCATTTACTCATCCTACATTTTCAATAGTCTTGAAAAGCAAGCAATTTCTTATTTACAAGAAGGCACATTGGCAGCTTTGCAAAGCAGTTTCAAAATGCATTAAACCCATGCCATATCTCCTTCTCCTTGCAGCCACCCCCAGATCCTGTGGCACTGCAATTCAGTTGACTAAAGAAACCTGTAATTTATAGTTTCAGTAAAAGTAGTCCAAATAAGGCCAGACACAGGATCCTGTGGTGGAGGCCTGGAGCTCTGTGCCTGGTTCTGTCTGAGGCTCGCTTTTGAGACCTGCCGTGACTCTTTTTTGAAAATTCTGGACAAAATCTAGAGTAATATCTTTCAGTCTCTATTTTAGTTGCCAAACTTATTAGTTTCACTAAACATTCCCATTATTTCCTCTTCTAAACCACTACACTATTTTGTTGTTTCTTTTTGAACCAGTTCTGCTGCTGCTCTTCTAATTAAGGCACCTTTGCGTGGCTACCATGTTGGTTTACCCTTGAGCTGATTCCCAGGCCCTACAGCAGAGGGCTCCAAAGGCCAGCGTTCTCCCCACCACAGACACGCTATGACACCGCAAAGCCACTGTCCAGCAAAGGCAGCTGTTTATTGAAAACGCCGCTGTAAATAAATGAATGCAGCTGCCGTGGGTGGTTACGCCAGAAAAGGGAAACTCCCTCCTTCAGGAAGCTCGCATTCCTGTTGACTCTGAAAGTCGCACAAGTTAACTACGAGTTAAATTCTTTTAATACAAAAGTTAAAATAATTAGCCTTATCCTATGTTTTACTCACCTTCCCATTTCAAAACCAGGAATATCTAATCTACTGTGTACTTTGCACAAACACCTCTTTTCCTTAAAAAATATTTGCAACCATTAATTTTAACCCTATTCAAGGATTTTATTACCTACTCACGTATTTCTATAGAGTTGGTGACTCCGTGGTTGAGCGCTGGGATGCTAGCTGAAAGAGAGGTCTGTGATTTGAACTACCAGGTTATCTGAGGTGGAAAGGAAGCAATCCTCTTGTGTGCCTTTACCTGTATTTCTTTGGGTCCCTTCATCAGTATTTCTGATAGCCGTCATTCTTAGCCTGAAGTAGGAACAGCTATGGATTGAGGGATTACGTTAAGACAAACCACCTGCCTGAATCTCTGCCTCACTTCCTTGACCCTTTTCAATTATACTCCAAGGTGCTATAATGTTTCCTATTAGCCTCCTAGCCCAGATTCATGTTCCTTTAAAGGCTCTTTGTACCATCAATAGGGTCTCCTTTTCTCTGCCTTGGTTGGGAACTTGAGAACTAATTAAGTACAGTTACTTAATCTCCCTAAATATCAGTTTCATTATCTATAGAAAGCCCTCTTTCTGGAATTTAATAGAAAAATTTGAGATATCATTAAATTATTAAACTTTCTGCTCATGACTGTATAATGGCTTGATCTAAGAAATAACTGTGGGAAAAGTCTGCATTTTTTAAAAAAATTGCTGCCATGGATATAATCTGTTATAGCACTATTGTCCCTGTAACTAAGTTTTTTTCAGTGCTGAGGCAAAAAAACCTTATCTCTGATAATGAAATGATAAAAGTAATGATTATGATAGCTAGCTTTATTATCTCTTTCATTTTACTTAGTAGGTAAATTGAGGTCCTTAAGAAACTAGGGTCTTTCTTAGGGTATATATACATAGATATGCTATTGTAGGTCATAGATATTAGAACTCACTAACTCACTACTCATTATTATTGAATCAGAACCAACTCATAGCTAACACCTAGTGGGACTGGGATTTCAGAGGCTCTTTCTCTCTCAGAGTCGCTTGTGCTTTTGAACTACCACTTTTGGGCTATCAGTGTAATTCCCTGCATAGTAGGCCATCAGAGCACTGTCTTTACAAATAATGCTGCAATAACCATGAATGTGAGTTTATCAGTTTAAGCTGCAGCTTCTATTGCTTTGGGGTATATATATCCAATGGCGGGATTACTGAATAAAATATTTGTATTTCTTCCTTTTTAAGGTGCTTGCTTTGGCAAAATGTATATTAAAACTAGAATGATACAGGGAAGATTAGCATGGCTCTACACAAGGATGACACACAAATTCGTGAAGCGTTCCTTATTTTTCTGAGTTTGTGAGGTTGGCACAGGATAGGACAGGGTTCACCTGTGTTGTTCAAAGGATTGCTATGAGTTGTGCTTAACTTGATGTCACCTACTAAGAGGAGTAATTTGTTAAAGAGACTCTTTTCCTCACTTCATGGACTCCATCTCTGTTAAAATTCAGTTACCCATAGGTAGATAGGTTTATTCCTGGGCTCTCAGTTTTATTCCATTGGTCAATATACCTGTCATTTTACCAGTACCACACTGCGTTGATTACTGTGGTTGTGTAGGGGCTTTTGAGATCTGAAAGTGTGAGGCCTCCTACTTTATTATTTTTCTTCTGCCTTTCTTTGCTTGTTCAGGGTTCAGGTTCTCCCCCCGCCCCTTCCATATGAAGTTGGTGATTACTTCTTCTATATCTTTGGAAAATATGTAATATTGAGATATTGTATAGTGATAGGGATTGCATTTTATTTATATAGATTGCCTTTATAATATTGTCATTTTCATAATGCTAATTCATCTGAGCCGTAAACATGATAAATTTTTTCACTTATATAGGCCTCCTGAGTTTCCTATAGTAACATTCTACGTTTTCTTTGTAAAGATCTTTTTTAGTCTCTGGTTAGATATATTCCTAAATATTTCTTGATATTTGTGACTATTATAAATGTCATTGTTTTACTTATTTTCATTTCAGAGTTTTCTTTTGTTACTCTACAGAAATCTGATTTTTATATATTGATCTTGTACCTTGACATTTTGCTAAATTGGGCAATTAGATGCAGTAGTTCTTTGCTGACTGTGAAATATTTTCTGTATATAGTATTCATCTACAACTAGATTATTTCCTCTTTGCCACTTTGGATTATTTTTTGTTTGCTTGTTTGTTTGTTTTTTAATTTTTCTGGCCTTATTGTTCTGACTAGGACTTCTAATACACTAGTGAACAAGATTAGTAACAAAAGGCAACTTTGTTTAGCTCTTATTCACTAAGGAAATGCTTTCAATCTCCTTGATTGAGAGAATGTTGATGTGATCAACTACACTGATTTTTAAAATATTGAACCATCCTTGCATACCTGGTGTGAATCTCATTTAATCATGATGAATTATTTTTTAAAAATATGTTTCACAGAGTAAGTTCAGAGTTGTTTCTTCTCCATCTAGATTCTGAAATAGTTTGAGTAGAACTGATGTCAGCTCTTTGAATATTGGTAGGATGTAGCAATGGAGTTGTCTGAACCAGGACTTTTCTTAGTGGAGAACACAATGACTTGTTCACCTCCTTCTTTAGTAATTTGTTCAAAATTTCTACCTCTGTCTATAGTTTAGATAGTCAATGCATTTCCAAATATTTATCCATCTATTCTTGTATTGTTATTCTGTATGGAAGAGTCGGAACTGACCCATAGCTGACCCCCTGAGTAGCTGGTGACCTCAAATCACATGCCTTCGGGATTGCAGAACAGCTTCTTGCCACTAGGCCACCAGAGCTCCCTCAATTTACTCTACATTTTAAATTATTTTTGAAAATAATTCTTCATAGTATTCTGTTATTAGCCAGTCATTTTGGTTGATTCTGCTGTGATGTCATCCATTTCATTTTTTGTTTGTGTCTTCTCATCTTTTTCTCTATTAGATTTGCCAGGAGATTGCCAATTTTATTAATGTAAACAACATTTAGTTAAAATGTGGTTTTATCTGTATTATTTCCTTTCCCTGGGACCTGTGCTTTACTTGCAACATTTCTTCAAAGTAATCCCAGTGTGTAATTATTTCCCTTGTTGTTTGAGCATCAGAATTTTCAAAGCCAATTTTAAACTTTTTTGTGGGTGCAGCATTGATGGGGGTTTAAGCATTTTTCAAGTCTGTTGCCCTTCTTATCTTTATACATTAGTTGAGTTGTTTTTGTTTGTTTCATTTTCTCTTTTCTTCCGTTGTAAGACATCTCATTTCTTTGAATTCCTTTTTTAAGGTAGACAATCTATAAAGAAAACTTCCATTAAATAAAATGTTGACATATTGCTTGGGACCAACAAGTAGTCTATTAACTAATCATCATTAAATGAAGAGTGATATGTTTATCAGTTGCACTGTAAGTGACCTCTCTAAAATACTGACGAGCAATGATGTCCATTTCAAGAGTAAAATTAGCCATGTTCTTCTTCATGTAATGGTCTTTTCAATCACTTGCTGGACAATAAATAAGGGTGACAGAAGAATTGAAGCCTTTGAGTTGTGCTGTTTGAGAAAAGCAGTGAATATTTCATGGACTATCTTTATATTAAATTAATACATGTGTCTTAGAAAATGTGCAGCCAGAGTGCTCCTTGGAGGCAAAGATGGAAAAGCTTCATCTGTAATACCTGGGACATGTTGCTAAGAAAGTCATATCCCATCATCAGCTATAAGAAAGTCAGATTCCATCATCAGTTACGAGTTGCAGTTCTTAAATGAGTGAGTTATTTCTTATTAGAAATGAGAAAAGAACATTTACTTGTTTTACAAACGTTTGTTTCTAAAGACTGGAGATGGACTTCATTATTACAGATACGTTTTCTTCTTTTATTTTTATTTTCTCTGCGTGATGGATCAGCTATAATGCTACCATTTTACTCTTGGCAATAAATTAAAACAAGTCATTGAGCCTACAGGACAGTATAGACAGATGATTGGCCATGCAGTCATTTTCTATCTTTGGAAGATAACGTAAACCATAACTTGGGGAAGCTTGGTGGTGTAGTCTGTTGCATATTGTGCTGTTAACCCACAGGCCGCATGACTCCAGCAGTGAGACTCCTTCAGTGTCTCTGTGGGAGGACAATGGCCAGTCTCCTCTTGTTGAGATGTGAAGTCTTGGTAACCTGGTGGAGAGTTGCAGAGTCCTAACCAACCTGATGACAGTGAGTAGAGTTTGTCATTTATAGTAACTGCTGTTTCTTGAGGATTACTCTGTCAATCGACAATATAGGAGGACTGACGATGACAGAGTGTGTTATGTATCCGGTGCTGACAGAAAGATGGACAGTTCAGATTCCCCAATCAGTAGTTGTATATATAAAATGAAAACCTGTGTTTTTTTTGGTGAGAGATAGTGTTTGATCTCAGCCAGTGCAATGAATTACTAGATGTTTTGTGTATTTATGCATTTAGATCACTGTAATACAGAAAGCTTCTGTAAGCCTGGTGGGCTTTTTTTGTTGGTTGGTTTGGTGGGTTTGTTGAGGTGTTTTTTTGGGGGGGTGTTAAAATTTGGGGTACTTTTTTAAGCCTGGTGTTTTTTTAATATCAGATTTTAAGTTATGTTCTCAGTGGGACTAAGGATGAACATGACAGTGTTGAACGTTGTACTCAGCTACGTGGTTTCCCCTTTGTCCGATGATTGCGATGCTCTAATTGGGAGCCCTGGTGGCATAGTCAGTGGGAAGCTGTGCTGCTCACCAAAGATAGTGCCTCTTCAGTGGATCAAATCCCCTAGTGACTCCTTAGTCAAAAGGTATGTAATTTTCTCTGTACAATTTATTACAGGCTCCAAAAGCCTGCTGGAGGGTCAGCTGTGGACCAGTTCCTACTGATAGTAACACGATTCTTCTCCTTCTTCTTTTTTAATAATAAGAATTGGCAAACTATATAGCCCATAGGCCCTTAGCCCCATCTTTTTTAAAATAAAGTTATACACACACACACACACATACACATCCATGATCATTTGATCATGACATTTCTGTGGTTTACACTATAACAGCAGAATTGAGAAGTTATGGCAATGACCTTGTGGCCCATAAAGCCTGCACTAATTTCTTTGTGCTGATGGCAGACATGGTTTGCCAACTCCAGATCTATAAATAACAGCCCGGTGTGCTAGATTCTTAGGGATGCGGTAACAAAGTACCACAAATTGAGTAATCTGTAAAAACACAAGCTTATTGTGTCGCGGCTCTGGAGGTGAGTAGAGTGACTTTAGGGGTCTGGCAGGGCCCTTTTGTCGCTGAAGGCTCTCAGACAGGGTCCCTTCTTGTTTCTCTACCTCCATCAGCCAAGGTCTTCCTTGCTTTACAGTTGCAGTGTAACTAAGCTGTCCCAGACTATATGATCTCTCTGCTTCTGTTCTTCTCTTGTAAGGACATCGCTCAGATTGGACTGGGACTTGCCCTTCAACAGTAACTTCGCATTATCTTAACTGATGACTTCTTTAAAGACCCTATTTCCAAACAGGTACCAGGGGTTAAGATTTTGACATACCTTTTTGGAAGACTCAATCCAATGCATAATAGTGCCCTTGGCCCCTAATGTTTAAAACAGTGTATTTAATTTTTGATGTTTCAGAGATGTTTTATGATCCACACATAGCAAGCATGTCTATATTTTTTTCCAAGGAAATCTATAATAGCTTGGTACCAGAGAAGATATTTGAAAAGTGATATGAAATACATCCTATTTTTGACCTTGTGTTTCTTGATAGAATTATTCTCTTCAAGTGGCTAAAATGAGGATTTAGGCTGAATTAACTCAAATGAGAGCTTTCTTACTAAGTCCGTACTGTCTTTTAGTTGTCTCTGAGACAGAAATGCTGCTCCAGGAGCTGGAGCAAATGCTACAGCAAGCCCTTGAGCCCACAGCGACCCCTGCTGAATCCAGAGAAGAACTTGGGGAGGAAACAAATCCAGGAGGAAAGGTATCGTTGACACTTCTTACCTGAGCTCCAGTTGCAGTTTAAAACGCTTTAGATGGCAGAATTGTTCCTGGTTATACTTTTCAATTACATGGACATTTTGCACTTTTGAAATTCAAGCCCTTGATAACATGTAAATAGTAAACATAGTAGCCATGTTTTGTTGTTGTTATGTGCCATTGAGTCGCCTGTGACCCGTAGTGACCCTATGTACGGCAGCTCTGAAGCCTGCGCTGTCCTGAGCCAGTTTCACTAATTTCGACACACCAGCCCCCTTTGCCCCAGTTACTATATCAATCCATCTCATCTGGGGTCTTCCTCTCCTGCATTCTTCCTCCACTCTTCTAAGTATCATATCCTTCTCCAAGGACCAGTCTCTCCTGGCCACGTGCCTCAAAATATCTATACATTGGTGGTGGTGGTGGGAATGTCTATGAACAGATTTCTGTTGCTGTTGTTAGGTGCCTCGAGTCAAGTACAACTCATGGTGACCCTCTGAACAACAGATCTGAACCCTGTCCTATGCTGTGCCATCCTCGTCATCTCAGACCTACTTGAACCCTTTGCTGCAGTCATCATGCCAGTCCGTCTCATTGAGGATGTTCCTTTCACTGACACTCCATCTTTCCAAGCATGATGTCTGTCTCCAAGAAATAGCCCCTACTAATAACATGCCCAAAGTATGTGATGAAACTTCACCATTCTTGTGTCTAAAGATCACTCTCTCCAAGATGTATCTGTTTTTTCTTTTGCCATGGGAGTACTCAGTACTCTTCTCCAACCCCAGAGCTCAAAGGCATCTGTTCTTCTTCTGTTATCCTAAGTCACTCCCTGTCTAGCGCTATTGTCCGATGCATAGTAAAAATGATGAAAAGACTGCGGCTTGAATCAGGTGCCCCTTAGTCTGTAAACTGTATCATTCCATCTTAGTATTTTGGACAGGTCCTTGACAGCCACTTTCCTAATGCAATACATCTTTTGTTGTCTTGGCTTCTGGTGTCCACGATGTTGACTGTGGATCCAAGTAAGAAAAATCATTGACAATTTCAATCTTTTCTCTGCTGTGATACTAGGGGCCCAGTGGAGAGAGCTTTTGTCTTCTTAATAAATGTAATCCATGTTGAAAGCTGTAGACTCCAATTTGCAGCAAGCATTTCAAGTCCTTCTCATTTCAGCAAGCAAGGTTGTGTCATCTGCACAACACAGATTCTTGAAGAGTCTTCCTCCAATCCTGATGCCATGTTCTTCTTCACAAAGTCAAGTCCAACTTCTTGATTATTTGTTCAGTGTACAGTTTGAATAGGTATAGAGAAAGGATCAGCCTTGACACATACTGTTCCCAATTTTAAACCTTACAGTGTTCCTTTGTTCTGTTTGGACAACAGCTTCTTGGTCTAGGAATAGATTTTTTTTTTTGTTATTTTTTTTTGTTTTTTTTTTAGGAATAGATTTTTGATGAACACAACTAAGTTCTGAAATTCTCATTCTTCTCCATGGTAGTCCTAGTTTTTAATGATCCACACAAATGAATACCTTGGTTTAGTCAACAAGACACAAAGAGACACTGTTCTAGTCCATTTTAGAAGAGCTCTTTTAATTCAGATCTCTTGGCTGGGATGGGAACAGGGGAGGGTCTCATTGAAGAAATAGGTGCCAATACAAGGAGGTCCCTTCCTGCCACAGTCAGCCAGCTGGACAATGTGCCCTGTGGAGCGTGTGCCACCACCTAGAGGAACAGTGGGCTCGAGAATAGCAGGGATGGCGAGAGTGGCGAAGAATAGGGCAAGGTCCAGTTCTGTTGTTGAGAGAGTCACCATGAGTCATCATCAACCTGACAGTACCTGACAGCAACAGAGAAGTCTATGGCTGGCACGCACCGTTAAGTAAGAGAAATACTGGCAGGTTAGCATTGCTGGCAATGTGCTTCCAAAGGCCAAATCCTTGACAACTCTATGGAACAGTTCCACTGTGTACACCAAGCCCCCAAGCCCCCTGGAATCAGAACTGAACAGCTACATATATCATTGCCCATCGCCTAGGACGTGGTCCATGCTCTGAAAGCCCTGGAGTGCTTGCTTTACTCAGTGGTCTGTGTGAAGACAAAGGGAGTCCCTTGACAGTAACATTCATGACCCAAAGGCCATGCCTCTCCAGCACCCCAACAGCAGCTCAGTGAAGGAATGATGAGAAATTTTCTGCCATACTACTTACAGACTTGGAACCCCACCATAGAGCTTGCTTATGAGTCACTTCTGACTTGATGACAGCGAGGAAGAATGAGAGAGATAGATGGCAGCAAACATTTGAAGTTGGTTAAAATGCCCCACTTGGACCATCACAACCAGATAACATGAAGGTTTGGGAAGCACGGCCCAGAGAACCCAAAATCAAAACCCATCTGGGGTCAGTGCTGGCTCACGGAAGGCTTCGTTTACGTGTCAGAGCCTGTACATCCTAATGGGGAGAGAATACGGCATCTTTCTCAACGCAGAACAATAAAGCATGTGGGCCAGAAACCGGTCAGAGACCAAACACAGATACGGGTTTACTTAGCTACTGACTGACTCGTTGTCCTCCAGTCACAGCCCATAGCCAGCCAGCCCTCGCTCGGATTTCTGAG
The DNA here is from genome assembly GCF_000299155.1 of Elephantulus edwardii. Taxonomy (NCBI): domain Eukaryota; kingdom Metazoa; phylum Chordata; class Mammalia; order Macroscelidea; family Macroscelididae; genus Elephantulus; species Elephantulus edwardii. The sequence goes on along the minus strand of NW_006399841.1, from coordinate 9,870,580 downwards.
GCTATAAATCACAAGAGATTGTCCCTCTTTCTCCTGTGGAACTGATGAGCCAGAGAGGTGTGGGCTTAGCCAGCAGTCCAGCTCACTATGGACTCTGCCGCTCCCTGGGCAGCAGTACAGTGTCTCCCGACGTGATCTGGAAAAGGGCAGAGCACTCGGTGCATGTGCTTAACTTCTGTCCCCCTTCCTTTACCCGCCTCTTTTCCTTGCCTGCAGTCATTCACTTGCTCTCTCACTCATCCTTCCACTCTTTCTTGTAGAGACACACTGTGCTTGAAGGCAAGGGAGCCCTGTGCCTAAAAGCTCTGGATCTGGGTCATGATCCCCGAGTCCCATCCTGTGCCTGCCACTGAGGGCCTGTCTATTGTGGAGAAGTCAGCTAATTTGGGCTTGCTTTGAGATAAAACAAGGAAAAATGCCTTACCTGATGACTTGTTGTTATTTGCCATTGAGTTGCCTATAACCCATAGCGACCCTATGTACAGCAGCTCTGAAGCCTGCCAAGTCTGATTCTGGCATACCTACCCCCATTGCCCCAGTTGATGTATCAATTCATCCCATCCAGGGCTTTCCTCTACTGTGCTGTCCCTCCACCCTTCTGAGCATGATGTCCGTCTCCAAAGACTGGTCCCTCCTGGCCACGTGCCCAAAGTATGTGAGATGGAGCTTCAAAGTCCTGGCCTCCAAGGAGAAATTAGTTTCACTCTCTCTGAGACAGATCTGTTTATTTCCTTGGTGGTCAATGGTATGTTCAAACTCTTCTCCAGCACCACAACTCAAAGCCATCAATCCTTCTTCTGTCATCCTTCATTATGTCCAGCTCTCTAATGCATAGCAAGTAATTGTGAAGACCGTGGCATAGATCAGGCATACCTTAGTCTCTAGACTGATATTGTTGCTTCTCAGTACTCTAGAGAGGTTCCTGACAGCAGATTATCCCAGTGTAATTCATCTTCTAATTTCCTAACTGCTGGTGCCAAGAGTGTTGATTTTGGAGCTAAGCAAGCTGTAATTGTTAACAGCCTCATTCTCTTCTCCATCTATCACGGTGCTGCCAATTGGCACAGTGGTGAGAATCTTTGTCTTCTTGATGTTGAGGTTCAATCCATATTGAAGACTACAGTCCTTGACCTTCTGAATCGGAAAACTCATTACTGTCCACTGTCTAGTTAGAATTGACTCACAGCTGACAGTTTTGGGAGGCAGTAGATTGCACAAGAGCAGATTGCCTATCTGTCTCTCACAAAGCCCCTGATAAATTCAGACCCCCAGAGTGGTGCTGCCTTTGTATTAGGAAATCAGCTCCCTACTCACTAGGCCACGAGAGTTAGGACTAAAGATGAGAACTGGTAACAAGTCCACAGCGTTTCAGTTCTAAGACTCTCCTTTTCCACATTTCTCACTCTGGCAACTCCCCATCTTCAAGTCACTCTGTTCTCAGAAGCGGAAAAGATGGATTATGCATGTGAACAAAGTGTTTTCCACACATTGCCGTTGCCTCATTGCATAGTTTCATTCAGAACTTCAACAAAAATAAAGTCGACTCTTAACTACATCCTTTATTGAATTAGAAATGAAGAATATAGAATCCAAGATATATATGTAATATCTTCTATAATATAGCAACATTAACTTTTAGCTGAATTGACTGAATTTTAAATACTATTTTCACAATTAGAGTTCTTTTAAATATTTGTTTTCTATACATGAATATTACCTTTTGCAGAATAAGATCTACAGACTGATAACAAATCTTATATATACATCATTTATGCAGAAATTATACTTTCTAGCAAATATGTGTTTTTTTTTAACACCATATGGTTTTGTGAAGTCTTTTTTCCAGTTTGTCTTTTCAAAATTACAGCCAGTGAGGTTTTTGTAGTGATGCCCTGGAGTTTGTGAGCCACACAGTTGAATTCTGTTTTGCTGTTGGAATTAGTAACTTGTTAGAACAGAAAATGAACTTGATAGAACAGAAAATGACTCCTGATTTTTACATTGTAAGGTAAAATACATAGTTTTAATAGCAAGAGCTTTGTTTTACTTTAAGATTCTTGCATTATGTTATGCTTTCAAAAAACATGTGAGAATTGGGAGTTAACCATTTTCCTTGCTGGCAGGCAGGTAAGGAGGTGAGGGCCTCCTGTTGGCCCGTTCATCACCCACCCTCCACAATGAGCTTACCCTTTCATTCCTGCCACGGTGAGGAGTTGGAGGGCCTTTTTAACTTTCAAACGGAGAAAATAGCAATGAAACAGATGATAGTGGTTATAGAGCAATTTCCAATTTGAAAGTAAAGACATGATCATGCCAGCAACGTCTTTTATCTTTTTTTTCTTTCTTTCTTGGTTTGGTTTTGTTTGTTTGGTTTTTTTGTTTGTTTGTTTTTTTGTTTTTTTTTGTTGTTGTTGTTGGTTTGTTTTGCATTAGTCAAGAGAACATGGCTTCCAAGCATAGGAATGCCACTTGTATTTTATTTTTCAGGAAAAAAGTGTTTTTCTATAAGCCAGGAAAAGCCACCTGGTAATTTTAAAGCCCTGAGCATGCTTATTTTCTGAGCAGTTATTGTTTGAACAATTTTCGAAGTTGTAAATTCGATGTTTTCATCATTCATTTCACCTCTGAGGTTTCAGTACGATTGCTCTCAAGATGGGTAGCAGTGGATGAGGCAGTAACATGGAGAAATCATGCACAAATGGATACTCACACCTCTTTTCTATTTTCACTGAAATGCTTGATGAGATTACTTCCCTCAGTAGTGTTGCCTTCCTAATTACATTCTTCCTTAGTAATATTAGCACTGCCTGACATGCCCTCACTTTGAAGCCAATGGGAGCAAAGTCATTTCCAATTTCTATAAACCAACCTGAAAAATTTACAAATTGGGTAATCCACTTATAAATCAGACACCACTAAATATGCGAAAAGATACATCTTTGATATATCAGGTATTCATATAAACCACCCATGTATCTTTTCTTAGTTGTATGGGGGGTTATTCTTGTTTTTAATAACTGTTAATCCTCTATATGTATTCTTTTTTACCATTGTCCTTCTCATTATATTAATACAAACCCCACTATTAATTAGTATACATATATATGAGATAGTGACCATAATAAATATGACTAAACAATCTTAAGTTGTAGTCCTTATATTAATAATTTAAACATGCACTAACCTGTTGTTGTTGTTGTTATATGCCGTTGAGTCGTTTGCGACTCATAGCAACCCTATGCACAACAGCCCTAAACCCTGCTCTATCCTGCGCCAAAGAAAACATAAATTATCTATGTTTTCTCCAATCATACAATTAAAAAGAAAACTTAGAATGTTGGAGTATAGAGATAGAATCTGAACAAGTTATTCTTATACAAGCACATGTTCTGTGCATGATGTTGTTAAAAGGCGCTCTGGTGGGTAGCTCATAGGAAGTTTTGCTGCTGACCTGATCGTGGCACCTTTCTGGCAGCTGAAATCCACGAGCGGCTCCCAGGGAGGAGGTGGACTGTCTCTTCCTGGGATTTACAGCCTCTGAAAACCTGCTGGAATGTCATCTAGGAGTCAGTTCTGACTGGACGACTGAGAGGTGGCATCACACACACACATACACACTCAGGCACCCCCACACGTATACATGTTGTTGTTTAGCTGTAAGTCATACAAACTCACAGGGACCTCAAAGCAATGCTTGATTCTGCGCCGCCCTTGCAATCTCTGCTGTCCTTGAACCACTGCTTTTTTTCACCACCAAGAGATGAAAACAGGGTGTAACTGCTCTGTGTTGAGGAGCTTCTGACTCTGTTTTGTTCATACAGTTAAACCTGGCTTTGAAGAGCATCTGATGTCGTTCTGATGATTTGTGTGGTTATTTTTACAGTTCTCTAGCCTGGAAGCTCCTGCAAGCAGTCCAGTCGAGAACAACTGTGAAGAGGACTATCTTGTCATTGATGGAGTGAAATTAAAAGCTGGAGAGTGCATTGCAAATATAACTAACAAATTTGAAGAAATAGATGCATTGATGTCTGAATTTTAAGGCACTATGCATACATATTTTCAAAGTTAGTTATAAAAATATTTGTATCTTCACATTTCCCAAAGTAAAAAGTAAAAAATGTTTAGGACAACAATATATATTATGCCAAAACTGCTTATTGTAATAACTCTATATTTTGAGAATTTTCATAATTTCAACCTATCAAATAGTATGCAAATAGTGTTAAAATTTAGAATTGGAAAACTTTTATATTTGTATTTCTAGATTTTGGTTTTCATTTGCCTTAATTTTAATATGTGTCTGAAACTGTACAAGCACGTGCTTCTTGATGATTACTTAGGGCTCTTGTTCTAATATTACTGTTAAATGGCTGTCAAAGTGATTATAATTCTAAGGGATAATAAAATCTGAAAGACAAGTGGAACTTAACTACTAAAAATAAAAGGAAATAATAGAAACATGGCTCTAGGGTAGAGTCACACTTTTTCTTGGAATAAAGCCACCAGGTAAATGATCTCACTCCATCAAAACCATGTTTTCGATCCTCTGGCTAACTGATTCTCGGTGTCTGGGGGAAACTTCGGATGAGCAGAATCCGGGGCCTTTCCCCAGTGGATCAGAATTGATGAGGATGATGAAACTTAGCAACTCAGGCTCGAGCCGTGGGGTCTGGACTGACTGACAGCTGGCCCTCCAGCAGGCTTCTGGGGCTGTGAATCACACAGGAGGGCACAGCCCACCTTTCTCCCATCGTGAACTTGAACACTGCTCGTGAATTTGAGCCAGCAGAGACGTTGAGTGTCTATCCATATTGAAGGCTGCAGTCCTTGACCTTCTGTAGAACAAGCACGTCAGGTCCTCCTCAGTTTCAGCAAACAGGGTAGTGTCATCTGCATAATGCAGGTTGTTGATGAGTCTACCTTCAATCCTAATGCTATGTTCCTCCTCATAGAGGCCAGCTTCCTTTATAATCTGTTCCACATGTAGATTGAAAAGGTATGGACTTAGGACACATCCTTGGCACATACCCTTCCCAATTTTGAACCATGCAGTGTCTCCTTGCTCTGTTCTGATAACTGCCTCTTGATCCAAGTATAGGTTTTGCATAAGCACAATCAAGTGTTCTGGGATTCCTATTCTTCTGTTACATAGACTTTTAGCCATTTTTTTCTTAAATTTTATTCTAATATTGCTAACTGTTAAATACCTGCCACTGTGATTATAATTCTTAGAGATAATTCATATCTGAAAGACTTGAAAAAATAGGAAAAGGTAATTTAAAAATATACAGAGAGGTATGCTTATTACTTTAAAAAAATCTTTCCAAGACAGTAAGGTAAAAAGCATGTCTTGGAATATCACTCCTTTAACCTCCCCATTGGGTCCCCATTCTTTCAGGCAGGGCTACAATGAACAGTTTTTGTAGACTCTCATTCAGCTCCTGTTTGATTCACACCAGCAAATGTGTGTGCATGCCCCACCTCCATCTCTAGTTCCAGCTCTGGATTTTCCTGTGCACCCGCCTTCCTCCCTGTCCCTCTCTACTCTGCTTCCCCACCTTGCGCCCTCTGCTCACCCTGGCTTCGTGGGAGCACGTAAAATGCATTGAATGCAAAAAGACACAAACAAAAGTGTGAAAATGAACCAATCAGGAAAGAATTGAGGATCTGCTGTTGGGTGAATTATTTAGAATGATGAGAAGTAGTAAGAATGCACACCACAGCAGAGCGGGAGGGCCATGGCACGCCCTAAGGAGTTTATGATACACCCTGGAAGCTTTAGAGGATGAGTAAGAGTTCAGCAGTGGAATATTTTCTACATTTCAGAGAGATTATGGCAGCAGCAGTATGGACAGAGGAGGGAGAGGAAGTAGCGGTAGAAGCAGAGACTGCTTCAGGAGGTCAGAGGAGAGAGTCTAAAATATGACGGTGGTGTGGTAAGAAGAAGCAGAAAGAGTCCATACTAACAACAACGGGTTGTAGAAGAGAGGAAAGGACAATAGGGTCAGTGTCAAGTCTCTGTGTTCATATGCTTGTCACTGAGGTAGGAGTAAAGGAAGATTAGAAGCTTTAGGCAAAAAGCAAACTTAGATCAAACAAATTCAGCTCATCAGCTAAGCTGTTCATGCTTTGCAAAAGGCTGACTTGAGAACCCGAGTGACTAGACGTCTCAGCACATCATATTTAAACCCCAAGTGGTGTAGAAGGCATTGAAGGTGATGCTTCCTCTTTTTCTGGAAGCTGACTTGACTTAGTGCCTTCTTTTCCTGACTGGATGTATGGCCTTGAGTAGAGCTTTTCAGACCACCATGCCCTTCCCTTTTTCTAGTATTATTTTATATTCACAGAATGTCTCAGGAAGTAACTTATCATTTCTTGTTACTTCTTAGAATCAATTATAAAAAATGGCTATAACTTTATGTACAATTCATCATGTCTCTTGCTGCCCAATTTAGTAAATCAGACCATTTGAAATACTTCTTCTTGGAGGAACAACCAGCGCTCATCAAAACCAGATTCAAAGTCAAAGCAAGACTAGAGGATTTTGAAGCTCTGTCTCACATATTTTGGGCATGTGGCCAGGAGGAACCAGTCCTTGGAGAGGGCCATCATGCTCAGAAGGGTGGACGGACAGCACAGGAGAGGAAGGCCTCAGGTGTGATGGATGGATACAATAACTGGTCAATGGGAGTAGGTGTGTCAGAATCAGACTGGCTCAGGACAGAGCTGCTGTTCATAGGGTCGCTATGAGTCTCAGGCGATTCAACGGCACAGAACAAGAAGGATCAAGGTTTCTCTCTCTGTTGTGATTCTCTGCCCCTGCTGTACTATGCTATATTGTGTAAGAGTATGTGGAAGTTGGCCGATAATTTGTAATTTTAGTTTGTTGGTTTCTAGATAAGAAGGAGCCACCTCAAGATTTGGGGTACATTTTCACTCACTCACTAACTGGTAATGGATCTGACTCAGCATTGGGTTTCCAAGGCTGTAACTCTCACTGGAGGAGACGGCCATCTTTCTCCCACAGAGCCTCTGGAGGATTCAAGCAATCTGAGTGGTGCCTGACTTTGGGTTAACCGAGCAACTCCCTACCGACTGTACCATTAGAAAGACTTTTGTGTGTCCTTAGACAGGCATGGGCATGGACATGCTTTTAATGTTGGAGGGATGTGAATAATACTGTCAGTGGGATTGATGAATATTGACGGAATTATGGTCCAAATTCTTTGTGTTATTTTCTATATTGCATCCTAGTCATGGCCTGATCAGGAATAGAGCTTCCTACTTTGAACTTGACCATGGATGTAACTTTAATCAGTGGGAGGGGATGAGATATTAAGGGACTTTGCATGTGTCCGCTTTTCCTCCTGTACTGCCATCAGCCTGAGAAGAACATGCCACAGCAAACCCCCTGGTTCAGAAAAGGGAGGCAGCCACAGGGAAAGACTCAGACACACAGACCTGCAGAATGAAGCAGGCCTTTTCCAGCTGATCTCAAGAATGCAATTTATTGCTTAAATTTTCTGGATTTTACTGTGTTTTTGATGTTTCTTATAACCACATTATTGTGGCAGTAGTTAATTGATATAATTGCCTTCTTGGGACTAGCAACAACTCCCAAAGTCAACTATGATGACAGATTTTCCACTGCTGCTGGCTTGTCGGGCTTTTTCTCCTTAGAAAGCTAATATTAAGTGGTTCTGCCTTCTGGGCTGAAGTCAGAGTACAAGCCTGGAGCCCTCTGCCCAGTGATTATCCCACCTCTGTCTGGGCCTGTCTGGCCAAAACTGGTCCATTAACTGGTGTTGCTGTTGTTGTATACTATCAAGTCGGAACTGACCAATAGCTGACCCTCCAGTGAGTTTTTAGAGGCAGTTGATCACATGGGAGGAGATTGCCCATCCTTCTCCTGTGGACTTGCTGGTGGATTCTAACCATGTGTAGCACAGCTTCTTGCCACTAGGCCACCAGTGCTCAGCCTATTCTGTTCTTAGCCCACAGCAGTGATTGTAACTGTGAACTGCTCGTACTGCTTTATCAAGAAGGCAGTATGTGTATAGACATATAACCAAGTATGGCATCATCACCACTAAGATATTAAGGGTTTGTTGAGTGAGTCTTTACTTCCTTCTAATCACATAGAGATTTACCCATAGGAGTGGAATGACTCATTTGGCAAAGAAAAGCATACATTTCTACCTCTCACTTTTCCTATCCCTTTTATAACTTTTGATCCTGTGTCATAGACTGTTGAGTTGAAAAACCTGTATTTGAGTCCAGATTTCACCTACTAGATTGTCTAAGTCGTAAAATACGCAAATTTAAGGGTTATGTTTTGAATCTTTTCTGTGTTGTTTTGGACCCCGTACCCTGGATTGCTGTCTATTTTGTCTTAATAGGTTGTCTAGTAGCTAGGTCACTGGGATAAGGGTCTACTTTCCTCAAATATAAATTGAGGGTAGAATGATCTAAAAGCATTATTGTGGGGAAGAAATAAGATCCTTCTGGAAAAGTGCTTTGTATATCAACTTGATCTTCAATATACTCCATCAGAAAATGAATGAATGTGTGTTTAAGTATGCTGTAATTAATAATTATTCCATTAAAATGTGCCTATATGTGAAAGGATCACTTGTCTTATTCTTCTATTTCTTCATCTTCCAGTCATCAATATGAGAGTTCTTTCTCTTTAAAAATTAATCTTTGGAAACGATTGCGAGAACATGATGGTCTTTCCGCTGATGCGAATGCTAACAGCAATGTCTATCTTTTTAGGGACATTTCATTGTTGAATGTTAGAACAGGCTTTAAATCACCTTGCTTTCTTCACAGACATTCAGTTTTTAAAGGAAAGAAGAAAGAGTCTTACTGCTGATGGGTAATGGCAGGTCCCGTGCCATTTTGGGTTCATTCCAGTACATGGACGAATCCCGCTCTCAGGAAGTCAATGCTAAACTCACTGTCCCAGTAGGTCAGAATTGGGGCCCAGGTGCAGAACATTTTTTTTCAAAATCCAGGAAGCTTCTAAAATTTTTGAGTTCATGTCTTTATAGCATTATCCAATTACATTTCATAAATTCTACATTTTGGGAAATAAATATATCATAATTCATAATAATAGTAGAAAAGGAAGAAACAGGAGAGAACACGCAAGCCTCTGTTCCCCTCTCTTCTGGAATGGCAGCATCGTAATGGAACAATGCACAGGAATGTTAAGTTGTCTTTAAAGTAGAAAGAGTATTTGAAAAGTGACTATGTGAAAGTGGCAAGTGGTCCTCATATGCAAGAGCTGCAAACAATAATGACAGAATCCTTTCACACACGTCTTCAGACCTGGGCGACCCTGCTACAAGTGGAAACCCCACCGATTCCAAGGTCAGGCGGCTTTAGACCCAGGCTGTCAGCAGCTGTCAGGGACGGAAGCGAGGGTCGACCAGGGCTCCCCTGGCAAGACCCTTCTATGGCTCCTCTTAAACTGCAGAGAGGTCTGCTGATACTGCCACCTAGGACTTTGTTTGTTTTTAACTTGCTACTAGTTTATTTACACACTTTGAATACATTGTTTTCAAGAACAAATTCTTGCAATTTCACTCATCCCGCCTCCCCCGCCCAACAAATTGTACAACCCCATGATTAATCTCTCCTCCCCCTGCACATCCTCATCCCTCTGCTTCCAGCCTCTCCCACCCCTCCTGAATCCTTATACTCATTTTCCAATAATCGTTTTATACAGTATTTATCTTTGTGGGACTGAGTTCATTCACTCAGCATAATGCTCTCCAGTCTCTCTCAAGTTAGGTAATACTTTACAAAATCATTGGTTCTGTGTGCTGTATAGTATTCCATTGTGCGAATGTACCATAATTTCTCAATCCATTCATTTGTGGTTGGACATTTGGGCTGTTTCCATGTTCTTGCAATGGTGAAGAATAATGCTGCTATGAATATTGGTATACAAATCCCTATTTGTGCCTCGGTTCTCATTTTCTCAGGGTATATTCCAAGTAGTGGAATAGCTAGGTCATACGGAATTTCTATGTTCAGTTTTTGTAGGAAGTGCCAAACTGTCTTCCTGGGCCTCCACAAGAAAAAGACTGATAACCTGATTACAAAATGGGCAAAAAACATGGAAAGAATTTTCACAGAAGAAGAGATTTGAATGGCAAACAGACACATGAAGAAATGCTCAAAATCACTGGCAATCAGAGAGATGCAACCATAATGAGGTGCTATCTCACTCCAGTAACAGCGGCAAAGTTTAACCAGGCAGCAAGTAAGAGATGCTGGAGAGGATGTGGTGAGAAAGGAACTCTTGTAGATTGTTGATGGGATTGTAAAATGACACCTAGGTCTTAAACTCCAGTAGATTGTGGTCTAAGAAGAGTTTCTGCTTCAGTCAGACGTCTTACATGACCACCACTATCTCGACTCTTTACTTGCTGTTCAGTTGCTCTAACTGTCCTCAGTCACCATGGCCAGGGCCCTGGCGTGGCCTGTAGGAACAGGAAGGTGCGCTGTCCCCACAATGTCTTATTAGGCCTTCGCTGTAGCACTTTAATTGGCAGAGGGTCTCTGCTTGCAAGGGAGGTGACCGGGAGGTGCTTGCATTTACTGTCCCTGAAAGCTTAATACCATTTTCTTCTGCTCACGTCAAGTCATAGACCTCATTACTTGGAGTTCAGCAAGTAGCGAGAGCGGCTGTTTTGACTTTTTGCCATGGTGTCAGGAACGTGTTGGTGGGGAGCCAGTGCATTTATAACCAGCATCAGCGATATGAAAATTTTTGGTGCCCTGGGGTACCAAGGAAGTTGTTGGGGATAATCTGAAAGTATCTCCTGTGTGGACAGGGATCCCAATGACCAAATGTGGCACCCTGGAGGCTGGACTATTTCTATCTGCAAAGCACACGTGCGTGCACGTGCACACACACACACACACACACACACACACACACACTGACTTGTGTCAGAACATCACTTCACGGGGTTACACTGATTCTAAACTTTGGACTAATACAGTCTCTTGTATATGCTAGTCAGTTTCCAAAATTATTATTGCCATCTGATATCAAAATGTATAAATATTCTGTCATTCCCTGCTATGAATTTTACCTCTCTTGCTAAAGCAAACATAAGTCATAGAATCAAATAGTGATTGACCAGTGGCTCAGTGTGTAAGGAGTTGCAGTGTCAGCGTGAAGGCCAGCAGTTCGAATCCACGAGCTGTTGGGCAGTAGAAAGATGAGCAGGCTCTTTGTGTGTGACTTCTGGCCTCTGAGATCCCTGTGGAGAGTCAACTATGCATGAGTTCTGCCTCGGCAGCCTGAAACAACAACAGCCTTGATGAGGGCGTGATTGTGATCAGAAACGAGGGACATTGTGTTTGCATTTCACAGAAAACTGAACTTCTGAAGTAATTGTGATTCTCCTCAGGTAAATGAGTTTATCCTTACTTTAATAAGTAAACGCCTCACTGAGAGCCTTAATATGTAATGTAAACTCACATTTCATTTTTTAACTGCTCATGAAGGATTCCCTACATTGTCACCTATCTCAATAGCTGCTGTTCTCTATAAAGCTGAACAATTTTCTCTTTTCCTCCCTTTTATAGCATAATCTTGGCATATTAGTAAATTCTTTTATTTGTGCTTTAATTCTTACAGAAGAGAAATTGAGAGAGAGAGAGAGAGAGAGAGAGAGAGAGAGAGAGAGAACGGGAAAGAGGAAACCAGAGAAAGAGAGATAGACACAATTGCAAAAAAAGAGTAAATTCTCTAGCGTGCTCTGTGTGTGTGTATGTGTGTGTGTGTGTGAGTGAGCCTGCGTATGCATGCATTTGCAAAGGAATAAAGAGCTAATCTCTGAGGTTAAAACCAGAAAGGGAAAAGGACAACTATTTAAAGATAATGATTTGTTTATAGAAAGAAAAAAAGAAGAGTATGTTATAAAAATGATAACGATTCGTACTAAAAAAAGTAATTACTGTATGTGCTTTTTCCACTTAAATAAAAAATGAGAGTATTCAAATTATAAGAGGCAAAATATTAGAATCAACTAAAAGGGAATGCACTTAATAAGTAGTTTACCTGGAAACTTACTACAGGAGTGTTTTTATCAAATCAAAAGAATTGAAAATGTATGTGTGTAGTAGGCAGGTGTGGTATCGTTTATGATTTCTTTTTCAGTTCTAAATGCTTTTACTACAGAGCATAGACTATGAAAACAATGAGCTCTCTAAATCTCTATCAGAATTTCCCTAATTAGCCTAGTCCTGCACAGGCAAGGATGTATTTCAAGCCCTTCTTTGTGAGCAATTTAAAATATAAAGACATTTGGATTTGGTAGCAATTTACCAAATACATCACTTTAATGGAATTCATGTAAATAAATTGGCTGAATTTAAAGAAAGTTACAAATTCTTTTTCATAAGCTATAAACACATACAATGAAATAAAAAATAAAATTTGAAAGAAGTGTGAACATGTGCTAACGTGCACTCACGGTGAATTGCTCAATCCTTAAAGATGTTAAAACAATATTTTGGATTGACTGGTCCACTCAAATTTGGCTGAGTAACAGGAACTTATTTAAACTTTCGTCTCCCAGACACAGGACTGTATCTTATCAGCAGTTTTAAGAGAATTTGTGGGTGCTTTTATTGAAGAGAAAATTTTCAAATATTTTCAGTGAGAAAACAAACAAGCACACAAACAAAAGGAAAGCAATAGATCTCTATACAGACTTTCCTTCAAGGACTCCTCTTTCCTTTTAGAAACTGTCTATTTCAAGGGAAATTTAATCCGTGTGCTCCTGACTCATTTACACACCTCAAAGCCATTTCAAATACCAACACATCTTATGAACCTTTTTACAAACCTTTTCAAAGATATTTTTATTTGAACCAGAAAGTCATGAGGTGTGTGTGGGGAGTTGACACTAAATGAAGCTTGGGTTGAGGGAGAAAAAGTTAGCATGAAGCCCACATAGTTCAGGTGACTCTAAACAAGGTCAGAGCCATTCTTCCTGTCTCCAATGAGATTGAAGTAAAGAATAGAAATGTCCTCTGTGTGATAGCTTTGCTAAGCTAAAGACATAAAAAATGTTTCCCTATAACCATTTAACTTGTCTAAGGCTTAAAGCACATATTACACCAAGATTGTTATTAAACGTTCTTGGGGGGTGTGTGTGTGTATTATAAATAAATTTATTATATAAATATGTAATATATAAGTATATAGAAATATAAATTTGGAGACAAAATTTTTAAAAATGAAACCCCCCCCCCCATGTCTAGCTGTGTTTAGGGAGCTCTCTAGGGGCCCAGAAGGAGTTGCCCTGCTAACTCACAAGTTGACCTTCTCTAGTGATTCAAAGCCCCCAGTGCTACAGTCTCCTCCCCAACCATTTACAGCCTCAGAACTCCTCTGGAGTGTCAGCTGCGAGCGGGTTCTGACTCACCAGCAGTGAGAGAAGAGGCTTGTGAGTAGCCCTGGTAGAGCAGTGGTTGCATGCTTGGCCAAGAAAGCAGCAGCTCCATCCCACCCCCGACTTTGGGGAAACCGTGAGGCAGTCTACTTCTGTAAAAGTCCCAGCCGGGGAACACTGATGGGCAGTTCTGCTCTGTTCTGCAGGGTCACACGGAGTTGGGATCAGCCTGACAGTAAGGAGTCTGCTGGAGTTTTTTGTTTTATTTACCTGAATAGCTGATAGTCTTATTTAACATTTCTCTGGACATTCTCAAAATGATAAAGTGGGCAGTGTTCTTCCAACACCAAGGAATACTGTTTACAAGTGTCATTTCAAAATTCACGGTTTCAGGAATAAATACAAGGCGGTGGTGGTTGCTGTTGGTTGCCATTGAGTTGACTCGACTCATGAACTCTGCGTCCTTTCCATATTCGGCCATGAATCCCGCTCTTCAGTCACTGCGTCAGTCCATCTTTCCATCTTGTGGAGGGTCTTCCTCCCTTTCACTGACCCTCTCACGGCCGTTGCTAGCATAAAACTGTACAATGTAGGGAAAGAATAAAGAAATAGGCATAAAGAGTCACTCTTCTAGAAGGAAAACCCACTTTTTTGTTGTTAGGTGCCATTGACTCGAGTACAACTCAAATTGACCCTAGGAACAACAGATCTGATCCCTGTTCTATTCTGTGCCATCTTTACTCCTCCTGACACATTAGAGCCCATTGCGGCAGTCAATCAATCCACCTGGTTGAGGGTTTTCCTCTCTTTAACCGATTCTCCACTCTCCCAAGCATCATGTTCCTCTCCAAAGAATAGCCATCCTAGCAATATGCCCCAAAGTATGTGCACAAAAGCCTCATCATCCTTGACTCCAAAGAGGACTCCAGTTGTGCCCTCTCCAAGTCATATTTATTTGTTCTCTTGGCCGTCTGTGGGATGTTCAGTGCTCTTCTCCAAAACTACAGCTCAAAGGCATCAATTCTTCTGTTATCCTTATTCATTGTACAGCTTTCACATGCAAAACAAAGGATCACAAAGACCATGAAAACCCTACGAGAGGGTAGCTCCAATAATGTTTGTGAAGGAACATAGGGTGGGACACAAGTTTCCCCCAAAACTAACAAATGTGGGGGCTTTCAGAGGCCACCCAGTAGCTGCCTTTTGAGATTAGAAAGAGCCAGTTCCGGAATCGTCCTGGAGAGCCACCTTTTAAAACTGTCCAATGATGACATTTTTCAGATGATAAGCATCTATGGACTCCCAAGAGAACAAACAGGCGTGTCCTGGGGCAAGTGCGTCCAGGGTGCTCCTTGGAGGCAAGGATGGTGAATGAAACATGGTCTCACATGCTTTGGACGTGGTTTTAGGAGGGGCTAAGCCTTCTAGAAGGACATCATGCTTGGAAAGGTAGAGGGTTAGTTTAAGGGAGAAAGACCCTCAACAAGATGGATTGACACAGTGACTGTAAAACTGGGCCCTGAGTGTATCAGAGATGATAATAGCGGAGGGGAGGACACGGTTCAGGTCCATTGGTCTTGAGTCACTATGAGCCATAGTTGAATCTAGGGCACCTGACAACAACACAAACAAGCATGTTAAATGGGAAAACAGAGGTTATGAGAAATTTCTGGAATGTGTGACTAGGTGTCAAAGAGGACCACCACATATTGTCTTCATTTTAGGTTCTTTTTCTTGATTGCTGACTTTGTATTCGGAGCTGAGTGAGATGTTTATAATTAGTGGTGCAGGGATCTAAGTGCTGAAAAGGCACCTCTTGTAGTAGACGAGCTGGGAAATGTGGGCTCCATCCTGCAGAAGGCAGGTATTCTGCTCCACCTTGGCCAGTTATTCGTCCCTCTGGGCAACTTTGAAGTAGGAGCAAAGGCAGAAAGTGGGACATTCTGTGATTTATGGGGGCTGCTTGTGAAGAGCTCCATAAATGTCAATGTTGGTGCCTCCTGATCCTGTTATGTCAGCTAGCTACTGCTTTGTAAGAAACCCCCCAAAATTTAGAATCGAAACAAGCTTCGTCCCTTGCTGAGGATGCACTAAGCACACTTTGGTGGGTCAGCTGGCCGCAGCTGGGCCCGCGCATGCACCTTCAGGTTGGCTGTGAGCTCTGATCTGGCCCCAGCTGGTCTAGAGCAGTCCTGCTCACCCTCCTGCCGAGACAGAGGGCTGGCTAGCCCAGGCATGTCGTCACCACGTTTGGGGAATTGCTAGAGAGTAAGCAGAAACAGGCAGGCTCTCTTGAGGCCCAGCTTTGCAATGGGCACACTGTCACTTCTACTGCATTCCGTTTGATCAAAAGAAACTACTTGACTGAATATGTATGCAAAGGCAGGCATGTGAACTGTGCCTCTCAAATTAAAAGCATAGCAGATTCATATGATGCAGGGAAAGCCAAAAACCTGAGGTCCTCAAGCTACTTACAGATTTTGAAGAACGCAGCTGCTTTTGATTCCCTCCCCCCATATCTAATTCATTCACTTATTCATCTCTGACGTCACAAAGAGGAAATGCATTTTTTATAACCTGCGTTCCATCACTGCCAAAGGAATGAGACCTACTGAGCCCTGGTTTAAGACTCAGTTCTCATCACTTGCCGTAGAGACGGCAGTGAAAAGGCAACTGATCCCTGATTTATTCAGGGACAAGCTCCTGGGCCAGTTGATGGGACAGCAGACTTCCTGGATCCCCAAACCAAACCAGACTCGCTGCTCTTAAGGGTGTATGAACCCACAGAAATACTAGAGGCCAGAGCAGTACTGCCCTGCAGGCATCCCGAGAGGATCGGTTCAGAGGCATGCTGCCATGGCTTTCTCCTTCGGAGCATCTGGTGGGTTCCAACAGCCAACCTTTTGCTTAAAAGGTGAGCATTTGAACTACTGTGCCGTCAGGGCTTGACTTCCAAGCTCTTGTGACCTGGGACACCTCAAACCAAGTGACTGGGCTTCAATATTTAGTCAAGTCCCCAAATGCCTCTTTTATCTCCAGCGTGCTTTCCCTGGTATCTTCTGTGGGCCAGTCCTGTACCCCTGGGTGTTCCTGAAATGCTGGAATGCGACTTCATTCCCAAATTGGGCTTTCACAGCCACCGCCTTGTATCACCGGGTCACTAGGGAAGTGGTTTGTGCTCCGGGAATTCATGCTAGGGCTGAAGGTTACGATAGACTGATTATTCCTGCTGAGGTTCAGCTCGGTCTGACCAAAAAAATGGGCACCTTTCCCTGATGGTGTTCACAGGTACATCCAAGTCCCTACCCTGCTGCCATCGAGTCAATTCCAACTCGTAATTCCCCTCTAGAACAGGCTGGCGTGTCCCGTGGTGTTTACAAAGCTGGAGCCTCAGTGGAGGCAGACTGCTACCGCTTTCCCTCGGATAAGGCCTGGTGGGCTTGGACTGCCCACGTTAATAGCCGAACACTTCACCGCTACACAGCCAGAGCTTGTTCACATCGGTTGGTCGGTCAGTCAGTCAGTAGTCAGTCAGTCACTGCCATGAGGTTGGTTCTGGGTTCTCTTCCACAGAGCTTCAAGGGATGTGGATCAGATTAGGAGGAGACTGGCCATCTTCTCCCTCTGGTGGGTTCAAACTGCCAGAGATGCAGGGTGTTTTGATAAGCTGTACAACTCACTAAGAATTATGTCACAAGAGATCCCTTATATAGGTCAATGTAATGAATAACAGCCTTGACATTCCCTCTCCGTCTTGGTGATAATTAATGATGTTTGATTTTTCTTTGAAGTCTGTGCAAGCCACAGATGCTTTTGTGGTGAAAATGGTCCCCAGAATTACCTTTTACCTAGTTCTAGTACAACTTGAAGTCGTAGCTGATCTTAACTTTACCTATTCGCCCCCTACTTCTCCTTGTATTTTGGTGCAAGCCTATTTTCCTTCTGAATGTTACATATCCTTATTTCTCAAGTCTTGCTCTAGCTAGGACATAGTAACGTATTTTATTTTCAATTTTACTGCCCACACTAGCTGAGAGAGGTCTAGCTTGCTTGTGTGCAAAAAGACCTTAACTAATACATTAGCCAAAGAAAGAACACAAAGAAACACCAGGATTGCTTAATCAACATGGCAGCTTGAGCTGCAAAAGTTTTTTAAAAAGTCAGAGTAGTCTTGGCTGTATTAGTAGCATCAGGCAATTACGGAATGTGCTGCAATAAATGGCCAAGGTTATGGCGCCCATAAAGTTTCATTTGCATTCTGAATATTATGATGTGTTCACTGTGAATGCAAAGCGGGCTCTGCATGATACGAGCAGCTAAATTGCAGTGCGTTTCAGGATTTCTCTGGCTCGTGCTAAGGCTTGAGGAGAGCGGCTTGCTGGCTGTGAGGTCGGCCTCCGCCTCTCCCTCCTTCCACAGGGCGGACTGAGTGTCAAAGCAGATGGTCCTTCTAGGTTACCCTTGCAGGGAGCAGAGCCACCAGATGGTCTGATGTTGTGACTGAGCCACACTGCAACCAATCAGATTATCTGGGTCATTTTAGGGACTAACGTAGATGGCTGGAAGAATTGATTGGGTTACCGTGATTGGAACGTGACGGTCAGAGGATGAACATGATTCAGTCAATTGTGACAAATGTGTGTTGTTCCCAAGTGTCCCGCCGAGGAAATCAACTGGCATTGTACAGTGATACTGACACTGAGTGAAGATTTCATTGCTAGGGAACTGAAACAGAGAAAATTATGTCTCCAGATCAATGAAGTATGTAGAAATCCCACCAAACTATATAGAAAATACTTTTAAGTCCATAACACCTCCCATGCCTTACGCTTACTTCACCTGTCCATCTACCAGGAAGGGAGGCCAGGACACTAATTTAGGCTGATAAACTCCTTTTGGGAGTTGTGTACAACCTGCTCCTTGTCTGTCCAGTCCCGGGCACCTTCCAGTGCTCAGGGATCCCCAAGAACCCCTGTGGGACTTGTTGCCAAACTGCTCAGCTAAACTCGAGGTGTTCTGGAAGGATGTCTTTCCACCTCATGACCACCATATCAAGCCAGCGGCAGGGTGAACTTCAGGCTTTGGGAATCACAGCAAATTCTTTTTTAGTGAAATAATGTGAAATTTTTAAAAGTGACATTTCCGGAAAGGAAGAAAAAGAGACAGACTGGCCAGAAGTGTTCCACTGTCCTTTACTCTATGACAATACCAAGCCCACACAGACATGGAGGTGAGGAGTCATACCTTTGATATGACTGTCTCAGTCCCTCAGTCATGCCTGAGAGAGCGAGTGGAAGGCAGGGCTTCAGTGTGTCAAAAAGTATAAGGTCAGCCCAGGATAGGACAGGGTTCAGATCTGCTGTTTGTAGGGTTTCAATGAGTCATATTCAACTCGATAGCGCCTAACAACAACAATTTCTACTATTACTGTAATACACTGCCAACAGCTCTGGTTAAAATTAAGAGAGACAAGACTGTATGCCTTCTTTCACTATAAAACTCTAGCTTTCAAACTCATGATGATGTTTGTTTATCTCACTGTTGAAAAGTGTTTCTTTGGTGACCTTGAGCTCATTCCTTGGTTCCTTTCTTATTTCCTTCGTTAAAATAGTGCACCTTGTTCAGAGGGTTCTGCCAAGGAATAGCTAATGAGTTACAGACGCTCAAATGCTAAACGATACCAACAGGCTCCTCTCAGGGGTGCAGTGCCATTGAACCTCACCGCGTCAGTCTTTTCCACTCTCTTGGTAGCTTGGCATTTACAGTCACACCTGATGACATCCCAGTCTCATCTTCAGAGAGCAATGTCACAGAAGTTAACACTCTTGTCATTATCCATTGAGCTGATTGTGCCTTTCTAAAGAGGGTTTAAAAGCCGGATCAGCCGGGTCTGGTCAGAGCAGATATTTCCACTGAAAGCCGCTCTCCTGGTGTGGCTGCTGCATCTCCGTTCTCTTTACAGCCCATCACCTGCCGCTGCCGGCTCGTCTGCCTTTTCCTCCTTCTCTCTCCCTTTTCTGTCCCAAGTTTAGGGCTTCCAACCCTGAGACTTCTTGGCAGTATTCCTGCTGGTGTATTTCTAACCATTTCTCGGGCCAAAAATACAAATTTCCCCCTCCTCCCCCTTTATTTATATCCTACCCACCTTCCAAGGAGCTCTGGTGAAGCAGTGGTGAAAGCATTAACTGCTAATCAACAGGACAGTGATTTGAACCCATCAACTGCTCTCCCCTAAAGATTCCGGCCTTGGAAACCCCCTGAGGCAGTTCTGCTCTGTCCTGGAAGGTGACCAGGAGTCAGTTTGATGGTGGTGACTTGTCCCCCAGGGACATCCTCTCCATCGCTGACTGAGACCTTCTCTCAAGGACATTCACTCCCATTCCCCCTTCTGCTTGTGGGGGAGCTAAGCATTGCCCCAGGAGGTCTCTGATGCAGGTGGGGAGAAGCCTCCTGCATGGGGGAGCAGTGAACACTGTGGGGTACATGAGGTTGCTGATGTCAGCTAAACTCATCAGTGCCTGTCCTGGGCTAGAGAGAGGCTCAGAAAAGATCTTCATGAACAGTTACTTGAGCACCTATAACTACGCAAGATATTTATGAAATTGCTTTCTTCTCAGAGGGATTTTCTGATACAAACAAAGGCAGCATTTTGCACTCAGATACTCAGATATCAATAAATGGTATAATGCACTTTTCTCCTGGTCCTAACCTCCCCCACCCCTTCCTTACTCAACGCTGGCATGTAGACTTCTTGTTCCCGTGAAAGGAATCCATCAGTCCTGGAACATCCTGTCACTACGCGGTGCAGTTCTTAGGAAACAAGCTGTTTTCCTTAATGACATGTTTAGTGTTTCAGAGTTCTACTTTGTCCTTAGAATCAGACATTTACTAAATAGTCCATTAATTGCTTGAAAGAATGAATGCCTCTTGTTCTTAAGTGGTGATTTACTGACATGAGCTATCTGACATTAATTCACCATTGTTCTTTCCTTGATAATTAAATGCCAGAATGACGGCTGTGCATGCAGATCTTGGCTTCCAACCTCCCTCACAGGGTCACTCATAGGCACCTGCCCCAGAGTGACCATTTTGCTCTGGGGTTCTTTAGCTTCCTTCTCTCGTGCCCCCTCCTGCCCTCTCTACCTGCTCTTAGAGGGTCCTGCTGTGACCCTTGATGCCTCTCTGGTCTCCCTTCCACTCTGGACAGCCGTGGAGCTTCATGGGAGTGGCCATCACACTCAGATCTGTGAGAAGGACTCATCACCCCATGTCAACCTGATGACAGCATTTTTTTGGCCATGATCATATGTACATGAGTTATAGAATACCACTTGTCACAGTGGTGACAAAGCTGTCACACGGGGAAAGATAGAGCCAGAGAGGAAATAGTGAAATAAAGGCCAGCGCCCAGATAAAACTGCGTTCTTTCGTCACATTTTAATTCCATAAGAAAAAAAAAAACCCACCAAAAAACAACACTTTGTTGTTTAGACACTTTGAGTTGGAAACTTCTTTCCTAGAAAGACTATATTGCACTTTTTTCTGGTTCCAACCTTGAACTTGCCCTATATTTCACACTTCAGCTCCTTTTTATTTCTCTCAGTTCTAACTCATACTTTCATTCAGTACCCATGGATTTTCCTGCCTACATCTTCCCAAAATGTGGCTAATTTTTGGCCACAGAAAAATCCAGCCGTCCAGCTTGCCAAGACCTTCTAAGGCATGGAAACAACCTACAGACAGACAATCTCTTCTAAGAGCTTCTTTCTAGAAAGAAGCTAAAGTCTAGACATGTTGCTTTATTATAAATAGTATAAAAACTATAAGATAAGAAAATGTTTCTGAAAGCCTGGCTCTTTGCTTGCTTTTCTGGGCCATTAATTCTCCTCCTACAAACCAACATTCTGTTATTTATAAAAGGTAATTAGTTATAAAACCTGGTAAGTATAATTTGCAGTAAATTATATTTCATGGAGTTCACCTTGTGTATATCTCTGAAGGAGAAGCTCTGTTCATTAAAAAAAAAAAATCCCATCAAATGTGAGGAAGCCCACATCTTCACTATAAAAGCTGTTCTCCAGCACACTTGATGTAAAGTGAGAGCAAAGTGGATACGTGGGAGCAGGCATGGGGAGGCGTTTCATCACTGAAGCAGTTTGAAGAACTGGAGTGGGCTATTCTGAGAACCTAGGGACATATTTCTTTGGAGATTTTTAAAAATAGAGCAGATAATCATCAGTTGGAGGTGAAGGTTTGCCTAAAACCAACAGACTAAAGATACTTTGGGATGTCTCAGCACCGACACATCCCCAAAATGCATATATTTCGTTTCATGACAAAAGAATGAGTAACTTCCTGAATGAGTAACACTGTAAACTTAGAAGCAAAAGCTTGCACCATGTTGAAGAGAGAGTTGTTTGATGTTTGATCCCCTGAAAAATAATCCATAGAATTTGTTGGAATCTCTCTGACATCCAGTGTGTGGCTGTTGGTAAACTAGAGCAGCTTTGAGTGACTTCATGTCACTTAGATTTCACCCTTTCCTTGACCAACATTTTTGAAACCTGGGTTGTCTTCACACGTGTTGGGAAGATATTTATCGGTGGCATCCTGGACCTCTTAACTTAGAAGCAAAAGGTCCATCCAATGACTCGGCTAGTGCTGCCGATTACGCCTAGTGCTTTCTAAAGCCCAGCCTCTTCTCATACTTCCCGCCACCACCATCTTCCTCAAATCCCAGTTCCTTGCTTCAGACACTGCTATGATGTCCCACTTGTTTTCCCTGCCCATTAGTCATGGCCATTGGGTTGTCATGGAAATCTCCCACTTCTCATTCTCAGCTTAAAATACCATCTTGCCTGTACAGTTTGTTGCATGTTCTAAGGTGGAAGTCCTAATACTGCCTTGAAGCCTTTGGTGATTGGACCTAGCCAGCCTGTCCGTGTGACCTCCGCCCTGGCTCCTTTACACCCTGGAGGTGCCTTCAGTGTGCCGTGCACTCTTCCACAGCGTGTCATGTGGCACCCAGTATACTCTCCCTTGATCAGTGCACTGCCCCCTTTTATTCTTCTTACAATTTATTTTTCCAGACTCGCCAGAGCCATTGCGCACTCCCTGACTGTGAATTCCTAAAAGTGTCCATAGATTCCTAAACCATCTTGTGTTAACATGTATCAGACCACTTACCTCCCTGTATAATTTTTCTGAGGATGTGTCCGTCACCTGGGGAGCCAGGGCTATGCCCTGCATCTTTCTTAGTGCCTGGCATAGGCGCTCAAGAAAGGGATTGTAATATGAATGGATGAGGTAGGTGGTATGTTGTCTCAGGGAAGATGAGATAAACAAATTAGCCTCATTGTACACTGTCCGGGAGTTTGCACTGTTTGTTGTTGTCAGGTGCCCCCAGGCAATTGTGACTCGCTGTGACCCCATCTACGTACCACAGACCGGAGTCCTGCTCCAACTTGTGCCACTCTTGTGATCTTGGCCATTACTGTCTGTGTCAGCCCACCTTGTTGAGGATCTTCTCCACTTTTCCAAACGTGATGCCCTTTCCCAGGTACAAGCCCCTCCTGAAAACTCACCCAAACTATGTGAGAGGAAGTCTCACCTCCTTCCCTCGAAAGAGAACCTTGGCTGCACCCCTGCTGGACAGATGTGCAGCTTCTTTTGGCAGTCCTTGGCCGACTGAATACTCTTAACCAACAACACAACACGAAGACATAAAATCGGTAGTCTTCCATATTCGTTCTTCAACATCCAGATTCGTATGTTGTTGTTTGTTGTTGTGTGCCATCAAGTCACCTGCTACTCATAGCAACACAGCCTTGAATCCTGCCCTAACCAATGAGCCCATCTCACTGATTCTGCCACACCTACTCCCATTATCCCAGTTGCTGTGTCAATCCATCTCATCTGGGGTCTTCTTCTCCTGTGCTGTCCCTCCACCCTTCCAAGCATGATGGTCTTCTCCAAGGACTGGTCACTCTGGCCACGTGCCCACAGTAAGTGAGACAGAGCTTCAAAATCCTAGCCTCCAAGGAGGAACTTGGTATCACCCTTTCTAAAATAGATCTGTTTGTTTTCTTGGTGGTCCATGGTATGTTCAAGACTCCTCTCCAGCACCACAACTCAAAGGCATCAATTCTTTTTCTGTCATCCTTAGCCACTATCCAGCTCTCTGATGCATAGCAAGTAATTGTAAAGATTATGGCCTAGATTAGGTGCATGACTTTGGTCAGATGCTCCTTAGTCTTTAAACCAACAGCCTTGCTCTTTAGGCTGTGAGTGAACAAAATTCCTGTTCTTGTAAGAAAATAATAATTAGCCCTGTTTGGACGAGCTGTCAAAATCTAGTCTTCTGACTTCCTGTGCTGTAGAGCCCAACAGTGACATGGAGTCCTACCAACACAAGGCACTGAAACAAGACTAGACCCCAAGGACTTGACAATCCCAGTAAGCAGGTCACCTCATACGATGGGTCGTTTCTGTGCAACCTGGACTTGGGGCAGGAAAATGAGGGCCGGAAATTGGGCAGGAGCATTTTTTGACCTATGAGGTCCAAAATATATCCAAACAACATTTGGTGTGGGATGAAAGATATTTCAAGGGCTCTCGCAAGAGTGGATTTATTAATACTTAATATTTATGATTCACATGACATTTAATATTTTGTGCCTTTATAAATCTGTAAAGAAAGAGCTTTTTGCAAGCTTTCTTTTTTGATCCCCACAGCACAAAGGTGTGGGAACTATCATTATCTCCATCTTACATATGAGAAAGTTGAGGACCAGGGGTGCTAAATAATATAAGTGACTTTGCAAAGTCATGCATTTACTGGCGGTGCAGTTAGGATTTGCAGTGTGGTCTGTCATGCCTCAGGGACTTACCCTGTCAATTAGCCACCTCTCGGCAGCCTCGCTGGTCGGGAAAACCACGTGTGCTCATTCCTAGTTCCCTTTTGCTACTGTGTCAACACATGCTTGTAAGGCTTTAACTGTAGAAACAAGCTGCCGAGATGGGAAGCATCAAATATTTAAAACTAAGGCTCTGAAATAGAAATAAATATCTAGAGAAAGGAATTATTATTCACAATGGAATATGTGAGAAAACTGAAATAGAGGAAGTGGTAAGGCGTTTCCCAAGGTTGTAGGGTAGATGGCGGTGGAGTTTGAATGAAGGGCTATCCCACTCTGAAGTCCCCATGGGCCTCTGTTTGTAGTGTTTATTTATGTTTACTGTGGAAACAGATCAGACAGCTAGCATATTACTCACCACTTGGTAGAAGAGGCCCTGCCCGAGGCAGCAGTTTTCTTCCCTCCAAGAACTGCTGCTTTGTCAGGAAGATGAGCTAAGAGTTGGGTCCATTTGGAAATCAGATACTGCTCTGGTCTTTCAAAGTGGTCAGGATAGAAAGTACGGGTTACACATGGGAAGGGAGTGTTAAGAGGGGAAGACGTGGGGACACTCAGAAGGTAATGAGAGGAGGAAGCTGTCCCTACCCGTATGGCGGAAAGGTGGAACACCTGCATGTCAGAATCCAGGGCCATGCAGTGGATGCTGAAACCACATGAAGAGAGAGGGGTTGCTGCCCAATGGGACATGCCCATTGAATTGGGGGATTGGGCAGACTGGAGCCATGGAAGAGATCTAGTGGAGACACACAATGGAAAAGAAACAACCCAGTTTCTAAACTCCTTACACTCTGTCAGCAAGTTCATCTTCTTGATGGAAACTTCCTGGAGAGGGAGCGCTGCTGGCTTAGTGGGAAGGAATGGCGCTGCCATGCAGAGAAAGCTGTTCAAATACACCAGCTGCTCCACAGAAGAAGGATGGGCAGTCTCCCCCGGTGCATGTACTGCCTCTGGAAACCCACTGGACGGTCAGCTAAGGGTTGGTTCCCACTCAACAGCACACAACAACACCATCAGCCCAGAGACATGTAGCTCCCCATGGCTGAGAGCAGAGCAGGGGGCAACCAGATGCAGAGGGGAAGTGGATATGAGCAAGCTGGCAAAACCAGCACATTAGACCATGGGAGATTTATTTACCTGCTACTTTAAAAGCTTTTTCAAATTCCGACAGGGAATTAAGAAAAAAATCTTTCCACGTTGACTTTCAAACACTGCATTGTGCAGTGATACTGGTTAATATCAATTAAATGAATTTATTTCTGTAGCTTGAATGCACCCAATATGTGTCTACAGAGAAATATATTTGAACAGAGATTAGCTTTGGATATTATCCAGTACTTCAGGGACCATCTCATGCCCAACCAGCTAAAACCACATCCTGCTGCTCGGTTGCAATCATTGTTTGTGGTCAGTGACTGCAGCTGGAACATAGCTCCTTCTGCTCTTTGAAACTAGGGTTACACTTCATTTCTTTTCACCTTGGCTTATTCCCCTGGCCCTTACTCAACAACCCTAATCTAAGAGTTCCTTTTCTTTGCAACGCCAGCATCTGAGTTTACTTGTAGCATAATACCTGTAACAATGGTAATGTTTCGTTGATTGTTCTCTCCATGGAGTTCTCTCTCTCTCTCTCTCTCTCTCTCTATATATATATATATATATATATATATATATATATATTCTCCCATACATATTTGTGTATGTGTGTGTGCTTATGTTGTATTTGAGTTACCATTAATTATATTTAAGACTTCTTTTTTTTTATACACCTTAGTTGTTGTGTAGTAATGAGTAGGAACCAACCCATAGTTGACCCTCCAGTGGTTTTTAAGAAGCAGTAAATTGTACAGGAGGAGACTTTCCATCTTTCCTCTGCAAAGCAGCTGGTGGATTGAGCTGCATGCCTTTGAAGTTCACAGCACAGCCCCTTACCACCAAACTTAAATACTCTCTAAGGGAGCCCTCGTGGCCTAGTGAGTGAGGCAGGCAGTTGGACTCTACCAGTTTTCTGGGGGAGAAAGATTGACAGTCTCCTCCTGTGTGATTTATCACCTCTGAAGAATGTTAGAGGATCGGTTATGAGTTGGTTCCCACTTAACAGCAATGAATAAGTGAGTGAGTGATGTACTATTTACAGCATTGCAGTGCACAGTTTGCTGATGGCTGTTTGAAGATGTTCAAAGATTGTATTATAAAGATCCTGATATGTAAAGGTAATAATATAGAAAATTAAAAGAAAAAATGTTTTGACATCTGTTAGAACTAGTCTGATTGATTTGAAATGAAGTGATTCTCATCACTGGACCAATTGGCAGCACCAAGATAGATGGAGAAAAGATTGAGATTATTACGATCAACACTCTTGGCACCAGGAACCCTGAATTAGGCGATTGGTTTACACATACTGATTCAACCATCGTTTCGCCTTCTCTTTTTTTTGCTTTTACCTAGTGGAGTAAATAAGACCTCATCACTGGAAGAAAGAAAGAAAGAATGACCAAATTTGTGTCTTCTAGGTTGCGACACCCCCATGATACATCTTCAAGGATATGAACATGTACGGCCACGCACAATCAATAAGAGTGCATCTAAATTCCAAAATCAA
>NW_006399841.1:9827719-9843446 GCF_000299155.1 Elephantulus edwardii | reverse complement strand
ACACTGACAAAGAAGATTAATCAGAACTGGCTTTGACAAGCACTGTGGCATTTGGACAAGAACAAACTGGGAGGAGGGTAGAGAGAATGGTGTAGCGGTGAATGAATGGAAACCCAAAATCTCTGTAAATGTTTATGAAAATTAATAAAAAATAATTATAGGAAAGAAAAAAAAACACTCTTGGCACCATCAGTCAGGATATCAAAAGATTAGTTACATTAGCAAAACCTATTGTCAGGAACTACTCCAGAGTGCTGAAGAGCAACGATGTCAGCCTAGAGGCTAAGGTGTGCCTGATCCATCCCACAGTCTTCACAATTACCTGATATACATCAGAGAGCTGAACAATAATGAACAGTGACCAAAGAATTGATACCTTTGAGTTGTGCTGGGAAGAGTATTGAACATACTATGGATTGTCAAGAGAACAAACAGATCTGTCTTAGAAAGGGTGGAACCAAGCTACTCCTTGGAGGCAAGGATTCTGAAGCTCATTCTCACATATTTTGGGCCTGTTGTCAGGAAGAACCAGTCCTTAGAGAAGGACTTCATGTTTGGAAGGGTGGAGAGTCAGTTCAGGAGAGGAAGAAACTAGATGAGATGGACTGACACACTTACTTGGGTAACAGGGGAAAGTGTGTCAGTTCAGGATAGGGGAGGGATCAGAGCTATTGTACATAGGACCACTATTAGTCACAGGCAACTCGACAGCACACAACAACAACATACTTATTCATGTTACAGCTCTTATTTCTAGTGTGCTTGTTGGATATTATGTCATATTGTAACTTTTTCAAGAACCACTATACTCTTTTCCATGGTGGTTGCACCATTTTATGTATTAAAGCCCTTAAATTTGCTTTTTTTTTTATGATTGTTAAAGTTTTTAAAAATTTTACATTTTGGTCTTTTATCCCTCTTGGGTTAGTGTTTGTATATGATGCAAGGTATGAATCCTGTTTCATTTTATGCAAAGAGAGATCCAGTTTTGTTAGCACCGTTCGTTAAAAGAATGTCTCTTCCCCTGTTCAATAAATTTCAGCCCCCTTTTTTGATCAGTTGTTCCACTGGGGATGGATGTATCAGTGAGCCTCCAGTTTTGTTACATTGATCTACGCGTCTGCCCTTGTACCAGAACCAGGTGGCTTTCATTACTGTGGCTGTATAGCAGCTTTGAGTTTGGAAAGTGTGCGGTCTCTCCTTTGTTCCTTTAAAATAGTGCTTTTCTTATTTTACATAGAAAACAATGTCTCTTTTCTATATAAAGTTGGTGGTAAGTTTTTCCATCTCTCTAAAGAATGGTGGTGAAATCTAGGAAATAGCGGAATATACCATGGCTTGTATCAAGTGCACCCTAGTCATTAAGTTGATATCCTTTCCTTGCTCTTTAGCCCTCTGGAGACGTCCTTGACCACAGATTTTCCCAATGTCACGTGTCTTCTGATTGCTTGCCTGCTAGTCCTCTACTCTCTCCTGCAGCGTGACTCTCAGCTGGATTTGACGCCAAGGCTCACAGCGATGGTTGTCAATGAACGTAACACAAATAGGCAATCACGAAAAGTCTGGGGTGAAAATCTCATTTCCAAAAGGGTACTCTCCCATGTTTCTTCTTTTTTTTTTTGAAAATAAATCTTTCCACATGCAGAATCATTCCTCAGCTTCCAAATACAAAAGGGTTTTAATATTCATTCTCAAACATTTGTTTAGTGCCCTCCATGTCCAAGGCTTTGCTTTAGGCAGGTCATCCAAAGTACACTATCCAAGGAAATGGAAGATAATTCCTGGTGTAAAAAGCCAAATTACAGAAATGTAACATTTATTAGGCACTTGTAAGATAAAAGGTGCTCACTCAAGCACTACCTCTGCCGGCTGCCTCTGTAAAATTTCCTGGTTTGCTCAGCTGATATGAGCAGGAATCTAATGAGATCCGGGTCAGGAGTTTAATTCTCTACAGATCTGTACCAGGAATGTTAATTCTGGCCAACTGCACCTAGGGTCTAATAAGTTAGTTCTGCTGCTGGGGTAGGGTGGTTGGTAGTCTGCTAGCCACACAGGACCAGGGAGACAATGCAAGAGAGAAAATGGTCTGTAATAGTAGGATCCCAGAGTTCTTCCTGTCGCAGGAGACACCAGCCACTGAGGACCATCAGGACACAGATCATTAACATGGGGCTGCAATTGAGAGGGCAAAATCTTGAATGTCGCAGGGAGCATAAAAAAAACAAAAGATGGAAAGAATACACAGAATCACTGGCCCCCAAACAAGTGAAAAGTTTCCAGAAGTACTCTATGAGCAAGAGCCAGTGGACAAACAACACAGAAAGAAGTCAAAGCTGTGTTGAAGACACTGGCAAAAAAATAAGACCCCAGAAATAGAGAGGATACTGATTGGCACGTTTCAGTTAACAAATGCAACTCTGGCGTGCTCACTAGTATGTCCCAGGAAACGTAAAGGACAGCTGCCTGGCAGATTGACTAGAGAAGATCCATATTTGTTCCCAAGATGATCCAACAGAATATTGACATTATCAAATGATAGCATTAATACCTTATGCAAACAAAACTTTGCCGAAGATCATCCAAAATCAGTTGGAACATTACATGGATCGGGACCTGCTAGAGGTTCAGTCCGGCTCTAAAAGAGGCTGTACCACCCGGGATGTCATTTCTAATGTCAAAGGGATCCTGGCTGAGAGCAGAGAATACCAGAAGAATGTCTATCTGTGTTTTATTGACTATGCAAAGAAATTTGAATGTGTGGATTGCAGCAAACTATGTCTAGCATTGAGAAGAATGGGAAATTCCAGAACATTTAATCGTGCTCATATGAAATCTATACTTAAATCAGGAAGCTGTTATCCAAATGGAACAAAAGAACACTGCCTGGTTTAAATTCATGAAGGATGTGCCGAAGGGTTGTATTCTTTCTCTATACCTGTTCAGTCTGCACGCTGAGAAGATAATTCGTGTAGCTGGACTCCGGGAAGAGGAGTGTGGCATAAGGAATGTGGCACTGTGGTATTGGAGAGGAGCACTGAATGTCTCATGGATCGTAAAACAACAACCCAAGCCACCCTAAGCATGTCTTGGAAAATGTGTAGCCAGAGCGTTCCTTGGATGGAGAACGGCAAACTTCGGCTCACATCCTTTGGGCGTGTTGCTAGGAGAGACCATTCCTTGGTGGTGGAGTGTTGGTGAGAGAGAGACCCCCAGTGAGGTGGACTCACATGCTGACTTCAGCAATGGGCTCAAGTGTATCAGAGATGATAAGGGTGGCAGAGGACTGGGCAGTGTCGAAGTTTTCACAGGGTTGCTGTGAGTGTATTTGACTCGACGGCACCTACCAAAAGCAACGATTAAATTTGCTTCACTTGGGACGGTTCTTTCTGCATGTAGGCATTCAGCTCGCTCTGCAGTCCTGAGCTCTCACTCTTCCTGCGGGGCTCCGGTCTATAGAGAGTTGAGCTGCTAACCTGAAGACCTCAAGCCTCCAGTGCTTCAAATCTACCTCAAGAGAAAGATGGGTGGTCTCTTCCCATTGGGATTTACAACCTTGGAAACCAGACAGAGGCTCACCATGAGATAGAGATGAATTCACAACAGGGACACCAAGACCGGGTGACCCTTCTTGGGAATGCTGTGTGTGTGTGTGTGTGCGTGTGCACGTGAGCATATGTATGTGTGCACACATGTACACAGAACTGTTTTCTAGGACTGATTTGGGAAAGCAGAGAGCCTCATCCTTTCTTCCA
Organism: Elephantulus edwardii; assembly: GCF_000299155.1. Classification (NCBI taxonomy): domain Eukaryota; kingdom Metazoa; phylum Chordata; class Mammalia; order Macroscelidea; family Macroscelididae; genus Elephantulus; species Elephantulus edwardii. The sequence goes on along the minus strand of NW_006399841.1, from coordinate 9,839,694 downwards.
AGGTATGTCGGGCAGTTTAAAACCTCCAGCCTTTCGCTTAGCAGCCAGTCATGCTCACTGCACCGTTTAGGACTCCTCCTGCTGTGCAGGGTGCCGGCCTTGCTTTATGGACATTTGGGGCATGTAATTGGGAATGCTGGCTTCCTTCTTACCTTCTGGGGGCCAGCTGCCTGGGAGACACATGCAATCCATGTGTTCCTTTAGGCAAAACTTGCAAGATCCTGACACTCTTCCCCATATGCTCATCCATCTAAACCGGATATTCATTTTTCTTTTTTTTAATTTTATTATTAAATTTTATTAGTTTCAAGGAACACTCACAGGGATTCTGGGCTTTCACTCCTTCATTGCCGCACCATTCTCTCCACCCTCCTGCCCAGTTTGTTCTTCTTCCCCGCCATCCGAATGTCTGTTTTAATTGTCCAATTGCCACAGTGCTTGTCAAAGTCAATTCTGATTAATCTCCTTTGTCGGTGTGTCCTTTGCCATTCCCTATCACTCCTCCCTGAGAGAGACTTCACCCTGATTCATAAGGAAAAGGGGATGGCGTATTCTCTTAGCTACTTCCTGCTGAAAAGGGACGCTGTGGGTTTCAGGGTGAAGATCTTCTCTCACTACTCTAAAGGGCCCCTTTGGCAGTAGGAAACACATAGACTATTATGGAGATTGATTTTGGAATTTAGATGCACTCTTATTGATTGTGCTTGGCCGTACATGTTCATATCCTTGAAGATGTATCATGGGGGTGTTGCAACCTAGAAGACACAAATTTGACTAACAAGTTATAAGTACATGAGTCAAAAATTATGGAAAAGTAAAAGAAAAGATTCTTTCATTGTTTTACAAACCCTCCCCCAGGTCCCCTCCACCATGCAGCCCTCGCTCTAGTCTCCTGTGATGACAGAAATACCCAGTTACATCTCTCTTTTAAACGGTTCTCTCCCTCCTCTGTTTCAGTGCAGTATACATTATTGAACCCATCTTACTCAGTCTCTCCCCAACCCCAAGGACAGTCCCATTCTACAACAGTGGCATCATGTAATATTTGTCCTTTTGTGACTGGGATATTTCACTCAGCATAATGTTCTCCAGAGTCAACCATTTTGAATAATATTGCATGAATTCCTTGTTTTTTAATGCAGCATAGTATTCCATTGTGCGAATATACCACAGCTTCTCTAGCCATTCGTTTGTTGATGGGCACTTAGGTTGTTTCCAACTCCTTGCTATTGTGAACAAAGCTGCAATAAACATGGGTGTGCATATATCTGCTTGGATGTCCGCTATGGTCTCTTCAGGGTATATTCCCAGTAGTGGAATTGCTGGGTCAAATGGTATCTCTATTTGCAACTTTTTGAGAAAGCGCCATACTGCTTTCTATAGGGGTTAGTTGCACCATTTTACACTCCCACCAACAGTGAATCAGGGTTCCAGTTTCTCCACAACCTCGCTAAACCGGATATTCAGAATCAAGAGGACCATATGCTTATAGATATGCAGATTGTGGCCTTGTCATAAAGGTGTATTTTGGTCCTGGGGCCCTTAGTTTAAGAACTTAGGTGGTTATTTATTGAGTGTCTCCTCAGAAACTCCCAAAAGACACACATCAGAAAAAAAGAGTATCAGAAAGGTGTTTACTTGGGTTTTATTGACTATGCTAAGACATTTGAGAGTGCTGATCATAATAAATCATGGGCAGTGTTGAGAAGAATGGAAATCCCAGAACACTGAGTTGCCTGTGTGAAACCTACACACAGATTGAGAAACAGTTGTCTTGACAGAACGAGGGAACACTGCATGGCTTAGAATCCAGAAATGTGTGCTTCAGGGTTGAACCCGTGGCGCCCAGCAACAACAAAAGACAGAGAATGTCTAAAGTCTGGCGGCTGAAATCTAGAATGAGCACTTCTGTTTGCCTTTGTTCCTGGTGCATGGATAGGATTTAGTGGCATTCCTCAGTTGTCTGAATGTCAGCCACAAGCTGCTTCCTCTTTGTGTCTCCAGCTCCCAGCCTAGTCAGTACACTGAATATGGAGCAGAGATGCCAAGGAAACTGCTAGGGGCCCAGGATGGAGGCAGAGACCAAAGTGAAGGGCCCAGTGACGGTCAAATGTGACAGAGGATGTGGCAGGCTGTGTACTGAGCACCGCTACTCAGTATTTAGAGTGCTCTAAGGAGCTATGCTGCCAAACCAAAGGCATGTGGTTCAAATCCACCAGCTGCTCAATAGAAGAAAGATGGGCAGTCTCCACCTGTGCCATTTTCAGCCTCTGAAAACCCACCGGAGAATCAGCTATGAGTCAGTTCTGACTCAGCAGCATACCACCCCCCAACCCCATAGTACTCAGGAGTGCTGCTCAGGACTAGAGCTAGTGCAGTGAGTCCCGTTCAGTGTAAGAGTCAAGCGGCTGGATAGAACAGCTCAACACAGAACTGCTCGGGGAGCACTGGGGCAGAATGGGGCTGCTCTCAAAACGCAGTGTCCTGGAAAATTTTCCGGTGACCCAGAAATGAGAGCTCAGGGTCCCCAGGAATCCTCACATCCATAGATTGCACGTAGAATTCTAGCCTGCTGTTCAGAAAACCCCCACGTACCTAGTAGAGCAGATGCAGCGGATGGGCCCACTGGACACTTGGAGGGAGGGTGGTTTAACAGGCCGTGTTAGTGGGCGTGTTAGCTGTGTTTGTGTAAATATGGGTTTGCAAATCGTTCACATTTCCTTTGCCTCTAGCTGACCCTCTCCCTTCAGAATTGCAGTGATGTGGCCTAAGGAAGAACTGGGCCTCAGTGTCCAAGAGGAAGGGGTGCTTGTGTGTGGTGGGCCTCACTCTGCAGCTGGAAGGCCTGCAGGCGGCCTGGGTGGAGCCTGAGCTCACAGTCATTGTCCAGAAACATGTTGTCTCTTGTACGTTCTTTCCTGAGGACAACAGGACAGTGCATTTCTCGGCTTTGGTCATGAAGGGACCATCCTGCAGAAGGAAGGCTATTGCCCCGAGCTACACATTTTGCTGTGGACATAATCTTGAATTATATGGTACCAGACAGGCATCCACAAGGCTCAGGCTTTGATGAAATGTTTTCCTTGTGTTCTCCTCAAGTTGTTAATTCAGCTGAGAATCAAAGGCAAGGGCTGGCTTCATTTTAACTCCTACTCCCTCGGAAGCAGAGCTCTGCTTACTTTCATGGTACTTTTGTGAGGTTTGTCTGCTAATGTCAGGGTTCCAACCCCTTCGTTCAAGCTCGTGCCAGAAGTTTGCGTTTCCACTGTGGATATAGTCAATCTATAGGGTGGTGAGACCCTGGGTGATTCTTTTTGCTCCACAGGTGATTATTATGTGTATGTAAGAGCTAGTAGAAATGTAGACTCAGATCCAGGGTATCTGCAGTGGACATGCAAAGCTGTCAGCAGGAAGCAGAACCTGACGGCTCCTGGTGGGAAGGACAGTCCCTCCTCGGTCTCCTTCCTGACTACTCCCTCTCCTCAGGGCCATTGGGAGGACTGGGGGCATACTGGATGATGCCTGTGGTAACTGGTCAGTGCTGTGGCAGCTGTGGGGTTGCTAGTGGTCACTGGTAGGTGTAATCATTGTGGAGGACAGGAGTGAGCTCTGGTGGCACAGCCTACAGGGAGTCGTGCTGTTAACTCAAACGCCACCCTTCCCTGCAGGTTCGAATCCACCAGCAGCTCCGTGGGAGGAAGAAGGGCTATCTCCTCCTGAGATTTCATCTCAGAAACTTGCTGGAGGATCAGCTGTAAAACAGTCCCTGCTCCAAGGCAATGCGTTCTTCTGAGAGGAGCCCAGGTGTCTGTAAGGCTTGCTATCACTGTTTCATTTTGTTCTGTGTTGGGTTTGGTGGTGTGAGCTGTCCAGTTAGGACTAACTCAGAGCTGACCAGTGGGTCTTCGGAGGGTGTAAACTGCACGGGACGAGACTGCCCAACTTTCTTCCTTGGTGAGGCTTGTGGATTCAAACTGCCTGCCTTTGGGATGGCAGCCCAACTCTATAACCATTAGGCCACCAGAGATCTCTGTTGGTTCCTTGGTTCCACAGGTTAGATATTTACTTTCAGTCCAACTGCTGAGTACATTTCTACTTTGAATTTCATCTTCTGTCTTCTGGCTCAGTGGATGCCAGGATCCCATCATTGCTTTGTATCTTGTTTTCAAGTAGTTTGGTTTCTTTTTTTTTTAATTTTTTGTTTGTTAGGTTTTTTGTTGTCTTCGTTTTTGAGGATAATTTTGAGTTTGGATAATTTCCACATACACACAGTCGTCACTTATGCAACTTTTCATCCTGCACCCCCTGGGTCCTCAGGGAGGGGCTCACGTTGCACTCCAGGGTCCCCAGGGAGGGGCTCACCCTATGGCCCCAGGGTCTTTGGAGAGGGGTGTCACCCTGCACTTTAGGGTCTTTGGGGAGGGGTGTTCTTGTACGCCTTCCGTCCTGAAGCCATCTGCAGTCTTTTGTCTTTTTTCCATAGACAGTTTTCAGTGCACCCCATGTCTGCTGACGTTTGAAAAGGCTGTAAAATTAAAGCTATGTAATTATGAATGCTATGAAAAAGGTTTTGACAACTTTTGGTAGCATTTAATTCAAGTTAAACTCTTCTCATTCAAAATAATAAGCATAAAGTTACTTAGTATGCAAATGAGCTGGCGAGGCAGATGTTTTTCATCCTGCTGCGTTCACTGGGGGTTAATACATACACGTGCACACACACTCATGTACACACACATGTATACACACTGGGGTTAACACACATGTACACATACGTACACATGTGCGCACACGTGTTCTCACACTGTACACACACTGGGGCTAATACACCCACGTGCACACACACTTATACACACGTATACATACACGTGTACACACATTCAATGGGGTTAATACACACACGTGCACACACACCCCTGAGGGCAGGAGGGATGCTGTTCAGCCTGGGGACTTGAGGAAGGGGCGAGCTTCAGGAAGGAGTGCTCTGGAGCTACGCTGTCCAGTATGAGACCCCCAACCACATGAGGGGGCTGCAGTTTGACTCAGTTACAGAGAAAGTACAGTAAAATTCCATTTCTCTATCCTATCACAGATAATCCGTGTAGACAAACAGGTCTGGGGAGCAGACAGAACATTTGCATCACCCCAGAAACTCTAGCAGACAGTGCTGTGATCCTGGGGGAGGTGATCTCCACTGCTGACCTAAACATTGGGGGTTTGAATCCACCCTGTGTTCCTATAGAAGCAGTGCCTGGGAATCTGCTCCAGGGAGGGTTGGAGCCGAGGCCACCGTGGGCCATTGTGCTCTGCCGCACTGGCGCGCTGGGAGCTGGAATCCACGTGGAGCAATGGCGTTTGGCTCAGCACAGAATGGTTAGAACATGGTCAGTGATACTTTTGCTTCCTCTTGAGAACTGAAGCCCTTTTCTTTAGAGGCTCCACCGTTGCTCGGAGTGAAGTGCTTCTCTGACGGTCAGAGAGTAGAAGGAGCAGAGCGAGTCCAGTCACCTTGGCCTCTCACAGATGCAGGAAAGCACTGTATCTCAACTTTGGGTGTGTGCGCACACGGACCTTGCTCCGATGCAGGGCTGGGGAGGGATCTCAGAGCCAGCTTCCTAAGTGGCTCCTAGGTGACGCTGTTGCTGTGTGGACTGCACTTTGGGGCGCTGTTGTTAGATGCCATCGCGTCAACCAGGACTCAATGTGACCCTGTGAGCAAAGATCAGAACTATGCTTATCCTGCACTATTTCCAGGATCTCCCACATGCTCAACCTCACGTGCAGTCATGGTGTCACTGCATCTAGTTGAGGGGTTTCCTCTTTGATCCAGCCTCGTCGGTGCGACGGAGAGCCAGCATCCTTGCCTCTAAGGTCCACCCTTGCTGTACAGCCTCCACGACAAACTTGCTTGTCTTTGGGATACTATTTCCCCCTCCGCAGCCCACATCGACAGAAGGTTAGTTGGGCACATCCAGGAGGGCGCTGCACAGGAGCCAGCAGTTGTTAAGAGCTTGCTCTACTTTGCTGCTAAGGTGTGCCTGATCCAAGCCACGGACTTTTCACTTCCTTCTTGTGGGTCTGAAAGTTGGACGAGGAGTAAGGAAACCCAGAGAAGAGTCAAAGCCTCTGAAACAGGGTGCTGGAGAAGAACACTGGGTGTCCCAAGGCAAGTCGTTTCACGCCCAAGTCCCGTGCTGAGCAGCAGAAGCCACTGTCATGAAAAAACCCTGACTCATCAGAAAATGCTGAGCTTGCGAACTTGGATCTGTGCTAATTGGATACTACTTTCTGGTACTCCTTTTATTTTTTTTAAAAAAAGATTAAGGAACAAACTGTTAGCTAACATCACTGCAGCTCCATGGACACACTAATTTTCATACATAAGGATTCCATCTGTCCTAACCTTCTGCACACTTGGGGTCTGGAGCCAGGGGACCGTCTAAGTATTCCCATGCTAGATTTCACCTCAGGGACCCTGTGGTAATCGCTCTGGCAGAGGCGGGGCCCGAGTGCCAGGACTTTTCTAACATTCCCCAGGTGGTTCGAACACGCAGCCCAGGCTTTGATCGTAACAGAGGTTCTCAGGTGAGTACAGACGCTGTTCAGCCTGAGAATACTGAACCCCATCCTAGAGTGTTGATTCCCTAAATGTGGGTAAGGCGCGAGATTTGCATTTTCAGCTGTTTTCAGGGAGCTATTTCCAAGGCAGCTCTGGTGACCTCATGGTAAGAAAGTGCCCTGCAAAATTCCAAAGGCTCATGGTTGGAATCCACCGGCTGTTTCACGTGAGAAGGCTGGGCAGATTCCTCCCACTTGATTTTCTGCCTCTAAAAATCTGGGAGGCAGAGGGGTCAGCTATCAGTCGATTCCAACTTGACTGCACACAACTATTTCTCGGTGACATAGACAAGGCTCCCCTGTGAGATCCCTGATTTGCAGCCCTGATTCCCAAACGTGGCTTCACACTGGGATCACTCAGTGAGGCTAAACCCCGCTGATGCCTACCTCCCGTCTTTGGAGACTCCGACTGAATTCACCTCAGGTGTGGCCTAGACACTGGGGGCAGCAAAGAGACTCCCTCAGTGATTAAGACTGAAGAAAAACTGACAGTGCTATCAGCAACAGGAGCAGGGGCAGCCCGGGAAGTCACAAGACATAGATTCTCGGGCCCCACCTGCATTCTAACTCCAGATGGCGTGACACACTTTCAAGGTGGACGCTGTTGAACTCCACGGCCTTTGAACGTGGTACTTCATCCCTCCATGTATGTGAGCTCTTTAAAGCTCTGATAGTTCCTAAAAATTATTGAGGCACATAATTTAGTTTATCAGCTAAAAAAAGGGAGCTTTGGTGGCCTACTGGCAAGAAGCTGCTCTGTAGTCCCTAAGGCCTGTAGTTCGAGACCACCAGTTGTGTCATGGGAGCAGGGGCCATCTCGTGCCTCTGAAAACCCACAGGAGGTTCAGCTGTGAGTTGGTTCTGACTCTACAGTAAACAAACTAAAGGGAAAAAACCAACCCACGAAAGAACGCATTACCCACCATTTGATTCCGCCGTGTGCTGAGCACAGGTGCTGCGTGTCAGAGCAGGTGCTGCGTGTTAGAGCAGTGACGCTCTGGAGGGTCGGCTGTGAGTCAGCTGCCACTCCGCTGGTAAGTAGTGACTCTTTACAGAGGAATCCTTGGGTGGCACAGAGGGTTAAGCAGGAAAACTGGTGGTTTAAGGACCTGCACAGAGGATCCCCGACCAATAAGAAAGTCCCACTCGGGAAAACCCAACTTTGCGCACATGGGGTGCGATGGATTAAATAGCTAAACAGCAACACCTGTACCCAAACTAACTGCCAATCAAGCCTCTCTGTTCTGAGGAGCTGCGGATGGGTTCAAACATCCAACCTTCAGGTTTAGGGTGTTTGCTGGGAGTCGCGTCGACTCTGATTCATGGTGATCCTGTGTCCGACAGGACCCCAGTCCCGTCCCAGGCCATCCTCACAGTCTCCGCTGACTCGAAGGCCGCTGTGCAGCCGCTCTGTCAGTCCACCGCATTGAGAGTCGTCCTCTCCTGACCCTCCATCTTCGTGTGGGGTTTTTTTCCCCCCTTTCCTATAAGCTTTAAATAAAATAACCTATTTTTTTTGAACCCTGTCCTATTCTGTGTCGTTTTCACAATCTCTGCCACATGTGAGGCCCTTGCAACAGTCACTGTTTCAATGCATCTGCCTAATAGTCTTCCTCTCTTTCAGCACCCCTCAACCTTTCCAAACATGATCTCTCTCTCCACGGAATAGCCTCTTTCAGCAACACGTCCAAAGTATATGAGGTGAAGTTTAATCATCTTTGCCTCTAAGGAATATTCTGGCTGCACTTTTTTTCCTCTCTTGCTTTTTTTTTAATTAATTTTAATGAACGTTTATAGAGACTTTGGATTTGCACTCAGTCACTGGTGCACTTTTCTCCCTGCCCACACCTGATCCTCCATCTTTGAAGCAGGAGGGAGACTTTGCATTTCTAACTACTTCCAGGTGAGGCCCGTTGGCGCCACCCAGGGACGCCTCATTTGGTCCGTGTGTGTTCCAAATTATTTAGCCTTTATGGAATAGTTGCTCCACAGACACAAACTTGATTTTTGCTTGTATACAGAGAGAAGACATAACTGACCCTGGCAGAGCAAACTGGACTTTCAAGTCCCAAGATGTGTTTAATAAGAACTGGTTCTACATAAATGCATGACGTTTATTAGTCAAGGTAACTTGCAATTATCTCTTTTACGTTGTGGGTGGTTTTTTTTTTTTTTTTAGTTTTCAAATATTACATAGTTTTTATTCTTTATCTGAGTTCTACAATATAGATTCATTCTTAATTTATGCAACTTTTCATTATGTAAGATGAAGATTCTAGGGAGAGAAGTATAAAGTCATGAGTGAAAAAGGCTCTCAGATTGTGTTTCCTCATAAGTCTTCCTGGAAGCGATTTCAGGCAGAAAGATACTTTCTAATGGAGGGAAGCCATGTGCTGCATTAGAGGAGCACATCTCCTACTTCCACGTGCCTAGGCGTCGCCTGGGTATCTTGTTAAAATGCAGCTGCTGACTCAGGGGGTCTGGGGTTGTGTCCGAGACTGTATTTCTGACTAACAGGTGTTGCGATGCTACCACAGCCGTTACTTAAAGATCACACGTCAAGGAACAGGAGACAGAGAACTGTGCGGAGCAGTCTTCACACACTCTCATCTCAATGGCCCTCAACTCATACGTTCTGGCAGAAGCACTAGGTTGGGATTTTGTTGGAAGCACCGATTGGTGGTTTTGAGTCATCTGAGAGAGGAAAGCAAAAGAACAAAGTAACTGAAAGACCTATTATTAACGGAAATGCAATTGAAAATGGAAAAGTCATTTAAGGTAACGGCAAAATAGTAACTCAGACAACTACCAGGACAACATTCTCAGAAGTGCTGCAAGCTGTCTGCGTGCTTGAAGTAGCAATTTACATGCATAATTAGGTGCAATCAACAGTTTTGAAATGTAATATATTTTTTGAGTCCATAGTTGCTTATGACAGATGCATAAAAAATCCTGTCCCCAAAAAATAGAGAGGTAAAAGGGAAAAATATTTGCGTTTAGCAATCCAAACCCCCATCTACTGTTGGGGGTTGATTCCAACTCCCATGAACCCACAGGCTGAACCCACACTGAACCAGATTGTCACTGATCACGCCTTCCTCTCATGGAGCAGCTGGTGGGTTTGCACCAGTGAGTGAGCGCTTAACCACTGTGCCACGAGGGTCCCTTTGCATTTAAGAGTGTTGTTAGATTCTGTTCTCTCCAACTCATAGTGACCTTGTGTTATGACAGCACGCAGCATGGCCTGACCCACGGCCACCCTGCCAATTGATCCATTAGAAGCCATTCCCCAAATTCAAAACACATATATTGGAAGTATTGTGACTTTATGCCTCCGGAAACTCTATGAACTTTGATAAATGTCGATAGCTGTAGAAAGGCTTCAGGCCTTTTGTTCACAGGGTCGCTATTAGTCATGCTTGACTCAAAGACAATCGACAACAACAACAACAATAGTGACTGTATTTTTATTTAATCTTCACATCAACCCTGAAAGAAGTTCACGAACACATTTCAGAAGTGACAAGCTTGGAAGAAAAAAAAACCAAACAACCAAAAATCAACACGCTTTCCAAGTCAGCCCACTCTTCCAGCTCTGAAGTCCCATGCATGATGCTTTTGTCTACATCGTGGAAGGAAAATCTGTCAAACTCAAGACTTCACCTCACAAGACACCATGGGAGTCTCTCCCTGCCTTCAGAAGGGCCTGTGTCATCATTTGAAGATACCAAATGCCTTTTGTTTTGCTCTTAACTGTCATCAAGTTAGCCTTGGACTTGCGTACTACAGGAATAGATGTTTGTGAGTTCCAGGAAGTACATTGATTTAGAGCGTACTTAAGTATGAAGATTAACTGATCATTTCTTCTTCCTTAATATAAGGTTCTCAGACAATTGCTCATAACGACTTATTGCACTCAGCATAAAAGCCTGTCCTTGGTGGGAGCTTACTAAACACACAAATCATCTAATTCATTCCGTAAAAATCCTCTAAGAATTGGTTTTCCCGCCATGTGCTGGAGAGAAAGTGGCGAGTAAGTAAACTCTTCAAAGGCACAGTTTCCTTTCTTGGCTGGCACATTATTACTCAAGGGGTCATCGTGTCGCTTAAACGTTGGAGTGCCTCTCAGATTAAAGCACGCTCACTCTACCTTGCACACGTTCTAGAAATCCAGTTTTTTTAAAATCACAAAAAGCGGAAAAGATTAAAAAAATGTAATGTGGTACCCTGACCCTCTCTTTCCAAAGATTGAGCGATCCTTATGGGCCATCTACACTGATTAAATTCGGGTGGTGGGCAGTCTGTCTGTCTGGGTCATGGTAGCGTCCTCTCTCCTGTATCTGCATCTCTTGGGTTGGCGCATCGCATCTGGTTGTGGGAAAGCTGCCTTTAAGGGAACACAGAGTCAAGGGAGCAGTGGACTCTGGTCTCTTTGGGGGGCGTGATCTGGAATATCTGGGGGGCGGTGCATGCAGGGCGCCCTGGGCTCAGAATCCTGGAAGAGTTTATTTATCTGCTGATCCATCTGGGGCCTTATGGAACTGGAGACCTAGAACAATAGCTCTGTTTAATAGTGTGTAGGTTCTTCCGTAGCCTCGATGTGTCTCCCTGGCCTCTGAAAGGGCCTCTGTGGACGTGTGGAGTTGGAGGCGCGGTTCCCTTCAAGTTGTAAAGTGTGACAAGCAGTCACAAGGATGTCTGGGTGAAGGTGAGCCCGATTTCAGAATCCCTGTCTCCCTTGCAGCACCATCTCTCTCCAACTACAGACGTCCACAGGGGCGCAGCTGGCCGCCGCCCCCCGGAGCTCTGCTCTGCGGAGGATGCGCCCAGGCCACGGGGGAAGGAGGCGGGCAGTGGGCACCCACCCGGGGCGCCGCGCAGTAAATGCCTGGCGGGCACTTCCCGCCACGCCCGCCTCCACCCCTCAGCTGCCGACCTTTAAGCCCAACTCCGCACGCGCCCAGCCGCCCCCGTCCTCCACCCTCGAGGCCCCGCGCGAGCCCAGCCGGCGGGCAGGGGTAGGTCGACCTGGTGCCGGAACGAGCCGCGGCTGCCTGTCTTCGCCCCGGTTCTGGGGTGCGGGCTGTGCGGCGCCCTGGGGTTCACCCGCGCGCACGGGGCTGACCCCGGAGACGTGCGTGGCCGCAGGAGGACGGACGAGGACCGGCTGGCGTGGACCGAGGGTCGCCGGGGACTGGGGACCCCCTACCGGCCCCCATCGCCCAGGTCGGAGTCCCTCCCCTCCCCCACTCCTGCGCAGGGCGGGGGCCGGGTCGACGCGCGGTCAGGGGCGGGGATGGCACGCCGCACCCCCGCCCGGCACCCCCTCTCCGGCCGTCGTCGCCCGGCGGCTCCCC
>NW_006399841.1:9809354-9827329 GCF_000299155.1 Elephantulus edwardii | reverse complement strand
GCCGCCCCCGCAGCCGGCTCCGGACCCCGGGGATCCCGGGGCAGGCGCCGAGGACGGCGATGACCCCGAGCAGAACGCCAACGGCGAGGGAGAGGCGGGCAAGGTAGGTCCCGGTGTGGCCGCAGCGACACCTTGGAACGGGGCGAGGCGCGTGGCGGGGGCTGGCCTTTCACCCCGCTCCCCGTCTGCGTCCTGGGGCGAGGCCGAGTGGGGGCCGGGCCGTGCGCCCTGGGGCGTCCCCTGCGGAGTCTGCGGGGCGCGCGGCGCGGTGGGTGCGCACAGCCGGACGCCCCTCACCCTCCCCGAGCGCCGCCGCTGCGCGGTGGGACCATGTGTGCCCGCGAGTTGCCAAGTAGCTTCTGAGACTGTCGGAGGGAGGTGACAGCCTGAGGTGACCGCAGAGGGAGTCAAATGTGGTTCCTCTGCGGGATCAGGGGTCCCCCTCCCACCCGGAGGCCGGGCTCGGTGCGGGCAGCGCTGCAGACCCGAGCCGCCCTGCCGTGTCCTTGGGGCCTGTGCAGGGTCCCTCAGGTCATCTGATCCCGGGAAGAAATGGTTCACTCCCCCGGGCTTGATGTTCCTTCTGCCCAGTGAATGGTCAGCCAGCCAATGGGATGGCGAAGGCCACCCTGGTGAGTGGCCCTGGGCGTAGTCTCCCGCTTGTGCGCTTGGAGTTAGTTTTAGCAGAAGCTCGTGGTTTTTGGATGTATCAGTCTAGCGTGTGCACATGTATTTGTCTGCTGCATTTTGAATCTGGTTGCAAATATTGGGGGGAAGTTGGTTCCACAAATCAGAATGTTGGAAGCAAAGAAGGGTCAGTGAATTCACTCTCCCACTTGTGTTCACTTCAGGAAGTGTCCTGGCGCTTCTGTTAGGAAAGGATTGCGTTTGGAGAAGGGCTCCTCCTCGGAGATTGGCTTGGTGTCACTGGCCCTCTTCAAGGCTCTGGTGGATTAGAGTCCAGGAACTCACTGAATGTGACTGCTTTGTATTTGGAGACAGGCTTTCTTAGCACGTTGGGATTTGCAAAATGCTCAGACTGCTTTGCATTTTGAAACTGAGCTGAGAATCTCGATTGCTGTTTATCTACTGAGATCAATATTGTAATGGGCATGGCAGACTACCAAGAAGCAAATGAATCGGAGCACACTTCAGAGAGGAGGGGGCTTTCTTGCAAATGCATCCATGGTTTACATTGTAAAAACTAGGAGGGTTTTAATATTCTGATACCCTCAGCTTCTCAGTTGCTCTTGATGATTTCATGAATATTTAATTCTGTCATGACTGGGTATTTACCACTTTAAATGACTGTGCTCGGTTTTATGGAATAACCATTATGGAGCATTATATTACCTAAGTGAACTTTCTCTTTTGCAAAATAGGTGTGGGGAGTAATTAAAATATACAACCAGTGCTTCTGTTTCCGTGTTGTTGGCTCGTATGCCCCGAGCTCCAGAAATTCCTGCCATCAGCAAAAATCTGTTCTTATTTGTTTGCCTTTGATGCTCCACACAGACAGGCTGCTGTTCTGCCGGTTCTGAGGGATAAGAGAGCAGGGCACAAGGTGCATTACAGCAGGTGAAGAGAGGACTGAAAGCGGGTTGATTACATTTACTGAATTAGCATGTGCAGGTAATTGAATATTCCACTGATAGCATTTACTTTATGTGTGTCTGCAATTTCTTGAGGTGGAAACAAAAATACTACAGTTTTTCCCTCTCCAGGTGGTTGCCTTAAAAAATTATGCTTCATCCTTCTCCTGACCCAGAAAGCAGCTGCGGTAACCCTTTGCGTGCCTCTCCTATTCTGCTGGCTCTTCTGAGAGTTTGAGGATGTTTGCTGTGGTTCAGACTTTTTACCACCTGCTTTTAGCTTTGATGGATACTGTGGCAAGTTAGAAATGGATTTTTTTTTCTTGCAAGTCCTGTTTTCATTAGGAGAAAGGCCTTTGGGTGTCTAACCAAATCATCCTGTCTGTATGTATATAATTTATAAAAGATGCCCTGGGATGAAGGACACTATGGCTCTACCCAGCTATTTGGGGTAAAGTGTAAAATCACAAGAATGTTTAGAAGCAGCAATGTGTACTTGTACAAATGTATTGGATTATTATATTTCTTTTTATTCAAGGCAGATAAGAATATGAACAGTGGCTATGGAATAATTTCTTATAAATCTGGATAAGCCTCGCTGAATAGATTCTTTTCAGATTGTTATTTGGGGCCATGCTTTATTCACTCATGAATTTGCCCCAGTCATTTTATTGGAAGAGAAACTGGAGCTTAGTAGTTACCTCCTAACTTGCACATGGTCATGCGTTCTCAGAAAGTCTCCACTATAGGAAGAGAGGTTAGGAAACTGCATCAGTCAAAGGATTTTTTTAACCGCAGTTTCATGACATGACTGGCACTTTCTGTTCCTAGAATAACAATGTCTGGTTCCTCACAAACAACTATTCTTTAAGGAAACGCTGAAGCATCTACAGTCTATTCCAAGACCAGAAGCCCTAAATAGAGTGTCTACCCCACTTCAGTACTAGGAGAATTATGACATCCAGTAAAAACCTCCAAAAAGCATGTAGGGTAATTCTTTTTGGGAATTTGTGAAGTATTTTCTTACTTGTTAAAGAACTTTGTGCTTATCCCTGAAAAGAGGGTCCTGTAAGCTGGGCAGTGTTAGACATGGAGGATAAAGGGTCACTTTCCTTGTGTAGAGGAGCCCAGGCGGTGAAGTGGTTAAAGAATCTGCCTATTAGCTAACAGGTCAGTGGTTTGAACCCACCAGGCATTCCATGACAGGAAGATACAATCCACTTCTGTAAAGTTTTACAGACTCAGAAATCCTGCAGGAATTTCTCCACCTTCCGGGGTCACTGTGACCCAGAATCTCAGACCCCACTTGATGGAAGCTGATGTGTTTTGATCCTTGAATAAGTGGCCTTCAAACTTTTTTTTTTTAATTATTACTAAATTTTATTAGTTTTAGTGAACAAACTTCTTTTTAAATTTTTTTTCAAATACAGTTCTTTATTAAAAAATGTTTTTTGTCAAACATTCTTCTAAGTGGTACAGCACTGGTCTGTGCATTGCTGTACAGAGGTAACTGGTGGTTGCTGTGATGCTAAACACTGTGACACTGATATCAAAAGTGATAATGGTTACCCATGGTGGACAGTGTTTGGTGGAGCTCCCCAATTAAAACAAGCTTGGAAGCAGGAGTGGCATCCACTTCCCAAATGGCTTGCTTCTAGAAAATCTATGAACAGTGCTCAGGTCTTTTGTTCATAGGGTTGCTATGAGTCATCTATGACTCAGTGGCACTTAACAACAACAACAACAACATAATCGTTCAGTTTTATACAATGATTCATGAACATTTTGTTTTATATAATCATTTCAGCACATTTGTGATTTATATAATTAGTTACTGTTAATCAGTTCCCTCCCTGGCCCCCATTAAGGGGTTTATCAGGGAAGTAAAAGGCTGTGAGACAGGTTTGCACAGAATGCAGTCACTTGGGCAGGACAGCCTCTAAGTGTGCTTTGCGAGCACCTCAGATTTCCGCCTGCAGCTTTAGGCCAGTGTTACCAAGCCCTCAGTCCTGCCAATTACGGTGTCTCCCATGCTAGTCGTCAAACCAACCTGGACAAAGGCTCCCAGCTCTGGTACCATGGAGCAGCAGTCCCCAGGTCAACTCTGCCTCATGTCAGGTGTGTCAGGGTTGTAGGTCCTGATCTGAGCAGAATGGGAATCTTTGGCCCTAAAGGACTTCACCCTGTATTTTCTCCCTCTTTATTGGTGGTGAGATTCTGAATTTCTGCTGCTAAATCTACTGAATTTTAATGGCAAGCCAGTCCCCTTGTGAATAGATTAACACACCCTGTTTGCTTACACCCACCTATCCAGCTGGCAAAGTCAAACTCCGTGACGAGGAAGGCCATTTTGCACATAAACTCTTGACACCACAGACTACCCCCTGGTCATTAACCTTCATTCTTGAGTGAAAAAAAAATCATTCTCAGAACTTTATTACAGTGATTTACACTGGACTCACTATTCCACCTTTTCACTGACTCTTAAAACACCTCTGAAATACATTATATATGCAACATAACTCGAGAACAGATAACTGTGAAAACATTTTTTAGAAAAAGTTCAAATATTTCTTGTAGTGAAGACGAGTATTCCAGTACCTTAGTCAATGGCGTCAAGTTGATGGGTAGATTCCTCCCTGACTGCACAGAGTCATAGATTAGCTCCCTCTCGCTCCCTTCAGCTTCATCTCATATGAACGTATTCTTTCTCTCTCTGACTCTTCACTTTCCTTACCTCCTATATGTATGCCGTTTACTCCTTACACTGATGTGTTGGATGTTATGTACTGTGGAGTTGAAATGGACTTAT
This sequence comes from Elephantulus edwardii, assembly GCF_000299155.1. NCBI lineage: Eukaryota > Metazoa > Chordata > Mammalia > Macroscelidea > Macroscelididae > Elephantulus > Elephantulus edwardii. The sequence continues at coordinate 9,822,925 of NW_006399841.1, read as the reverse complement.
GGCTGACCCTTCAGTGGGTTTTCAGAGGCTGTAAATCACATCGAAAGAGACTGCCCATCTTTCTCCTGAGGAGCAGCTGGTGAAACCTAACCCCGTGCCTTTGAGCTGCCAGCACAGCTCCTTAGCCCTGACATACCAGAGCTCCGTGTGGATGTTGTATTAAAGGCCTGCATCTGGGGCTTTTTGTTGTTGCTGCTGCTCTCATTGTTCGACGTTGTCACATCACTCTGACTCATACGGCCCTCTGAACACAAGAAAGGAAGTTTGTCCTGTATCTCCATCACTGTGGATTTCAGGTATCCTGGCCACATTCTTTGTGTCTGCTCAGCTCTTTAACAACCTTACCCTTTGCCGTGTGTATAGTCTTCCTTGTGGTTTTGGAGTAGTGAACTCTCTACGCTTGCTACCAGTGATACTTCATTGATTAATTGCCTGATCTTTCCCAGTACATATTTTGAAATAACTTTAGGTTTATAGAAAAATTGCAGATATAAGAGTTTCTGTGTACTTCCAACAGCTTCCTCTAATGTTAATAATGTTACATAATCAAGGTATGCCTGTCAAAATGAAGAAGTAACTTGGGTACAAAGTACTATTCTTAGCTACATTTGTCCAGTACCTTTTTCTTGAATGAAAGTTTAACATAATAACATTGTATAAACTGTCTTTTAGTTTAGTATCCTCTTTATACTTGAAAGCCTCCCAGAAGGTATTTAAGTGTCAAATTTAACTTCAGGGTACCTCTTTCTCCTTTTTTTCCCTCTGTTACTCTGAAGGACTTGCACAATACAAAAGTCCCAGGGTAACTCTTTCTCCTTTCTTCCCCTCTGCTAATCTGAATGATTTGCACAATACAAAAGTCATGGCCTGGACCTGGGCCTCCTGCTACATCCGCCCCAGGGAACTCCCATTCTGGCATAGCTCATGAGAGCCAATCCCTTGCACAGTGTGAGTCTTTTTCTGTTTTATCCTGAAGAACATTCCTGCTCCAGCTAGGACAGTGTTCTTCAGGACACAGAGCTGGCTGGTCTTAACTCTGATGATGACAAAGTCTCCAGTGGTAAGTGGAGGAGAGATGGTGATTGATAATGTCAGGGAAGGAAGTTGACTTTGATGCTTGACCTCTTGGGTATTTGCTTCTGAAGAACAATGATGGCAGCCCATGGGTGTCCACCTAGCCAGGTGGACTCGGGTTTCATGCCGCACGTAGGGGTGTGCCCACCCTAGACAGGATGCCACCCTAATATGGATTGTTGAATATGTGGAGTCAGAAAGACTCCTGTTCCATCCTGGTTTTGACTTTAACAAGTTGTTGACCTTGGACATGTTCTTAAACAATCTTTAGTCCTTTTATGTGCAGAACAGGAATAAACCTGGTTTATTAACCATGAGTTTTATGTGCCTTGAATAAAGTAGAACCTGTGGAGTTTTAGAGTCATTATTTCTGGGGTAATAACTGCTCAGTAATTGTACCTAAATAATAATAACTATGATTACTATTAGACGCCAACGCTATGAGAAAGGGGATGATTTGGGGGTACCTCCATGATTCCATAAAATTTTCTGTTTGCCAGAAGGCTGTGCCTAGGGTTGAAAAGAACACATACAATTATCCTACAGCCAAACTAAATGAGTGCCCATCAAGCTGGTTTTGTCCTCTGGGGAAGCTTGCCTGATGGGTCTTTTCTGAGTGGGCAGAAATTTAGAGAAGAATTATTCTGACTCGTTAACAGACTGCCACCTACTTATCAGGAAAGGCAGGACTGAGAAGCCCTGCATTCCACCCCAGGGGAGCACCTGAGACAGACATGGATAAAACACATGGATTACTCTGATCTCACACCTCACACTCACAGTTTCTAGGGAGGTGGAAGTGACAGATTTTGAGAGTTAAAAATGGTTGAATGAAAATGTTACATCCTTCAAACTCTTTGAGTGCAAGCAACAGACACAACTCTTTGAATAGCATAAAAAAACTCCACCCTTTTATGAAAAGATAATCATTGCATGAAAGGCAAAAATGAAACAGCTGATTTGGGGGAAATGCAGAAAGCCATGAGGCTCAGAAGATTTGAATTGTACAAAGTGAGGGAAGGTGGGAAATGTGTCTCGAGGCCATTGGCATGAGAACAGTTTCATGCCTTTTCTGTCTTTATGCTGTGCTGCTCGAGGCCCACAGCCAGGGGAAAGAGATCTGCTTGGCCTCGTTTCCATCAGATGGCCAGGGGAGGGGTGGACATCCCCACTGAAGCATCCAACCAGTATTCTTCGGAGAGGGGCGGTGGTTTTCGAGACTGTTCACAGTCCTCGATCCTCTGCAGCGAGTACTTCAAGTCCTCCTCACTTTCAGCAAGCACGGTTGTAGACAGGTTGTTGAATCTTTCTCCAGTCCTGAGGCTGCATTCTTCTTCATAAAGTCTAGTTTCTCTAATGATTTGCTCAGCATACGAGTGAGTTGACAATCTTTTCTCCTAGTCTGTCTTAGTCTGCAAGTTTCACTGAAACCATCGATGATCCTGCTGTTATTTGGAAGGCAGCTATGCTAACCACTATATCACCAACACAACCCTGCTGTTATTTGAAATATCAGTAACATAAATTTCAGCACAACAGCAACATGCAAGCCACTACAGTACAGCCAACTAGCAAATCCATGGTGGTCAGAATTGATTGATTATTGAATTTGGCATTTAATTGCCAGTGATAGACATTACACAGTTCATTGCCCCACCCTCATCAAAACAAGAATGTTGTCATTACTGTTGTTGTTAGGTGCTGTTGAGTCCGACATGACTCATGGCGACCCCAGGCGCAGCAGATCTGAACCCTGTCCTGACCTTTGATGTCCTCATCATCTCCAACATGCTTGTGTCCTTTCCTGTAGTCACTTTGTCCGTCCATCTCATTGAAGCTTGTCCCCTCCTTCACTGACCCCTCTGCCTTCCCAAGCATGATACCAGTTTTCAAGGAAGAGGGTCCTTTAGCAACATGTCCAGAGTGGAAGAGACAAATCTTTGTCATCCTTGTCTCCAGAGAGCACTCTGCCCTCACTTTTCCCCAGACCTACCTGTTTGTTATTTTGGCAGTCCATGGAATAGTCAGTATTCTTCTCCATCATCACAACTGAAAGACATTAGTTCTTTATATGCCATCCTTATTCATTGTCCAGCTCTCGGATGCCTAGAAAGTGATTGAAAAGATCATGACTGGAATCAGGCACACCTTAGTTTGCAAACTGGCATCATTGCTCTTCAGTGTTTTAGAGAGATCCTTGACAGCAGGCTTGTCCTATAGAATAGAGAAAGGATACAGCCCTAATAGGCCCCCTTCCCAGTTGTAAACCGTGTAGTGTTTCCTGGCTGTCTTCAGACAACAGTTTCTTGGTCTAGGTGTAGGTTTTGAATGAGCATAATTAAGTATTCTGGAATCTGCACTCTTCTCAATGTTAGCCGTAGCTGGTTGTGATCCACAGAGTCCACTGCCTTTGCGTAGTCAATAAATGACAGTGAGCACGGTTAGTGCCCAGTATTTTAAGATACAGACCTTCCATTGAATAACACTATTTTAGAATAAAATATATTAACTCATTTGTCTTCCAATAAATAAAAGAGGCTTTATTTCCTGCTCAATTTCCTAAAGCTTTTCTCTTTGACTTTTGAGTCTGTGAACTAAGACATCTCTGTGTGCACATCTTAACCTTCAAGGAAGCAGCATGATGGGGCCATTCTCTCATTTTAGGGTAGGAGGTGCCCGGAGAGCAGGGCTAACCCTGGTGGACAAGCACCTGGTGGCACAGTGCCTGTCACATTCTGGGCACCCAGTAAACAGCATTGAAGGCTAATTATGTTGGATTTTGGGTTGATATATGCATCAGGGAGCTGAACAATGACTAGGAATGACAGGAGAGTTGATGCCTTTGTGCTGTGGTGCTGGAGAACAATACTGAATAAACCAGGCTGCTCCTTGGAGGCAAGGATTCTGAAGCTCCATCTGACATACTTTGGACATGTTGCAAGGCGGGATCAGTCCTTGGAGAGGGACATCATGCTTGGGAGGGTAGAGGGACAACGCAGGAGAGGAAGACCTCCAGTGAGGATAGCTATGTTGGAGACAATAAGATTGACACAGGACAGAGCAGGGTTTAGGGCCATTGCACGTAGGGTCGCTATGAGTCACAGGCACTCGAGCGCACATAACAGCAGTGTTCAGTCAGCATACATTAAGCACTGTCTTAGATTCTTGTCAACACAATTCAAAACACGCCAACCTTGTGTCTTGGGAGTCCCGTAGGTTAGCTGGGAAGACTTGTCCGTGGATCATGATGTTGTAAAGGGTTAAGGCCATAGGAGATGAAATGATGCGGTGCTGCAGAGAAAGGTGAGCTGCATTACTGGGGTGTCCGGAGACGCTCAGTGGAGGAGGACTCACTTCATCGGAGGAGTGGGAAGTGGAGAGGAAGGGCTTCCAGAAGCACAGAATGCGTTAAGGTTTAGAATGGCTGACATGATTTTATAAGCTTGGTTCAGTGGAGACAGTGGCTGGAGGTATGTTTACAGCCAACAGGCCTTGTGAGCTCAGGACAAGGGGTTTGGACTTTACCTTACAAACAGCAGGGGGCGAGTGAAGGTTCTTGCCTTTTACAGCAGTCTGTGCATGTGGTAGCCTAGGAATGAGGTGCTGCGCTGCTTCCAGTACGATTTATAACTTCTGAAGGCCTGGAGGGTCAGCCATGAGCCGGTTCCAACTAAGGAGCCCTACAGAAATACTTCCCTAGCAGAAGTTCTCAGAGTTTGGAACTTGAAGGATTAACAGTGACACTAACTCAGTGTTCAAGGATCAGCACTGTTAAAAGAAAGTGGAGAGACAGAAGAAAACTAAGTGCTCTGTGACTACAGAGGACATTACATCACTTCGTAAATAAAAGGCTTTTAGGTACCAGAAGATGAGGAAACAACGTTTACTTAATGTATCCTTTCTTAGGAAAGAATGAAGAATTTATGGCCGCGTTTTCCGTGCAAGCCCCACAGGGGCACACGTGCACACCCTCTCACGTGTCTGCCATCACAGTGTATCCTAGTTTCTCTGTGGACCTTGTCTCCTTATCGACTAGGGTTTGGAAATGGAGATGGCCACCCCTGTTTTGAGCTTGGGAGGCAGGAAACAGTTTTATTTATTTTCCTTTTCTTGTGGGCCCAGGCTTGGCAGAGTTGAATTGCTGACAGGAAAGATTCATGCGCTTAGACAGAGGTGTTTTATTCACTTGTAAGTTTTTGCTATTTTTTAAAAAATTCTGTTCTTGAGTTCTTAGTTAGTGTCACATTGCATAAAACAAAAACTGGGAGCAATGAGGGTCACGAGAGGTCGTGGGAGAAAAGATACTCATAGGGGATGCTGTTTGCTTCATGAACCAATGTCTTATTTGATTGAAAGATGAGTTTGAGGAAAAATTTCAGTTCAAAATTGAATAAATTTTTCGAAAGAATGGTGGTCTTGGGGATTACCTTAATCTCTGTTGATTGACTCTGACTGACCGGTTAGAAGATTATTGACCGGTTAGAAGATTATTTTGTTCTACAAGTTCCTTTTGTCTCTGTGGGACCATCTACTGTGACTCTGGTCAGAATGGTGGTTAATTCTTATGGTGCCTGGATAGGTGAGGCCATGGTATGTGTAGGTGGTCAGTCTGTAGACTGGTTTCTTCCATGATTCATGACTGCCTGCCTTTTTTTGGTCCAGTTGGGTATTATTGTTTGCTCTGTTCCTTTGAGTTGACTCTTCACTTGGTTTTCAGAGACTATAAATTACAGGGTGATTTCTCCCTCGGAGAAGCTGATGGATTTGAACCTCGTGCCTTTTTTTCAGTTGGCAGATCAAATCCTTCACTAGGCTGTCTGAATGTAGATAGATTCTGAATTGTCTCTTAGGTGGCCAGCTGTAAGTCTTTAAGACCTTAACTGCTATTTACCAAACTAGGATATAATAGTTCTTCTATTTGGATCACTGTTCTACTTTCCATGAATTTTAATATATAATGTGGCTCTGAATTGAACTTCATTCTTTTTCATGTAGAGATACAGTTTTCTATGCACTGTTTATTGAAGAGACTATTCTTTCTCAATTGAATGGACTAGCACCCTTGTAAAAATCAGCCGCTCATTGTTACTGTTGTTGTGTCCTGTGGACTTACGAAGCTGATCCTCTAGCAGAAACTGTAGAAGAGACTACCTTACCATTTCCCACAGGGGACACATATCAAAAGTTTACAGAATCCAACAGGACCTTCACAAGAAAAAGACTGGGTAGCACAATTACAAAATGGGCAAAAGACATGGAAAGAATTTTCACAGAGGAAAATATTCAGATGGACAACAGACCCATGAAGAAATGTTCAAAATCCCTGGCAATAAGAGAGATGCAAATCAAAACCACAGTGAGAAACCATCTCTTCCAGTAACAGTGGGAAAGTTTAACATCACAGCAAGTAATAAATATTGTAGAGGATATGGTGAGATAAGAATTCTTATATGTTGTTGGTGGGATTGTAAAATGGTACAAACACTCAAAGACATTTTGGCGCTTCCTCAAAAAGCCGAACATAGAAATTCTGTATGACCCCACTCTTCCACTGCTTAGAATCTACCCCAAGAAAATGAGAACTGAGGCTCAAACAGAGACTTGTACACCAATGTTCATAGCAGTGCTAATCATCATCTCAAGAACATGGGAATAACCCAGATTTCCAGCCACAATCAAATGGACTGAGAAATTATGGTACATTCACACCCTGGAATACTACGCAGCACGCAGGAGCAATGATTTTGTAAATCATTACCTAACTTGGGAGGGACTGGAGAGCATTATGCTGAGTGAACTAACTCAGTCCCATAAGTACAGGTACTGTATAAGACCATTATTATAGAATGAGTATAAGGATCTAAGGGGGTGGGAGCAGAGGGGTGAAGATGGGGGGCACTGTCATAGGATTGTATAATTTGATGGAGGGGTGAAGGAAATGGGAAAGATCTGGTGTGAAAAACAATGTGTATGAATTCTGTAAATAAATCAGTATAAAATAATTTTTTTTTAAAAAAAGGACATTACCTGTCTTTCTTTTGTGGAACATCCTGTGGATTTGAACTACATGCCTTTGGGTTGGTGGTACAGCTTCTTACCCCTGGCTTCATGTGTTGAAAATTGTCAGTTGACTGTAGACTCTCAATTCAATTTTATTGTCTGTTCTTAGACTAGAACAAGTTGTTTTGATTTCTATAGTATTAAAATCAGAGAAAATGAGTCCTATCTTGTTCTTTTTTCAATATTACTTTGCCTGTTGGAATAAATTTGAGTGTTAGTTTTTCTGTTTCGGGGTGGGGGAGAAGAAAGACTGGCTTTTGACATTTTAATATGAATTTTGTTAAATCTGTAGATCACTTTGAGTGGTGTTAGCATGATGTTTTAGGACATTTTTGTCCATAAATAATGTAGACTGTCTTCATCAGTGTATCAGCAGTACTCCTCGTCTCAATCCCTCTGGTATTTTCCTAAGCACCGCTGTGCCATTTCTTTTCCAATACTGTAGTGTTTTTTTGGTGTGTGTTTTTTTTAAAAAACACATAAAAAAAAACACACATAACATAGTGTGTTTACAGAAGTACCTTTTAGGGAGAGGGAGCAGTTGGCAAATAAACATAATAAAGTCATTCATTGCCGGGTGGTCGGGACCAGATGCTGCTTGACCCTAGTGGTTTTCTGAAGCTGTTGAACCAGGAGAAGGCCCATCCTTCTCCCTTGAAACTATGAGTGGATTTAAACTTCCTGGAGGGGAATGGCCTTTGAGTGGGCAGAGTAGCTGCCCTGTGGCCCTTGTCACCAGAGTTCCCCAGGAGACACAGTGAGTGTGTGTTATTTGTGTAAAAACATGATAGGAAAAAATATGATTGAGTTTTGAATCCGTGTATCATGGGATCACTTTTCTTCTATTTGAGTCTTATTTCATTTCCTTTCTTTCTCTTATTTTCATTGATTTTGAATCCATGATCATGGGATAGCTTTTCCTTAATTCGAGTCTTATTTCTTTTAGTAGTGTTTCAAATTTTCAGTGTACAGAGTGTTCATCTCCGTGATTACATTTATTTCTAGGCATTTTATCTTTGTAGCTGCGACTCTGAATTTGACCCACTTTAAAACATTAGCTTCTTTGTATGCTTCCTGATATAATCTATTATTTTCACATAGGAGTGGGTTTTGGAAACCCTGGTGAAAGTTTCAGGAGATGATAAAGGGAGGAATATTTTGGATTTCCTTTCTTGGGAATGTTAGGGAGGTGCTATTTCTTGGGCATTTCTGCGTGCCAGTCACAGGGCAAGGTAGATTCACATTGGGTGATGTTATTTTATGCTCCACAGTTATCTTGAGAAATAACTATTATTAACCCTGAGGTCACACAGCTAGGATATGGTAGAGGAATGATTTAAATTCCAACCTGCCAGACTCTCATTCTTTCCACTTTATCAGGTGTGACTAGAAAACCTACTTTCCACAGCTTACTGGGTGGTTTCCCAGCCCAAAGTCCTTGCTTGCTTGAGGTGTTTAAAAACAGTCCTCAGGTAAAACAACATTGCTGGCATTGACATGCAAATCAGGACACTGAGCTTAAGGCAAAAGAGGGTGCTCCAAGTTTTATTTCAGCCCTGAAAAAAATAATGCTATCCACTTTAGAAAAGAGAAAAGTGAGAATTCTCAGAGAACTGAAGGTCTGAGGTGCTCATTTACATGCCAAAGTCCAAGTGACTTCTTAAAGCACTTGCTCAGTTGCAGTGTTGTGCTTTACCCAGCAGATGGAAAAGGGTGGAACCCTTGGGGATTGGATCTCAGTTCCAATACCTGTTTTGCTCTGCAGCTCTGAGGACTTGGACGGGGCACAGGACTCTGCTAGGTGGTGCAGTCTGTAGGAAGGTTGACTCCTAGCCCCAGAAGCACACCTCTTTGATGCTTTAAATCCATCAGCTCAGAGGTCAGTCTCCTCCTGTGTAATTTACAGGCTCAGAAACCCGTGGAGGGTCAGCTGAGTTGGTTCTGATGCCATGACAATGACTTTGCCTAGATTCTCAGTTAAAGGAATGGATAGAACTAAAGTTCACTACCACCGAGTTCTTTCCAGCTCTTCCTGCCCCTCCCTTGGTTTCCAGTGCTCTGATCTCATGGGAGATTGCCCATCCTTTTTCTTTTTCTGAGTCATTGGTGGATTTGAAATGCCAGAAATGACCTGCAGTCTCTGTTTATCAGGACAGTCCCCTAGGGCGCATGCCCACCAGAGCTCAAGGGATGGGTAGCTTGTCGTTGTTAGGTGCCACCGAGTCAGAACTAACTCATAGCTGACTCTCCTGTGGATTTTCAGAGGCTTTAAATTTTATGGAAGGAGGGTGCCCATCTTTCTCCCAGCATCATCTGGTGGATTCGAGCCACATGTCTTAGGGTTGGCAGTGTACGTCCTTAACCTCTAGGCCCCCAGAGCTCCCTCCAGTAACGGATAAGGACTCCCTATAGCACCCCGGCTTCATAAGGATTGAAGTACCTTAGAGTGCAGCTTGTCTAGGTAGAGCAGGTGAACGGGCTGTTTCCAGAGAAAGCCTTGCTCTTAGATGGCAGGTGTCCTCTCACGTATCTACAGAGCACCTGGAGTATTAAGGGATGTCGGGGTGTGAGAGCTGCCGTTGTCAGCAGACCTTCGAGACTTCCAATCTTGAGTCTGAAAGTGACTCATATTTCAGAACGAATGAGCCTCTGTGAAAGATTCCAGGTTCTCCAAATTCACTTCAAAAGAAAAGCGCAACAACGAATGGATGGCGATCCAGTGTCCCTGTAAACTTTCAGTAACGTTAATAATAGTAAAGAAAAAGTGAACTGGGAGGGAGAGGGGGCAGGGAGGAAAACGTGCAATAATGAATGAACAGAAATCCAAGTTCCCTACACGCTTACAATAAAATATAAAATATAATAATATTTTTTTAAAAAAAGTAGTTCAAGGCCAAGCTCTGAGTTGGGATTGAAGAAATCTCTCTGGCTTTCTGAATAAGAGGCTGGAGAACTTGTTATGCAGCTCTAGAAACTCCCTAACGTGAAGTCAGTCTGTTCCAGAAAGCTACGGAAGGGCCACTGCTCTGGGAAGCATGTTCACTGGCAAGGCTGGGTCACCTCAGTCCATGCATTGAAAGTTACGTGGTTCAGTGTATTTGTGGCTCTAAGTTTAAAACTCAGTGTTTCCTACTGGCTCATAAGCTGGGGTCCTCTTGTGGGTAAGAGCATGAGACCTGGAAAGTGTGAGTATTGTCTCCCACAAATCAGCTGTGAAATCTTGTACAAGTCACACTTTCTTTGAGCCTCAGACTCCTCAATTGTAAAATGGGGGTCACAATTTTAAGCTTGAAATTCTCTTTACCAAGAGCCAAAGGAGGCTGGTTGCATGCTCAGCTGCTCACTGAAAGGCAGACAGTTTGGCCCGCCACTCATTCAACACCCAGCTGCCTAAAGACGAGTCTTCCAGACACCCTGTGAGGTTTTCCTCTGTCCATGAGCTGGAATTAACTTGATGACAATGGGTTAAGAAGGATCAAGAGTAGAATTCCAAAGAAAAATTTACTAGGGCACAGTCTCCTGTAAATTTACCTGAGTCTGCATGTATGTGTGCAAGTCTCTCTAGTGTTGGATAAATAAGTCTCAATTGCCTTATATTTTTTTTTCTTTTGTGACCTTATCCTGTGACCTAAGGATAAGTAACTTCCTGTAGTGAAGGTGTGAGCTATTGGTGTGCATAGCTGTGTGTGATCAGTCTTGGGAATGATGAGGTTTTCATTTTCTCATATGCCTATATCAGAAATACCACAGGGAGGTAACTTTAACAAATAAAAACAGTCCCCCCCCCCCCCTTCATGGCTTAGGAAGCTGAAAGTCTGAAAGCAGAAAAATAGTCTAAGAGAAACCTCTCCCTCCACGTCATCTCTGACCGGAGGTACTTGCCCTCATTAACTCCATTCCCGATTTCCTCGGCCGTCCTCATATGATGGCATCTCCCTTCCCCATCTCTGTTTCCTTGGACTTCTACCTCGTTAGTCTTTTCACATTTTAAAGACGTTGATTAATGACGCACCCTCCGTTGAAACCAGTACAGAACCTACCAAAGACATCTCCTTACCCAGATGGTATTGCATTCACAAGTACGTTCATGTCATCAGATGCCGTCAGGTCTTCTCTGGCTCCTGCTGGACCTCTGGACAGCAGCTGAAGCCCTGCCCGATCTCTCACTGCCTTCACACTCTCTGCCGTGGCCAAGCGTGGCTTTATGCTCACTGTGAATCCATCTTGCTGGGTATCTTGCTGTCCTTCTGACCCCCTACTTATTATCTTTCCACACAGACAAGGCCTCTTGAGACATGTCCAAAGGATGGAGATGAAGTCTAACCATCCTTGACTCTGAGGAGCAAATGTCTTGACCACCCTTCAGCTAAACCAAATGTATTTGTTCTTTTGGAAGTCTGTGTCGTATTTACTATTCTTTGCCAGTACTACATTCTTCATTGCTATTTCTTACTCATTTTCCAACTTGCACATGCCTGTGAAACAGTAGAAAATCCCATGGCTGGCTTTTTTCCAGCCTACCCCAGCACTAGGGCCCCCCTAAGAAGGAAGGTGAGAAGAGAGGGCTGTTCTGTCATCAGTGAAGTGACGACCAGCGAGCACAGCATCAACTCTTCACCTCATAGCCGTGGATGGGCTTCAGGAAGCGTGTGCCTCAGGCACTCGGGGAGATCCAGAAACTTGCCGTGAGGGGGAGGGGAACACCAGATTGACACCAGGCTTAACAGAGCAGTCGGGACCAAAGGAATAAGGACCGTCCCATCCCACATCTGTGTATGGTTGTCCAGAAAACGTAATGAGGGTGAAGATTCCCCAAACAAGCTGGACGCGGTGGTTATCTGTGTGCCTGCCACCACCTTGAAAAATCCATTCACTGTCCATATAGATGAAAACTAGTAGCTAATTATAAAATAAAGTTATAAAATTGTAAAAATAAGAAAGACTCCCCCCCCCACACACATTTCTTGGGTCAGGCATATCTTAGCCTTTAAAGTGATGACATTGCTCTTTAGCCCTCCCGGGAGGTCCGTGACTGCACGTTCCCCCAGTGTAACATGTCTTTTGATTTCTTGACTCCTCCTACCGTGAATTGATTGTGGGTCCGAGTAAAATGGAATTGTCAGCTTCAGTCTTCCCTCCATCTATCATGACGTTGCCTGTTTGTCCAGTGGAGAGGATTTTTGTTTTCTGAATGTTGAGATGTGTTGCATATTGAAAGCTGGAGTCTTTGATCTCCTTCAGTAAGTGTTTCAGTCTTTTTCACTTTCTCCAAGCAAGGTTGTGTCATCTGCATACTGTAGACTGTTGATGAGTCTTCCTCTGGCCCTGAGGTCACTTCCTTCCATGTAGTTCGGCTTTTTGAGTGATTGGCGGAGTGTACAGATTGGATAGGTGTGTAGAAACGATGTAACCCTTTTCAGATTTTAAACCAGGCCATGTTCCCTCGATCTGGTCAGATACCTGTTTTGGCTTTTTTTTTTTTTTTTTTCATCATGTACAGGGTCCACAACAGAACAGTTAAGTGCTCTGAAATTCCCATTCTTCTCAATGTTACCCATAATTTATTGTGGTCCACACAGTCAAATTAAAGACTTTCCTGATACTTTCTGTTCTTAGCAATGTTTCATTTGCTAACAGCAGTAATATCCCTCATGTCATAGCCTTTTCTGAACCCAGATTCCATTTGTGGGGATGGGACGTAGGATATGTCTTTTTGAGGGATATAGCTTGATCCGTAATTGGTGCCCTCAGGTGAGTGCGCCGGACTTCAGAGTGTCCCAGATGTGAGAGGGACGAGATTTGGGCTGCGGTATCACCACGTGCCCCTGTCAGCTTGATCTGGCTGCCTCTGCCTTGCCTGCTTTTTGGATGACAGTAATACTAGCTTTTTACTGCTTTAGAATTCGGAACTCATCATGTCTCAGCTAGATTTTTTTTTGCTCAAGTCAATTATCTTTCCCTGGAATACTCTTACCCCACCCCTTACATTTCACCTAATTAGTTCATATTCCTTCACAATTCAGTTCAACTCCTTAGGAAGTTTTCCTCAAAGCAAAACCATCCTCCTCATAAGTCAAGGCCTTGCTGATACGGTATCAGACCCAAATGAAACCTAATTCAACTTGATTCTGACACGTGGTGGCCTTCCATTGGGTATCTGAGGTTGTGAATCTTGATTGGAGCACAATGCCTCCTCTTTCTCCTTTGGAATGACTGGTAGGTTTGAACTGCTGACCTTGTACACTTTATCACTTTATCTTTATTACTTGGAGTTTCATCCACCAATCTTGACCCCACATTTCTCCTCATAGAGCCCAGCCTCCCAGATAATCTGTTCTGCATATAGTTTGAAAAGGTATGGAGATAGGATGCATCCCTGGCGTACGCCCTTCCCAATTTTGAACCATGCAGTGTTCCCTTGCTCTGTTCTGACGACT
>NW_006399841.1:9806325-9807639 GCF_000299155.1 Elephantulus edwardii | reverse complement strand
ATAGGGTCACTATGAGTCGCAGGTGACTCGACGGCACATAACAACAACAACAAACAACAACTTGGAGTTTAATGTGCTGGAGGTCTGAAGTCAGCTGCACTTGGATTGTGTATAATTCTCACTGAGTAGCATCTATATGGAACCAACTGTTACTTGACCTCCAGAAGGTTTTCAGGACTGGCTGTCATGTGGGAGGAGATTACACATCTTCATCTCCCCCTCCCCCGCCCCTTGGAGCTGATGGTGGATTCGACCCACCAGAGAGGCCCAGCCTTTGGGGTAACAGGCGACTCGCTGTGGACTGCGCCAGCAGAGCTCCCTGTGGGTAAGACCAGTACCTTACAAACTGACCCTTTACTTCATTTTTATGTCATGACATAAGCCTTGAGTCCAAGGATGCTCTGGTGGCTTAGGGGTAAGAAGTTGGCTGCCAGCGTGAAGGCACAAGGTTTGAATCTACTAGCTGTCTCTGCAAACCTGCTGAAGGCTCAGCTGACTTGGTACCATGTACCAGTGTCTCACATCCTGTGTTCATGTCAGACATTACTGGTTAATTGGTCATCTTTTCTAATGAGCTCACCCTTAGCTGTGCAAGCAGGTTGGGATCAGCAGTCAATTGGTGTGACTTTTTTATTTTTAATTTTGAATGATATTTTATTATAAGTTTATAAAGAACTTTGATTTCCGTTCATTCATTGTTGCACATTTTTCCTCCCCGTCCCCCTCCCTCCTGCCAGTTTGTTTTTTCTTTAGAAAAAAAAGTTCTTTCATTGTTATACAGTCGTTCCCCCCCACCCACCCCCTGCCCCCGATTTACTATGCAGCTCTTATTCTGGACTCTTGTTATGGTGTGACATTTGAGAAACTGTGGTGCAATTGTCCCTCCTGGTTTAGAACTCTGCCCTCCCTCGCCCTCCCCCGCCTCCCACCCCGTATTGTTTCCTCATTTACCTAGAGCACAAGCTCAATGCTCAACACAACCTTGTACCACCTCAGATTTCAGACCTGCGCTGTCCAGTGTGGTAGTCTCCATATCCAGTGGATAAATTTACCTGCTTAAATTTCAGCAAATTGAAAGGTGTGTGTGTGTGTGTGTGTGTGTGTGTGTGTGTGTAAAAGTTTAGAACTTGTACTGGCAGCACCTTCCCAGTGCTTCAAAGGTGCAGACTGCTGCTGGTGGTGCCACTATGGGAGGGTGCAGGTTGAGACCATTTCCCTCACTGAAGGTGTCTGGACAGCGAGTCTCGAGGGTGCAGGTTGAGACCTCACTGAAGGTGTTCTGGACAGCGAGGCTCGAGGGTGCAGGTTGAGACC
>NW_006399841.1:9797755-9806195 GCF_000299155.1 Elephantulus edwardii | reverse complement strand
CACTGAAGGCGTCTGGACAGCGAGGCTCGAGGGTGCAGGTTGAGACCTCACTGAAGGCGTCTGGACAGCGAGGCTCCTGATCTGCTGTGGCTCCTGTTGTTGGAAATCCCCATGCGCTGCTGTCAATCCAATCTTTTGACAGGATGGAAGTTTCTTCTCATCCCTGGGTTTCCTTTAGGTTTTTGGTGAATTGCTTACAAATTGTTTTTGAGCTCCCGTCACTGTCGTGTGTCGAGGCCGCTCCAAGCAGGCTCGCATTTAGAAACTTGGGCTTGTACTGTTGCTGTTTTGATGTCGGGGTTCCACTGCCTCTTGATGTTTGTCCTTGGCCATTTCAGAAATGGTAAAGTGGTTCCAAGAGATGGTCTTTCTATTATCCAAGTTCAAAGGCTTTATTAGTTGGTGGTTGAACCGCCGCCTGAAGCACCACTGATACCTCCTCTTCACCGTTTACTAATGATTGTCTTCACACTGTGGAGATTACAGTGATGGCTCTTGTCAGAACACACAGACAGAGAAGCCTCGCTGAGAGCCCAAGTCTAGTATCGACATGGAGCCCCGGCGGCTCGCGACAATGCTGGGAATAATTTTCAAATTATGTAACGAATAAAGAGTGGTGCATTACCAAGTGACACCTTTACAGTGTCTCATTCTTCTTTTATCCCCTTTCAAGAAAATCCCAAGTGCATTATGATGCCTAGTGGTTTCACTTAAGGGTATATTTTGAAAAAGAGATGATGGGAGAAAGCCTCATTATCCACACCCTGCCCTCTTTGGATTTCTTTCTGTCTTCCGTGCATGGAGGAGAGACGAGCGAGTTAGTCCTAAGTGGTCCTAATGTGGGACTCACACTGCCTTTGTCTCACACATTACAGGAGTGTCAGCAGGAAGGAGAGATGGAGAAATGGCCCCAGGGTGGCTTTGGTGAATTTCCTTCCTGTTAGCGAGGATGAAAATTTGAATGGCACCTTGAAGTGATCCAGACCTCTTTTATCAACACATCCAGTTAGCTGGGAGGCCCTTAGGCATCGCATTCAGAATGTAGCAATCATGGAAAAAAGCACTGGGTCCTGAGACCCAGCAGTGGCAGATAATGTGGGCCAGGGCTCCAGACTGCGGCTACGGAGAGAGCAGTAATCCTGGGAGTAAAAGGCAGCCAGCTAAGCCAAGAATCACGGCACTTCTGAGGTATTTTTATGTATTATTTAAACAAGGATTGATAGCCCAGAGGTACAGAAAAATTAATATATTTGCCAGAAGTTAAAGTTGTAGCCAAGGCAACCATAATTGCCCATTAGTCATTAATTCTTTTTTAACATATGAAGATATTTGAGCTGAAGATATGAAGCCAGAACTCATTCCTGAGCCTTGTGTTCCTAGGAGGCCTCGCTGCTCATGCCTGGGGTTTTGTGGGTGAAGACATTGATTTCTGGTGTCTGTGATGTCAGGCACTTCCCACTGCATGAGCCCTATAAAGCGCAGATGCCCAGAGCAAAAGGGAGGAGGATGGAATGATTGATGGGTTGCTGGTCTCTGGGTCCTCGTTTTCAAACACTGTGTCTTCTTTCCAGGCTTTTTCTTGTTCGTTGCTGTCGAGTTGCATACAACTCATAGTGGCCCTAAGAACAATGGGTCAACACTCGTTCCCTGTCTTGTGCCATCCTCATCATCTCTGAAATATTCAAACTCATTGCTGCCATCGCTATGTTAATTTATCACGTTAGGAGTTGTCTTGTCTTTTGCTCACATTGGAGAAGTGGAACTCTTCCAAGTATGATGTCCCTCTCTAGGGAGCAGCCTCTCCTAGCAACATGCCCAAAGGATATATGACGAAGCTTCACTGTCCACGTCTCTAAGGAGCACTCTGGCTGCACATTTTCCAAGATATGTTCTTGTGCTGCCCCTTCCGTATCCTTCTCTAGCACCACAGCTCAAAGGCATCAGTTCTTCTTGTCACTGTCTTTCATTGTCCAGCTCTCAGATGCATAGCAAGTGATTGAAAAGACCTGAGTCAGGCACACCTTAGTCTTTGAACTGACATCATTACTTCTTAGTAATCTAGAGAGATCTCCTTCCAGGCTTACCATGCCAAAATGCACACGCAGTTCCTGGATGTTTTTGTGACAAAGTCACATGATCGGAGACACAGCCTAAGTGGTGGGAAGTCACTCTTCCACTTCCTCTCGGGCTTTCTCCTTCAGGGTGGTTTTGGAATTCAGGCACACTCCTCTGCTGGGCGGTCACTGAATTCCACTGGGCTTTGTTGCCTGGAGGCAGCATCACCGTGTGAGATGCTGCCTTGCTGCTTGGCTCTCGCTCTGTTGAAGGAGGACACACGGAGGGAGCACTACAGGAAGTCCTCGGGAAGATCCTGGGGACCATGCACATCACTGGTGTGGTGATGCTCGAAAACACATGGGAAGCCTTTGTCCTGCTGCATCCGTTTAAGTGTGGCCAGGAGCTGAGATTTACAACTCTGTGGCTAATCAGATAGAGAGACAAAACAATAAAACAACACCAGATGCTTGACACCATCTTTTTTAGTTTGTTGTGTTCTGTGGACTTGGAACTGACACGTAGCAGACCGACCAGCAAGTTTCCAGAGGCAGTAAATTACACAAGAGGAGATTGCCCACCTTTCTTCTGCAGAGCAGCCGGTGGATTTGAACTGTGTACCTTTGCGGTGGAAGTACAGTGCTTTCCCATTCAGCCCCCAGAGTTCCCTTTCTAGTGTTGGTTGTGTAACAGCGAGGCCCGGGTAACTCACAGCTGTCCAAAGGGTCCCTTTCATGGTACATTGCCTCTCACGACCTTTAGGGCTGGACCGAGGGTCAGTCTGTGGGCACCACAGAGGGCAACATGCGTGATGGTCCACCTGAAGAGTCTGCCGCTGTCTGAGCGTCGGCCTGGCTCTCTGCTGATGATTCCGCAGAAAATCGAGCTTGGTGATTAAATGGAAGACTTGAAAGGATCGCAGGGAAATCTACCGGGTCCACGCGGGGTGCTGTCACAAGACGCCCCACTGACATGCAGCACTCTGTCCCTGTGGGGTTGTCAACACGTGCAGCCCTCGTCAGCCTGGGGAGCTGGCATCCCTGCTGCTGCTGGTGTCTGAGACCTGAGCTGAGGACTAACTGGGAATAGGCCTCCTGTTGATTGATCTTGTGTTGGGACAGAGATCTGGGTTCTTCTTCGGACAGTGACAGCTCGGAGAAAGGCGTTCCTGATGTTGCTGCTAGGGACCATACTGTCACGTTAAATGCACAGCGACCCTGTGGACAGATGGGAGCCCTGCCCTCTCCCGTGCCATCCTCTCCGTCTCTCATACCCTTGAGCCCATTGGTGCAGTCACCGTGCCAGTCCACCTGGCTGCGCGAAGGAGGAGTCCGTGGGATTCGCCTGAGGAAGTGACTTCATAAAATGCCTGCCTTCCTTTGAGCACGGAGGTGAATGAAACTGAGAGGACGTGCGGCTGTTCTGCCTTGGAAAGGAAGCCACGCTGCTTCCACCTCCATGGAGGGTCTGCAGGTGAAAGATTGGGGTTGCTGGGGTGGTTTTGTCCCAGAAGACATTTGGTGGTGTTGCCAGACCTTTCTATCCCTGGGGAGGGTGGACCCTTCTTGCATCGAGTGTGCAGAGGCTGGAGGTGCAGCTGAACACCCTGTGGGCCCCGGGAAGCCCTCTCACAATGAAGAGCCGTCTGGATCGAGTAGCAGTAGCGCCAAGGTTGAGAAACTCAGGTCTAGAGTACTTGCTAGGTCTTGGGATCCTTCATAGGATCATGATTTGATTGGGAAGCATAAAGAGAAAAAAAATCTTAAGAGTTTCCATTGCTGTGAAGTTGTAATGACCTCCAAACCCCGTGGGTTCATGCTTTCTTTCACTGGATCTGGCCCAGGGACACTGCCTTTTGGACACACTCCCTCACCGCTGTGAGTCAGTTCCACTTGTAAACCACCTGCAGATTTCTGAGGAAGTGAAATGCAGAGACGAGAAGGCCCATCGCTTTTCTGGTTAGAACCACCAGCAAGGGTTGGCCTTAAGGTTAGGAGCACAATTTAGAGCACTTTGGGATTTTAACTCACTCACACATTGCCCTGTGGTCAGAGTTGACTCATAGCTGACCCTCCCTGAGTTTTCAGAGGCTGTAAATGACATAGTGGAGTGTACTGGGGCGGGGGGATTGTATAGCAATGAAGGAATTTTTCTTTTAGTTTTCAAAGAGAAGAGCAAACTGGGGGGAGGGTGGGCAGGGAGAAAAGTGCAACAGTGAATGAATAGAAATCCAAATCAAAATCTCTGTAAACATTCAATAAAATTAATAAAAGAAAATAAGATAAAGGCACAGGTGGTAATTGCCCATCTTTCTCCTGTGGATTTGAACTTCCAGCTTCTTGCTTCATAGCACTACTCTTACCACATTAGACTACTGGTTTCCAAGAATTCTAAGCACTGTCTCCTCTCCAGCAGACCTGGGACACCCCAGGACGTCTCCTGCTGTCTTCAGGGTGGAGGAGAGGAATCATCCTTCCTGAGCCTTTGCTCAGACTGAAACAAAGATTGTCTGTCTCGGTGCCAAAACATATACACACTGTGTTTCCATACCAGTGAATTCAAATCCTGTAGCTGTTATTAAATTCTGCTACAAGCATTTCCTTATCTTTGTACAATATGGGTTAATCCATGCTTACGACTTTTCAAATCAAGAAAAACATTGTGCACCAAATAGTTTACATGTTCTCTTCTTAAAGCCACAATGTAAGGCTAAGAGCCTTTAGTCCTATAAAATACTGCTGAGGAGCTAGACAAATCATTTGGGGAAAAACCGACAACTACTTAAGCTTCCTGATGGGGATTTGAAACTGTTCAACCGGTATGTGCACTGTTTATATCCCATTTTCAAATTTTAAGAGACATGTGGAACGAAATACTTTTTTAGTGAGGAAAACGCTGTGAACAATACTTCAAATCTTAAAATATCTAGCCCACCACATTTGTTATTTTCAATTTCTAGAGCAAGAGTTTTGGCTACTCTGCAGCATTAGTTGGTCAGGTCAGGATCCTGGCTCAGTTAATGCACTTAGAACCCATCGTGAAAGATGAAATACTTCATTCCAGGGATTGGAAATAATTTTTACAAAGTCCAAATAGTAGTTGGTTGCGGCTCGGTGGGCCTCTCGGTCCCCATTGCAATTACCCAGCTCTGCTGTGTTCATCCGGAAGCAGCGTAAACAATACATAAGTGAGTGGGTCTGACATCATTTCAGTAACAATTTTGTTCACCCAAACAAACCCAGGTTGAAGTTCATGGACCTGTTTTCTCCAGCTGTGGTTGTTATGCACCTTTGAGTCAGAACCAGCTCATTGCCGACCGTCCAGTGGATTTTCAGAGGCAGTAAATCACGAGGGTGGGAGATTGTTCTCCATTCTCTTTCTCATGCGTCAGTGCTGCTATGTCCTTTACATTGGTGAGTTTTATTTAAGGGCCTCAGCACCATCTTTACGGACTCCAGATTGGTAGCCATTGCAGAATGCATTTGCGTGTTTATCAGCAACCCAGGAAGAAAAGATAATCCTCACTGACTGACTGTGTTGCTGCTCTTGAAATGAGCATCATGGAATTTGAAGACTAAGGTGCACCTGATCCAGGCTGTGGGCTTTTCACCAACCACAACTCTATTAGATTCTAGTTGAAATGTGCTACTCGGTGGAGGGGGGCTGGGGGAAGAGCATAACCAGCCCTTTCAGAAGAGGAGCCCCCGAGGTCTTGAACTTGAGCGGTGTTGTGGAGCCCAGCTCAGAACTACAGCTGCCTCGACCTTGCTGGCTTGTGGTAGCGTTTAGCACTGTCTCTCCTAGCCATTGTCTAGGTTTTTCTGATGCTGTTTTCAGATGTGAAGTTGTGTGGCGAGGCCCTATTGGTGTGTCAGCCACTATGACGGGATGGCGAGTGATGCTTCTTGCAAATTGTGAAGAGAAGCCAGCAGCCAGTTCCCAGCTCTCTGTTCCCCAGTCATCAGGCCCGGGTGGTCAGACACTGCGACACTCGCAGCAGGCCAGCCAGCCCCAGCGTGGGTGCAGCCAGAGAGCCCCCTCCCCGCTTCCAGTGCCCGCAGTCAAGAAGGAGAAAGCGGAAGTGGTTCTGTGTGAGGGTTCTCAATCATGGGGTGAGAGAGGTGGGTTGGCGGTGGAGCAGCAGGAGCGGAAAATTGCCCTCAAGTCTTCATTTTCTGTGAAATGTGAGCCTGTTAAGAAGTAGTCGGCGATTCCCTGAATGAAGTATATGCTGCGTTCATGTAACAGTGTTGTCTTCAGTTCCACCAGGCCACACACACAAGTGCACCTCAAAAGACAAAGGCCTTTACATTTGCTTTTGACTCACATGAATACGTTTATGAGAGAATCTTTTGTTGCCTTGTTAAAAAAGAGTCTGTCAAGCACGTAAGGCAGATTTCACCTTGTGACTTGGTTGGGGAAGACTCTGTATAATAGTCTAATGTCTGGTGTCTGGAACAGTGTATTCCCCTATTCTCAGGAAGCATTCAAGACCATTGGAGACAAGCATTGTCCTCCTCGCCCCCAACCTCCCACTTCTTTGTATTAAAATAGTCAGTGTGAGAGTTACCTGTGAGTTACCTATTGCTACATAATAGTTTACCTCCAAATGTAGCAGTTTGCAAAACAATAAACATTTGTTACTCAGCCCAGTTTCAGGGCCCAGGCGTTTGATCTGTTTAACAGTCGGGCTCTCTCAGGCAATCATGGCAGATGTCAGCCGTGGCTTCAGTCACCCGAAGATGTGACTAGGGCTTCAGGGTCAGCTTCCATTAAGGCCTGGTCTTGTGGCTGGTGCGTGGGCACAAGGCCTCACTTCCATCCCGTTTGAAGCTCCCCATGTGGTTGCTTGAGGGTCCTGACAACATAGTTGTTGGTTTCAGTCTGGCCAGGTGGCCCAAGATGGCAGAAGCCACCTTGTCTCTGTGACCTAGCCCTGGAAGTCATACTCTGCCACTTTTACAGTGTCCTATTAGCAGACCAGGAAATGTATTGCACAGAGAAAGTCACAGTCTGGGATCACTGCTACACATAATTGAGGAGCAATGATGTCAGCTTGAAGACTAGGGTGCACTGCAAGAGAAACACAGACCATTTACTCTCATAGAAATAAATGATAGCTTCAGAAACCCAATGAAGGGTCAGCTGTGAGTCAGAACCGAGGCAGAGGCACTGAGTTGGTGAATGAGTGGTTACACAGGTTACAGTGGGAGCCTTGGTGAAGGTGGGAGACCACAGCCACTTACTTGGAAAAAATCCCCTGCAAATATTTAATTTTTTATTTGTCCAGAGCTAGAAACTTCAGCAAAGGTCCTTTCTAATATCAAACAGGCCAGAACCAACCTAGACTTTTCACATTGAAAGTGATGTGAAACTTTTTACAGATATCTGGCAGGCTCGGAAATTCTTTGTTTGTATTTTGCTGTTAATAATACCTGTGAGATGCAATAGCTGGACGTTGTAGTGGATGCCTGTCATTCAGTTTTAGAAATCCTCTTAAAGTTGCATTTACATGTACCTAGACTTTCTTTTTTCTTCTCTCCAACTGATTTTTTCTTTCTTCCAACTGATCTTATTAACCATGATCTTTTTCTCCTGGAATATTCTCCTGTTGATGTTGATTCCGTATTGCTTACAGTTGCACGTTGTTCTGTAAACAGAAAATCAGACTTAAAAAGGCCTAAAGTCTCAAGCCCCCTGGAGCTTTATCTCTCAAATCACGTGTGCATGTCAGTTGTCATTTTCTTCACATCGAAGTTTGGGGATCAAGAGAGCGGCCTGCTTTGCTTCTGATGGTTCTGAAGGCTGGTTGAGCCTCCGTCTAATCTGAGGAGGGGTAAGTGTGGAACAGTCATCCGTCACATCCTCCTGGCGAGAACGAAGTGCCAGGTCATGACTGGTGCAAGGTACCCTGAGAAATGGGATCCCTTATGGCGTCAAGGCTTGCCAGGCACAGTGATCATGTCTGCAGAGTGTGGATGTTGGTGGCTGCGGTGGGTCTTGCTGGCAGCCATCTCCTCCTGAGATTCCAGCCTTCACGGTGTGCCGTCCGTGGGATAGTTCTAAGACACTCTGGTGGCGGGGCCCAGAGGGAACTCACTGAACTCTCTGATCGTTAGAATCTCGCTGACTGGGCTCCATGTGAGAAGGATGGACACACTCCTCCCTTGTAATGCACAGCCTTGGACACCGAACAGATAGCTCCATGTGAGAAAGATGGGCAGACTCCTTCCTCGTGACTCACAGCCTCGGACAGCTCCATGTGGGAAGGATGGACAGACTCCTCTCTTTTGACGCACAGCCCCAGACGCCGACCTTATGGACAGTCTGCAATTGGTTTAGACTTGATTGCAATGAGTTTTCGAAGAGTTCTGTATATTTAGAT
>NW_006399841.1:9792889-9797543 GCF_000299155.1 Elephantulus edwardii | reverse complement strand
AGAAAGTTATGCTACCAAGCCGAAGGTGGATGATTTTAATCTGTGGCCTTCAGGCCTGGTTCAAATTGTTTTTTTCTCTTTCTTCTAAGTGGTATAGCCCTTGTCTGTCGATTTGCTTTATAGAGGTAATGCTGTGATACTGAACACTGTGACACTGATGTGTCAAATGTGATAATGGTTACTCATGGTGGACAGTGTTTGGTAGAGCTCCCAATTAAAACAAGCTTGGAAGCAGGAGTGGCATCCACTTCCAAAATGGCTTGCCTCCAGAAACTCTATGAACTTGGAGAAACAACCAACGTTATACAAGTGATCAGGTCTTTTGTTCATAGTGTCTCTATGAGTTGTCTACAACTTGATGGCACTTAATGACAACAACAATATAGGTAATACATACGATAACATGAATCCACCTTTGTTGTAAACAGTTCAGGCAGGATGATAGAATCTTGGAGTTGGTAGCTCACGTGCACTGTGAGTGATTTATGCCGCTGACATTGGCCGCTACTTGGAGTTGATAAACAGAAATGCCGACCAGTCCTCTTCAAGGATTAAAAAGCCATCGATATTTATTTGTTTGTTTACATGAAGCACAAGATGCTCTTGTACTGATTGTTGTTGTTAGGTGCTGTCAAGTCAAGTATGACTCATAGCAACTTCACAAACAACTAACCTGAATCTTGTGCTGTCCTGTGCCGTCCTCATGCTTCCCGACACACGAGAGCCAACTGTGGCAGTCACCATGCCAGTCCACCGGGTCACGGGTTTTCTTCTCCTTTGTTGATCCTCACCCTTCTAAGCCTCGTGTCCCTCTCTAAGTAATAGCCTCTCCTAGCAGCGTGCCTACAGTAGGTGAGGGGAAGACTTCAGCATCCTGGTCTCCAAAGAGCCCTCTGCTTGCACACTTTCCACGGCATCTGTTTATTCTTTTGGGCATCTGTGGGATGTTCAGTGCCCTTCTCTAACAACACAGTTCCAAGGCATCAGTTCTTCTTTTGTTATCCCTGTTCATTGTCCAGCTCTCAGATGCATAGCAAGTGATCGGAAAGACCATGGCCTGTGTCGGATGCACCTTAATCCTCAAACTGATGTCATTACTCCTCAATAATTTGGAGAGGTCCCTAACTGCAGATTTTCCAAGTGCAATACATCTCCTAACTTCCTGACTGCTGGTACCAAGGTTGTTCATTGAGAATCCAAGCAAGATGAAGTTGTTGACAGTCTCAGTCACTTCTCCATCCATCATGATATTACACTACAACTGGAGAGAGACGGTTTCTCATTATGATTTTAATTTGCATCTCTTTTATTGCCAGTGATTTGAAGCATTTCTTCATATGTCTATTGGCAAGTTGAATTATTTCCCTGTCTTTTGCACATCTTGTAGTTGGGTTATCAGCCTTTTTCTTGTGGAGGCCCAGGAGTATTCTATAATCTTTCATTATGAGACTCTTGTCTGAGATGGTATTGCCAAATGTTTGCTCCTAGTCAGTAGGTTTTCTTTTCACCCTGTTGGAAAAAGTTTTTGCTGAATATAGAGATTTAATCTTTAGAAGGTCCCAGAATCTTCTTGTTTTTTTATTTTTTTATTGAGATGCAGTCCATTTTGAAGGCTACGGTCCTTGATTCTCTGCAACTGATGTTTCAAGTCCTCGCTTGTTCAAAGCGTTGTGTCATCTGCCTAACACAGGTTATTAAAGAGTCTCCATGTGATCCTGAAGCCAGATTCCTCCTCAGAGAGTCCAGCCTCTTGAGTAATTTGCTCAGCATACAGATTGAATAGGTATGGAAAGAGAATAAATCTGACACACCCCCTTTCAAATTCTAAGCCATGCCGTAGTCCCTTGATCTGTTCTTTCAGAAGTCTCCTGATCCAGATAGAGGTTTTGTGGGAGCACAATCAAGTGCGCTGGGACTCCCATTCTTCTCAGCCTTAGGCAACAACCACAAAGCTCCGTGAACTCGAGAAGGAAAGTTGCAATTATGTTTGGAATTGGGAAAGAAATCTATTGGTCAGCTACAAAGCTTTTGCTCTTTTTGCTCTACCTATAATGTCCATCCACTGCCTTGGGGAGGGTGAAACCAGGTTTCTCCTTGGAGGCTAGCATTTTGAAAGTCCATCTCACATACTTGGGACATGTGGCCAGGAGGGACCAGTCCTTGGAGAACAACATCAAGCTTGGAAGGCTGGGGGGACAGCGCAGGAGAAGACGACTCAGGAGGAGATGGATTGATACAGTAATTGAGGCAATTGGGGTGGGTGTGTTGGAATCAGTGAGACTGGCTCAGAACAGGGTAGGCTTCAGAACTGTTCTTCACAGGGTCAGTATGAATCACAGGCGACTTGACAATACTAAACAACAACAACATAGTGTACACAGAACTCAGTCATATCAAATGCTGAGTATATTTTTTTTTATTTGCACTGTTTATTACATCTCTAGAAAAAGAATCCCAGGACTTTTCCTCCTGTGTGTTTTCATCTTGCTTCCTCGTGGTCCATGATGCCAGCTGAGGTTGTCATTACAATGAAACCGAGCTGACGGGACGGGAGCAGATTATTCTGCCACTTTTCTAGATCTTTGAGCTGCACATCAAATCTGGGGCTGATAACGCCACACTTGTTTCACCTGCCTGTGAGGCTGACAACAATTTTCCCCGCTCTGTGATCATCAATGATCTCGAATTCACCAGTGTAGCCACGCTTCGTCATCACGGTCAGGAACTGAATGATGACTTTGGAGCACGGCCTGATGAGAGCCTGGCGCTCGCCTCTCTTCTCGGCATTGTTGATGCTCTTGAGAGCGTCGGCCAGGACGTTCACGCGCACCTTTGTGGGATTGCAGACGGATGGGCTCGGAAGCCTCAGCGGTAACTATATTTAAGTGTATTTAAGGTTGTCGTCTCAAATCTTTACATGGAATTAAACCACCCAGTCTCCCTACTCTTTTCAAAAGAGTTCCTGGTCCTACAGGGGCTACCTCACTTCCGATCAGAGGCCTCCCGGTGCTTGCTGCCTTTGCAGTCTCATTCATGTTTGAAATAACCTCCCGCCACCTTTTAACTCTCTGGTGAACAAATTTGCAAACATCTTCAAGAAAACAAAGCACCAGGCAGTAACAGTTTTTGGCTTTTATAAAGGAGAATCCAATCTCTGGTGACACAGAGTGGCAGGACTGATAATTCTTGTGAAGGCAGCTTGAAAAGGATTCATCTGTCACCAGCTGGAGCAAGGCTCTTCGTGCTGCCACCTCAGTGGTATAAACTGGTCCGTGGATTTAGCTGATAGGGAGGTTTTGTTTGCTGGCCTTGCACATCCGTGCTGTCTTGTCTTGGTCTAGTCTCAGTGAACTGGTGTTTAAGGAGAGGTGAACAACGTTTCAGGTCATACCATCTCTGAGAGGAATGCTAGCTCAGTCACTTCATGGCCGTGTGGTGTTGAAGAAATTAAGGGCGCCTCTGGCGTGTCTGTCTTCGTTTCTGCAAACACAAATGCTGATGCCTTCACGGGGAAGTAAAGCAGCGTCAGTGCTGATCCTCAGAGCAGTGCCAGGAGAGTGCAGCCCTGAGCAGTTCCTGCTCCCTTGTTAATTTCCTCAGAAACTCCATCAGCAATGCAGAAAGCAGCAGCAGCCCTACAACTAGACAGATGAACCAAATTTGACCTTTCTCTAAGAAGCTGCACTAGAATGAAAAGGCACATGGTTCAAATGCCCCAGATGCTCTGCTGAAGAAGAATGTGCAATCTCCTCCCATGTGGTTAACTCTGAAAACCTGCTGGAGGGTCAGCTCTGCGTTGGCTCCGACTCCACGGCACACACCGTCACCACCACCAACCATGACTTTGCACGGAGTTCTGGTGGCCTCGGGGTAAGAAGCTGAAGCTCAAAGGCAAGGAGTTCTAATCCACTGGCTGCTCCTTGGGAGAAAGACGGGCAGTTCTCGCCTTTTTCCATTTACACACAGCCTCTGAAAAGCTGCTGGAGGGTCAGCTATGAAGTGGCGACAGTGAACAGCAGCAATGAATTTGCAGATTGGTGGCTGCTCCTGTTGATTCAGGGAACCCTGGTGGCTGCTAACCTCAGGGTCAGTGGTTTGAACCCGTCCCCTCCTCTCCTGGAGGAAGATGTGATGGTCACAGCCGTGGAAACCCCATGGACATTTTGACTTTATAAGATCTTTGAAAGGTCAGGATTGACTCTGTGGATGTGGGGAGTGCTGGTCAGGAACTCGATGAGGTCAAGCTGTCTGTAGTCTGTGATTCCAGGCTTCTCTCATAGCTCCAGGCATCATATTCTTGTGTAAAATGGGAGAAAGAGAGGGGTATCAGTGCTTTTCTATATTAGTACAAATATACAGAAACTATCCAGAAAGTCTCAGCAGCTTGGTACTGGTGTCACAGGGCCATCCCAAATTGTGTGAGAGCCTGGAAGTGAACTCGCTTTTCCCAGCTTCACTGCAGGGACTTCTTAGTATGAACTCTTAGGGACAGAGTGACATGGGAATGGAGGAGTAAGGCATTTAACAAAAGAATGTGCCTCGGTAAAGGCATGGAGGAGAAAGTAGCCACATGAGAGTTAGGCAGAGGCTTAAGTGTCTGAGAAGAAAGTGTGTTTAAAATGGTCACCTACTATAGAATGAAACACCTTTTCAA
>NW_006399841.1:9772439-9789314 GCF_000299155.1 Elephantulus edwardii | reverse complement strand
GACTTATTCATTGCAAATACATTTTATAAGAGACACAAACGCAGGTTATACACATGGACTTCACCTAAAAAAATATATACATAGTTTTATTTTTTCTCTCTACTGACACACCCTCCCTGCCCATCCCTAGTAATCCTCCAAGAATGATTCTGTTTGCATGTAAACCTTTTGTTAGCTTTATGTAACAGCGGTTTTATATATACGTTTGTCCTTTTATGAGCTGGTTTCTTGCTGCCTAATTTGTTCTAGATCCAGCCATGTTATGCTTCGGTTCATGGACTTTTGATGCATAGTCCTCTGTTATGGGGAGTGAAAATTAACAAATAGATGATAGACATGTATTAAAATGAATGAAAGGGGATGCCTTGTATCATCAGGGGACGTGAGCACAGTATCACTAAAGAAAGGGAAGGCACAGGTACAAAGGAAGTAATGGAAATGATAATTCTAGGAATGAAGTGGGAAATGTGGGTGGTTACACTGGGAGAATTGTAATTAATCTTATGAAACAAAAGTGTGTATGAATGGTATAATAAGAAAAAGTGGATGGTAGACAGAGAAGAGGGAGGCAGTGCCAGCCAATAGAAATGGGGTACAGGGGCAGGTAGAAATGGGGTACAGAAGCAGGTAGAAATGGGATACAGGGGCAGGTGGATGTTGTGTGACTTTCATGTTCATGGTTTGCTAGCGACTTGACATTCTTAGCACATGTGTTTGGAGAATACAGTTATCGAGGAGTTGGAAAGGTAACTTGTGTGACTGGCAGGATAGATAGGCGCACTAGTGAATCAGTTTGCACTTTATTTTGTAGGTAAGATGATTAGCTACTCAATGACTTGGTGCCTTGGAGTAGACTACGACCCATATCGATGCTGTGAACAGACATGCACCTTTCCTTATCTGTGCCGTCCTCACGTCTTACACCTCTGAGAGCCTCTGGCTGACGTCACACTCACTGTGTCGTTCCCCCCTTCCCTGTCCTGTGCCATCTTCACTCTCACACCTCTGAGAGCCTCTAGTTCTTGTTAAGGTCACTGTCAGACCCTCTGGTTGAGGGTCGTCCTCTCTTTCTCTGCCCCTCTGTCTTTCCTAGAATGAGGATTTTTTCCCCCAAAGACTGGTCTTTCCTAACAACATGCCCACAGTATGAGGCGAAGTTTCGCCATTCTCGGCTCTAAGGAGCCACCCTAGTTGGCACTTTTTCCGTAACAGGCTGGTTTGTTCTTTCGGCGGCCCATGAAATAGTCTCCACCCTGCTCCAACACCACACTTCAAGGTCATTGATTCTTCTTCTGCCCTCCTTATTCATTGTCCAACTTTCAGATGCATAAGAAGTAATTGGAAATAGACAAGGAGTAGGATAATTATTCTTTGAATAGGAGTCAGCAAGTGTATGATAGAGGTTAGGGTTGATGGGGTTTAGGTTGACTTTTTGAGCAAAAAAAGGGAAATAGCAGATATCAGAATATTTAGAAGGAAAACTGGAGATGAGTTGCCCTGCAGCCATAGAAGTGAGGTAGGAGTTTATGGTAGCCTTAGGAGAAGTATCACATTGTTAAGAGGACGATAGAGGATTGAAAATTAAACCAACATTTGGTGCTGAATCTAGCTGGCAGTTCCTTGTCTCCTGTTCTAGCCATTTTGAAATGGTCTTCAGCAGTATTTTGATAATGTCCACATTCTGTTGAGTCACTTTTCTTGGGAATGAGAACAAATATACATCCTAAAAGAGATGCATATCATTTGGCCAGACAGCTGTCCCCCGAATTTCCCAATATAGACAGGTGAGTGCATCCAGGGCTGCATCTGTTAGTTGAAACATGTCAGTCAGCATCCCATTGACACTAGGAGAATGGAGGTCTCCACCTGTGTGATTGATTGCTTCTGAAAACCTGCTGGAGGGTCAGTTAAGGGCTGATTCTGATGGTTGGTGTTGTTATGTGCCATTGAGTCACCTGCGACTCATAGCTACTCTGTGTGCAGCAGCTCTGTCCTGAGTGAGCCTCACTACTTCTGACCCACCAACCCCCATTGCTGCAGTTACTGTATCAGTCCACCTCATCTGGGGTCTTCCTCTTCTGTGCTGTCCCTCCACCCTTCCAAGCATGAGGTCTTTCTCCAAGGACTGGTCTTTGCTGGCCACATGCCCAAAGTACATAACAATTTCTTGCCCAGCCAGTAACCATTGCCACACTGCTGGTTTATATGAATTTTTAGACCCATACTCTCTTTCTCATTCTCTTAATGTGAATGAGAACATTTTGCATATTTGGTGTTGCTGTCTATTTTCTTAAGTATCACATTATATCATATCATAAAACTATTTTTGTCAGTAAAGTTTTGTTTAATGATAGTGCTATTCATGGATGAGTAATCTAGTCAGTGAACATATCTAAAAAGTTACTTCCTTAATGCTGGAGATTCACGTTTCACCTAATTTTCACTATTATAAGCAGAGGTTTAATGAATTTCCTCATAGATAAATGGTAACATTGTAGCAGGTAAGTGTTAATGTTAGTACATATCTGGGAGAGAGATGCTTAGATAGGAATCCCTATCCACAGAACCCAGGCTCTAGTATGGGCTTCTCCTGTTGTTGTTGTGTTCCAGAGAGTTGGAACTGACTCACATCTGACCCTCCAGTGGGTTTTCAGAGGATTACCAAGGAGGAGATTGGCCATATTTCTCCACAGAGCAGCTGGTGGATTCAAACCAGCTGACTTTAGATTGGCAGCACAGCTTCTTACCACTAGGCCACCAGAGCTCCATGGGGTCCCCTCATGAAAGTACCTCTTTGCCTTTCCCTGAACTTATTCCCTTAAAGAACTGCTGACATGTTTGGGAGGATTGTGAAGCGGGAGCTAGAAGCAAAGGCCAAACAGAACAATATAGCTCATCCTGAAGAACAAATTGATCATTCATTTCCAATAAAGGGCTCATTACTGAAGTCATCAGCAGTTAGCTTCCCAATGAAAAAGAGAGGAAGCAGCTTAAATCTCCAGGGTGGGTGGTTGAAGTCACCATTGTAAAATCATTTCCTGATAATGCTGGCTGTTGGCTCTGAAATGGGTTCCTGGTGTGACTCTGGAGTGTTATCTGGAAGCCTTGGAGCCTTTTAAAGTCTCTCTTGGCAGAATGGCTAAGTGGACTTGGTTAGATGGAGACGCTTCTCCTGGTGACTTCGCTGGGTTCTTGCTAAATCTTTGAAGTCACTCTTAGACCTGGGAGGTGTGCTCTTACCCAGACTTTACTGCACTTCGTTCAGGTGATACTCATTTGAATTAGAGAGAGAGAGAGAAAAAAAAAAAGAGAGAGAGAGAGACAGAGAGAGAGAAGGAAGAAGAAGCAGGAGAAGGAAGAGAGAGAGAGAGAAGGAAGAAGAAGCAGGAGAAGGAGGAGGAGGAGGATAGAGAGGGAGAGGGAGTGTTGGGGTGGGGGAGAGACACACAGGCACAGACAGACCGACCCTGTAGAGGAGATTGAAATCTGGAGATATTTTCTACTTCATTTCCTAGGTCTATGAACATGGTTTCTGTGTGGGAAGAGCTCAGGGCTGTTTACTGCTGTCACTGTGGTGTTCGCATAGCTGGGAGCTTTATCTGGAAACACAAATTCCACTTCTTTATGAGAGCTCAGAGTTGGTCACCTGTAATCTGTAGATCCAGGGTTCTCCAAATGACACTATTTTCAACCACCTGCACAGTACACTTCCATTCTGTTCCTTCACGTCGTGTATTTTTGGTCTTTCTTTACCAGTATTTCCCCATTTCCTCTTATTTGGGACTTGGTTCCTTAAGGAGAAAGTATAGGTGGGTGACAGTATCTCCTTCCCACTCTAAAGAAATGGTGGAAAAAGATGCCTGAGGAGATTGAGGCCTTGGGAAAACGAAGAGGAACATTTTAAATCACTTTCCAGGGACTGTTTTACTTTTTTTGGGGGGGGGGATTTTGTAAGCCCCTTCTTTCTTTCCATTAGGCATTTTGTCATAGAAAACTAATTTAAGATTGTTGTGCTGTGGTGGTGGCACATGTGTGGGAAGTAGGAGGTTTGAGTCAGGGAAGTTATTACTGTATTATTATATAATATCTATATTGTAATATAATATATTATGTTGTAATATATTTATATTATTTATTTCACTATAGAAAAATATTTAAAAAGTTACTACATTCTTTTCTAATTCCATATTTAAAAATATGGTTCTATGGGAGTCTCCCCGAAGCCCTCTAATTTTGATAACTTTGACTCTACATTTCTTGAGCGCTGGTGTGTGAATCTAGGTCACCTTTCTCCTGATAGTGAAAAGTGGACTCCGGAGGGCTGTCCACTTCCCCTGAGAAGGAGACAGTGGTTTTGTTAGAAGAACACAACGCGGGGACACCTGCCCGGTTGAAGTGGGTGTGAGCACGCCCACCTGCCCAGTTAACACAACGCGGGGACACCTGCCCGGTTGAAGTGGGTGTGAGCACGCCCACCTGCCCAGTTGAAGTGGGTGTGGACACGCCCACCTGCCCAGTTGAAGTGGGTGTGGACACGCCCACCTGTCCAGTTGAAGTGGGTGTGGGCACTCCCAGTGGGCAGGAAGGCGCTCACAGCCGGGGGTCCCTGGAGCCTGAGTCCTTCTTGTCTGCTGGAAGGCTCGCTGAGCTCACACACCCTCCTCATCCTTGGGGTTGACCTGACTGACAGGTGCGTGAGAGCCCAAGGGGTGTGGTCTGTAGGGAGTTACACTGCCAATCCAAAGCCTGGCCTCTCTGGGGTTCGAATCCACCAACAGGAGAAAGAGGAGCAGTCTTCTTTCATGTGACTTACAGCCTCTGAAAGGGATGGAGGGCCTGCTGGGAGCTGGTCCCAGCGGGCGGTCGTGAGTGGAGCTGCTTTGCGGTAGTCGGGATATTAGCATGTTTTAATGGCCGCGTGCGTTTGTACAACTGAGACTTCCTCCCTTTGTTTTCTTCTAAGTATAATAACTAATAAGAATACACACATTTAAATCGCAGACACTTTTAAATCACAGACACATTCAAGCAAGCATCCAGAATAACAGATTCTTAAGTGTCCTTACTGTATTTTGAGTGTCTTCGAGTGCCACTGTTGAAATAACAGAACATGCCCCCACTTGTAAAATGAGAAAGCGAATGTTGGTGATCCAGCAATGCTTGTTTTTCATTTACGCAGCCCTGGTGGTGCAGGGGACTGACGGCCCCAGCCCTGAGCCCGCCAGCAGCTCCTTGAGAAAGGCCTACATAGTCTGTCCATGGAATGAGTTGTGGTGCTGGAGGAGAGTCTAGAGCAACAAATAAGTCTGTCTTGGAGAGGGTGAAACCAAGTTTCTCGTTATAGGCTAGGATTTTGAAGCTCCATCTCACATACTTTGGGCATGTGGCCAGGAAGGACTAGTCCTCCTTGGAGAAGGACATGATGCTTAGAAGAGTGGAGGGACAGCACAGGAGAGGAAGACTCTGGATAAAATGGATTTATACAGTAACTGGGGTCATGAAGGTTAGTATGTCAGAGTACATTGAGACTTCCAGGACAGGATAGGCTTCAGAGCTGTTGTACATAGGGTCGCTGTGAGTCACGTGCAACTTGATGGCACATAAGAACAGCAACAACAACATTATATTCCCACCAGAGAAATTTTGTGTTTTATTCACTGGTATATTTTATAAGTTTCTATTTGTCTTTTATTGAAACATTATCTGTATTTGGGTTCTACAAGGTATTGTGA
This sequence comes from Elephantulus edwardii, assembly GCF_000299155.1. Lineage (NCBI taxonomy): Eukaryota > Metazoa > Chordata > Mammalia > Macroscelidea > Macroscelididae > Elephantulus > Elephantulus edwardii. The sequence goes on along the minus strand of NW_006399841.1, from coordinate 9,783,582 downwards.
GTTAAAAAAATAAAAGAGCAGACAAAGTATGTTAGGAATATTTTATATCAGGATGGTAGTAAGGGCAGATCATTAATGCACTCATTATTTTTATTTTATTTTGCAAAAAATGAGATTTTATATATAATATATATATAATATGTATATAATTTTATATATATATATATATATATATATATTGAATGTGTGTATTGAACTGTGTATTGTCATTTAATTGCATTTCATAAGAATCTTTTGAAGTCAACACAAATGGATTTGACTTAATTCTCATCCAGGTTAAGGATATGTGATAATTTGTTCAATGATTCTATATGGCATTGCCTGCTTGCTTATATCTTTATTTTAGGTAGAATGCCTTGGTAAACCTAATTACTCATGTGCACTTAGGCAGTCATTCTCGTGTTTCTTTAGTATCAAGGTATAGATTGTAGAAATTTAATATATTAACAATGACTTTCAAATGTCATTCTTCCAGAGAGGATATTCCATCCAATCTTCTCAGAAAGGAATGCCTATTTCTCATCTCTTTGCCATAACTTTATATAATTTTTGTAATACAGTTGCCTTTAACTAATATTTGGAGGCTTATTATTTGAGTGGTAGAGCGGTCACCAACATCTAAGTCTTTTCCCTTCAACTAAAATCAAAGGAACATTTAAAAAAAAAGGATGAGAGGATAAGTCCCATCAGTGGCCAGATACTTTTAAATATACAAGAATCATTTATTCTTTGACAGTGTCTGAGAGCCACACATTTCAGAGTGGCTTAGCCAGTGGATCCAGTCAGGATCTCTCCTGAGATTGCTGCCAAGGTGGTGTTGGCTCCTCTGCTCTTGAAAGGCTTGATTTTGCCTGGGGAATCTGCACCGTGTACTCCGTGTGGCTGTTGACGGGTGGGCTCGGTGCCCATGCGACTGTCCAGTGGTCTGTCCATGGTGAGAGGGGGTTCCTCTCCGAGGGAGTGATCTGAGAGGAAGGAAGAGTGAAAGGTGCAGCAGGAAGCTGCAGTGCCTTCCACACGCTTGGTTCTGGAGTACACAGGTCTGATCTGCTTTAGTCTTTACTGGAGACGCCAAAGAATAGCCCATGTTTGAAAGAAGGAGGAATAGGGTCCCAACTCAGTCCCTGCCCTTTAAGAATTGTCATTTGAGTGGAAGTTGATTAGCTCTCCACTTAACACTTAGACACATTTTGTTTTATAGTATTGCCTGTGAACCCCGCAGTATGACAGCAGTCGTACTCCTTTCTCTCTGGGTTCCCATTTCCATCTGTCCTCCTTTGCCAACAGAGAGAACTTTTGAAGACTATGAAAGTGAAAAATAAGAATGATGGAAGATGATCTGTGTAAACTATAATTCAAAGTAGCCTCAGGCGTGGGGTCACAAGGAGAACGAGTGTGGGCTCCAGAGATCAGAGTTACTAATTTTCTAGAACTGTGTTTCTCACAGCTTGGCCATTTGAGTCGCTACTCTTCGCTCTCATTAATGAGAACAGCTGGCAGGACTGGGTTTTTGCCCGTGAGCAAACACTGAAAAACTGCTTCCTAAAGAAAGTGATTGACCAGGGGATGGCTCTCAATGGGGTCTGGGAGTCTATGAATGAATCAGTGCTCTGTGGACAGTAAACCCAAACTCCGCAGACATGGTCAGGGAAGCTAAGAAAAGTACTCTTGGAAGACAAGCATACAGCAGACTGTCCTGCTTCCATATCGTGGCTGCCCGCATGTCCAAGTGTACTCTGTGGTACGTGTCTCTTGACATACTCCTGTGCCCTGTTGACCCACTTGATGTCACCTCTTCCGTTTTGAGGAGGAGATACTCAAGAAGCAAATTCATACTGCTTCACGAGAAATCCATGTCAGCTGACTCTGCTAAACCTTGCGGGCCTACATTAAAAAAGCATGAATGAGCAAACAAGGCTTGGCAGTACTTGATAGAAAATAGTGAGTAAAAGGATCAAAGAGGAGGGCCAAACTGAGCAGAATTGTTCCTTTGAGGTAAACAAATCATTCAAAGCTTGAAAAGCAATTTGACATAGTTATCGCAGAGTAAAGGAAAGAGAGTACATATATTTAATGAGTGAGATTTTGTGTAAATTTTTTTAAAAGCTATGGCATTACAAAAATCAATGGATGAAACCTGGTTGGTATTTTGAAGATAGAATCAAGAAAATAGTCCATATCGTGCTATAAAAAGACAGTCAGAAAATGTGGAAATAAGAAGGTGAAATGAGTCAGAGGTTTGATACCCAATATGAGAGTTCTAGAAAGAGAGACAAGGAGAGAATGAAAAAGATGATTTATTTAGCATAATAAATACTATACTTCTCATTCAAAGTGCCAGACACAATGAAGGAAAAGAAAACTCTCTAAAATTTTGTGGATTTCTGTTCACTTTGTCTACTCAACTTTTTCTTTCCTCTTTTGGTAACTGTTCCTCTATTGCATATCATGACTAGACAGCTAAGAATTTACTTGATGGCAACAAATTACAAAGGCGACTGATGTGAGTATTCCCAAAAAGAGCCTTTTACCCTTTCTGAGGCTTTAGCAATTACAGACCCAGTGATTGTGGAACTACAAAAAGCCATCTTCTGTCACTCAAGGAGAGACTCGCCTGAGAAGAAATCCAGCACAGAGAATAGTAGACATCAGCAGTGGGAAGAAAGAAACCCAGCTCTGACAACACTGTTTGCGCACGTCAGTCCGGTCATGTGTAGATATCGCACTGCCTCTTAGATGTATTGTCCCATATCATTGCTATCGCATTAGCAAAGTTCTGCTGAAGAACTTAAAAATGACTGTGACTACCCATTAACTCTAAAGTGCTAGAAGTTCAAGGCTAGATGCATAAGAGGACAGGGAACAAAGGGTATCACTGATGATGTCAGAGGGATCCTGGCTGAAAGCAGAAAGTACTACCTGTGTTTCATCAGGTAGACAAAGGGATTTAATTATGAATTATAACAAATGATGGGGAGCCTTGGGAGTCCCGGAACACTTACCATGTTCTTCCAAACGTTATACCGAGATCAAGAGGCAGCCGTTCGTACAGAACAAGGCAATACTGTGTGGTTTAACATTGGAAAACGTGTGTCTGAGTTGTTGCCTTCACTTTACTTGTTCAGTGTGGACACTAAAGAAATACTCTGTGAAGATGGACTGCAGAAGGGTTAGAGAAAGGCTCATTAACAGCTGTGATAGCGATTACACAGGTTTGCGTAAGGAGGTGAAGATGACTTGATGTGATGAGAAAGGTAAGAACTATTCACAAGAGTCTACACCTGATTGTGTAAAAAGAAATTAAATTCACACAACAAAACAGACAACTGGCCAAACAAGTTGTCAGTGGTTTGGTTTTACTGGGATCAGCAATGGGTGTGCATTGAAGTAGAGACTGTTGAACACTGAATTAAGATGAACAAATCTGGTGCAGAAGAGCTCAAAAAGTTAAAATAAAAATGCAGATGCTCAAGTGCATCGGTCCGGAGCTCTGGCCATTTCAGGCACCTCATATGTGTGTAAAGCTAAGACCTAAATATAATTGATACGTGCAAATCATCATGTTGGTGAAGGATATTGAATATCTCATGGACTTAAAAAAAACAAAAACAAAAAACATCAGCTGTAGGAGAACCAGAACAGAAATGCTCTGTGGAAATTAGGAGGAGGAGATTGTGGAGAGGAAAAGAAGGAACCCCTCACTCAATGGATGGACACAGTGCCCAGCAATGAACTCAGATGTTCATGTCACGGAGATGACACAAGAATGGGCACAGTTTCTAAGGAGATTTCTCATGATGCTGTAAAAAAAAAGTTGCCATGACGTGGAGCTGGCCTGATGACAGCTAACAACAACTTGGATGCATTTAGGGTCTGAAAGTCCTGGTGATACACTAAATCTACCCTGGGGGAATTCTAGCAATTTGAGGGTAAAAAGTTTCCACAGAAGAACCCAAGTAATGCACCAAGGAATAAGTAGAACAGCATCGCATCTTTTAGTCAGCAGTACTTAATGAAGATGAGTGGTCTCCAGTGTCTTCCAAGTTCTCTACGAAGTTTTGGAGCTAATATTTGACACTGAGTCATAGTATCAATCCTAAAGGAAAAAGAAAGATACTATTGGAGGCATATGGGCTCAGAAAGTTGATGGAAGGTTGATAATGGGAGGTACGCCAACAATAATAAAACTTAGGAGGACTGAAGAAAGGTAGCAAGAATGGAACGGGAAGCTCTGGTTGTGGGGTCTGTGGGGTCTGTGCTGCTAACCCACAGGTCACGCTTCCCTGAAGGTTCACATCTATCAGGGCTTCTTCTCAGGGGAAAGATGGGCAGTGTCTTCTCATGCAACTTACAGTCTTGGAAACAAAACACAAGGTCAGCTATGAATCGCCTAGGACTTGATGGCAGTGAGAGAGAAAACAAGAAGGTAAGTCAATGGGAGTGGATGTTTGGAGAAAAAAAAAATCAGAGGTGATTAAGGATAATAGATTCTCTGTCACTCCTCTTGGTTTACAAGAAATACTCAAATACTCTGTCTTCAGTTCTAAGAGTTATACTGTTTTCTTGGTCTTTTCATTCTGGAATTTGTTTATCTAATCCATGCACAGAAGGCCACCTTGACGATTTAAAGGTTAAAAAGAAATAGTATATTTTAAAATGCAGTGGTTGCAGTCAGTGATGAGGTGGCATGCTTTAAACAACTATGCTCTGTAATTCCTCTGAGTAAAAACTTACCAAATTTGAATCCAAATTGAAAAAGGATTATGAGTCCACATTAGAAATGATACTGGGAAGACACAGACGAGTCAGTGAGGAATATTGTCATATGTCACCTGAGACAGCGAAGCCTGCCTGTAGCACATTGAAGAGGGTCGCATTTGTGGTTCCTGCCCCTGACTGGACCCAGCACTTGTGCATGAGCGATAATTGGGTGCATTAGGTCACCCTCACTTTCTGTCCCCAAGGACCCCAAGTTGAATATACAGATTTGTTGTTGAAGTGGGTTTGTTGTTGTTGTTCAGAAGACACATAATGTATTCACTTTCCTGGAAAGGGGATTACATGTGATGAAAAGATGCCTTTTTAATGTGCTAGTGCTTGGGTCTTAAATATTTAAAAGGAAGGAGGGAGCAAGCTGAAATGCTGTCCTTTCATTTCCCACGTTTGAAATTGGTGTGAAAGGGCTTAGCCTCATTTCAGAGAAACGAGAGCCTTATTCTCAACATAAACACAGAGAAGAGAAACAGAAGATGCTAATTGGTGATTAAAGGAAAGAAGTTCACTAGGCTTTGCCTGTATGCTCAAGAATAAACAATTCTAATGATGCCCAAAGACTACAGGGCAAAGAAAGAAATGGGATAGTGAAGACAATTTAATAATTCAAAATAGCAAGAGAAGAAGAAAGATCACATTTAAGGCTCCATGTGTATCACGCTGACTCAATTGAAAATTTCTAAATGTTGTTTTCTTCTCCTCCATTGCAAACAGTGCCCCTAATCCCTCTCTTCCCATCTTCGCAGCTGTCATTTGGTTTCTCTGCATTTTGATATTTGAAGGTAAAGGACTGATGGAGCCTGGAGGATGTGGAATGGACTGTTCTTCAGACCAGGGTTGGAGGATTGAGGAGTGGAACCACCTTCAGAAGCATCTAACAAAATCCTGTGTGGTGCTCATGGGATGCCACCAGACACAGCATGATTCCTGCGTGTGCAATGAAAGGAAGCTGTGTGCCTGAAATAGTAAAGGAGAAAGTACAGCAGATATTTTAGAAACAGATGTGTATTCACAAAATGAGTATCTAAGAAATCGGAATTTAGAAAGGTGTTCATTCAAACAACCCAGTGCTCAGTAAAAGGGCACGAGAAGTCGTCTAGTGCTGCTGTGACAGGAACATCACAGGTGGGTGGCTATACCAAACGGAATTGTCTCACCTTTTGGTCAGCAGCTGTCATCTGTACCAGGGCACTGGCTCCCGGGGAAGGCTTGCTTTCTCTCTCCCCTCTGGTGGTTCCAGGTGGAAAGTCTGCCTCTAGTTTCGGCTCCTTCGCATCTTTCACTAGTTGGGTGTCCTTGGCAAGTCTTTTCGTTTTCACAATCCTCAATCCTCCCATCTGTGAAATGGCAGTAATAATATCCCTTGCATTAGGAAGTGATAAGGCTGAAATTGCTAATCAAAATAACATCTGGAAAATGGCTCTAGTTAGCGAGCTTTTTAATTCCAATTTATAGCTAGAAGAAAAAAAATTGGAGATTCAGAGAAGTTAGCTTGCCCAAGGTCAGTAGGTTTTAGGTAGTAATGCTAGGATTTGATTTGCTATTGAATTTCTGTCTGCTGGAAATTATAGGCTTTGCTCTTAAGCCTTTTGTTGTAATGTCACCCCTGTGTTTGGCCTCATAATTTTATTTTCTAAGGAATATTCAGGACTCTTTCCCCTTAATTTGAGCTCTAACACAGATAGTCTCGGTTGGTGCCTGGTGAACAGGTTGTCTGCTGTGTTGGAGAGGTTAAGGTGATGAATAAATTAGGGAAGAGGCTTGGGCTTCGGGTGACCCATTTTTTTTTAAAGATCAAATTTAAAAGCACTTTCTATTCAGAGCAAACTGGATTAAGTGGAACTGCCCTGTTTTGTTAAAACACGGTTCATCTATTTGAAGACCCATTTAGATATTTTCTTTTCCATGATGGCTTGTTCATGAATGCATAAACTTAAAGTAGGGAGCAGAGCTTTTCCTTCTAGAGGCTTTGAAGTTGGAAAAAAAGCAGTGTTCAAAGGGCCCTGTAATCCACGTCCAGAGTTCGCGCTGGCGTGAAGGAGCACAAACGTAGCAGGTCCTGAGCGCTCGCACTCCAGGACCTCCATGGCGTAATGAGCTCTTGATAGGTCTGTGTGACCTTAGACTTTTAATTTCTGTGTGTTTTTAAACCTTTTTTCCTTTTAAAAAAGTTTTTGGAAACCATGGGTTACCAAAGCCCATGATTTGTATAATTGTGCACATTTAACTAGAAGCAAAAAAACTGTAACTAGGCCAGTGGCAATTTCCAGAATTTTTGCAAGAGCTGAGAAGGGGCATTCCATCACGGGATGGCATTTATTTTGAGAAACTGCCATATACTGGGCCCAGTCCCTGTAGAATTAGAGTATCATTTGCCAACTAGCTGTAGTCATTTCATCTTTCAGTGGCAGACTCAATTTACAAATTCCTGACCTAAAGGTAATGAGACTGGAAAGTCAGTTGATGAACACAAGGCGGCCGCCTCTTACTCCGAGTGTCTGCACAGACAGTAGTTTACAGTCAGCGAGCTGCTGAGTGCGTGTAAACACACGGCCGCTGTGGAGGAGTTACATGATGCAAATGTTCATCGCTTTAAAGAGGAAGAGAGTGGTCAGTGTTGTCTAAGACTCTGGTGGCTTAGTGGGAAGGAGCTGTACTTCCAATCCAAAGACACACAGTTCAAATCTACCAACTACTGCTTAGGAGAAAGATGGGCAGTCTCCTTCTGTGCGAAAGCCCTCTGGAGGGTCAGCTATGAGTCAGTTCCAACTTGAACGTATAACAAGAAGACAAAGATTCTCACCACTGGACCAATTAGCAGCATCAGGATGGATGGGGGAGCGATTGAGATTATTAATAGCTTTAGTTTGCTTGGCTCCACAGTCAAAACTTGGTACCAGCAGCCAGGAAATTAAAAGACGTATTGCAATGGGAAAGTCTGCTATTAGGGACCTCTCCAGAGTACTGAAGAGCAATGGTATCACTCTGGAGACTAAGGTGTGCCTGATCTAGGCCATGGTTTTGTCCTTACTTGCTATGCATCAGAAAGTTGGATGATGATAGAAGGATAATTGATGCCTTTGAGCTGTGGTGCTGGAGAAGAGGATTGAATATATCATGGACTGCTAAGAAAACAGTTTCATCCTGGAGAGGGTGAGACCAGGCTCCTCCTTGGAGGCAAGGATTCTGAAGCTTTGTCTAACATACTTTGGACATGTTACAAGAAGGGACCAGTCCTTGAAGAGGGACATCATGCTTGGGAGGGTGGAGGGACAGCGCAGGAGAGAAAGACCCCTGATGAGATGGATTGTTTCAGTGACTGGAGTAATGGGAATGGGTATGTCGGAGACAGTGAGATTGGCACAGGATAGAGCAGGGTTTTTAGGGCTGTTGTACATGGACCGCTGTAGGTCGTAGGTGACTTGAAGGCACATAACAACAACAGCATCAGGGATGGGAAGGGAGGGAGGTGGGTGTATCTCCGGGCTCCTTCAACCCAGATGAGCTGGTTGGAAGTCTACCCTCTTCTGCCTCCAGCTCCTCCTTTAAAAACACACCAGTCAATGTGGTTAGCCCGTGGGAAACCCTTGTCTTTGTTGCCACACCTCCACTGCCTCACAGGCTTTCTTCATCCAGCAGCCCTGTTGCCTTGTGGAAATGAGTTTGTACATCTCTGATTTTAAAAATGCAACTCATAGGAAACCATTTCCTGCCTCAAGTTCTTGTAGGGTTTCCAGGTGAAGAAAACAATAGACGCCCACTCCTCAGCCCTTTCTTTTGCTCGGTCCCTTTGAGGAGATGACCCCGTAACCACATTGTTGTTATGTGCCTTCTGTTCAGAGTCATCGATGACCCTCCCGCAGGTTTTCAGAGGCTGTGAAGTGCAAGGGAGGAACTTGCCTACATTTCTCCGGCGGGGAAGCTGGTGGATTCATACAGCTTTGAACTCGGTGCCTCAGGGTGGCAGGACAACTCACCACTAAGCCAGCAGAACGCCCTTATAACTACATAGTGACCGTGTGAACACAGATCTGCCCTCTCCTGCGCCATCCTCATGCCCTCGTTCTGCTCAAGCCCATTGTTACAGTAACTGTGCCAGTCCATCTTGTTGAGGAGTTTTCTTTTAGGACCCTCTCTCTTTCCCAACAATTGTTGTTATGTGCTGTTGAGTCGCCTGCGACGCATAGCGACTCTATGTACAAAAGCTCTGAACCCTACCAGTCTTACTGTCTCTGACATAACTCCCTCGATTACACCAGTCACGGAATCAATCCATCTCATCGAGGATCCTCATCTCTTGCTCTGGCCTTCCATCCTTCCAAGCATGATGTCCCTCTTCAAGGACCGTTCCCTTCTTGCAACATGCTCAAAGTATGTCAGGCAAAGCCTCGGAATCCTTGCCGCCAAGGAGCAGCGTGGTTTAACCCTCTCTAGGATGAACCTGTTCGATCTCTTAGCAGTCCATGATATATTCAGTACTCTTCCAAGGCCACAGCTCAAAGGCATTGATTCTCCTTCTATCCTCCCTAGTCATTGTCCAGCTCTCTGATGCATAGCAAGTGATTGCAGAGACCATGACCTGGATCTGGCGCACCTTAGTCTCAATTTCCCAACAATTAGGTAAAGATTGGTCAAACTCTTTGTGTCTAAAACACATAGTGTTCTGCCAGAACTTCAGAATGTGGCCTTGTCTGTATAAACTGTCCATTTTTAGCTTCCAAAAGAGGAAAACATCCTCTGGTGTTTCTTTTCTCTTTTGCTTAATATTTGGGCCAAGATTTAGCTTCAGCCTTTCTTGATTTTCCATTTTTATTTATTTTTTTTTTAACACAACAACAAACAAGTATGTTTTTTTTTCCTAAGGAACAGGGCACTTGTTAGCTTACTGCTTTCCCCTGACCTAGACTTCACTGGCCAGGAACAAAGACGAAGGAGCATCTGCGGCCTGCATGCTGCGCAGACACGTGGCCATCACTCACAGACGCCCCGAAAGCACCACCACGCACGGGCAGTATTTCATCCCGCCGCCTCCTGACTGTTGCCGCTGGCTTTTTTATTAGGAAGCCCTTGCCTGACTCTGTAAATCTTCCTCCTTTTTGTCCTGCCAGCCTCAGCCTGTGTACTTAGACCACATCGTCCACTGATTGGTGTTTGACATTTGCTGAGGAAGTGGACGGTCCAGGAGAAAGATAGCGACGGTCCACCATACCGTGCAGTCAGACCCCAAATTGTGTAGGGTATTCTCAATGTGTTGGCGGCCATAAACTTGTTTTCATTTAAATCGAGGAGCTAAGAGTTTCAAAATCCATCATTTTCATGGCATGAGCCTCGCCTTCCGAGGGTCTCCTCACCCCCGCCTTGGCTGGGAAGTGTGGTATCCTGGATTAGCATGAAGTCAGACACCATCGCCGTGGTATTAAGCCGAGCACAGCTGTATGAACTGTTCTGTGAGACGAAGCTGAGCTACCAAACATGATGTGTGGATTTTGGAGAGGATTGTTTCTGACTGGTGAGTTATGATGACTGGCTTTCTATCTACAGGAGGAGAATTGGGCTGATCGGATTAATGCTTTTTAGGCACATAAACCTGAATTATAAAGAAGAGGAATATGCTCTGATTGGAAGCCGTTCTTTGTAGGTAATGGTCTGACTGAATGAGTTTTTTAATGCCTTTGAAATATACTCCAGATGATTAGGAAAGGCTTCTATGTCTCGATTCCCTGGGATGCTAATATGCAGATCTCCAGAAGGAAATGGCACATAATGGCCTTGCCAGGGCTGTCGGGAGTTGATGGGACACCCAGCGCCATCAGATCGTGGGGCTGCACTCAACGTGGTTAGCAGCTGTCACGATGCATTTAGCCCTCATCCGTTAGAGAGAGGAGCTGGGCCAGAGGTCATCCTCTGCAGCAAAGTGGGCATTTAGGGCTTTTATTTGTGCTAATGGTAAGTGATAGTTAATGAAAATCATTTATAAACCTTGTCCGAACCAGTGTTTCTCTGCAGAAGCGGTGGCTGGCCGCCTCTCGCAAGGACTGTAATTGCAATACGGTTGATGCCATGTGATGGTAATTGGACTTAGAGCTTAATGAACTCTGTGTCCGGGAACTCCTTTCCCACCGTGGCAGAGCTGACAAGGGGCAGCACTCCCTGACGGAGGTTCACACACCCTCCATCCACACCCTCCCCATCCACACATGCTCCATCCACACACCCTCTGTCCACACACCCTCCGTCCACACACCCTCCATCCACACACCCTCCATCCACACACCCTCCCCATCCACACACCCGCTCCATCCACACACGCTCCATCCACACACCCTCCATCCACACACCCTCCATCCACACACCCTCCCCATCCACACAC
>NW_006399841.1:9769343-9771955 GCF_000299155.1 Elephantulus edwardii | reverse complement strand
CCTCCATCCACACACCCTCCGTCCACACACACTCCATCCACACACCCCCCACCCAGCCCTCCTCACCACTGGGTGTGTGCAGGAGGCACCTTCCCGCCGTGGAAGCCATGTGCCTGGTCCGAGGCCCTGTGATTTTGACTTGACACCTGCCTTAGTCAGGACTAACACTCTCATCACGCACACGAGCTTGTTTTAAAGGTCATTTACTCTTCCTGTCCCAGCTAAATTTATAGATGTTTCCCGTGTCTACACCTGGCATTCTTTTGAGGGGAGGAGACACAGTAGTTGCAAGGTGATGAGAAGGAATATATTTATATATTTGGCACTCCCCCCCCCCAGATTCCCATTTTACACACACACACACACACACACCCCAGTCTTCACATTCATTATACTTTCTTTCTTCTCAGTGCTGACAGTCAAGATTCTTCTAGTAAAATCAGATTCTTCCAACTTCTTGGGCAGATTCCATGTCATTAGTCAGTGAATGAGAGAAAGAGCCAGGCCCCATCCAGCTTTATTTTCCTTTAAATTGGGAATTTTTAAGCAATAGAATGAGTGCTTGTTTGAAGACCATGTTACATGATTAGTATGAAAATGTCTGTGAAGACTTTTAACAGTCTGTTCAAAGACTCCCCATTTATATATAAGGTCAAACATCTCAGTAAATGTTAGTCTCCGGTATTACTGTGTGGTGGGCCTGGGCAAATTAGCACATTTCATCTTTGCAAGACCCCTGTGAGAGCCATACTGTTACCCCATTTTACAGACTGAAAATGGGACATGGTGGTTATTTCATTTACCCCTAGTTAGACAGCTGATAAGCTGGTCTGTGCCTACCTTGCATGTGACACTTATGTGCAAATTAGGAAAAGACCAGTGAATGACTAGAAGAGCGAAGGAGGGACTTCTGTCCCTGGTTCACCAGTTACCACGTGCCTTCGTGCAGTGTATAACCCGCTCAACCAATACGGCGGCCTTGCTTGAGCAGCAGGTCTGGAGTTCAGACTGGAAGTGGAGCCGTTCTGCCCAATGCCAATAGAATGCAAGCCACACGTAGACTTCTGATGTAGATAGAGGTAAGGAGCTGCACTGCCAAGCCAAAGGTTTGTGGTTTAGATCCACTAGCTGCGCCTGTCGGAGAAAAATGGACATCTTCTCTTGTTCAAGTTACCGCCTCTGAAAACTTGCTACTGTAGAGTCAGTTCTAACTCTATAGTATATAACAACAACAACAACACAATAAGTCACATTTAAAAAGCAATGAAAATATTGTTAATAATACATTTATTTAACCTTCGGTGTCAAAAAATGTTTATGCAATACTGAGCTGTGGTGTTGGATAAGAGGGTCACGTCTTGATAATACAGAATCTCAGAGTCTGTGCTGGACTCATCTTTTAGGTGTGGTCTTTTTACCTTGCGTTTCATCCACAGACTGGGCAAAGAACGTGAGGCAGTGACACCCACAATGCTTAGGTGATTGGTTAGAGGACATGAGATGAAGTCCTGCTTATATTCTACAGAGCTAAACAAAATTCTTCAGGGACATAAATAGGTAAGCACTTGATGAGCAGCCAGAGAGGTGAGTGGTTCAAATCCACCCGCAAGCATCTCTGGCAGCCTATGTCTGAAAGGTCACACACATTGAAAACGATGAAATATAGTCCTGTTCTGAAACACATGGGCTGTCAAGAACTGGAATAAATTCCATGACACATACACACAAAATAATTAAGAGACAAAGTTACTGAAAGGAACAAAATCACAGACTGATTCCAGCATTTCAACTCATCTTCTTACAGAGCCTAATATCATGATTTAATGAATTCATTTAATAGAACTTTTCTGCTTAAATAATCTACTTCATTCTTTTTAGTAATAGAGACTGAATGTCATTAGTCAGTGACTGCTCATATTGTTTTTTTGAGATTATTCAGAATTCTATTGAAACTCAGAAAAGTGATGACATCATTTGAAAGAGTTTCTGGAGCTCTAATTAATAATTAATTACTATGATTGCCATCCGGGAAGCCTGCCATACATGGAGAGAGCACTTGAGTGGCGTGGCCTGGTTTCTTTGAAACAAAGACAACTCTGAATAGTGTCACATCCGGGGAAGGAGACAAGATTTAGAATCTCAGGTATGCTGTGACCACTCTCGGTTTTCTTATCAGCCTAGTGGTAGGAAGCTGTGCTGCAAACCCAGAGGCACCCAGTTCAAATCCACCAGCAGCTCTGCAGGACAAGAATGAGTAGTCTCCTCTCTTGAGGGTCAACTACGAGTTGATTCTTACTCGGTAGTACACAATAGTATGAGAGTAGGCTTATGATCGTTATGAGAACTGATGGAAAATGCATAACTCTGTACCTCGTCGGGGGAAGGTCCGCAAACCTCAGTCATCACTTACAGAACCGATCCACATCATTTTTCGAGTCGAATCTATTTTTTCTTATCAAAACATAACTCTAAGCAATTCTGCTTTGTGGTCAATTAGCACATTTGATTATATTCTAGCGTTGAGTGTTGCATCTCATTATGTAGCATGTGCTTTTAGAAACACAGTATCGTCATCATTCTAGTATATACTATACTATACTATACTACAATAT
>NW_006399841.1:9766181-9769078 GCF_000299155.1 Elephantulus edwardii | reverse complement strand
TATATATAAAAACTTGAGAAGTTACCAGCATAAGATAAAGGTGATATTTTATACCGAATTTCATTATGTAAAAATTCAAGTCTTTTGGTGTTATGGAAAAGATTGACATAAAATCGAGGATGTTTTCTTGTCCTCTGTTAAGGAAAGGTTCATAGACATTATGCTCTATATCTTTGTTTCTTAGAAAGAAATGGACGAAGTGGATGAGAGTTTTAGATTGGGGGTTTGGTATGTGTTGAATGAAGTCTGTCTCTGTAGAAGTTTTATCTCACCGATCGAGGTCATGTGTGGGATTACAGCTGTGAGGATGTTTAAGAAATGTTCTTGTTTTATAACAGTGGCATTATGCAGTATTTATGTATTTATGACTGAGATTTTTTACCCCACGTAATGTCCTCCAGGGTCACCCATGTTGTGTATTTTGTGAATTCCCTGTTTTTGAATGCTGCATCGTATTCTACTCTGTGAGTATACTGCACCTTCTCTGGCCATTCATTTATTGATGGACACTTGGATTGTTTCCAATGCTTTGCTATTGTGGACAAAGCCACAGTAAACATGGGTGTGCATATATCTGCTTGGGTGACTGACATCGCATTTGAGGGGAAACTAAGAAAAGAGGGAATAAATACTGTACACTGCATTGAAACAGAGGAGGGAGAGAACTGTTTAAAATTAATATATGATTAGGTATTATTTGCATGACAAGAGCCGAGAATAAGAGCTGCATAGTGAAGTGGGCTGGGGATGACAGGGAGATTGTATAACAATGAAAGAATTTTTTTTTCTTTTCAAAGAGAAAAGCAAACTGGGGTGGAGGGATGGACAGGAAGGAAAAAGTACAACAATGAATGCATGGAAATAAAAATTAAAAAAAAGAAATGCTCTTGTTCTGAGCCACCAGGTCTGGATAATGAGTGTATCAACTATGACCAAAAGGCCTGGTGGTATAATGCTTACATTCTTGACTGCTAGCTGAAAGGTTGGTGGTTCAAACCCCCACTTCCTGCCCCCCTCCCTGAGTGACCTTGTAGAGGAAAGATCTGATAATCTGCTTTCATAAAGCTCAGAGTCTAGAAAACCTGACAGGGGCAGCTCTACAGGCCACATGAAGTCACAGTCATCAGAATAAGTTCCACGGTATCTGACAACAAACACAAAACTGAAGTAGTAGTCCTGACTTGTATCTCTAGTAATCGTTACTTGTATCTCTTATTACCACTGTGCTGCTGCCGGATGCCCTTTAAAGGGGTTCTAGTCCTTTCAGATGAGGAGCTAAAGGCTCACAGATGTGGTTGGATACTTTGACATTTAAGAGCTTTTGACATCAAAGACAGATCCCAGTTCTGTCCAAATTGAGACCAGGGCTTTGCATCAATTCAGCTCCATTACTCACAGCTGGTAAAGCAGTTCTAGAATGGATCTGAATTCTTAAGATGTGTAAACTGGAATGCTAGCTAGAAAAGGAAGGATTACAGGCTGATGCAAATTTTCCTATAAATGTAATCTTCCTCGCCGAAAACTGGTTGGTAAGCATGTTGCATAGCAACCACATCTCTTAGGAGGCTGAGTTGAAAACAGCGATGCCCAGCTCCAAGGTGGTGGCTGACAGCACTGATCGGAATGGGTTGCTCTCCACAGTCCTGGTAAAAATCGAGTGCCATGCCTCAGACTCCCAAAAGAGCTTGCTGTATTTCATCCAAGTTCCAGGGCTTTAACCTGTCATTCTGTTACATTTTTGATTAATGTTACGGATGAGTTTTTGTCATGAATAATGACTGAACCATTAACCAACCAGTCAACCCCTGGTTAAGACATGTAAAGGGAATTTAGCAAAGAGTCATTGGAGGATGGTCAGTTGTTTTGACATAGATTAAGCAGTAGCTTTTGGTGAGCTCTGGTGTCATTAGTGGTAAGAAGCTGCACTGCAATCCCAGAGGTGAGTCGTTTGAGTCCACCAGATGCTCTGCTGGAGAAGGAGAGATAACCTCCTCCTGTACCAGTCAGATCTAATTTGATAGTACACACACAAAAAAGAAAAAAAAAATTAAAAAAAGAAGTAGCTCTTGGCACCCAACAATAGAATCTACCTGAACATTTGGTCATTTATGACCTTGTATTGCTCTGCTCAAACTTGGGGTTTACAGAGAAATACCTCTGGCTGAGGCGTGGGTTTGTCCCTTGGGAGGGTTGACTCCAACACCTGAATGGACAGTTCTGCCAGGACTGAAGATGCTATCTTGATGCTGAGTGGTCAGAATAGTTAATCATCACATGTCCACTAGAGACACGGTT
This sequence comes from Elephantulus edwardii, assembly GCF_000299155.1. Taxonomy (NCBI): domain Eukaryota; kingdom Metazoa; phylum Chordata; class Mammalia; order Macroscelidea; family Macroscelididae; genus Elephantulus; species Elephantulus edwardii. The sequence goes on along the minus strand of NW_006399841.1, from coordinate 9,766,783 downwards.
CTCACGTCAGAGCATCTGCTCTCAAGCTTCCACTCACCCTGCTTTTCCTTTAAGCCTCAGTAGTCCTGACATTCTCACACTCTCTCTTAGCATAGCCACGGCCATGTCTCCAGTGCTCCTAAACCTCGACCTTCTTGTGACAAGACACATTTCAAGCAGAGGCTGAAAATGTCACCGTGGAATGGTGTTATTTTATCCTCCAAATGTTCTCTTTCTCTTGTATGCCAAAACCCCCCGAAAGTTAGAGAATAAATGACATTGCAGTTTCATTTTGCATCTGTAAAAGCAGAGCAAAGCTGTAATGGTGTGTATGTCCTGAGACTTTCTTAACAGTTGCTACATTCATCTTTTCACTCTTCCCATCTTTCTCTTCTCTGCATTCACACACACACACAAATAGATACGTGGACACAGACTCAGGGACACAGCTTTTTAAAAATTATTATTAATTTTAATGAAAGTTTACAGAGACTTTGGATTTCTGTTCATTCACTGTTGCACTTTTCTCCCTTCCCAACCTTCCCCCCAGTTGGCTCTTTTCTTTGAAAAGTAGAAGAAAAATTCCTTCATTGCTATTCAGTCCCTCCACCCAAGTTCACTCC
>NW_006399841.1:9738637-9765461 GCF_000299155.1 Elephantulus edwardii | reverse complement strand
GCTTTCCACAGTGGTTGCACCATTTTACACTCCCCCCAGCAGTAAATAAGGGTTCCAGTTTCTCCATAAATCCCTTTTAAACAGTCATCTCCCTCATCTGTTTCAATGCAGTATACATAATTTATCCCATTTTTCTCAGTCTCCCCCAAACCCCATTGTCAGTCTCGTTTTACAACAGTGGCACTATACAGTATTTGTCCTTTTTGTGACTGAGGTATTTCACTTAGCATATTGTCCTCCAGTGAGTGCACAGTTTTAAACTCTGTCATTGATGTGACCTTTATCTCCAGCAATAAGATTTGATCAGTAGGTGTTCAAGACACAGCACATGGATGGGGTCCACATAGTTGTGCCGTGCATAAGTACAGTGGGTAGCCCTGAATGGAGTTAGTCACACATCTCTTTGAGATGCTGAAAAGATTGCTTTGGCCTTTTAATGTAGCGTCAATACGTATTAGAATTCAGAAAGCATTTTGTATCATACTAGCCACATAATAGAAGGTCAGTAAATTCATGTTGGCTGATTGATTATTTGCCTTACAAGACCATGATTGAAGGTGCACTGGTGGCAGCCTTATTGGTTCCAGTTGCATCATGGGTTTATCACTGAGTTAACTCAGCGGTGGTCAAGGGGTGCATCAGGTTCCAAGTGACCTGTGTCTGGGTCCGGTACTGTGTGTCCGGAGTTAGTTCCATGTCAGACAGCCTCAAAGCACAATTAACGGTTTTATGCATATCCTTGTAATTTAATAAAACACATAAAATACCATTACATAATGGAAACAGTGATGGCTCGCTCTTGGAGTTGCAACATAGGTGAAAATATTTTTTTGGTCATTTCTCAATTTTTAGATGAGAGAATGTAAACTTGGAGAATTTTAACAACAATTTTAGTCGTACTTTAGTGGTAGAAATCACTTCATTTTTTTTTTTAAAGTATCTTTTCCTCTTGGCTCTTATTTCCACTGCTCTTATTCTTAGAAGATCCCGTCCTGAAGCATTTGAATGTTTACCCACAACTACCACGTACCCACTATGTATGCAGCCCACTGGCATTGACGTAGATGTGTGATGTTATAGTCTGATTTTTCTTTTTCCCTGTTATCATAATGATAGATAATAATGGCTAAAAGCACATTTCTTTTCTGTTAATTTGGTAGATTACTTTCTTTTGCAGACAAGCAAAACACAATAAGCCAATGACAATCTAAACACATTCTCTGAGACCCTAAAACAGTTAACCTCACATGATGAAATGATGAAGACAGGAAAATGGGAAAGAAAAGTCCAGTGTTACTTCTTTACTGCTTCCAAAAACTGAAGCAGGTCTCCCTGTCTTATGATAGCCCCATTTCTTCCTTCTCTACATCTTCCCATGTTGTTGTATTGTCTTACTTCATTGTTGTTGTATTGTCCTACTTTGTTGTTGTTAGGTGCCATTGAGGATGACTCATCGTGACCTTGAACAACCGGTCTGAACCCTGTCCTGTCTTGTTCCATCCTCATCCTCTCAGACACGCAAGACTGCTGATCAAACATGGGAAGCTATTTGTAAACATTCTGGAGAAATTGGTCAACAGCTCTGCCAATTTCAGATTTTTCTTCCAGCTTTACAGATACAGAACTCTGAGAAAAATGCCCATTATACTATAAAGTATTCTAAGTTTGTGCGTAAATAAGACGTTTATTGGGACTGTGTTTTAATTGTTTGCTTCTCTGCAGAGAACTTGTTTTCATTTTGCCGATAAAGGTCTGAATCGTTAGAGATGATTCTCCCATTATGGAAGTTTTGGGTAGTCTTGAAATAAAAGAAGGTTAGTGTTAATACAGATAAGAAATCTTTAAAAGTTTAAAAAATGTTCAAAAGAGAACATTTGAAAAGAAACCTATCTGGCATAATAGTGAGCTCTGAAAAAGAAAATTGCAACAGATATTGGGCTGGTGATAAAATCAGAGAAGGTTGTTAAACCCTTGATGATCTTTCACTTGGTATATTAAAAAATCTTACAGGGAAAGATCTTTGAAGTTATTTCAATTTTCAAAAGTCCATTGAGGTCAGTAGGAATCTTGTGTGGGATGGGATGTATATTAAAAAAAAATATTGAGTGTTTCAACCTAGACAAATCAAGATTTTTTTCCTGTGGATTTTTTGCCAAGAAAAACTGGAAATATGTTTATTTCAAAATCCCTACTGTTTCACTCCAGCATCATCCTAACTAGATTTTCTGAAATTACTTCTTAAAGCAAATATCAGTGGAACGCTTTTTTAAAGATCAGTCTCTTTCAATGCTGTGTCTCCATTACTTTGTGGGAGATGAGATTTCCGTGACTGGGCTGCAGTTTCTCTCCTGAGATCTGTGGGCCGTATGGGAGCATCTACATAGATGTGTTCAGCGTCTGTTTAGATGGTTTTAGAGTTGGCTTAATTGATAATCAAGACTCAGTCCTGTTGATTAACAAATTACTTTTGCTTGTTAGTGAACTGTGTTTCCACACTGAAGCAAAATTCCCAAGAATTTAGAACTTGTAGGAAACCATGTATTTGAAGGGAGTTTTCACCTTTAGTTTGAGTCCCGATCATAGCAACGCCAGTCAGATGCTGAGCATCCCAGGAGGGTAGACTTGGGGAGCCCCTCACCTGTTTTGGGTAGGTAGACCAAAGTGACCTTATGATCACAGCTCATGGTTTCTTTCTTGTCATGAACCTGGAGTTGGGCCCACTTTGGGGCAGGTCAGTGTTTATTTACAGATTTGCACTCATCATTGCTCTGTGGCTCTGCTGTGTTGCCACGAGTGTGGCCTCATTGGTGAATTTTCTCCTCGTCTCCCCATTCTCTCAGTGGGAGCAACATCTTGGATTCTGCTACTTTTTCATTTTAGATGTTATGTGCTCCCGACAACAAGGTCACTGCATTAGAAGTACCTGAAGAGTATTCGTTGTAAATAGTAACTAAAACAAACACACAAACTAAAAACCCAAACCCCAAAAAACTCATGCTACAAACTACCTTATCAGTTGGGTCAAAATTGTTGAATAGGTACATGCAGCTTCTCAGTTGTTGTTGTTAGACGGTCTTGAGTTGGCTTTGACTAATGGTTTTCTTTTTCTATTTTTGTGAGAAAAATTTGTGTTTAGAATTTGTCACCTGGCCCCAGTTTTGGATGATCCCAATTTAGTTGGCAACATCCAAAACATCATAGTCAGGAGCAAGTTGAACATAAACCTTCTTCTCTCCATCAGGCCTAATCAAAGTGTTGACCTTGGCCACATCAGTGTCACAGAGCTTCTTTACATCTGTTTTGATCTGGTGCTTGTTGGCCTTGACATCCACAGAGAACACAAGTGTGTTGTTCTGTCTTCTTCATGGCTGACTCAGTGGTCAGGGGAAACTTGATGATGCATAGTGGTCAAGCTTGTTTCTCCTGGGGGTGCTCTTCTGGGAGTATTTGGGCTGCCTTCAGAGTCTCAGCATCTTAGGCCGCCGGAAGGTGTGTGTCATGCGGATCTTTTATTTTTTGTGGCTGTGGATGCCCTTCAGGACGCCTTCTTGGCCTTTAATGCCTTTGCTTTGGCTTCAGTTTTAGGACAGGCAGGGGCTTCCTTCTTTGCTTCTGGTGCCATCTTTGTAAAAAGGTAATAACGATTTTCTGTACAACAGGATGAAGCTCTGTCTGATCCCGTGCCATCTGCACAATCTCTGCTGGCCTAAGCCCATTATTACTGTATCTGTGTCAGTCCATTTCCCTGAGAATCCTCTTCACTTTAACGGTATCTGTTTTTCTAAGCATGATGTCCTTCTCCAAGGACTGGTCCTTCCTGATAACATGACCTAAGTATGTGAAAAAAAGTTTCTTCACCAATCTTGTTTCTAAGAAGCGTTCTTGCGCCTTCTTCTAAGACAGGTTGGTTTGTCTTTTTGCAGTCTGTGGTATATTCACTACTCTCAGCCAACACCGCAACTCAAAGCCAACAATCTTCTTATCTTCCTTACTCACGGTCTAATTTTGACATGCACATGAATCAGTTGAAACTACTTTGGCTTGATTAACCACAGCAAGGTTCAAAATTAGGAGAGGTATGTGACAGGTTTATATAATTTCTCCATAATTATGTAATCTGTATGCTGAGCAAATTGTTTGAGAAGCTGGACTCTAGGATGAAAAATGGGGTATCAGGATTGGCAGAAGAGTCATCAGTAACTTTGGCTTTGCTGATGACACAGCCTTGCTTTCTGAAAGTGAGAAAGACTTGAAGCACTTTCAGAAGGTTACGCACTGCAGCCTTCGATACGGATTGCATCTCAACATCAAGAAGGCAAAGATCCTTACCACTGGACCGTAGGCAACATTATGATGGATGGGAGAAAGACTGAAACTGTCAGTGACATCTTCTTACTTCGATCCACAAAGAATGTACTTGGTTCCAGCAGTCGGAAGATCAGGAGACATACTGCACTGGGAAAGTCTGCAGTGAGGGACCCTTCTGTATTATTGAGGAGTAATGATGCCGGTTTGAGGACTAAGGTGCATGTTATTCAGGCCATGGCTTTTCCAGTCACTTGCTATGCATCTGAGAGCTGGATGGTGAATAGAGATGACAGAAGAAGAATCGATGCCTTTGAGCTGCCGTGTTGGAGAAGATTCCATGGTTCGGCAGAAGAACAAACAAACAGATGTGTCTTGGGGATTGTGCAGCCCGAGAGTGCTCCTTGGAGGCAAAGATGATGAAGTTTGATCTCATATACTTGACCATGTTGTTAGGAGAAGTTATTCCTCGGAGAAGGACATCATGCTTGGAAAGGTAGAAGGATGGTGAAGGAGAGGAAGACCCTCAATTAGACGGATTTACAGAATGACTGCAGTAACGGGCTTGAGAGGGTGTCGGAGATGATGAGAACGACACAGGGTAGAACAGTGTTTAGAGATCAGTTACTCTTAGAGTTATTATGAGTTGTACTCTCCCTGGTGACACCTAACAACAACAACAGCAGCAGCAGCAACAGTGAAGGGCTTGATTAAGGTGTTGGTTTTTTTTTAATTTTGTTTATTTATTTGTGTGTGTGTGTGTGTGTGTGTGTGTGTATGGTGTGTACTGAATTGGATCCAACTGGTACAGGAGAGAGTCCCTCCTTCTGCAGCAGAACATCTGGTGGATTTGAACCGCAGGCCTTCAGGATTGCAGTGCAGGTGCTTGCCACTAGGCCACCAGAGCTCCCTTGTTTAAGGTACATCTTTAAAGTTGCACCCTTGCTCTTTAACACTTTAAACAGATCTAGGGAAGTTGCAGTATGTCTTTTGATGTCTTAATTACTCCTTGCATAGGTGGATGGCTAGGGAAAGAGAGTAGGGAATCTGTCAAGAAGACAGATTATTAAAAAAGAAAGAATTTTTTAAAAAGGGTGACCATGGGGGATATTATGCTGAATGAAATATCTCAGTCACAAAAAGACAAATACTGCATAATGCCACTGTTATAGAACAGGACTAATATGGAGATTGGGGAGAAACTAAGAAAAGAGGGGATAAATAATGTACACGGCATTGAAACAGATGAGGGAGAAAACTGTATAAAAGGAATACATGATTAGGTATTATTTGCATGACGACAGTCCAGAATAAGAGTTGCATAGTAAAGTGGTCCAGTGGGGGCGGGGGGCGCTGTATTAACAATGAAAGAACTTTTTTCCAAAGAAAAAAGTGAACTGGGGGTGGGGCAGGGGACAGGAAGGAAAATGTGCAACAGTGAATGAATGAATGGAAATCCAAGTTCTTTATAAACTTTCATTAAAATAAAATTTTAAAAAAGACAGATTGCACAGGGAGGTCATTAGGGTCACACAGGACAGGGCAAAGTCCAGATATGTTGTTCACAGGATTGTTGAGTTGTTGTCACCTTGAGGGCACCTAACAATTACAGCAACTTGCATGAGTATTGAATGTGGATCCAAGTACAGTGAAATCCTTGGCCACATCAGTGTTCTCCCCATTAATCTTGATACTCTTGGTCGAGTGTGAAGATTTTTGTTTTCTTGATGCTGAGATGTAATCTGTACTGAAGGTTGGAGTATTTGCTCTTCTGCAGTAAGTTCTCTGGGCTTTCAGCAGGCAAAGTTGTGTTCCTTCTATCTTGCAAGCTGTTGTCGATGCCTCCTTCAGTTAGTTCTGATGCCACAAGCTTTTTCAGACAGTCCAGCTTTTCACATTCTTTACTTAGCAAAAAATATTTGTTTTTCTCTTGTAAGGCAGAATTGTCTTGACTGCTGTAATTCCAGGGCAGTGTTTAGGACATTTACGTGCTTGTCGCTGGGCTCAGGCAGATAAATAGAACTCAGTTTAGGAATAGCCAGCAAAACCCATTGATGAAAGGTCTCCTCGCGGGGAGGACAAGGGGACATAGGTTCTGTCAGTTTGAGAAGACATTTTTCCCCTCTTAGGACACTTTGCAGGAAGATTAACTTGAGCTCTGCTGGTGTACCAGTAAGGTGCCTGGCTATTAACTGAAAGGTCGGAGGTTCACATCTCCCCAGTGGCTCTGAGAGAGAAAGACTTGTGATCTGCTAGAAGACCATATGGGACACTTCACTCTCACATGGGAAAGGCCTTGCAGCAACAATAGTACATTTGAAAATCTCACTGAGAAATCGTTAATTTGATTAAGTTGTTGGTTGAGAAGAGCTACCACAGATGGTGGCTCTGAAAGAGGCCACTCTCATCAAAGGCCAGGAGCGCCAGCCTGGAGGGGCTCTTTCCTGCTTTTCAAGGAACCACAGAGGAGAGTGAACCCTGGAAAGAAGCTTGTTCTAAAGATTTGGGTCTGAGCTCAGCAGCAGTCAGCTTTTTCCAGAAAGAGGAAGTGACTCTGTGAAGGATTCTGTAAAACTGTTGCAAGTAAATTCTTGTCAATATGGATCTTTGATGATTTTCCTGGAAATGAGCTCTGTCAGGTTAAGATGAAATAAAAATACATTTCTAGTACAGAAAGAACTGATCACAGCATATTTGTTTGTAAACTAAATATCCGTTAGCTTTGTTGGAAAATTGTCCTTTTCTAAATGAGTAAATATTTATGTAGGCATTGTTGTTGTGTGCTGTCGAGATGGAACTGACCCCTGGCTGGCCCTCCAGGGGTTTTCAGAGGCAATTAATTGCACAGGAGGAGATTGCCCACCCTTCTGCCACGGAGCAGCCGGTGACCTCGAACCACATAGGCTGTATGCACGGGAATGTGCTATTATTTCATCAGTAGTGTATTAAAAAGTCAGTTTCCCTTGAAAAAAGGATCCAGTGTGGACCTGAAAAGATAGAATGATAGTGGGCTTGGATCAATGGCGATTAATTTAAAAAAAACAAAACACAAGGTACATGAATGATCACTTGAAACACAGAATCTGTGAAATGCAGTGTTCAGGAATGATATACAATATATACGAATTTTGTATGCAAACCAAGATAAAAATTTAAAAACAGAAAAAATGATCAATTCATTTATAATACTTTTTTTTTTAAATTAAGCATCTTTAACAACCCTGTTTTGGTAGCACTGAGGGACTTTGCACTGCTGTCCACAGCCTAATCCTCCATCCTGCTTCTGAGGTTTCAGTAATCAGAAAAGGAATGGAGGGAAGTAATTAGACTTTGCCGGCCTGTGGTTTCTGTGGTGTGAGCCTCAATTCCGTCTCCCCCCTTACATTTCCCTCCTCTCTTTACCGGTGATTTGATGTGGCCTGTGTTTCTCTTTACATATTGTACTGAAGATCCATGTTGGTGAAGGATATGACAAGGTTTCCGTCTGTTGTTGGCAGGTTCCCTTTGAGGTATAGAGTACTGGATGACACCTCACAACAGCCAACAACGTGACTCACTATTGTCGTGTCCTAGTGCGTGCAGAGGGGCTTTGATCATCTTTTTTGGTCTTGTATCCTCTAGGTTGACTTACATGTTATTTTTATATGGGACCCCCATCAGGTTCTGCTTACATACCCAGAAACACCTGCATCCTTTCGGGACGCAGTAGACACTGAATTGTGTTGCAGTTGAGAACTGCAATATTTTACTTACTGAATTGTATTTGACTGAGAGGATAATACTCCATGAGCTGGTGTGAGAGAGGCTTAGCTGAGCTCTGGGTTTACCTGTTGTGTGGAATCTTTTCTGTAAGCACTTTGAATCTGTAAGTAATGTTGTATTTCTTGTCATCTTTGAAATACGTGCAACTTTCGGGCAGAGAGTTAGAGTGGATTGATTGTTAGTGAACAGATGGATAAACTCATATGGTTCTTGAGACCTTGACTCCTGAGTGCAGAAGCTTGTTAGCACTGGCTTAGTAGCTCAGAGACCTTGTAAAGCCAGTAACCACTGCAGACCTCTGCTTTCCAGTTTATAAAATGAAAATAACAATGGTGTCTACGTGATACAGTTGTTGAGAGGATGAGGTGAATTAATCTATATATAGCTCTGAGAATAGTACAAGGTGCATAAGTGCTAGAAAATAAGTGTTGTTGTTATTGCTATTATTATTATTACTTTTTTAAAGTATTAGTTTTAGTAACAGGAAATCTGAGTAGCACAAGCTCTTTGAAACCAGCTATTAACCTAGAGAGATTGGTTATTCAAAACCACTCATGGACCTGACAACTTGATTTTACAGAGATTATAGCCAAGAATATTGTGTGGAGAAGTCCTGCTCTGTAACAGCGACCCCCCCATAAGTCCCAGCCAGCAGTATTGATGTTGCAAGCCAGGACACTCTCCCCTTCTCGTTTCCATCAGGAGGTGTGTTCTTCCAGTCTAGCTGAGCTCTGCAGGGCGGTGAAGAATGCCGGTGGGAACGTGGTTATAGGGTCTTTCCCTGGGTAGCTTGAGTGGAAGTCCTCCCCACCTCCCAGAAGCAGCCACACTTGAGCTGCCCTTGAGATAAAATCAGGAAGGTTTCAACTTGTGCAGGACCTGATCACCTGTGTCCATCTGTCTTCATCTGGCTGCAGGTGTGTTTATCCATTTTGATTAGATGGTGAATCGATTGCCAAGCATACAACTTCCCTCAGGCGTAGTCTCGTTCTGTTTAAGGCAGAGGAAATATATGCTGTGTCTCTCTGAGTATCATTTCTTACTGGGGTCAGACTCTGGATGAAGTGTTTAAACAAGGACGTGCCATGTTTTGAATTATCAATTCCAAAAGGTCCTTACTGATGATTATCGTTTGGTGTCATGGGTGGCTAGCAAACCCATGGGCTGTGCTTACTGTATAATGGGTGAGTCTCCAACCACGGGCCGTGCCTGGGCATTGCTCCTTGTATTTGCTCTGTTACCATTGTTCCCATCCCCTAGGATTCAGGAGAGCCTCCTGTACCGTTCCTAGGAGGCATGAATGAGTAAATCCTCAAGTGCCAGTGAGGAGGTTGGTGCTTCAAAAACACCTAGAAGGCCCCACAGAGTGAAGATCGGGGGGTGTGACACCAGAGACCCTCATTCTCATCATCCCTGTCAAGCGAAGTTCTCCTCTGCCTTGATGGGGCCCCCACGAGTCAGAAGCAGCTGAATGAGGGACCAGCAGTCGGGAGATCAGGAGACGTATTACATGGGGCAAGGTCAGGGAGCTCTGTAAAATACTGAAGAGCAGTGATGTCAGTGTTAAGACCAAAGTGTGCCTGATTCAGGCCATAGCTTCTCAGTCACCTGCTATGCGTCAGAGCGCTGGACAGCTAGCAGGGATGACACAAGGGGAATTGATGCCTTTGAGTAGTGGTGCTGGAGAAGAGTACTGAATATCCATGGACGCCCAAAGAGCAGACAGATGCATCTTAGAGAAGATGCAGCCAGAGTGCTCCTGGGGGGCCTAGTGGCAAGAAGCAGCACTGTGGTCACAAAGGCACGCTGCTTAAGTCCCTCAGCTGCTCTGCGGGAGAAACATGAACAGTCTTGTCCCATGCGAAAAAAGTGCCTCTGAAAACCCACTGGAGAGTCAGCTATGGGTCCGTTCCGCCTCGATGGTACACAACAACAAAGGGCGTGCTTCTTGGAAGCCAAGAACGTCAAGCTTTGTCTTTCATACTTTGGACAAGTAGCTAGGTGAGGCTGTTCCCGGAAGGGGATATCAAGCTTGGAGATACGGAAGGTCAGCAGAGGAGAGGAAGACCCCAGCAAGGTGGATTGGCATGGGGATGTCAGCTGTAGGCTTTTCTGTGTCAGCGATGATGAAGATGGTACAGGACACGGCAGAGTTCGGGTCAGCTGTTCGTAGTATTGCTGTGAGTTGTACTTGGCAACACCTACAACAATCTTACTTACGTCTGCTGTCAAGGAGTGGAAGGGCTGGTGGGCGAAGGCTTGAAGAATTAGGTTTCATCAAGCTCTTGTTTTACCTTACTTGAAACATTGCTTGAAGACATTGCATTTCTTTCCTTTATTTCTTTGGGAGAAAATGCCCCATTTGGGGTATTTTTGAGACTTCCCATAAAGCTGTTAAGAAAACTTACCTTCCCTCAGTACAGAAGAGAAGGCAGTTTCCATACTGATTTTCATTGTGCTTTTTGGAGAGCAAAGTGGGGGTGAAGGGGTAGCGGGGAAATTCAGCACCCTGAGATTGGGTTTTGATTACACTGACGGGTTTTGATTGCCGTGAACTACAGCAACATGTCGTCAAGGAAGCTTGGGTGGCCTGGTCGCTAGCTGGTTGTGCTGCTAACCCACAGGCCGTGTGTGTCTGGCAGTTCAAATCCTCCAAAAGCTCTTTGGGAGAGAGGTAGGCGATCTCTTCTCATGAAGATTTATAGCCTGGGAAAGCCAGTGAGGAGTTGCTGTGAGGCAGAGCAGACTCCATGGCCGGGGCTCTGAACTTTAACACATAGTTTAAGGCAGAATAATCCTAAGTGGTTATTTAGCAGATGTTCTTTCTGTGCCAAATGTGTTAGCTACTGGAGTTTCATTCCTTCAGCAACGTGCAGCGGAGTGGAGGAGTTGAAACGTTAAGCCAGTTGTTGTTGTTGTTGTTGTTTTTAGTGCCATCAAATCAAAGACAATTCATAGCGATCCTATGAGAGAAAGACCTGAGCACTGTTTATAGTGTTTGTGGAGGCAAGCCATTTTGAAAGTGGACGCCACTCCTGCATCCAAGCTTGTTTTAATCAGGGAGCTCCACCAAACACTGTCTACCATGGGTGACCATTCTCACATTTGGCACATCAGTGTCACAGTGTTTAGCATCACAGCAACCAAGAGTTACCTCTGTACAGCAATGTATAGATCAGTGCTATACCACCTAGAAGAATGTTTGACCAAAAACAGTTTAAACCAGGCCTGAGTGCTGCATACAGCATGGTAGGCACACTAGAAGGAGGCTAGTTACCTGTATAGCAACAAGGAAATGTAGTGGTTGACAGTCCAGATTTTGGCACTAGACAGCCTTGGTTCAAATCCCAGCCTCACCACTAATTACATCTATGATCCGGGACAAATTTCCACTTAAGCTTTCGGTAACTTCTTTTCTTATTGAGAAAAAGGAGATACTTTAAGGATTAAGTGAGTTAATACGTTAAAATCACTGGAACAATGCTGGGTGTGGAGGAAGTGGCTAAACAGTCATTATCTGTGATTATTACTATCCCTGCATAATCCTCACAGGCTTGGATTCTGAAAGGGAGGATGGAGTTCAATGTGGGCTAGCTGCCACATGCAATCTGGAGAATTTCTCAAAGCAATTAACCGGAAGCTAACTTCTGGTCCTTAGATTATGCAGTTACAATGAGCGCAGAATCTGCGTACCCTTAACGATACTTGCAGTGGGTTTTTTTTTTAAATTTCTCTGCAGCTATGCTCTGTACTCTGCCACCTTCTAGATCTACTTTGCTAGATTGAAAGAAGGAAAAATAGATCTCTTCTGTTTCTGAGTAGAGTCAGTGACACTTGTTCTGGGGATGCTACTCATTACGTAATCCTGGACTTGCGTGCTTTCCCTTTTAACTTGACGGTGTTCCCCGTGGGCTTTCTGAGGAAACTGGTGACTGCAGAAGTGGCATCTGTTCGTTTTATTCTCATTTTCCAGCTTTGCCCCTTGTTCATGGCGAGTGCAGGCAGAGCCTTCAGAAATTCCTCCTGGGATGAATGTGGACCACACGGATGTCAGACCCCTAAACTTCAGCAGCCTTCTCGCCCACCAGGAACCCTCATCTTCCAGATGTTTGTCTGAAATCCTTACCTGCCAGGCTCTTCTTGACACGTTCTTCCTCTTGACAACTTGAAGTATTACGTCTGGGATGTCTTGAAATCCTCATTAAACAGCTCATATTACCTACTCAATCATGATTCGCTGAATAAACAGAGGAATGAGTGATTCTGGAGTCGGAGGCCGTGATCATAGATGGGGGGCTCCTCCTCGTTATTTTGTGGTCTTGTGCCAGAACTGATTCAGAGAGGACTCTCTGGAGAATTTTCAGAGGTGCGAAGTCCCCTGGGAGGAGACTTCCCATTTTCCTGTGTGGATCAGCTCCTGGATTCAAACAGAACACCTTTGAGTTGACACAGCTCTTTACCTCCTCAGGGCCAGAGTTCTCGACTTTCCTGAAGAGCTGCTTTTTCCTGCTCTTTCTTTCTTCATATCTGAGACCCTAGGGCCAGCCAACTGGTTCTGGCTGTGCAGTCTGGGCGTTACACAGAAGCATCTAGACAGGAAGACAGACCGATAGCAAAGTTGAGCCCATTCATGGCTCACTGAGCTGTGCAACCTGGCAGAAGCCTGGCACGGTCAGAGGGGAGGGGACACCCCTCTGGTGGAACAGCCCTGACTTCTGGTCAAGCCACGTGGCCAGGGTTTTCCACAGACAGTGCCTTGCATTAAGCCTTTTTTTTCTCAGAGAGACCCACTGTTTCTAATTTGCATAAAAACACCATATAGTCTGGTAGTGGCCATGGCAGTAAATTCAGGACTCCATCCCAGTTTTCATAGCAAAAGCAGAAAGGGAATAGAAAGAGGCCATAAATGCCCAATTTCATTAAGTCCGTGGTCCAAATTGTAGCTCCATCATAATATGAAAACCAATTTCCTCTCTGTCACCTAGCCCCATGGTTTACTCCACGCCTTGGACTGGTTTGCTCCTACTTCCAGATCACTCATAATCAGATGGGTAACTCAATTACAGTCCGTTCCTTTCTCTCAGCAGATTAATTTTCAGAGCATCTTCTACTAATGATGAATTTTGAGTACCATCTGTATGTAGGTGAGCTAGACGGATTTTAAAAGCGAAAGCCCAGTATAATCCCTAATTGTACTTTTAGCCAGGCATTTTCCGTTCATGGTGCCACTGAATCTGTGATGAGAATGTCTACCGATTAGAAAAATTAATCATTTTCATCCTTTCCATGAGCATCTCTGCTTTGACCCTGCAAATGAGGGATCTGGAAGGCAGGTGGTCACACATCAACCATGTCTTCCTTGAGCCCCTGCTGGGCTGTGAAGAGGACAAAGATGTTAGGGGGTTGTGCCTGGCCTCCAAGGAACCCCGATCCTCCCCGACAAGCTGCAGACTTCATGCAGCTGAGTACACCCCTCTGACGGCTGGTGTTGTGATTTTAAATACATCTCCTTGGGTTCCAGTGGGTAGGGTTAGTGAAAGAGGAGACTGGGGTGATCCAGCAGGACATGATGGGGTGAGGATGGCCAGGGAACACCACCTCCCCCTAAAGGGGCAACCCCCCACCCCAGCCCTAATGGCTAGAGTGTGGGTGAGATGTCTGCAATTCTTCTGTGTTCTAGGGAAACCAACATCTAAGGATTTTTTAGGAGAACTTTGGTTTTATTGTGTTGATATGAATTCTTTTCAGAATGACTAAAATGCTGGCGACTTCTGGATTCACGAGGGATGCAGTGGAAGTCCTTCCCTGGGCAGAGAAAGAGCTGTTTTGATTGTGAACATGTCTAGTTAGCAGTTGAGTTTAGAATTGTTCCCACTGGATATTCTTCTACCACTGGGTACAGACGATAATGGGAAGCATGGCCGGCTCGGGAAGCTTGGGACTTGGGCTGGATGGAAAGGATTTACCTGGATGGCGAGGTTGAGGAGAGGGCTCAGAGGTGCCCACTCACCAACGGAGTCCTCACACCCATCCGTAGCCTAGGCCCGGCCTTGGGTCATGGTGGGTATAGCCTCGTCTTACACAGTCTGCTAAGAGCAAATCACGTCCCATCTTCCAGAGATGTAAGTGCCTGGAGATGAGACCATTGAAAGAGTACTTGCTTGCAGCTTTGTTCTCAGAAAAAGGCTTAACTATAGTGCTCCCCCAAACAATAGAACCCTGCAAATCATCTGCCATTCTAGGCTGGGCCAATTCATAGAGCCCACTCATGGTGTTCCCTGGGTTGTACATCTTTGCAGGAGTGGACTGATCCGAGCTACCGAGCTCAGTACGTTACGCAGTATGCCACCAGGGTCCCGTCCCCACTCCCTAAATATCAGACATGAGTACAGAAGATTCCGTCCTAAGCCTGAGAATGATTCCCTTGCGGTAAATGAAATCTAAAGCTTTAAGGTCCCCTTCTGGTACCAGATCCTTCCCCAGGGCAGGACTAACTTTGTGTTGATAACCGTCAGTTCCTTTTCTTAGTTGTCCCCGGTTTATGAACTTCAGGCCCCCTCAGAGCCTAGATCTGTGTGCCTTCTAGCCAGTCACTCCTGGCCTCGGAGCCGCTGATTTTCTCTTAAATTGGGGAAGACAGTTCTGCCCGCCTTCTGGGGGTTCTTTCAAGTTTCGGATAAAAAGCTGTGCGGTTTGGAACATGTAGAAAACCTAAGTGCTTTCTCTTACCTTTTTTGCCTCTTGAAAGTGTTCTACGATTACTATTTTATTAGCAGGGGGAAAAAAAAAGTTGGAAGCACCGCTTCTGTGTTCAATAACATGGACAATCTAAAGTATAAGAATGCGCAGTCCTCCGCTCCCTCCTCCCTGGGCAGAGAAAGAGCGGTTTTCATTATCACCTCCTCTAGTTAGTGTTTCATGGGGGAGATACTGATGGGCCGTCTCCTCCTGTTAACATTTGCAGCCTTGGGAGGTTTGCTGTCAGCTGACAGGGACTCTGATGATAACAGGGGCCCCAAGCGGGTGTCCCCCAGGGCCAGACACTGTGCTGAGTGAGGTGTCATATGGCCGCGTCTCCCCTGGGGGTTCCTGGGCCACACATATAGTGTACGTCCTCCACTGCTAATCGAGAACCTGGGAGTCCACATAAAGGTGACTCCGAAGAAGAGCACCCCTCACTGAAAGCCTTGTGCTCAGCTCAGCTCAGGAACATCTGGTGTGGCTGTGATCTGGGACCCAGAAGCCCTCAGCAGTAGGTTTTCACTTTCCACGTGGAGAAGCTGAAATGCAGAGAGCCCACCCTTCACGCGCTCAGGCTCACCCCCAAGGGGCGGAGCCCAGAAGCCTTGGTGATGTTGTTCTGCTCTTAGAAACGCTTCCCACTGTTTTCCTAGTTCAAGCCTGGAGGTGGATGCGAAGGGAGCCCTCACCCAAACACTCCAGGAGGCCGTTGTTCTTGGCAGACTCTTAGCTAAGTAGAACCAGACACTAAGAGCCTGCTGGAGACCTGAAGTCCATACCTCCTCCCAGGGAGACATTTCAATGATACAGTGGAAGGTATGGACAGCTGACCTTAGAATTGTTCCCACCAGACATTCTTCTACAACTGGCTGGATAGGTGGGCAAGCTGCACACTGTCCAGAGCCCAGGCCAGTGGAGGTTGAATGCTGGCCTGCCTTCCAGCCAGGAGTGGATGCCCCACAGACCTGCAAGGACTGAGGACGGTGAGTTTTGGGCACACACATTGCTGTCTAGAACTGGGGACCCTGGCCAGCCTAGCACCCTCTTCCCTGTCTTTCTGTAAGCCCCTCATTCAGACAGGTGTCAGTTCTTTCTCTGTTCCTTTCTAAGTGTTTGAGCTCTGCTCCTCTTACAGTCTGTTTCCTTTGTGCAGATTCTTCTGACTGCCTGAGTCACTGTGCTGTGACCTGGAGGCCTCTCTGCTCCTCTTCACTCAGAGGTTCATTATTTATTCATTTATCAACAAACAGAAAACAGTGGTGCAATCACACTAGGGTTAAACACTAGTGTGAGTGGTAAAGAGTTGTGATCAAGAAGCTCAAATTGATGGAAGAAAAAGAATTATGGGGGAAGTCATAGTAAATGTAACTAATTGGTTGTTGTTTTTGATTGCCGTCGAGCCAAATACGAGTCATGATGACCTATGAACAGAAGACATAAAGCCTTTCTAGAACTCTTGTCATTTCTCAAAGTTCACTGCATGCTAGATGTATTCTAAGTGTTTTACGTGCTTTAACTCATTTGATCTTTCAAGTATTCCCCTCACATGGTGAGTGGTAGAGGAGAGAACTGAATCTGGAGCCCCTCACCCTGCCAAGCTGCTGGACCAGGGCTGTCTGTGCCAGAAGCTCAGGGGAAGCCACGCCCCTGATGGCACGTGGATGCCTCCTTCCTATCAGACTGCCCCGCGGAGGCAAGGATGGTGAAACTTCATCTCACATACTTGAGGCATGTTATTTAGAGACACCAGTGGTTGGAAAAAGGCATCATGCTTGGAAGGGTGGAGGGTCAGCAAAAGAGAGGATGACCCTCAACAAGATGGTTTGACATAGTAATGGTATTGATGGACTTAGGTGTGTCGGAGAGGATGCGGACAGCACAGGCGAAGGCAGAGTTTCCCCCACCCTGTGTGAAAAGTCATTAAGACTTGCAGTGACCTTGACAGCTCCCGAGAGCAACCGCGTTACCACGGTGTTTTAGGTGTTTCTGGATCAAGGCCGCATTATTTCCTCATCATCCACAGCACAACACATGGGTCAGAGCTTCACCCTCAAGATGAGTCTGGTAAACATTGCCGCTTGATTAGTTCTTGGATCTAAGAATAGCTAAGCATTCTGAGAGAGATGTGGATAAAAAAATGTAGAAGGTTGAGGATAAGAATCCAAGATTTAAAAGGAAAGAGAAGAAAACCAAACCAAAGGAAAACCAAGAAAGTGAAACCAACAGAGCTAAGAGTCTCTTTTAAATATCTCCTGGAAGGATGAGAATTGGCCCTTCAGAGTATGGACGGCGATGACTGAAAGACATTTAGCGGAGGAATACATTTCTTAGGAGAGAGACTTGCCCTTTGCCGTCTTCTCACCTGTGGTAACCCAGCCCAGTTTCATCCACATTTCTTCATTGCTGGCCTCGTTAGCAGTCATTGTCATAGAAATCTCAGAAGATGCTTGCTGCCTGCAGTGGCCTCCACATTGGGGTGGAGAGAAGATTGTTTCCTCAGCGATGCCAGTAGAGATGAGGCAGTGAAGGCAGACGTGCACACTTTGCCAGAGATGCCTTTGGTAAAAGGCAGAGGGCCTGTTAGTCACACCTGATAAGCGCTTTGTCCAAGCAGAGCACCCTCATAGCTACTGGAGGATCCATTGAGTGCATGTCTGTACCGGCCCATAAGCCTCTTGTTACGTGCCATTGAGTTGGAATAGACTTGCAGCTAATCCTTTAGAAAGTTTGAGAGGCTATAAATGATGCAGGAGCAGCGTCTTTCCCTCTCAGGAACCAGTGAATGCAGACCTTTGCGTTAGCAGGGCAGCTCCTACTCACTAGGCCACTGGGGCTCGCTAAACCTAGATAACTGTGTCTCTCTACCTCTCTACTGTACATCTGCTAATTAAGGAATCGTTGGTGCTAGTAACGGGGTCTCATACTTTGCCTTCTAGCATAGTGCTCCTTTTCTCAAGCCATGGGAACACAATGCAGTGGGTAGAACTGCACAATTTATGAGCCAATCTTTTCGTTTTGTGTGTGATAAAAGATTCAACCTTCAGTCCACCCTCTAGTAAATTTTATTCAAATTAAGTTAAATCACAGCAGGCAACTAAAAACCATACTGCTTTTCTCCTTAAGTTTAGTGCTAAGAAGTTGACTCTCTGAAGTTGATCAAGGCTCATGAGTTGCCTGCAGTATCTAGACGTTGAACTGTCATCGAGGGGTCAGGATAGTCCTACTGTGCAGAAGCAATATTCTCAGATGGGGGCAGATCAGGGTTATGGGAAGCACAGAATCACCAGCCCACCCACCCCACTCAGGGACATTTGGCACTGTCTGCCAGTGGTTTTGCTTGTCCTAACCATGGGTTGAGTAGGTTGGGAGCTCCTGGCACCTGGTGTGTAGGGACCAGGGTTGTTGCAAAAGCTCCAATAATTCAAAGGCAGCTTCGTGCAAGGTATTACTCAGCCCACAAATGTGAATAGCGCCAAGGTTGAGAAACTCTGCTCTCAATCATTCTGTGAGAGAAAACTTACTGCTTTTTAGATTGCATATATTAGAGCCTTAGCATGTAATGGATGAAAGAACATACCGAAAAGGTCTGGCTCCCTTAGGCAGGTTGCAGATTACTTTTGATATCTGTGGGCCTTGTGCAGAAAACAGCGACATACTTTTTAAAGACTCTAACAGATATAATTTATTTGCTTGAACAAATGTTAGCCTCTTTTAAAATCTCAGCTTTTTTCATCGAAAAAGTTTGAATTCTTCCTTAGAATTCTGTGCGATGTAAAGAAACTAGGACTGCAGAGTTACAAAGTATATATGTGGTTTTCCCTCGGTCAAGAAATCGTTTTCATCCTACGGTTCTTGGACAACTCTAAGGATACTCTTCCTGAAGAAGCTGATAGCTGATCTTACTTTTAGAAAGTAGACATTTGGGGTAAAGTTTCCATCTCTTAAGCTACTTCTCCCACCACTGGATCTGATTGTATGGGCTTATGTGCATCTCCATCACTGCTGGACTGCCATACTTTTCCGTGGACATAGTAATGAAATTCTTGGAAGCATCTTCTCTCACTGCCCCACGCACGTAGTCTGCAGAGCTCTGCCTCACTGTGTGCCTTTGCAAGCCTCCGCCTAGACCATCACTGGACTTGTTTCTCCAGTTACGGTGTTGGTGAGGAATACTGAATATACCAGTGACTGCTGGAAGAATGACTGTTTTGGAGGCAGGACAGCCGAAATGCACCTTCAAAGCACGTCCTTCGGGTTTGCTATCAGGAGGGACCCGTCCCTGGAGAAGGACGTCATGCTCGGCAGATTGATTATCAAAGAAGAGGGGCTCTGAGGTAGACGGACAGAAGGACTGCAGCAATTGTGAGTGAGCAGCAGTGCTGGGCAGCGTCCTGTCATAGGTGCGGCTCTGCTGGGTGGCACTGCCTGCGGGCATCTAACACGGGCAGCGTCCTGTCATAGGTGCTGGGTGGCACTGCCTACGGGTATTTAATATGGCCAGCGTCGTGTCATAGGTGCGTCTTCGCTGGGTGACACTGCCTGCGGGCACCTAACAAGAACAGCAGTCCTTCTGAGCAGCTGTCCATGGGTGATTTGGCACCCAGATGTCTGCAGCAGGACGTCTGAAGAGAAAACAACACCCACCACCTTGCTTTCACATTTGAAAAACATTTTTTGTTAATTCACAAGGTGTCCGTAGTATACTTTAGCAAGAGATTGTGAATTTCAGAAAAGTAGAAAGTTACCATTTTACCCTTTTCTGAGAAAACATTAAGCCCATATTTCTATGTTTGATGCATAAATGGATATGGATCCTTTTTTAGCACAAGGAAGATCATACAGTTACTTCCTTTATCCTTCAAATGTAATACTCTCTGTATCTTCATGGTGTTTGAATGGCTTATTGTTAATTGCTGCTACTATCTGAATAGATAGTCAGACCATAGTGTGCCCACCTGTGCAAACTGATGTAGATACGCAAATATTTTTTTTTAATACCACTTTTGTTCAGTTGTTTGGTTTTGGGGTTTTTTTTGTTTGTTTGTTGTTGTTGGGTTTGCTTTTTATTTTTTAAACGTTCTGGTCTTTTCGCTATGAAAGGCACCTGCATACTTGTGTGTACCTCTGGTTACTTATATCAGAAGGTTAACTTGTAGACTTGGAATTAGAAAAAGATTGTATATATTTTAAAGGCTTTTGATACATGTTGCCAGAAGCGTTAAAATAAATTTTGGGTCTTTGCAATGTATCTATTTGAATGCACCATACACTTCCTCAGTTCACTCTTGACTCTTCCTTTTTTCTCTCCATGGATGTTTTTTCTGTTTCTGTTACCACTGAGCATATTACATTTAGGAAGTTTTCCATTGTTCTGATTTCCAGAGTTTGTTTAACCAAGAATGGATGTTGACTTTCTTTCTCCTAGATTTTCAATCATTTGGCCTTTCAACAGGAAGAATGATGTCAAGAGTTTCTGACATTGTCTCCTGACTTTCCTCATCCTCTGGCTTTCTGTGGGTTTACCTCCCTAGAGGTGAATGATCTCTCTTAGAGTGTTGATCGATGCTATCAAGTCTACTATGACTCACAGTGATCGTGGGACCAGCAGGAGGGAACCTTGCCCTGTCGTGTGCCATCCCCATGATGTCTGTCATACCTGAGCCCATTGTTACAGTCGCCTGTCAGTCCATCTTGTTGAGGGTCATTCTCTCTTTCACAGCCCTGTAGTGTCTTTTTCCAAGGATTGTTCCTTCCTGGTAACTAAGTGAGAAGTGGGATTGAAATGTAGAGAGGGATGGTTTGCTGGGCCGTACATGCTGTTCTCGTCATGGTCAACTGTGCCGCAGCTGTTTGTTCTGTTTTATTAATGGCGCCTGGAAATTGAGGGGTGCTGGGGCTTTACTGCTGTCAGTCTAAGGAGAGATGGCATGACTCCAGGCAGAGAGTCTTCACTTTCTTTCTGTGTCTCTTTCTTCTCTGACTCTCAGACTCGAGAGATTCTGTGGTGAGACACGTGAGTTGACTGTACCAGTTACACAGCAGAGCCTTCTGTGGAAGGAGGATTTGTGCCAACTTCTGAAACCTTCTTGTTCAAAGGAGACTATGGTAGATATTTTTTAACAGCTTTTGACGGGACATTGGAGCCATTGCTTCTTTTTTTTTTTAGCCATTGCTTCTTGTCAGTGTTGGTGATGTATTTGTGAATTTATTCATTTTTTTTAACTTTGAGGAAATAAAATTAAATTTAAAAGAAACACTTAACTGGTAGTTAGGTAGACTCCTAGATTTGGCTGAAACTTTCTAAGAAAAAAGAAGTGTAATAAAAATTAACTATGTGTTGCACAACCCAAAATATCTTATTAAAAACATTTCCATCCTTGGATATGAAAATTAAGTGATGTGAGTGTAATTTAAAATTCTAATGAGTATGAATTGCCATGGGTGTAATGGCAGTGGATGTGGTATCATTCTGAATGCACGCTGGCATTATCTGATACATTTTAATTTTAGTTACTCCTATTGTTCCAGTCACTCTCTGAGGCTGGAAATAGTTTTCTGAAAACTTGATTAAGTATTCTGTGGTTCACTTTCTGAAAAGAATTAAAGGAATAATATTTCAAGTCCCCATTTTCAAGTGCTTTTGATATACTAGACATAGCATTTTAGACCAAGCTCATGACAGAAATTTGATGCTCACAATTGAAATATACCCAGAGTTTTCCAATTGTTTTTTAACTCTCTGTAAATCTATGAAAATATATGGGAGAAGTCTCATGAATGGCTGTATTGAACTTCTAGACATGTGTCTCTTTGTAGTGGAAAAATGTAATTTGGAAGCTTAAGATGTGTTAAATACAGGAGACCAAAGCTAGAGTGACTGAATGAAAAGCAAATTTAAGTTGAATGTTTTTGAACAACTTCAGACTATATTGGACTGTGGATGGTGTCAAACAATGCATTGTCTGAGAGGTATCTTTGTAGATAGGAGACAAAGCAGGTAGTTAGATGTTGACAGTGAATGAAGGTTGGGCTTTAGTAGTTAGTGGTACTGAAGCCGTTTATTCACAGTGATTTTCTGTGAGCTTGATCACACATCTGAGACTGTGTGAATTTGTTTCAGAGCTTCTCTAAACATGAGGAAATAATTCACAAAGTGCTTGCTTTAACGCATATGCTTTAAAGTGACGTGATAATGGATTGATAGTGCCACCATTTAAAGGAATTGGAAAGTAGATATTTTGATTGAAATATACCAAAGACTGTTTCAAATTTGCTTAAGGTAGTAATCTCACATAATTGTATCATTCTCAGTGTGATTGCATGGATGTAGAAGATTGGATGTAGCCCTATTTTCTCTGTTCAATGGATGTATTCTGTAAAGCTGTATGTAAATCACATTTAAAAATCAATTGCATAATTTTTGATATATTAGGGGATCTCTCTGTGTGAGCAATTCCATTTGGGAGAGACTCTATTAGATGGATGTGTCATCTTTATAATTTTAAAATACGGCTTTGCTCAGGCTTGTTTGAAGTGTACGTCGCAGTTAATCATTCCGATGCCCTGACTTGACAATTTTGAAGAGAACGCGATGCAAAAGTAAAACTGCAACAGATTCTTACTTGTCTGCTGGATATTTGCTTGATTTTTATTTTATCAAAGCTGTATTGGCACAGTCTGTTGGGAGTTGTGCTGAGCTGGGGATTCAGATCCACCAGCAGCTCCACAGGAGAGAGGTGGGCACTCCCATCCTGTGTGGTTTACAGACTGCACACCGATGATGGAGGGTCAGCTGTGAGTGATTCCGACTCAGTGACAGTGAGATATGGGGAGAGGGAAAGGGAGGAGGAGACAGAGGAGAGGGGGAGAGGGAGGGAAAGGAGAGGGTGAAGGAGAGGAAAAGAGAGAGGGAGGGAGAGGAGAGGAGAGGAGGAGAGAGAGGAGAGGGAGAGGGATGAGGGGGAAAGGGAGGGAGAGAGGGGAGAGAGATGGGGAGACAGGGAGGAAGAGGGAGAGGAGAGGAAGAGAGATGAAAATTTGAATTATAGAAATGATTTGAAAAAAAGAAAAAAAAAGAAGAAAAAAAAGAAAAAAAAAAAGAAATGATTTGAAGAAAAAGAGTGAGGCTCTATGTTCCTGTCCTCAAAAAAGCGTTTTATAAACTACAAAGATAAATAATCAATTCTTGGGGTTTACATTTTTTAGATTCTTAGTCTGTAATGATTACTTAAAATATAAACAAGTTTTCATTTTTTTTTCAGTGTGTTTCATATGACCGTTCCCATATACTGTGTCTTATCAAATTAATCACCATTTATCTATGTCCATTATTACTCCATCTCTGTAGGTCCCCACTGGATCTTTCCTAATTCCTTCACCTCTTTCCTCTGCCCACCAAACTCAGACCCCATGATTTCTCCCCCTTCCCACACTTAGCCTCCCTGCCCCCTCCCCTCCGTCTTGCATATCTAGACATATCTTACTAACTTATCCTTCTGTTTTTACAATAATGGTCTTATGCAGTATTTGTCTTTATAGGACTGAGTTCACTCAGCATAATGTCCTGCATCCTCTTCCATATTAGAACCTAGTGATCGGGAATAAGACATCTGACAATACCATTTCATACAAGGGTTTTACAACAAAAGTTTAAAGGTTACTACAGGGCTTCTACAAAACCGATAACCCAGTTAGAAGATGGGCAGAAGACATGGAAAGACTTTTCACAGAGGAAGACGTTTGGATGGCCAACAGACACATGAAACAAATGCTCAGAATCGCTCGTAGTGAGAGAGAAGCAAATCAAAACCACAGTGAGGTACCATCTCATCTCAATCGAAGTGACAGGACAGCCAGCAGTAAATGTTGGAGAGGATGTGGACGGAGAGAACCCTCATACACTGTTGGTGGGATTGTAAAATGGTACAGCCATCCTGGAAGGCAGTTTGGTATTTCCTAAAAAAGCTTAACATAGAAATTCCACGTGATCCAGCTCTTCCACTGCTGGACACGTGCCGTCAGGGGAATAGGACTGAAACACAAACTGAGACTTGTACACCGATGTTCCTATCAGCATTATTCACAATAGCAAGAACATGGAAACAGTCCATCAACGAACGACTGGATTGAGAAATGCACTGTGTGGTACATTCACATGGTGGAATACTACGCAGTACTTGGGAGCAATGACTTTGAAAAATACTATTAAAAATACTTACAAAAATTTACTTGGGCTATATGGAATTTTTAAAAAAACACCCAAAAACCTTGATGAGGCCATGACTAAAGTGCTTGATAAAGTCTGTGGTTCAAAGAGACCAGATGCTCTGAGGGCTAAGCTGTGTTACCTGCATCCACAGAGACCTGGGAATCCTATGTGGCCATTCTCTTGTTCCCTGGCCTGGCTGTGAGTTGACACCAACTCATAGAAAGCCGACTCCCACTCATATTCGTTCTCTCTCTCTCTCTACACACACACACACACACACTCTCTCTCTCTCTCTCTCTCTCTCTATATATATATATATGTACACACACACACTCACATATACACACACACACACATATATACACACACATATATATACACACACACACATACTCACCTTTCACCTTAAAATTCTAACTTTAGACTTGACTCTGGAGTTTGCTGACAGTTTCCTATAACCTTTTGTTCTACTCTGTAGAATCTAAATATTGAATGTACACCCGTTCTTCACTTATTGACTATCTGACTTTCACATTTACAATACTAAAAACTCTGCTGTCTATTTTATTTTCATTAATAATACAGATCTGACAGTAATGAATGCCAAGGTGCAAGGTTAAGGTTATGTGTCAGCCTGATTCAACCGTGATTTTCATGGTGCCATAATTTGGCACTTGTATAATGATGATATTTAAAATTTATGTAATGAGGTTGTCGTCTTCTGATCTGATAGTGTCATCCTTTGTAATGCTGATTTCTGTGTATTGACCTGTTACATCAAATCTTTGCTTGCTAGTAAAGTAAGGAAAGAATACATTCTTATTTCTGCTGTAATGATATGGGCAAAGGTGAGTCTTAGAATTCATAGAGCCTGGGTTTAGGATTCTAGGTAGGCCCTGATAGACCTCTTACTTGTCTTGTTTTCTGGTTTGCCTGCCTTCAGAGTAGTTATAGTAATGACTACTTAGTGGGGTTATTTTAAGAGTTAATCCTGGCAAGATATTAAGAACTATGAATAGTCCAGTATATACAATGGGGGCTTAAAAGATTACTTTTCTTGCTGAATTTGCAGCTGAAAATTTACCTCTACTATTTTACTGGTCAGGTATCTCATTATTCTTCAGATCTTAGTGTAGTCCTCCAAGTATTAACTCAGTTGTTAAGCACTTATTACTACATTCTTCATATGTAACGGGTTCTTTCTCAGAAACCTTGGGAGTTACTTAATTTGTATTTTAGAAAAGAGACTGAAGGTCAGAGACTAAGCATTTACACAAAGTCACACAGCCGTTAAGTGCCAGAGTTGGGATATGAACCCAGAACAATGCTAGCGTTTTCCAGTGTCATTTAGATGAAAAGGTGAACCTTACCGTTTTCTTACTCTTTCATCTAGAAAATGAATATTAGATGCTCATGTTTCAGGAAATGACTCTAGAAAACTTCTTTAATAAGGGAATAATATGAAATATTACATTGACATCTTTTGATGAGGTTATAAAATTAAGGAGACTCAAACTTAAAACGAGCTCTGGTGAATGGAGATATTTATTAGAATTCAAAGGATATAAATATTTTCTACACCCTAGAAAGGCACAGCGGTAGCAGTTCTGAGGAACAGTAGGCAGCGGAGCATTAAACTCCACCAGGAATTTCTATTCAAGTTTAATTTAAGCTTTTTCTGGTGCATATTGATTCTGGCTTTCTTATTGTGGACATGTTTTTTATTCAGTCCAAAATCATACTCCTAGTGGCCAAGTTTAACAGTTTATATTATTTCAGTCATGTAACAGGACTTATTTTCCTTCTATCAGCTCAAAAAGTTCCAAGAAAAGACTTGGGTTAGGATCATTCTTTTATTACAGGTGACTGTATTCTGGGGGTAGATCCACGAAGGACATGGCTTTCCTTGAGATGGTCTTCTAGCCTTGGGTTATGGAGGATGTGGACAGGTAAATCATTTAGGAATGAATTCGGCTGCACATAGCACCATATTTTAATGAGGGCTTAACCTAATTCAGGCCATGGTCTTTTCAGTCACTTACTATGCGTCGGAGAGCTGAAAAATGCATAGGGATGACAGAAGAAGAGTTGATGCCTTTGAGTTGTGTTGTTGGAAAAGCACACCGTCGTGGACTGCCAAGAGAACAAACAGATATGTCTTAGAGAGAGATCAGCCACTACGCTCTTTGGAGGCAAAGATAGCCATGCTTCGTCTCCCATACTTTGGCATGTTGCTAGGAGAAGCTGCTCCTTGGAAGGGGACATCATGGAGGGTCAGTGAAAGAGAGGAAGACCCTCATTGATTTGGATAGACACAGAGACTACAGCAGTGGATTCACGTGTGTCAGAGTTGGGGAAGAATGGCTGAGGGTAGGACAAGATTCAG
Organism: Elephantulus edwardii; assembly: GCF_000299155.1. Lineage (NCBI taxonomy): Eukaryota > Metazoa > Chordata > Mammalia > Macroscelidea > Macroscelididae > Elephantulus > Elephantulus edwardii. The sequence goes on along the minus strand of NW_006399841.1, from coordinate 9,739,059 downwards.
GTCTGTTGTTCACACGGTCACTGCCTGACTCGATGGCACCTAACAACAAAAACCACTTAAAAGATCTGTATGTTATTTATGTCCAATTATAACAGATATGTAGCATTAAGTTAATGCTGTGATTCATCAGCCAGAAAGGAGGCAAGTGAATGTCTCTAGCTCTGAGGGAGTCTGAGAAAACTAGCAACTAGCTTGTTAGTCTCCGTAATGGGAAGCAGCAGCCAATGAAGTGAAGGGGGCCATTGGTTTAACCAGCCTACAGGGCTGCTGTACTGCGTGAACAGGTCTGCAGCCCTTACGGTGTCATGAGAATAGATAGCAAGGGTGTTCATCAGACAATCTCATAGGCGTCCAAAGTGATTCTTTTTTTTTTAATTTTATTCGTTTTAATGAACATTTACAGAGATTTTGGGTTTTCATTC
>NW_006399841.1:9717472-9738283 GCF_000299155.1 Elephantulus edwardii | reverse complement strand
AATTGTGCTTAGCCGTACATGTTCATATCCTTGAAGATGTATCATGGAGGTGTTGTAACCAGTAATGTTAATGCTCATCCACGGCTCTTCTGGGAGGATCTAAATCGTTGAAGCCCGAAGTAATTCTTGTTAGGTGCTGTTGAGGTAATTTAACTATCATATCTTGGTCAAGGAATAGATAGAACTCCAAATTCTATGTCCACATTCAAGGCAGGCTGAGAAAGATTGCATGACACAGAGATGAGCCCATGTGGAGAAGTGACCTGTAGGGTTCTCTTGACTGTAATACTTACAGGAACAAATCTTCAGGTCTTTCTCCCTCAGAGCTACTGGGTAGGTTTGAACCATCGACCTTTTAATCAGCAATTGAGTGTTTAACCAGATATCTTGCAGTACCAAATATCGACCCCAGTCTTCTCCTATCAACTTGATTCGATTTAAAAAACCAGACAGTTATGTCTGGCAAATTGGTCTTAGACAGAAACAGACAATGATGAAATGTAACTGTCAAATGACATCTGTCCATAACTGACAAATCAGTGATAACCATGGTCCACCTGAGGTGACAGAATCCTGCCCATCACAGCCCACATTACCCTCACTTCCACCTCAGTGTCAGTTACTGCCAGACATGTCATTAATACACAGATAGCCAGTAGGGTTGGTTTTTTTTTTAACTGTTGTCAATAAATGTCAGATAACAAGATAATTGATAAGTGAGGAGTTTGGTACATTAAATAATATACAAATAATGTAAGTATGTTATACATATCTGTCCACCCTTCTGAGCATGGTGTCCTTCTCCAAGAACTGATCTCTGCTGGCCACGTGCCCAAAGTAAGTGAGGCAGAGCTTCAAAATCCTAGTCTCCAAAGAGAGACTTGGTTTCACTCTCTTCAAGACAGACCTATTTAAAAAAAAAAAGACCTAGTTTTCTTGGCAATCCATGATATGTTCAAGACTCTTCTCCAGCACCACAACTCGAAGGCATCCATTCTTCTTCTGTCATCCTTAGTCATTGTCCAAATTTCTGAAGCATAGCAAGTAATTGAGAAGACTATGACCTGGATTAGGCACACCTTAATCTCTAGACTGACATCGTTGCTCTTCAGCACTCTGGAGAGGTCCATGACAGCAGATTTTCCCAATGCAATTCGTCTTTTGATTTCCTGACTACTCGTATTAAGAGTGTTGATTGTGGATCCAAGCAAGCTGTAATAGCTAACAAACTCAATCTCTTCTCCATCTATCATGGTGCTGCCATTTGGTCCAGTGGTGAGAATCTTTGTCTTCTTAATGTTGAGCTTCAATCCATATTGAAGACTATAGTCCTTGACCTTTTTCAGCAAGTGCTTCAGGTCTTTTTCCGTTTCAGCAAGTGAGGTTGTATCATCTGCATGCCCACTCCTTGTCATAAAGCCCCGCTTCTCAAATGATCTGTTCTGCATGCGATGGGGGTTGCTGTGTCAGAATTAGTTAGACTGGCTCAGGACAGGGAAGGGTGCAGAGCTGCTGTACATAGGGTCGCTATGCATCACAGGCGACTCAGCTAATACCATTCTATGACAGGTTTGGAAGCAGGAATGGCGTCCAATTCCTAAACAACTTGCCTCTGGAAACTCTGCGAACTGATAAATGTGGATAGTTGCAGAGGGGCTTCAGGCCTTTTGTTCACTGTGTCACTATGAGTTGTGCTCAACTCCAAGGCAATCAAGAACAATAATAACAACATTATACATATGTAAATCAGGGTTTTATCTAACAGTTTTATATGTTATATAACTAACAAGCCAAAGGTGGGTGATTTTAATCTGCGGCCCTCAGGCCTGGTATAAATTATTTTTGGTCGAACATTCTTCTAAGTGGTATAGCCCTGGTCTGTTCATTTGCTGGACAGAGGAATCTTGTGGTTGCTGTGATGCTGACCACTGGGACACTGATGTGTCAAATACAATAATGGTTACCCATGGTGGACAGTGTTTGGTGGAGCTTTCGGATTAAAACAAGCTTAGAAGTAGAGTGGCATCCGCTTCTGAAATAGCTATGAACCCGGAGAAACAATGAAAGTTATGCAAGTGTTTAGGCCTTTCATTCATAGGGTCGCTATGAGTCGCCTACGACTCGATGGCATTTAACAAGAACAATAGTTACTGTTACATATACAGAAGACGTCATACATTTACAGGTCACTTCTGACCGACTTCAGGGGAGAGCACCCAGGTGTCTGGGTCCCCCTTCTCCTCCCCTGCAGCTCTTAGCCTTTCTGCCTTCAGGCTCTGCTCTTGTGCGCTTTTACTTCCTAAGGTTTGTTTGGTTTTCCCCCCTTTTTTCCTCCGTTACTGCTGTCAGAAACTTTGCCCTTATTTTGAGGTGCACATTCCTCTGCAGTACTCATGTGGCCTCTTACTTTTCTAAGTTCATAGCCCTTCTTGATGAGAAAACAACTAAGTTACATTAGTAACCGCTTACAGTTTACATGTTGCTGTTTTACCCTGTCATTTCGCTTTTAACTGCAGATTCATTCAACGAAGCCACCTTTCCTTTGTTTCTTTCTGAAACCTGCACTGAAAGCTGAGCACATAGCCCAGAGCAGATACAGTTTCTAATATGTGTTGCTTAATTCATGCTTTAGAAGAGCATTTATTTAAATCTCATTTCCCCATGAAGAATAGTTTTTAATCTGTGTTCTGCTTTAGAAAAGAGAACTGGGGGTCGAAATTTGTTTTGTTGTACAATCCTGCTTCCTGGCTCAACCTTTGTTTCAGGACATGTATTTAAATGGCAACTTTCTCCTCACACCTACTCAGGGTGCATCATAACACAGGTAATAATCAATAAAGCCTCTCTCCTTTCCCACTCTTAAGCTGTGGCTTTTCTAGAAAGTCTGGTATTAGCGAACAGACGAATAGACGGTCACTCGTTTGTCCACTGTGCTATTTTGGGCCTGCCTGTTTTTGAAGTATTTTCGGTAATACCATAGGTTGTTGAATTTAACTTTGAAGTCAAGTGACTATTATGCATGGGCAGAGAAAAAGAAAGGAAAGCATTTAATGTAAGCACTGCAGCTTTTCAAAAGCAGTCAAGTTCTTTAGAGCAGGGCGATAACAACAGGAAGTGCTGCTCAGAATGAAAAGGTGAGATTTGAAAACACACAGTGGAGCCAGTAAAAGGTTCCTTGTTTGCTTAGCATTTGGTGAATGAAAAGTCTATTTGTACTTGAGGATGATAGAATTTGAAATGGTCATTTTTTCAGCTTCATAGTGTTTTTGAGAGTGTGGCAGGTGATTTTTTTTTTCTTTCTGGTGTCTTTTTACCCCTTTTCATCTTTGATGTCCAGCTGGTGTTTTGAGACAAGAGTATGATTATGGAATTGGATTTGAAGAGCAGCACTAAATCATTCTCCCTTGGTACTTGACCTTCATCCTAAACAGAATAGATTTCATGGGAGGCATCAGGTTGGGGAAGCTGTAATTTAATTCTGCCACGGGTCACGCGGAAAGGTTAAGTCCTTGAAGTCCCTCCTTCTGCAATGCTGCTCAGTGGCGTCTTTGAAGAAGTGATGTTTTCATAATAGAAACATTTTCTTCCTGTACCGTGATTTTCCTACAGTTGCTTTAGTGCATAAACACAATTTTAAAAGGCTTCCCTTTCCAGTAAGGCTTCCTGTGAGTCTCTGGGTTATGTGGACAGTTGTCTTACTCTGCTGCTCACCACTAGGCTGCCGGATTTGAATCCACACGGGGTCCTTCTGGTGGGAAGACCTTCTAGAAACCTTACAGGACAGGTTCCTGCTCTGACCCGCAGGGAGCCACTCCTGTATCTTTTTAAAAAACGACCAAAATGTAATTTTTTTTTATTACTTAAACTTACATCTGGTATTCTTTCTAGCTTAATGCATCAAAAGACTGTGCTTTTACTGGCTTCTTTTGTTTTAAAAATCAGCGAGCCTGAGCCAATTGTCATCTGGGTCTTATAATAAAATAATTGTCGACTAACTGTTGCTGGCCCTCCCGTGACTGACAGCTGTTACTGCATTGTTCTAAAAAGGCCAGCGGAGGCTCACATCGAGGGCACAGCTGTCCTGTCCACGCTGGCACCAAGGGTCCCCTGACCTGATGAACTAGGAGGCCTGCGAGGGGCCCGCAGAAGCGCCCTCTCTGAGGGGGCAGTGACTTGATTCTCTGCTCTGCCCCAATGTGCCATCTGACACAGCGCTTCACACTCGGAAGGTGGTCATTCAAAATTGTCTAATGAAACGAATTCAGAGATTTGAGCGAGCAGTACACGCACCACAATGCGTACCTTGCCGAAGCTGTGGGGGAGCTAAGTTCGCTGTGGGACTGGAGCTGGAAGCCAGGCCCCTTGTGATGTGAGTCTCCACCCCTCACCACCTCTGTGGCCCTGCCTGCGTCTGCAGACCCGGGGGCCTCTCTGAGGCCCCTCCAGAGAAGACAGCCGGACTTCAGCTTCAAACACTGACCTGGTAGCAGGCTATGCAATGCCTCAGAGCCATCAACCAGGAAACCAATCAAAATATGGAACAGATTATGTCACAGAGCCATCCCAACCCAGCAAACCAATCCAAGAATGGGATAGATTTTGCTCTCTTGTCTTCTTTTCTCTTCTCTCAACCTGTGTCACCATGACGGCACACAACCTTGAAGAATCAGTTTGGGACCATTATCCACCTGGATGCAATGGGGAGTTTTCATTGTTTTGTGGAAAGGGTGGGGGAATATTAAACTTTTCATGGTGTTGGGGATGATGTTGCAGGAAACGTGGGTGTGCACACACCTGTCTGTGTCACAGGTGTGATTTCTCTGTGGAATAGTTTAACGGTTGTGGACTGGCTGCATCAAGTGATATTTTTACTTTGATCTTTTTGAGGAAACCACCAGAATGCCTTCCAGAGTGGCTATACCATTATACATTCCCACCAGTGGTCTGTGGAAAGTTCCAATTCCTCCGTATCCTCGCCAGCATTTATTGTTTGCTGTCCTGTTGAAGGAGTGAGATGATACCTCATTGTTGTTTTAATTTGCATATTTCCAGTTGCCCAATCAAGAGACTGTGGCACTAGAGATATCATTACTGATATCATATGGACCTTGACTTAAAGCAGAGAGGACCAGAAGGCTATGTGTGTTTTATAGACTGTGCAAAGGGACAACAAATTATGGTTAACATTGAGAAAAATCAAAATCCCAGAATACTTGATTGTGCTAATACGAAGCCTGGACGTGAACGTGGACCAAGAAGCTATTGTCTTAACAGAGCAAGGAAATAATGGCATGGTACAAAATCAAGAAGGGTGTGCATCAGGGGAGTATTTTCCTCCATATTTATTTCAATCTCTATGCTAAATAGATCATTTGAGAAGCTGAACTTTACGAAGAAGAATGTGGCCTCAGAATTAATGGAAGGCTCATCATTATGAATTATGACACAACCTTGTTCTCAGAAAATGAGGAGGACAAGGAGGCGCTTGTTGCAGAAGATCAAGGGTATGGCCTTCAATATGGATTGCATCTCAGCATCAAGAAAACAAAAATCCTCTTCACCAGAACATTAAGCAACATCATGATAGGTGGAGAAGACGTCAGAGTTGTTAATGATTTCATCATACTTAGATGCACAGTCAACACCCTTGGCACCAGTAGTCAAAAAAAATTGAAAGATGAGTTACATTGAGAAAATCTGCTGTCAGAGAACTCCCCAGAGTGCTCAAGTGTGATGAGAACAGTTTAAAGACTAAGGTGTGCCTGATACAAGCAGTGGACTTCTCAGTTACTTTCTATGCAGGTGAGAGCTGGGCAGTGACTAGGGATGACAGAAAAAGAATTGGTGCCTTTGAGTTGTGGCGCTGAAGAAGAGTACTAACATATCATGGACCGCCAAGAGAGTAAACAGGTCTGTCCTGGAAAAAGTGAAACAGGATGCCTGTTGGAAGCAACTATGATAAAACTTAATTTCACATTCTTAGGGCATATTGCTAGGTGGGGCCAGTCCTAGGAAAGGGAGAAGGTCAGAGCCAGAGAGGAAGACCTTCCACAGCATAGATTGACACAGTGACTGTGGCAGTGGGGTCTGGCGTGTCAGAGATGTTGAGGTTGACTCAGGATGGGGCAAGGCTCAGAGCCATTGTTGTTAGGGTTGTTATGAGTTGAAGGCAACACATAAAGACAATAACTAGTGATTTTGAGGTTTTTTTTCCCATGTGTTTGCTGGCCATCTGACTTTATTGGTGAAACATCTGTTCATATCTTCTGCCCATTTTATGATTAAGTTCTTTCTCTATTTGTTTTTTGTTGTGTCTGTGTACTGTTGAGTTGAAACTGACTTCTGGCAGGTTTTCAGAGGTAGTTAATTGTATGGGAAGAGATTGTCCATCCTTTTGTCGCCGAGTGGCTGGTGGACTTGAACCGAGTGCCTTTGGGATTACAGTGTAGCTTTTTGCCACTAGGCCACCAGAGTTCCCTTTTCTTATTTAGCAACCTTCAAATAAGGAGGATGGCACAAGACAGGATGGCATAAGATAAAAGAGGGTTCAGATCTGTTGTCCGTAAGATCGCTGTGGGTCATTCTTAACTTTGGTGGCACCTAACAGCAGATAGAATTAGGGAAGGAAACTAGAGAAAAAAACAAATCAACCAACAAACCCCTGTTAGTTAGTTTGAGTCCTGGTGACTTAGTGGTAAGGAGTTAGGCTGCTAGTCCTAGCCATGGGGTTAGGATCCACCAACTTACTGGAGAAACATGGGCAGCCTCCTCCCAAGTGACTCACTGCCTCTGAAAACCTGCTTGGGGTCCGTGTGAGTCAATTCTGACTCATAGATGATGTTGTTGTTGTTATGTGCTGTCGAGTTGCTTGTGACTCACAGCGACCCTATGTACAACAGCCCTAAACTCTGCTCTGTCCTGTGCCAATAGCACTGTCTCTGACACTCCCATCCCAGTTACCCCAGTCATCGAATCAATCCACCTCATAGGGGGTCTTCCCCTCTTGTGCTGTTCTTCCACCCTCCCTAGCATGACGTCCCTCTCCAAGAACTGGTCCCTCTTTGCAATTCATAGATACAGAATATTCATTGGATTATCTTTGTGGTTAAAATACTCCCTTTCAGAGAGACACTTTTAAGACGTAGGTAAGAATGAGTGTTCCCTGATTGCTGTCTTCCCTGTTCAATAAGAAGACTGTGGTTTGTCATTCTAACAGTTACTACGTGAGGTTTAGGCTGAAGATTTGTTATTATAAGCATGTGGATTGTAATTGGTGCCATAAGAATGATGGAACTCCTTTAAGGAATGTGTTCATGGATGGAACCGGGAAAAGATTTAGGAAGATCACTGGTAAGTACTCACATGTAAAGTCACCAAGAAATACAAACAAAAGCAGTCCAACCTTTGCCATTGAATTGCTTCTGGCATATGGCGTAGTGTTTTTCTTTTTTTTAGTGTGTGTTTGCTGACACAGGCTTCCAGGGCTTTCATCTGCAGTCCCTGAGTGGACTTGAACTGCCAACCTTAATGTTAGCAGCCAATTGAAAACCATTTGCCTCACCAAGGGAGGGAACAGGAAAGGGAGACCCACAGACTGATAAGCTTGTATGGGATGGGCTCAAAGACTGTTTTTAGAGTTAAGCATTTGAAACAGTGAAGAAAGCCAGAAAGCTGCTGACTAAAGGTCCATGGAATTTAGCATCCATTTGCATGAGAAGGTCCGGAAACACTTCCATGAGCACAACAAGTAGCCAAGAGTAAAACAAGGAAGACTGGCCAGGCGAGCGTGGAAGGGAATGTGAGTGCCCCGGCAGGCCCCGCATCTCCGAGCCCCTGAGTTCTTCTGCACAGTGGCTCAGTGGAATCAGAAGAGTCGCTCTCACATTGGTGAGCTCCCCTTTGATGCAGCCGCTTCTGTAGGAAATAATTTCCGAGAGAGACTCTGTTCAAAATCAGCCTCCTAGAAACTCAGGAGGGAATACAGAGGAGAAAGGAGACGCTTCCAGGGAGATGTTTTGAAATCCTTTGAGCTGCGGATAATCAGTGCGAACTTTATATGTATATTGACTGTACATTAAGAGCACTTTAAGCAGTAAAGACCTCAAAGGCACTAGTCCATTATGAGAACAAACAGCAATTTAAAGCAATATTTTCCCAGAGAAAAGGATCTGGAAGAACAAAGATGCCTGAGCTGGGACTTTCTCCCATTCATTTGTGAGGAGCTGTGCTTTTGATTGATATCTACTAAAGCCTGTGTTCAGCATAGCATATTTTTGATGCTTAATGAATGTTCAGAATAGTAATTTAAAACGTTTGGGGTGGTGCCTCCAGGCGCTTTCTCCAATACCTCTTTTATTCTTTCCAATATCTGGAACATGAAGATGGAGAATGAAAATAATTGCACTTGTCTCCTTTGCCCCTTTCCTGGGAGACTGTGTGTTCACACCCCCTGTACCCATGGCCTTCTCTGTAGAATTCTGTGCTTACATTCTGAGTAACAAGCCAGGAACTTTTTCTGTAAAGACTATGCCATCCTTGAAAGGTAGGACCCATGGTGAATCCAGTGTTCCTGCTTTTGTACCCTTTCCAAGCCCTCCCTTTCTTTAAATTCTTTGAGTTCTGTGGTTAGAGAAAGGTAGAATTGCTTTAGACGAAAAACAAACAACCCCCCAAACCCCAGACATCGTCAGTTTCTACTTTAGGTCAACATAGAAATGAGATTTCTTTTTCACCTGTTTGCATGTGTTGCTCTTCATTTTTATATTTGATTTTTCTAGTTGTACATTTTGCGTTGGTGGGTTTTGATAGCAACATACCATACAGATGAGATGCTATTGAGAATTATCAGACCATGACAGTTTAATAGCAACTTGGTAATGTGTCCAGCTTGTTTCTGCTTACACTTGTATACAGAATAATTCCATATGCTACTTAGAAAAAAGGAAAAAGAAATACTGCCATTATATCTAGACCACTAATTTTAGGTTTCATTTATAAGTGAGCAATGTAGCCACTAAAGAAGGTTCTATTATTCTCTGTTGTTGTTATAAAATATTGGGCAGCTAATAACACAGCTAGTTAATATATTTGAATTACATTTTATAAAGACATTTAATAAGAAGAAATGTGTGATAAAATGAGTCAGGATACATCATTGCTTTGCAGGAAAATGAGTTACCTCTTTAAGATGTTGCAAAAGTGTTTCAGAGACTATGATTTTTCATGGACATAGTTACTTTAACAGCATGACATTTTAAACATGTTAGAATTCTCAGTGGCTGTATAGGCTTCTATTTTCATCTGTTCTCTGTTTTATTATCAGGAAACTTGAAATTAAATGAATATTAACAAAAAGCTACCCTTTTGGGGGGGGCCTCTTGTGTCCCAAGAAGTATGCTGAGGGCTTTGTGTAATCTCTGGTCTTCATAGTAATACTATCCCATTGTACTAATTAAATGACTGAGGCCAAGAGAGTTTAAGTAACTTGTCTAGGATTGTGTAACCCATTGTTTCTCCTTGTTATACACCCTCAAATCACCAGCGACTCATTACAACCCTGTATACAAGAGCTCTGGACCCTGCCCTATCCTGAGCCAGTCTTCACTGACTCTGACCTGACTAATCCCATTGTTCCAGTTGCCATGTCAATCCATCTCATCTGAGGTCTTCCTCTTTGGTGCTGTCTCTCCATCCATCTTTTTCCAGGGACTGCTCTCTTCTGACCGTGTGCCCAAAGTATGTGAGATAGAGCTTCATAATCCTTGCCTCCAAGGAGAAACGTGGTTTCACCCTGTCCAAGACAGACCTATTTGTTCTCCTGGCAGTCTATGTTACGGTCAATACTCTTCTCCAGCACCGCAACTCGAAGGCATTGATTCTTCTTTTTGTTATCCTTAGTCATTGTCCGGTTCTCTGATACACAGCAAGTAACTGTGAAGACCATGGCCTCAGTCTCTAGACTGACATTGTTCTTCAGCACTCTGCAGAAGTTGCTGATGGCAGATTTACCCAATTAGTGGTTCCGACTTGATGGTACACAGCAACTACCACTGCCTGCCTCTCCAGCTTTCTCCCTGGTGTGCGTCATCTCAGTAAGCAGTAATAAAAGGGCCAGGAACCTTTGGGGAACTGTGGTGGCAGAGTCTTTATGGCTGGTGGATTCTAACTGCTCTTGATTCACAGCCCTTGACTAGCGGTGCAACCTGGTTACAAAAACTAAGCCTTTCCTTAATCCACTCTGCAACCCTCATTGCGTACTCCTACGATAAAAATAATGCCCTAAAACATAATACTTTTAGACTGTTCTCTCCCCCATAGACTTCAATACTATAAACATATTTCATCCAGTTTTTCTCAGTCTTACCCCCACCCCAATGCCAGCCTCATTCTACAACAGTGGCACCATATAGTATTTGTCCTTTTGTGACTGAGATACCTCACTCAGCATAATGCCCTCCAGGGTCACCCATTTTGAATAATATTGCATGAGTTCGTTGTCTTTTAATGCAGCATAGTATTCCATTGTGCAAATATACCACAGCTTCTCTATCCATTCATTTGTTGATGGGCATTTAGGTTGTTTCCAACTCCTTGCTATTGTGAAGAAAGCTGCAAGAAACATGGGTGTGCATATATCTGCTTGGGTGTCAGTTATGGTCTCTTTAGGGTATATTCCCAGTAGTGGAATTGCTGGGAACAAACGAGGCGGGGAGGGGTTTGTGCAGGGAGAAGGGTGCAACAATGAATGAATGGAATTAAAAAAAAGAAAAAAGTTCCATCAATATATTTCTTCTGGTTAAAAACAAAATAAAACAAAACAACACAAAAAAAAACCAACCCCAAAACTAAGCCTTAGGGAGAAAGAATGCAGGGCGTCCTCCCATTATGATTTACAACCTCGGAAGCCGGTTAGAGGGTCGCCATGAGTAGGGGCCTACGTGACAGAAGAGAGGTTGAGTTTTTCTGAAGCCCCTGAACCTGGGGTACTCATTTGGTGACAAGGGATGAAAGAGTTGGCCAGTGCTGTCAGATCTCCAAGCATTAGATTACTCTTCTCTTTGGGGAGATAAATGAGATTTATTCCAGCCACAACAATGGTGAGAATAACACTATGTGATGCATTCCAGCCACAACAATGGTGAGAATAACACTATGTGATTCATTCCAACTACAACAATGGTGAGAATAACACTATGTTGTAGAGATAGAAACCCTGTGGGACAGAAGTTACAGTTCCCTTCGGGAAGGAGAAGAGGGGTTGAGACTCTTCTACCTGTTTCCTCATGTCAGAAGTCTGGGCTCTTACTAATCATTTCAATGACACAGAATAATTTCATGAAATAACTTATGATCAAGAGGCAATGGTGATGAAGGAGGAAGTTCGTGCTGCTCTGAAAAAAATTGATAAAAAAACCCAGCACCGCAGGAATTGATGGAATTCCAGTTGACGTTGTTTCAACAAATAGATGCTGCCCTGGATGTGCCTACCAGGTTATGTCAAGAGATCTGGAGGAGAACCACCAGGCCAACTGACTAGAAGAAATCTATACTTACTCCCATTTTTTAAAAAAGGTGACCTAGCAGAGTATAGAAATTATTGAACAATATCATGGAAATTACACACAAGCATACCCCACTGATGATTATAAAAATAATGACCAAGACAATACATCAGTAGAACTACTAGTTATGGCAAGCTGTTTTTAGAAGAGGCCGTGACACTGGAGAAATCATAGCCAATGTTAAATGGATTTTGGCTGAAAGCAGAGAGGATCAGAGCAATGTGTGCCTGTGTATCATTGATTATGCAAAGGCATTTGAATGTGTGGATCATAACAAACTGTAACTAACCTTGAGAAGAATGGGAATCTCAAAACGTTTAATTGTGCTTGTGCAAAACCTATGCTTAGACCAGGAGCAGTAGTCAGGACAGAGCAGGAAAGCACATGATTCAGGATCAGGAAAGGTGTACGTCAGGGATGCATTCTATCTCCATACCTTTTCAATTTATATGCAGAACAGATCACTTGGGAGGCTGGATTTTATGAGGAGGAATCTGACATTGGATTGGAGGAAGACTCATCAAGAGCCTACATTATGTAGATGACACAACCTTTCTTGCTGAAACTGGGGAGGACCTGAAACATTTGCTGCAGAAAGTCAGGGACTGTAGTCTTCAAGATGGATTGAAGCCCAACATCAAGAACACAGAGATTCTCACCAATAAGCCAGTTGGCAACTTTATGATAGATGGAGAAGAGATTGTTAACAACTTCAGCTTGCTTGGTTCCATGGTCAGCACTCTTGGCATGAGCAGTCAGGAAATCAAAAGATGGATTACATTGGGAAATTCTGCTGTCAGGGACATTGCTAGGGTACTGAAGAGCAACAGTGTTAGTTTAGAGACTAAGGAGCAACTGATAGAAGCTATGGTCCTTGCAAAAATACACCAGAGAGCTGGACAGTGACTAACGATCATAGAAGGAAGAGCCATGCTTTTGAGTTGTGTTGCTGGAGAAGAGTGTTCGACATACCGTAGACTGTCAGAAGAACAGCCAGATCCGTCTTGGAATGGGTAACCCCCCGATGTTGCACGAAGGCAGGATTTAGAATCTATCTCGCATACTTTGGGCACATGCCCAAGAAGGATCGATGCTTGGAGAAGGACATTATGCTTGGAAAGGTGAACTGATAGTGCAGGAGAGGAAGACCCAGGATGAGACGAATTGACTCAGTAGCTGGAGAAATGGACTTAGGTCTATCAGAGATGGAGCGATTGGCTCAGGACAGAGCTAATGCACATAGGATCACAATGAGTCGCAGGCGACTTGATGGTACAGAACAACAACAATAACAACAACAACAACAACCTTATTCAGTTGTGACTTTGATTCACAAAATCCTTTTATGATTTTCTTGAGAGAATGTACAAGAGAGATCTCTCCTTTCATCTGTTTAGGAAGAAAGAAAACTAAAACATGGGGTGCCTCCAGCAGGAGCTTCCAACTGCATGTTTGTAAATACGGCTTCTTCTTTCTGAAGGCAAACATGCAGGAAACTTATAAGGAGGAGTGCCAGGGCCACTAAGCATCCTTTCTTACAACAGTGGTTACAGCGTTATTCTCCTTTGCTCCTATGTCTCTGTCTGTGTGTCTCTGTCCCTCTCTTCCATTGTCATCTAGCTGGAACCAACTCAGAGCTGACCCGCTAGCAGCTTGCAGAGGCTGTAAGTTGCATGGGAGAAGATTGTTCTTTGTCCATTGGAGTAGCTGGTGGCTTGAATTTGCCTTCCTTGGGCAGACAACTCCTTCACCACTAGGGCCACCAGAGCAAGGAAGAAAGAAAAAACAAAACCAAACTCTGAAAGGATAATGCTGATGGAATGCCAGAGTGATGGGCCCCAGTGTTTAGTGCCTTATATAAAGGGCTCACCCGAGAAAGAGATGAGAGAAAATCTAGTTTGATGGGGAAGGAACCGAGAAGGTAGGACGGACAGACGCATGCTCCAATTTGAGCCTGAGAAGTCCACTGGGCTTGTTCCCAAGGCCCTTTCCATGCTTGGACACCGCTCCCCCTCCCATGACTATGTTCAGTGTTCCTGTGCCGGACACCATTCGTTGAGTGTCCATTAAACCCCTGACAACCTCGTGAGCAACAGAACACAGTGCTATCCAGTCCTGCACCATCTTCGTGTAAGGTTCTAGGTGAGCGTCTGTGATGCACGATTTTCTGTGGCTGCATCTTGGCAGTGTATTGCCGGGCTTTTCTTCTTAGTTGGGAAGTTTTGCGGAAACCTTGTCTAGCATCTCAGTGCCACGCAAGCCTTCACCGACAGACAGACAGACAGACAGACAGACAGACAGACAGACTGACGGCTCCATGCGAGGCACACTGGCCACATATCTGCCCAGGGGCTAATGCATGAGAAGTGAGAGCTGTACCTTTGAAACCACCTCTTCCTCCCTTCCCACCCTGCCTGGGCCTGGCATCCCAAGAAAGCCCACCATAAGCCTTAGTTAAATAAGAAGCTGGTGTCCATGTAGTGCCTGCCTGTAAGGGGCTCTGCCACTTTCTCAGGATTTCTTGTTTGCTTTCCTTTTGGTCTACTTGGGGATCTTTATAGTCCAGACACATAGAGAAATGCCTATTTTTTTTTGTAGTGGGCTTGCTCTATCTCTACTTGGGTTTCCAGGAGGGCATGCCATTTGGAAAAGTTTTACTTAGTAATGGTGAAGGGGAAGAAAAAGATGACTTTGTGTTTGAAGCAGCAGCCTTGTTTCAGTGACATTTAAAAGATGGATGTTCACCATTCGCATCCTTCCCAGCTGAGAGTCTTGCATATCTTGAGAAGATGAATGGATCAGACAGCCTGGTTAATACATTATCTTTGTTTTGCTGCTGGCCAGCAAGGAAGAAATGTTACGACGACCAATAGGTTGTCCTGTTCTTGGTTTTATGTTCCTGCAAAATATCCAGTATGCTGAACACTACAAATTTCCTGTGGTACTTTAGTTCCTGAAAGAAACTAAAAATAGAGTGGAGTGGCTGAATGAAATATCATCCAGCATTCTCTAATGCCTCCTCCTTCCTGAGTAAATCTCAAATCCCATTCCTAGTTCTCTAAGACAGAGAGAGTCCCAAGGTCATGTTTCTTGCCCTTGGAGGGGCTTCCTGGGAGACAGAAATTGGGTGTTCATGGCCTCATTTCTGTAGCTTTCTCTCTGAGGCCATTTGAAGGATGAGTTTAGAAATCTGAAGGCAAAAGTGGTTTACAGGGAGGAATTTTCTCATGAGGACACAACTTCCAGTTATTATTATTTCTATTTGATCAAACCGAGAGGGCTGTTGGAATTTGAGCTGGTCTGTCTTAAGCTATTGGAAGCTCTGGAAACAATTTCATTGCTAACATAGTGGAAAGATGATGATGATGATGATGATGATTTTCCCATTGTGCTTTTAAACAATTTAGAATGAATTTAGGAAAATCTTTCACAAATAGATAAAGTTATGAGGCCTTAGGAGAGGCCATTCCTTGGAAAGGGAGGGACATCATGCTTGGAAAGGTGAAGGTCAGCGCAAGAGAGGAAGACCCCCAATGGGATGGATGGACATGGTGACTGCAGCAGTGGGTCCGTGTGTTCCAGAGACAGTGGGGACCACGCAGGATAGGATAGGGTTAGGGTTGCTGTGTGTCTTACTCGATTTGACAGCAGTGACTGGGATAATTGGGATGGGAGTGTCAGAGGCAGTGCGATTGGCACAGGATAGAGCAGGGTTTAGGACTGTTGTACATAGGGTCACTATGAGCCGCAAATGACTCGACGGCACATAGCAACAACAGCAGAAACAACAACAACAACAATAATGAAAACATTAGAAGCAGGAGTGGCATCCACTCCCTAAACAACATGCCTCCAAATACTCCATGAACTTTGGTAAATGTTGATGGTTGTAGAGAAGCTTCAGGCCACACGGTCGCTATGAGTCATGCTCAACTCGAAGGCAATCAACAGTAACAACACTAAAAACAACAAAATGGCCATAATAGTAACATTCATTTCACCTTCATGGTCAGTATGTGAAACTGATAAATATCCAGGGATTAGGATGTCATTTATAAAGACATTTTATTGTTATTTGAATGAAAAGTTTAGCCAAAAAAAGGGTTTTCCATCAACCTTTCTTACATACGTCATTTTGAGACATTGATGGCTTGTTTTCAGTTATCCTTCTCTCCTTTTGTGCCTTCTGAGTGTCTAAAGTAATAGTAAAATACACTTAAATTTGCTTAGACACTAAAGAAGATTCAGTCAACTCGTGCAACTTTAGAGGATACAGGAAAGGCAGGCATACAGGGCTGCTTGGCCCACAAAGACCACAGTGTCCTCAGAACTGTGGCTTGATTGCCTGTGATTCTCATGGCCTCGCCTCGCCCCCTTGGTGGAGTGTGTGATTCTCGGTGGAATGTGTGACTCTCAGTGGAGGGTGTGATTCTTGTTGAAGTGTGTTATTCCTTGGTAGAGTGTGTGAGTCTCGCCTCCGTGGTGGAGTGTGTGACTCTTGGTGAGATGTGTGATTCTCACCTCCTTGGTGGAATGTGTGACTCTCATGGCCTCACCTCGGCTCCTCAGTAGAGTGTATGATTCTCAGTGAAGTGTGTGACTCTCACCTCCTTGGTGGAGTGTGTGACTCTCATGCCCCCCCCGGCCCCCCTTGGAGGAGTGTGTGACTCCCGTGGCCAGTATGTGACTCTCAGGGAAGCGTGTGACTCTCGTGGCCGCACCTCTCCCCCCTTGGGGGAGTATTGCCATTCATGACAAGTTTTCCTCATCCTAGCAGTTGGCTTCAGTCGCCCAAGGCCTCCTGTTCACAGGTGACATGTTCACACAAGGCGAGTGTGCCTTTGTCCCTGCATTCCCAGACAAGGACTGGCTTCATTCGCTTTGTCCCACTGACTGGCTTCCCCTGGCTCCCACGCTCGCTCCCATGGAGGTTATGTTAGCATCAGAACCACACATAGACACTGAAACAGACGACAGTTGTAAAGGGCAGAGTGGATCCTGTAGATGCTACTAGGAATTTTAGGAGATGTCGTAGACTGTGGGTCAATGTATCTGGCCACGTGTGGTAAATAAAGTTTTATTGGAACACAGCTACCCTCTGGTTTATGTATTTTCTGTGGTTGCTTCTGGAATAAGGTTGGCAGAAGAAGAATTGAAGCCTTTGAATTGTGGTGTTGGCAAAGAACATGGGATAGCTCCTGGACTGCAAAAGAACATACACACCTGCTGTTGGAGAAAGTGAAACCAAGGTGCTCCTGAGAGGCAAGGATGCTATATCAGCAGGGACCAGTGCCCGGAAAAAGACATCACACCGGGGAAGCTGGAGGGTCAGATGAAGAGAAGAAGCAGCTCAACAAGACAGATTGACACGATGACTGTGACAACGGGCTTGAGCTTGATGGCGTTCATGAGGACGATGCAAGATAGCCACGAGGTTCCGAGCTGTTGCTGAACGTTGTGGTCAACTTGATGGCACATAGCAACAACAATAATGGTTCCTTTCGCCTTCACCATCATACCATCTCGTTGTGCCATCTAGAATCATACGACAGTTAAGATGCTTCTCAAGTGGACTTCAAGTCCATTCCCATCCTATCAACTCATGTTCAGATAAAGTTCTGATGATGCCTAATACATGATTAGCTAGTTAGTTCTTGTAGATGATGACGAACATAGAATTCTGACTCACCTTCAGAGAAGGCAGATCCTCCGCTCCGTCAGATAATGCACCAGCCTGTTATGTCATAGCCTTTGCTTTGAGCTTTTTTCCTTCTTAGACATAAATGATTCTTGGAGTGATTTCATATATTCTTACTTAATAGTCACTCACAAGAAGGAACATCTGGCTTTGCCTTTCTCTATCGGATCCTAAATCAGTTTCTAGTGTTTACTCCCACATGCATTAGCTTTGCCTCAAGAAAGCACAGTAAGGCAAGTGCCCTTGTTTTCTGTCAGTGAAAATTTGATGCAGATTTTAACAGATTTATTCAAGGTCATATTTTGAAATTGAAGAGAGAAGCAATATTAATAACCACAGCTCCAGAATTCTCAGAGTTAGCCAAAAGTAGCCTGAGAGCCAAATGCAACTTGCAGTTTGTTGTAAATAAAGTTTTATTAGAGCACAGTTATGAGGGAGCTCTGATGGCCCAGTGGCAAGAAGCTGCACTGCAGTCCCAGAGATATGCGGTTCGAAAAGTCTCAAGTCTTTACTGTTTAGTGCTTTACAGGAAAATATGTTACTGACTCCTGGGGTGAGCGAGCCATGGTTTTTCACTCCAAATACATGGTTCCATCCATCCTTCTATTCTCTCTGTATGTTGTGATTGTTGTAGTGGCTGGATACCCTATTCTTTCTTAGCTTTTCACAGTAGACATTCTCTTTTAAAATAGCAATCATCCTTTTGATTTCCGTTTGGCTTAGAAACAATCTGAAATCTAAAAAGGCATTTAGTCCTAGCCTCTCATTCTACAGATGAGAAACTGTAGCTTCAGGAGGACTGCAGCCCAGCTTGTTTCTCAGATGCTTGCTCTGTATCTGAGAGCTGGATGGTGGCTAAGGACGACAAAAGGAGAACCTGTGCCTTTGAGTTGTGGTGCTGGAGAAGAGGACTGAACACACCGTGGACTGCAGAAAGAACTGGTCTGTCCTGCACAGGGTGAAACTGTGTTACTCCTTAGAGGTTAGGAATTTGAAACTCCATCTCACTCAGTCTGGACATTTTGTCACTAAGGGCCAGTCCTTGGAGAAGGACATCATACTTAGAAGGGTAGAAGGTCAGTGCAGGAAAGGGAGACCCTAGATGAGATGGATTGACACAGTGACTGTGGCAGTGGGGTCAGGAATGTCAGATATGGTGACACAGCTCAAGGTTCAGCGCCATTGTTGGTAGTGTCACTGTGAGTTACAGGTGACTTGACAGCACATGACAACAACACGACTATAAGGAAATCTCTGGAGAGCGTCAGAGATGGTTCTGAACCACACTCACTGTCCTGTCTGTCTGATTCATGGTGTTCCCTTCAGGGATTTCTGAGGTTGTAACTCTGCAGAATGAGACCGCCTCATTTTTTTCTCCCTTGGAGCGGCAGGTAGACTCAAACTGCCAGACTTTCAGTTACCAGTCCAACATTTAATGCACTGTACCACCAGTGCTCCTTAGAGACAGAGCAGAGTGCCCCTTACCTTCCATGCTGCGGTGCCTGGTGGAGTCATACCTCACTGTCCTACCTGAGAGGGAGATGGCGTTCGTAGGATTTGAGAGGAAACTATCAGGAGCACCAGCAAAGTTGTATCGTGTGTCGGTTTAAGTTACTGAATTTTATGGAAACTAGTTTCTTCACCTGTGGAGTGAGGGCAGTGGAAGTAATAGCCCTGGGGACCATTCTGTGGGAGAAACCCTTGCTGTAAAGCACCTAAGAAGGGCTCAGTGAGTGTTAGCAGCTTCTGCCACCATCGTAACCATTATCTTCGTCATCCTCGCCACCTCCACTCCTGCTTCTTTCTGCCTGTCTCAGAGGAGAAAGGACCCGCCTCCTCCAAGGCCACCAGTTTTGGCTTGGAATTAGAGCTTTTTCCTCTCAAGTCTTCTTCACAACTCGGCCATACACTCCTTTTTTTCTCTGTCATTTATCGCCACTTCCCATGCATCTTTCACATTATTAACAAAACACTCAAGTTTTGTGATCAAGATGCTGAGATTACCTGTTTCATCTCTGCAGGATGTCACACTTTGTCTTTCGGTTGACCCAGGCTCTGCTCTCTGAAGTTCCATTCGGAATGAAATTCTGTAACCGGCTCAGGAGTCCAGTGGTGCCGTGTGTGAGGCATTGTGCTTCCTTTGGCAACGAAAGGAAGCTCTGTACCTGATGCTCTGCGTTCTCAGTGACAGTTACTCTTAACAGCCTTCTGGATTTTAGCCATTAAGATAAGTAGATAATGGATATAGTTGCTTCAGCTTATAATTCCCTATTGATAGCTGATATCGACCATCTTTCTGTACCCTTACTTTTGATCTGTATGTGTTCTTTGGTGAGCTGACTGTTGAGATCTTTCCTCCACTCTTAAATTGAATTTCTTATTGTTTGATTTTTATTGTCTTGATTTTCTTATTGTTTAAAGGGCTTTTTATGTATTTCGGAATTAAATCCTGTATCAGAAAGTGTTTTACAAATATATTCTTCCAGTCTGTGGCTGGTCTTTCAAATCTCTTAAAAATTATCTTTTTAAAAGAAGTTTCAATAAAATTTTTTCTGAAGTCCAGCTTACCAAGTTTGTTTGATCTCAGGAACATGCTTTTATTTTTGAAAAAGTTTTCTAGTTTTTGTTGTTGTTCTTGTGTGTCGTCGAATCATCTGTGACTCATAGCACCCTTTGTATAACAGCTCTGAAGCCTGCCCTTTCCTGAGCCAATCTCACCGACTCTGACATATCTACCCCCATTGCCCTCGTTACTATATCAATTCATCTCATCCAGGCTCTTTCTCTCCTGTGCTGTCCGTCCACCCTTCTGAGCATGATGTCCTTCTCCAAGAATCGATCTCTCCTGGCCTTGTGCCCCAAGTATATGAGATGGAGCTTCAAAATCCTTCTGGAGAAACTTGGTTTCACCATCTCCAAACAGACCTATTTGTTCTCTTGGTGGTCCATGACATGTTCAAGATGCTTCTTCAGCATCACAACTCAAAGGCACTAATTTTGCTTTTGTCATCCTTAGTCATTATCCAGCTCTCTGATGTATAGCAAGTAATTGTGAAGACTATGAACTGCAATAGGCGCACCTTAGTCTCTAGATTGACACCGTTGCTTCTCAGTACTCTGGAGAGACTTCTGACCATAGATTTACCCCATAGAGTTTGTGTTTTGACTTCCTGACTGCTGGTGCCAAGAATGGTGATTGTGGAGCCAAGCAAGCTGTAACTGTTTACGACCTCAATCTCTTCTCCATCTATCAGAGTGCTGTCAATTGGCCTAGTGGTGAGAATCTTGCATTTTGGATTTAAGTCTGTTGTCCGTTTTAAATTTAAGCGTAGCTCTGGTGGCCTCATGGCAAGAAGCTGCAGTGCAGTCCCAGAGGCAAGCGGTGTGACTCCACCAGCTGTTCCATGGGAGAAGGATGAACAGTCTCTTTCCTGGGGGTTAACTGTCTCTGAAAACCCGCCGGATGCTCAGCTGTGGGTAGGTACTCAGTGGTACACAACAGCAACGACTCAGTGGTACACAACAACAGCAACGACTCAGTGGTACACAACA
>NW_006399841.1:9696440-9717302 GCF_000299155.1 Elephantulus edwardii | reverse complement strand
ACAACAGCAACGACTCAGTGGTACACAACAACAGCAACAGCTTTATGATTGTTTCAAAAAATAAATGCATTCACCTAAACCCTCACGTCAAGAATTACTGTCGTTCTAGAAGCTTCCCTAGTGTTCTATTCTAGTCATTAACCCTCTCATTAGTGATAATCACGATCCTGCTTTCCAACAGCGTTGATTAGGTTAGACTGTTCCTCGGCTTTATTTTAGTGGAGTCGTTCGTAGTGTATGTACCATTTACTGTCTGTCAACATCAGTGAATTGTTAATCTTTTAGTGAATAGTTGTTAATTGTGCATTCTTGTGGTATGTAATATACCATTGTGTGACTATATCACAGTTTCAGAATCCGGTTTTTGTTTTTTTTTCCCTTTTTCTGTTGCTAGGCATTTATATTATTCTTAGTGTTTTCACTGTTATATATAGAACTCCTGTATATAACCCCTTTGGACGTCCTTGGGTGGCATAAATAGTCAATCACTTGGCTACTAGTTGAAAGGTTTGGTGGTTCAACCCATCCAGAGGCACTTCGAAAGACAGATCTGGTGATGACCTTAACAGAAGGCCACAACCTTGTAAACCCTTTGGGGCAGTGTTACTCAGTGCACATGGAGGGAGTGACTGTGCGCTGTAATTCTGTTGATGAAAACAGCGTCCCCAGCCCTTCTGAATACCCTATTTGGGTATATTCTTTAAAGCAGCCTTGCTTCCTCCTGGGTTTGCAAGGCTAAATTTTCCTTTAGTAGAAGATCATTTCCTAAAGTGGTGGTACCAGCTTATTATCCTATCACCCCTTCTGAGAATGCTTGTTCGTACAGTAGTTGTAATCATCAAAGCAGTTCTATGACAGTTACTATTCTGCCATTTTTGTTTTACACAAAATTGTAGTCCTAGACAAGGCAAACTACTCAACTGAAGTCTTGAAGGTATTGATTTATCCACAAGGCATTCTTATCTAATTGATACCGCCGCCATGCTTTCACCCCCTCACTTTAAGAGTCCCCCCTCTTGTTATTTGTGTTACCCTTTACTTTGGAATTTCCAAAGTTCACCTAGATAATGGACAGCTTGGTGCCAGCCCCTTGTGCATGAATGTGCCATTGACCAAGAGAAGATACCCACTGTACTTTGAAGCTTGTTACAAAACAAATTCATTAACTGAGCGAAGACCTCAGGATGTGTCATCTTGAATGTTCATCTGAGCTGCACTGACACACTGGCATCACTGCTCTTTCTAAGCCCTCAGCAGTTGGAATGGAAATCCCATCTCATCCCATCTTACAGAAAAGAAAAGAAAATTCTGTCACTTGTGTCTCCTTGCATTCTCTTTGTGTCCCCATCACGCTCTTCCTGTCTCTCTTCGTTCAAAATGACCGTTCTCTCTTTGTGTTCACATATGCTCTTTAGGGGCATTTCCCTGGCCCTGTCTGTCCTGAATGCCTGGTATCTTGGGCTGACACACATAAGCACAAGTCCGGGTCGACCTGAAGTGCTTGGGAAGCTTGCGTTCTTTCTCTCTTCTGAAAGCTGGGGTGGGGAGTGGGCGTGGGGGTGGCTCAGACATTAAGGTCATTCCTCTGAAGAAAGACAGGTTCTTGCCACAGCCATTCCAGTGACAGACTGTTGGCAGAGCCTTGGCTGTCCAATTACCCTGGTTCAAATCAAGTTACTGGTAATTAAGGATTTGGAGAAAGTAGGTCAGTCTGAGATCAGGCAGCAGCGTCTGCAGTCTACTGAGGACAGAGCTATCCTTTCATAAGAAAGAGATTTTTGGTTATTGGATCGTTTATGGGCAAAGGATTTGCTTTAAATAATTTCATTTCCTCTATGTGGAAGAGGATAGATTAAAAGAAAAATTAGGCAGAGTTACATTTAAAAAAGACTTTAAAAATATTGCCCTGACCTCTTTACACACTGCCTACTTCCCTACGTCACATGACTACATTTTCCAGGACTGTGCTGATCTTAATGTGAGCCCTGGTGTGTTACTGTGGCTGGTTGAGGGCCAGACTGCTTGAGTACCGTTCTTAGCTGTGGCACTGCATGGATCAGTGATCTTGAGCAAGTGATGTAACCTGTGTGGACCTTAACCGTTTCGTCTGTAAAATGGGATTAATGACCTCAGTTTCTTTACAAGGTGAGAGCGATGGCTGACTGGATCCGTGAGTTAGACTCCATGCAACAGTGTGCTGGCCTACACATGGCAAGTACGCTTCATAAATCACCTCTCTTCTCTTCTTTTCCCTCTGTTTGTTCTTCAGATTACACCATACAAAGCTGGTGATGATACAACCCAGAAAACAGGGAGCATTACTATCATAACTATGGACAAAAAAATTTACTACTATTTTTTTTATGGGTGCTTTTTATTATTAGTGTAGAAGTGACTAAATGTAGAAGAACTTGTGTCTTCACTATTTTTTTCACTCATTTTGTGGAGGGGTTTTTGTGTGTGTGTTGAGGATGCTTTTTTTACTCTTATACTCTCTCTGAATGTTTTTAGAGAATTAATTCTGTTTCTGTCACAACATTGTAGTTTATAAACTACTGTCACTCAGAGACTCTCATCTCCCTCTCTCAGAACTCCTTGAGACATGCCATCTCTGTGCTGGTTAAACAGTGAGAAAGCCATGTCTTACTGCATTTCAGGGAATCTTGAGAGATCTCCAGGCTAGTGAATGAAGAAGCTGAGCCTGCCACCTCCTCATGCGACTGTTACAGTATCCTTGCCCAGGGAGTCAAGTTCATTGTCAAGCTCTACCACTGTGTGAACATACATACTTACTTATGAGGTAGATTGGTGAATTGTAATAAAAGGCATATATCCACACTCAAAAAATGCCTGTACATGTCATGTTGTTGTGTTGTTATTGTGCACTGCAGAGTCAGAACCAACCCATTGGTGACCTTCCAGTGACTTCTCAGAGAAAGTTAAACACACGGGAGGAGTCTGCCCATCCTTCTCCCGCGGAGCAGCTGGTGGATTTGAACTGCATGCTTTTGAGATTGCAGTGCAGCTTCTTGGCAACTAGGCCACCAGAGCTTCAGTTTAATCAAAGAAATCATGCTCTTAGAATTTCCCTTAGTGGGAGAATTTGCAACCAAGAATATCATCTTAGAAATAAGGATGGGCGATGCACGTTATGGAGCTAGGAGACTCACAATTTATGTTTGTCGTATTAAGTTCAAACAGTATCATAAATAATACCAGTGAAAGTTTACCGATTTTTAGTGGCTAGCCAGCAAACTCAGGGGCTCTTTTCCCAGAAGTTGCTGTGAGTTGCTTCCACGCTTGGCTGAGTTTGCAGATCCTGTGCAATCACAAGTCTTCCACTGCTGCACCCCGACCCGTCCTCCCGGGCCTGCAGCTCCTTGCAAATGTTCAGGGCCTTTCTGGACTTATGACTCACAATTATTGATTTCAGCCTTCCTGGGGCCCACATCGCTCAGTCCGTTAGCCTCCTCTCAGACACACCTGCCTTTGCTCAGACAGGGCTGGAATGTAATACTAAGGCTCCAGTTTACCTTCTCTTCGTCTCCTTTATCTCACCCTCAGCTTCCTGTAAGACCTCCTTTTCTCTCCCTCTGTTTCCTTTACCCCGTTTTCATTCCCAACCCTCAGACCATCTTTATTAATTGACTTCCAGAACACTGACCTGAGCAGAGCCCAGATCCAAAACCTCCTTTGTTTCAGAATGAACGTGTGAGTACGGGAATTTGCATACGATTGAATTCAGTTTAGTTAAATATGCATCCCATTTCTACAGATGCCCAGGAAAATTTCCTTTGAGGACCTGCATCTTGGTGATTCAGCCGGATTCATTCTAACGTGAAGCCTGGGAGTGCAGAGAGTGTAGCTGTTGTGTATGGCTCTTAATTAAGTCCCACTAAAGTTTTCTGCTGCATGGCCCTCCCCTCACGAGGACGCGGAGTATAGCGCTGCTGAAAGGCTCCTGGTTGAAACTTACACTAAAATCACACTAACAAGAAGAAAGGCTCCACTGAGCTGGGGCTTCCTTTGCAGCACACTTCCTGGCTTCCTCACTCCTTAGATATGTAGCCACATCTCAGGAGGAGTATTCCCCACCAAACCCCAGGGCTGTTGAGCCTTCAGACTCACAGTGACTTTTAACCTGATTTCCAAGGCTGTAACTCGTAGGGGGGGGTGGTGATTGCACATCTTTATTCTTTGGAGAGGTTGGGAGACTGGAACCTCTGACCTTCCAGCCATCAGGTCAGCACACACACTACACCTTCATGAAGCCTTGTAAGTGCACTGCTGCTGTTTGGTGCCATCAAGTTGAGTCAGGGAGTTTCCCTGCCCAAGGTCAAGTTTCTTGGCTCTTGCAGTGTTTTGAGTTGAGTTCTCTGTGGGAAGCATCAGAAGAGCAGATACCCTGGAGTTGAGGGGGAAAGCAGGAGTTGAGAAGTTTTTTGGAAAACACTGAGAACCAGAGAGTGGATTTGCACGTAAACTAGGGAAGGTGGAGTGTGGTGATTTGCCCGCTCTTGGGGCAAAAGGAGAGGAAACTTTATGGAGGGAAAAATGGGCTCCAGGTGGATTTAAGAGAATGTGAGCACAGTTCTGAATGAAGGGTGGGGTGTGTGTAAGGTGAGAGGAGGTGATGCCGAGGCTGCAAAGGTCCCCAGAAGTCAGGTCCTAGAGAGGCATTGTTGGGCTTTAGGGAGCTGTGAGACCATACTTGCTTACTTTGCAAGTTTAATATTGATGAGTTGAAATATGACCGTTCAGAATATAGATTAGTGCAGATGACACAACCCTGCTTGCTGAAACTGAGGAGGAACTGAAGCACTTGCTGCAGAAGGTCAAGGACTGCAGCCTTCAATATGGAGCCTTCAAGACTCAACATCAAGAAAATGAAGATTCTCACCACTGGGGCGATTGGCAGCATCATAATGGATGGTGAAGAGTTTGTTGAAAGCTTCAGTTTGCTTGGCTCTACAATCAACACTCTTGGTAACAGCAGCCAGGAAGTGAAAAGACTAATTGCACTGGGAAAGTCTGCTGTCAGAGACCTCTCCAAAGTACTGAAGAGCAATGATGTCAGTCTGGAGGCTAAGGTGCACCTGATACAGGTCATGGTCTTTGCAATCACTTGTTATGCATCAGAGAACTGGACAATGACTTGGGATGATAGAAGGAGAATTGATGCCTTTGAGCTGTGGTGCTGGAGAAGAGTGTTGACTATACCATGGACTGCTAAGAAAACAAACAGGTTCACCCTGGAGAGGGTTAAGCTAGGCTGCTCCTTGGAGGCAAGGATTCTGAAGCTTGGTCTGACATACTTTGGACATGCTACAAAGAAGGACAAGTCCTTGGAGAGGGACGTCATGCTTGGGAGGCTGGAGGGACAGCGCAGGAGAGGAAGATGCTCGTTGAGATGGATTGATTCAGTGACTGGTAATGGCGATAAGTGTGTCGGAGACAGTGAGATTGGCACAGGATAGAGCAGGGTTTAGGGCTGCTGTACTTATAGTTGCTGTGAGTTGTGGGCAACTTGACAACACATAACAACAACCCCTGTATTGACTGAAAGAGCAATGCAAGACAGGACTGGAAAGTATAGAGAATGAGAACTTACTGGGATGTAGATGGATTTTAAGAATTTCAAGGACAGGAAACATAGACATTTCCCTCAGGAGTCAGAGGTGGGGGCGTGGTAAGTGAATGGTGCTGAGGCAGCCCGGGTGTGGTGTGTGGTGTGTGTGTGTACATACGTGCATGCAAGCTCATGCCTGTCTGGTTTTTCGCTCTCTGTCTGAGCATCCTTGCCTCGATTCTTTGTCTCACTGTGTCTTTTTTCCTGTCTCTCTTATCTTCTTTCTCATCAGATCTTTCTAGGCAAATCAGGCCCCCAGGTTTTCCTCAGTTCCTGATCCCAATGTAGGAAGTCATCATAACACTTTTATCACAGTGATGCCCTGGAGACACCCCCTCACCCCCAGTTCTCGGTTAGTTAACTGTGGGGGGGGATGTGCACTTAAGAGATTCCCACAAACCCCTGCCGGGAAGGAGGGTGGGGCTGTTGTGAGCTCAGCAGCCCCATGCGAAGGTGCCTCTCTATCATGAACTGCTTTAGAACGGAAGGAAATCATAAATGTATTCATTCTGCTCTCTTATTCATGTTTAAGCCTCCATAATGAAAAAACTATTAGGTTTTCCCTTGAGGAAGTCTTTGCTGTTCAGCTTGGCGGATGTGCTGACATCAGGAAGGCCTCTTCAGGGCCCACCCTGGTTCAAGACCCACCACTGACTGGTGTTTCCCTGCACAGCTCCATTCTCTTTCAGGTTGCCAGATTGTGGAGGGGATTGACTGAGGACAGACGAGAGAATATGAGCAGAGCCAGCAAACTTTGGGGATCCAAGCTGTGGACATCATTCGTGCTGATTGCATTCCCAATCCATTGCGCTGGTTTACTTTAAAAATGGAAACAAAACACAGGAACGCCGGCAGATAAACTCGTTATGGCTTGGGGTTTGCTTTTGCTTGGAGACACGAACTGCCGCTGCCTTCTTGATGTTTGTCATGTCTGCTCCTGTGTTTTCTTTTCTCATCTCCGGTCTGTTGGAAGGAAGATGCGCTTCCCTCTGCCAATCTGTATTGCCTAGTTGATGTTGCCAAGGAGGAGGCCTCTCTGTGGACTCTCGTCTGTCTCTTCTGCAGTCAGAAATGTCCCGAAACCCTCTTAACAATTCTCTTCATAGCCCACCAGCATGTCTTATGCTGAGAGAGGGAAGGGGGCTGAGAACCTGGGGTGAAGGCTTAGCCAGCATGTCCAGGGCCTGGAGTTGCATGACAAGACTGTCTCTTTTTATTATTATCAATTATATTTTTAAATTAAAATTTAACAGAGACTTTGGAGTTACATTCATTTATTGTGGCACTTTTCTCCCTTCCCACCCCTCCCCTCAAGTTCTTTCTTCTCTTTGCAAAGTAAAAGAAAAACTCTTTCATTGTTATACAATTCCTCTCCCCAAGTTCACTCCACTCTTCAGCCTTTGCTCAGGACTCCTGTCATGACAATAATACCCAATCATATGTCCCTTTTAAACAATTCTTTGCCTCATCTCTTTCAATGCAGTGTACAGACTGTCTCTTGATCAAGCTGGAACACTCCGCAATACGTCGTTTGAGGTTATTTAATGACGTTTACATAAACATTGCTTTCCATAAATGAGCCACTTACTGGGCTCCTGACAGCGGGCAGCATGGAGGAGAGAGGACAGGAATGGGAGACGTGCTGGCTGTCATTGGGTGCTGCTGTGGCCGTGTTTTAGTGCGATCTCTGACGTGTCCCCTTACCTCCATGCCACCACCCCCTGCTGAAACAGGTCTGACTGGACTGTGACTGATCACCTCTCCAGATTTTTGGTTGGTGCAGATGATTCTTATGCTTGTCTGCCAAGCACAAGGTCAGAAGTTCGGTTTCCAGAGGTGCCTTGAAGGCAAGGCATGTTGATCTGCTTATGAAAAGTTCATCATTGAAGACTACTCTGATGTCCATCTGTCCCCATGAGTTGGGATCAACTTGATGGTTTCATGTTTTCTACCCAAGTCATTATTCCAGTGAGAGTAACTAAGACAGCAACCGTAACAGTGCTGGGTTCTCTCTTAGTGCAGTTTAGAGATTATTTGAGTCCTTTGTCAGTTTTGAATTTCAGCTGGAGAAGAGTGCTTTTAACTTGTAGCTTATTTATCCATGGAGACGAGTATGTGTGTACAATTAGTCTCCAGGTTATAAATGTCCAACTTGTGAAAAACTCATGTTTGCCTTTTTATATAATGGGTGTTTTCCCTCACTCAGAAACAATTGAACCAGCACCTGTTCCCAGTACTAAATTACTGAACAACAGTGGTGTCAGGTTGAAGACTAAGGTGCATCTGATTCAGGCTGTGATTTTTCAATTCCATCTGAAAGCTCGAATAAGGATGACAGAAGAAATTATTGATGCCTTTAAGTTGTGGTATTGGAAAAAAGTGTGGAATAGCCCATGGACTGCCAAAACACCAAACAGATAAGTCTTGGAAAAGGTCCAGCCAGAGTGCTGCTTGGAGGCAAGGATGGTGACGCTTTGTCTCCCGTACTTGGGACATAATTCTAGGAGAGACTATTCCTTCGTACTTGGAAAGGTGAAAGATCAGCAAAAGAGAGGAAGAGCCGTAATGAATTGGGTTGACACGGTGACTGCAGCAGTGGGTTCAGCTGTATCAGAGATGAGGATGATGGCACGTGATGGGACAAGAGTCAGGTGTGTTGTTCATAGGGTCACTGTGAGTTGTACTCGACTTGATGGCACCTAATAACAGGAACACCTTTCCCCCAAAATTCATCAAAATCAGCTTTCCTTTGTAGAGTATACATGCAGCATTTAAAGGATTGAAAAGACCTCTTGCCTTTTCTTGCACTAACTCTGACTAATTGCTATCGAGTCAGAACTGACTCCCGGCTGACTCTGGGGTGGGTTTTCAGAAGCTGTAAATCACACGGGAGGAGATGGTTCCTCTTTCTCCCACAAAGTGGCTTGCACTGAAGGAAGGCTGAAACACGTCTGCCTGTTCTGACTTAACCTACAAATTCTCCTTAGACACATGGAGCCTGATCTTGTTGGGAACCTCAGAATGTGCTTTGTCTGACATTGTGTGTTATTTGTGTGTTGAGGCCACAGTTAGACTTGAAAGAGCTGTTGTGGGTACTGTCGAGCAGAGTATGACTCGTATCAGCTCTCTCAACAACTCTACCCTGTTCTGTCCGGCGCCGTCCTCTTCATTACTGGCTCATGTGAACTCTTTTTATTTTATTTTTTTTTTGTGATCATACTCATTTTTCAAAAACTCATAAGTACTAGTAAAAGATGAATTTGTTTTAGAAATACAGTTCTAGTTCCTGCCTTTGGAAGAAACCTTTGCTGAATTATTTTCCAAATAATTGCACTTTCGGTCAGTGTTGGCAAAAAAACCGTGGACTCATTTTTACAGGTACTGTGTCAGTCTGTCTAGTCGAGGGTCTTCTTCCCTTTCACTGATCTTTCATCTTTCCAAGCATGACGTCCCTTTGCAAGGAATAGCCTCAAGAAAGCCATTATACCCAGAGTGTGATCAGTTCAAAACAACATGTCTTTCCCCAAACGCTTTTTTTTTTTGTGCAACCAGAGAACTCACATGTTTATCTTTGATATCTAGCGGGTTGGGTTTTTTGGTTTGTTTGTTTCTTTTTCTCTTGACAGTAAGGTCAGTTTTGAGAAATGTGTTTCAACATAAAAAGATTCAGAGATTATTCTTTGAAATTTCAAATACCCTCTTTTTGGGGGCGTCCACTCTTCTCATTTTGTATTGCACTTGAGGAACGTGTAATGAAAGTGAACCAGAGAGTCCCTTTGATTTCCCAAACAAGTAGGTGCATAGAGCAGACTCTGAACTCGAGGCGCTTCCCACTCGTGTTCTCTAGCCAGGCTAGCCTTGTTGCTCTCAATGAGTCCTGGTTTTTCCATTTTGTTGTATGGGCTTGAGACGTCACAGGGGTAAAATTAAACAATCACGCAGGAGTAAAATTGTCAAAATCTGCGGAGCCGGTTAGAATGTAGCCGAGGCATTGGAAGGTTCATGGGCTTCAGTATTCATTGTCCCCACAAAAGGGGGTGTCACTTCTTAATCTTCAGGACTTGGGAGAGTTTCCCCCAAAGAAGATACATGTTGCCAGATTATGAGAACTGTCTAAACTTGACATTGTCAGAATTTACCCAGGTGCAGAAACACAATCAGGGACGCCTGTCAAGTAAAAATGAGTTGGGGAATCAGAGATGTGACATACAAGAGTTAAAAAGGCTGCCTAAATTTAGGGTATCTGCTGTTCCTTCTGGTCATCCAGGGTTTCCCTTTCTGCTAATTCTGCATTCTTGTTCAGATCCACCATCCCCACTGCCATTCCTCCCGGTCCAGGGACTTACTGGTAGAAAATGATTCTCTGAGGATTTTTCGGTCATTGCTGCATGGCTTGTATTCACTTTTGATTCCGGCCATCTTTTCTAGCATGTTTGTACAGCAAACAGGCTTGGAAGATAGAGATAAATGTCTCCCTATAGGCAGTGGATAAGTTTGTTTCCTGAGCAGAATAATAAAGACAATGTCTCTCTTTATGTAGAAGTTTGGTCACCTTTGCAAGCATTCCCCTACAACACAGGCATTTTCCACTGAGTGTCTATGGTATGTTCTTTAAGACAGAGGATTGTGTGAGTTGGGTCCTTTGCAGAAACATAGGATATATGCAAATAAAAAAATATACATATATGCTATAGATAGTTGTTTACTGTCGAGTCGGAACCGACCTATAGCTGAGTCTTCAGCAGGTTTTCAGAGGCTCTTCTTAATCGCAGGGGAGAATCATTCTTCTCAAGCGGAGTGTCCAGTGGCCTTGAACTGCATGCCTTCAGGATTGCAGTGCAGTGTCTTGCCACTAGGCCATCAGAGTTCTCCTTGTGCACGTGCGCACGTGCGCGCGCACACACACACACACACACACACACACATATATTACATGCCTGGCAGGACAATCACTTTGGATATAAAATGCAAATTCCGTGTGTGGGAAGCTGTGGCATTTCTCATGTCCCATTCTCTCATCTGGATTTCTGAATTCTACAGTCAGATGTTGCCCAGAAGGAAAATTTCTGGTGTAGAGATGTTGTCTTCGTTGTCTAGTGCTGCTGTCACAGACATCACAAATGGATGGCGCTAATGAACAGAAACATATTTCCTTACAGTGGAGGAGGCGAGAAGAAAGGGAAATTCAGCCAGCACTAGGAGAATGCCCTCTTGCTCGTTTTTGGGAAAAGTGTCTGTTCCTTGTGCATCTATAGCCCAGTCTTGCCCTTGAGTCCCCACGTGGCCCAACCCTTCCTGGTGTCCAGAGCTGCCCAGCACAGAGACTGGAGCCCAGAAGGACGCAGTCCTCTTCGGGTAAGTCTCCCTTCGTGGTCCTGAGGTCCACATCTTGGCTTGTTATCCTCCCCTGTTTTCTCTCTCTGATTCTTGAACAAGAATCAGCCTTGATGTCTTTATAGTTGTTGCTTATCTTCACCGAGTCACCGAGTCTTAAAACATGGAGTTCCAAGTTGTTGGATACTGATTCTCCTCTCCCACAGGACAGGGCCCGGCCCCAGCAGACAAAAGGTGTGACAGGCCACGCGGCAAAGCAACTCCCCTTGGGGGTGGCAGGCCCGTTTTGCATTCCCCTCTGGTTACTCTGGCTCATCAGCTCATGGGGGTCGTTACGTAACTTCCACATTATACCGTTGCACACGTACATCTGTAGGGGACACAGTTCAATCCATGGCACTGCGTCCAGGTGTCCTGAGCAGAGGCTCATCTGTGATACAAACCGGCGGGGCCATCTGTGCTGTCCTCCTAGGACTTTGGTGGCCAAGAAGACCAATGCGGATATGAGGCTTCTCCCGCGTGCACGGCTTGGATTGAGGACATCCCTTGTCTCTGACCCGAGAATCTCTCAGTGTGTGTGAAGCTGCGGCAGCCTCTTTGTTCACTTGCAAGCTGGATAAAACTCCAGCTCCCTTTACAGCTCTCAGCAGGTGAGCCCTGCCCTGGCTCCAGGCATGACACGTGAGCCAGACCTGGCCAGAGAGTATCTTTGTGTGCTGTCAATTCAGAACCGACCCATACTGACCCTCCTTTGGGTTTTCAGAGGCAGTTAGTTATACAGGAAGAGATTGCCCATCCTCCCCCAGAGCAACTGGTGGCCTCGAACCACATGCCTCCAGTATTGCAGTACAGCTTCTTGCCATTAGGCCGCCAGATCTCCCTCTGGCTGGTGAGAGCAGGGAGTATTCACAGGTGCTGGAGGTCAGGGCTTGCATGTGTCTTTTTGACCTTGACCACATATATGCTGGCACATGAGAGGAGCTCCTTGAGAATGAAGCTCCCACAGATTAAAGGAGGAAGGAGAGATATAAAAGGGAGACGGATGACATTGAACTTGATTTTATACTGTAGTGTTGATGGAGGGACTGGGCACTTTTAGTTACAGAAGACAGTAAATTCACTTTGTTTGCTCAAGCCAGTTTGTGTTAATTTTTGCATATTGGGAAGTTAAAGAATGAAACCAACCTCCATCCCCCCCAAGAGGCTTATTACCCTGTGCCCTGTAATGCTCACGTGGTACTTGGAATTGAGACTTGGTTATGCTTAGGATCGTTTCCCCCTCTGTTAGAAACTGTTGTTGTTGTCGTTGGTAAGTGCCATTGAGTCAGAGATGACTCATGGTGACCCTATGAACGAAAGACCTGATCACTGTTCATAGAGTTTCTGGAGGCAAGCCATTTCGGAAGTGGATGCCACTCCTGCTTCCAAACGAACCTATGTAATTTTGTAATAGCCCCCCGGTGGTTGTATCCCAGCTTTGCTTGCACAGTTACTGAACCCTCAGCTGCCCACCCCGCCCTGGGACAGATCCAGGCAGGGAAGTGTTTGCTGGGACAGAAAGCACAGTGCCCCGGAGGGATGAGGTCTCTCTGAGCAGCTGTCTGGTTTTCTCTGCCCTGAGGTTTTCATATGTGCTTCTTCTTACTAAAGGCAATGTGAGAATCCTGGAAAAAAGTAAAAACAGAGGCAGAAAGAGGACCAGGAGAAAAGACAGGCCCGTGGGGAGCAGGGGAGGCCCGGGTCGTGGTAGTGTCCAGAGCTCAGAGGCTGAAGCCGTGATGAGACCTTAAGAATCGGGATTCATGGAGCTTGTGCTGGGCGGACCACAGTCCATCACTCAGAGCTGCCCTGTGGCTGTGCAGAGAAGTGATCATCAGGTTCCAAGATGATGATCAGTTTTAACTAGGTCAGCGAAGCATCTTTATTGTTGTCATTATTATTTTGTGGGAAATTCTGTGGCGTTGAGGGCAGCGAAGGGAGCCCTGTGAAGTGGTGAGATGCACAGATCCTGGTCTGGTTTGGTTCTTTGAGGGCCAGCTCAGTTGTTAGAACAAAGAACGGCTTTTCTTTTCTTGCTGTTTGTCCTCTTCCGTGTGCTCACAGGCCTGTGTGTACATATGAACGTCCACGTATTCCTGTGAACCTTTTCTATCATAAGAGAGAGAAACTGAATCACCTTCTCCACTGTTGTTGTTCTGTGCCGTTGAGTCACTTGTCACTCATAGTGACCCTGTGTACAACAGCCCTAAACCCTGCTCTGTCCTGTGCCAGCCTCACTGTCTCCAACACATCCACTCCAATTACACTGAATCAATCTACCTCATAGAGAGTCTTCCCCTCTTCTCCTCTACTCTGCAATTTATTTCACATCGTCAGCAGAATGTGTAAATGAACAAGTCTTTCAGCTTCCCTCATTGTTATGTGTGCTGTCGAATCAGAACCGACCTATAGTTTACCTAGGTCTTCAGAGGCAGGTAATCACACTGGAGTAGATTGCCCATCCTTCTTCCGCGGAGCTGCTCGTGGATCTTAACTGTGTGCCTCCAAGATCGCAACACAGCTTCTTATCACTAGGCCACCAGAGCACAGCAGTCACTTAAGTTGGCAGCTGAAGAAGGAGCATGAAGAGTGAGTACGTGGAGTCTGTTAGTCAAAGTTGTCATGTTGTTGTTGATGTTGTTATGGGCCATCAAGTTGCTTGCGACTCATAGCGACCCTATGTACAAGAGCTCTAAATGCCGCTCTATCCTGTGCCAACCTCTGTCTCAAACACACTCATTCCCACCACTCTACTCACAGAATCGATCATCTCATTGAGGGTCTTCCCCTCCTGCTGTCCATCCACTCTCCCAAACGTGATGTCTCTTGTTGTTAGATGCTGTTAAGTCAAGTCCAACTCATAGCAACAAAGTGAACAGCTGACCCGAACCCTGCCCTACTCTGTGCCCTCCTTACCTTCTGTGACACGAGAGCCCACTGCTGAAGTGACTGTGCCAACCCATCAGATTGGACTCTTACTCTCTCCTTCACTGACCCTCCACCTTTCCAAGCATGTTGTCCCACTCCAAGGAGAGCTTTGCCTGCAGTCAGAAGGATGCAGCTTTGACATCATTGTCTCCAGGGTGCACTCTGTCTGCACTTCTTCCAGGACATATCTGTCTGTTCTTTCGGCAGTCCATGGGATATTCAGTACTCTTCTCTAACACCACAACTCAAGGGCATCACTTATTCTTCTGCAATCCTTCTTCATTTTCCAGATCTCTGATGTTTAGCAGATGATTGGGAAGACCATGGCCTGAACCAGGCACA
This sequence comes from Elephantulus edwardii, assembly GCF_000299155.1. Classification (NCBI taxonomy): domain Eukaryota; kingdom Metazoa; phylum Chordata; class Mammalia; order Macroscelidea; family Macroscelididae; genus Elephantulus; species Elephantulus edwardii. The sequence goes on along the minus strand of NW_006399841.1, from coordinate 9,703,030 downwards.
CCGTAGTCTTTAAACTGGCATCAGTGCTCTTCAGTATTTTGGAGAGGTCCCTGACAGTAAATTTGCCCAATGCAGTAGGTCTTCTGATTCCCTGACTGGTGATATCAAGGGTGTTGCTTGTTAATCCAAGCAGAATAAAATCACTGACAGCCTCAATTGTTTCTCTTTCCTTTTTTTGGTGAGGGATATTTTATTTTTTAAAATTGTGATTTTAATGAAAGTTTATAGAAAGGTTGGATTATCATTCATTCATTGTTGTACATTTTCCTTCCTACCCAACCCCCCTGTTCACTTTTTTTAAAAAAATGTATTCCTTTTTGCCTAATTTCTTCCCTGCCCCAGTCTACTTTGCTATGCACCTCTTAATCCTTTCCATTTCTATCCTAAGGTTGACTGTTGGTCTTGTAGTGAAGACCTTTATTTTCTGATGTTAAGATGTAATCCCTACTGAAGGCTGTAGTCCTTGATCTGCTGTAACAAGGGTTTCATATCCTACTCACTTTTCAATAAGCAAAGATGTGTCGTCTGTACGATGCAGGTTGTTGATGAGTTTTCCTCCAAACTTGATGTCTCATTCTTCCTCATGGAGTGTGGTTTATCAGATTATTTGCTCAGCATATATACTGAATAGGTATAGAGAAAGGATACAATCCTGGCACCCACCCTTCCTGATTTTAAACCGTGAAACAGTCCCTTGCTCTGTTCACATAGCTTCTTAGTCTAGGTATGGATTCTGTATGAGCATAATTATGGGTTCTGGGATACCCATTCTTCTCAGTGTAAGCCATAATTCATTATGATCCACACAGTCAAATGCCTTTGCATAGTCAATAAAACACAAATAGATATTCTTCTGGTATTCTCTGCTTTCAGCCAGTATCTATTGAACATCAGCAATGTTACTAGGACATGGGCAAAGAAGACTTGAGCTGCAAAGTGAGAAGATCAAAAGAGAAATCAAGAGTTTTCTTCCTTCAAAACTCCAAAGAAGAAGAAAAAAAACAAAAGCAAAACAATCCAGCAAATAAAACTTGAAATATCAATAGCGAGTGTTTTATGAGATGGACCCATATAAGCTTGTCTCCAATTCCTTTCTAAATTGTTTTCTGACTTCTCTTTATAGAAACTGGTCTACCTGTCAGGGCACCCTAATAACGTGTTGTGGTCTGTAGGAATTTTGCCGTGTGCCCATGTCGACCTCCATCCCCTCTAGTTTTCTGAGTCTGCCCTCACACACAGGCTCAGCCTGAAATAACTTAGCCCTCATTATCTTTTCTTGGCTGGGGGACTGATTCCAAATTACCAGTGAATTCATAAAATCACATCCTCTTTGCAGTCAAATACCTGTCTCACTTTCTTTCTGACCCAAAGGAAGAAAAAGGAAATTGCGTTTATGTCATCATTTCTCTCTCTCTCCCCCTCTTCTTTCTCTCTCCCTCTCTCTCCCTCCCTCTCTTCCTTTATCTTTCTCTCTCTTCCTCCCCCCCCCCCACATACACACACACATACACACTTTTAGGATTATTTTCTTGAGAATGGTCTTCTGGGACATGTCACCAAGTGAGCTAAAGATGCATGAGGAGACCACAGATGATGGACTCTCTTATCTTTTTGGTGGAATTTCCACTTGAGAACAAAATTTTAATTGGACATCTACACTTTCAGGTAAGCTTTTGTTCACCTTTTGTCAAGAATTTACAGGAGGAAGAGGGAGGGAAATCGATATTCTACAGTATGACTTTCATCTCAAGAAGGTTGAAAGACTCTCACTGCAAAGGGAGGAGATCAGAAGAGAAATCGATTTATAAAAACACCCCCCCCCATCTTAACAATGCCATTTGCAGGGAGACAGACCCTTTCTAAAGCAGTTTCAGATCTCTTTTCCAAAGGCAATCACTTTTAATGGGCAACCGTGAACATGAGAAGCAAGAAGAAGAAGGTACAAAGAGAAAAATGCAGATTGTAATTTTCATTTCTCTACCATTTTGGGGAAAGAGGTCCCAGGTGTAAAGCATTGAAAACATTTAAGACAGACTCTTTGCCCAATTTAAATGCCTTTATTTATCAAGACAAGTGCCATCAATCTCTTATCCTTCTCATCTTACCATCCTTATGATCTACTAGCAGCCAGGAGGTGATACACTGCACAGCACGTGCAAGCCTGACTTTAATGGGCCCTTTTCTGAGGTACATGCTAGATACTTTCTGGCATGGTAGTATCCTTTCTTATATTTTTAAACAAAAACAGAAGAACCAGTTCTGGCTTGTTGAATGCACTTAAAAGTAACCTCTTGTCTATGCTTTAATATTTAGCAAATAATTTTCTTTTGCTCGGTAGCTGCTACACTTTGCTCTATCAAATCTCACTTTCTTCTTATGTAATAGACTTTCTTGATGTGTGGCAGACTTTTTTGTTGGACAGTGGCTCAATGATGTAAGAGTCTTCAGCTCTTTTGTCAATGCTAGAATTAAAATACTCCTTCTTTTCGTGCTTTCTAATTTCAGCACTGTCATTTTCTAAAAAAATTTTTAGATAACAAAAATATCCGAAGCGGTTGACTTTAAACAGCAGAATGTGACTGTCTTAGACTTTTGGAGTCTGGGAATCTGATTTCCAGGTATTGGCTGGGTCCACTGTAGGGAAAGACCCTTCCTGGGCTCCCTCAGCTTCTGATAGTGTCAGTAGTATTAAGATTTCTTGATGTCTTGGACGTGTTGGTCCTCTTGCGTGTGTGTGTGTCTGTGTGTGGTCCTCTGTGTCTGTTCTCTTACACAAGGACCTCACTCACGTGTGAGTAGAAGTCCCTTCAACGACTGGAGCTCTGCTGGCCGGCTCTTCAGAGGGACTGTGCTGCTGACCGGACGGCAGTGTGAATCCCCCAGCTGCTTCAGTGGGAAGAGGCGCGCAGTTCCCTCCTGTGTGACTCACACCTTCGGAAAAGCAGCTGCAGGGTCGGCTCTGAGTCGGTTCCAACTGCACGGCAGTGAGGCTCCTCTGCTGGGACTGAACTGACTGTATTTTCAGAGCATCTATTTCCAGACAAGATCACAATCACAGGTAGAGATTTAGGATTCAACATATCTTTGGGATGGGGGGCATTAGAAAATCAAGTTTACAACTCCAACTTTGTATTTAATTTGGAATTCTTTATATGAGCCATCCTTCACTTCCTGCTTCCTTCCGCTCCAACAAAACCTCAAGCTCATTGTCATGGACTGGACATTGACCCAGCGCTGACCTCCCTTAGGGTCTCCAGGGTCGAGATTCACACCGGAGCAGACTGTGGCCGTTCTCCCCTGGGCTGTGGTGAATCCAAATGTTTGGAGGGTGGCATCCGTGGAGGTAGCAGCGCAGAGTGAATAGGACACACTGGGCTGGTGATCAGAAGGGTGGGGATTAGAACCACCCAGCGGCCCTGTGAAGAAAGAGCACAGCCGAGGAAGCTGGTGACGTGACTCTCCATCAGGTGCCAGAGGCTGTGCCCATGAGGCCACAGGTTTCACTGTGACACCTGAGGTCACCATGACTCAGAGCTGATTCCTGGGCCCAGCAAGGACCTTTCAACAAGCCCTGTGGACAGATGGCTGGTCCTTTGACTTGTCTATGAGAGATAATTCATCTGTTCTCAAATGCAGGGAAAATAGGGCTCTGTGAGTAGCATCATCCTGTTGGTGGTGGTGGTGTGTGCCATCAAGTTGGAACCCACTCACAGCTGACCCCCCAGCAGGTTTTTAGAGGCAGGAAATCATACTGGAGTAGATGTCGCATTCTTCTCTTATGGACTGGCTGGTGAATTAAAATCACACGACTTCTTACCACCAGGCCACCAGTGTTCTCTTCCTGTTCTGTTAGGCTGTAGTTAATGTCTTTTACGGTAGAAAAATCCTGTAGAGGGTAAGTGTTGGAAGGAAGTGCTACTTTCCGGCCTAAGAAGTGGTGACCAGAAAGCTACATGGGGAAAGCTGGATTTTTTTTTTTTTATTTCAATGAAAGTTTACAGAGACTTAGGGTTTCCAGTCATTCATTGTTGTACTTTTCTCCCTGCCTACTCCCTCCCCCCTAATTTACTTTTCTCCTTGATAAGTAAAAGAAAAACTTTCATTGCTATGCACTCCCTTCCCTAAAGTCTACTCCACTGTGCAGCCTTCATTCTGGACTCCTGTCATGACCATAATACCTAATCATATATCCCTTTTAAACAATTCTCTCCCTCATCTGTTGCAACCTCCCCTGAAAAACTCATGTACCAGAAAGCTGGGATTCTTAATGACAGTGCCCCTTCTCTTCGCTTGCCGACTCTAGCCCAGTGCCTCGGACACACTTTCAGTGCAGATTTGGATAAAAAGTTTTTAATTACCGAGGCGGACAAAGACTAAAGTGTGATTTTTTTTTCTATGGCAGACTAAGTTGTGGAGAAAGTAGTCCTAAGAAGAAAAATATTCCAAGCTTTTCTCCCACCCTCATATTTCAGACTTCCAGTCTTTGTTTTTGCTGCCCTGTTCACGTAAGAGTGGATTGAGAACTGCTTTTCTTTAGACGACCATGCACAGAAGTGACTGACTGGATGCCAGAGAGCTGTTTTGCACCCTTGAGTCCAGCTTCACATAGCAACACGAGTGGCATTAAAATCCTTATTTCTGAACACGTTGCAATTAGGAGCTTACCCAGTGCTCTTTACTTTTACGTCAATTCCAGTTCATAGCGAGCCTCCGTCAGGTGCCTGAGGCTGTAAATCTTAGTGGGAGGAGACTGCCCATCTTTCTCCCATTGAACCGTTGGAGGCAGTGGTCCACTGTTTAACATTGTAATGCTCTGAGCTATATGGTACCAGAGCTCCTGGAAGTCGGAGAATGTCCCTGGGAACAGCGCCATAGTGTCACCTTGAAAGACAAGGGGCCAGCAGTGACACCCCTGCACCAGGGCCAATGGGACCTCTGTGCTGGGCCACCCACTTTGGAAGGTCGTGTGCGACACGCACACACGCACACATCATTTAATAAAGCCTATGCCGTGTCTCTCTTGCTCAGGATTCAGCACCCAGCGTTGGTTGGCAGCTAAACATCTACTCTCGTGACTGCTAATACTGTCTGGGCCCCAGGGAAAAGCCTCCCCACATCTCATGCCCGATGTTCTCAAACAAAAGACGAGTGCGTCTGAATGCGGAAGGCTTGTGGCTGTGCTGTCTGAAATGCACTCTGCCTTGGAGTGTGGGTGGGTGTACAGAGCAGAAGCACTTAGGTAAAGACAAAAGACTAATTAGCTTGTGAAGCTCTCCTCTCAGCGTGAGTGTAGTAGTTTATTGCAGAAAAAAAGTATTTCTCAGTCATCCAGAACATTGTTTCCTTGGCTCTCTCAGTGGCGCCAGAGGTGCTGGTGGATTTTTGAGCTCACGCAATGGTTGCACGTGGTAGTAGGGCTCATTCCGTGATATTAAACAATTACTCACCCCAGCATCCTGGGTCCATCATCAGAACACCCAGATGTGGGCCATAATAGTTATGTTCGGCTGGCTTTGATAGTTTGCTGAGTTTCAGTTTTGTAAAAAGCACTATTTTTGCATACTTAAAACTTATTTTCATAGTTATGAAGTGTTTGTTAAAGTGGGAAACTGGAATGTGTTTTATTGCACTGTTTGTTAACTTTATGTAGAATTTAAACTGTTAAATATTTACCATGTAGACTTCCATTTGCATCCTTGCCCTGAGCCCTCAGATATTAAACATCGACCTAATGTAAATCCTTGACACATCACAGCAGCTTAAAAGTTCCATTCCTTCGCCTTCCCTAAGCCGTTTGCCTTTCACAGTGAAAGGGAACCTGCATCTCTACAACATCTTCAGAGAACCATGGAGGTGGGGCTAGAAAAGAATTGCTAAGGTTTATTTTTTCTCTTTGAATATCTTGGTGGTTTTCCATGGAGTTCAATGTACATTGCTCAGAAAAATATGAAATGCTAAAATGTAAATGTTTTCACTAGGACTAAGTATTGATGAGCATCAATAACAGGTCACATTTGGAGCTTGTTATTTTGTGCTTCTATTTCTTTCCCCGGCAAGGACTGGAGCATACTTTTGGTTTTGTGCTGTCGAGTCACCTGAGACTCACAGTGACCCTATATACAACAGCCCTAAACCCTTCTTGCTCTATCCTGTCCCAATCTTCTTGTTTCCAACATACCTATCCCCATTTCTCCAGTGATTGAATCAATCTATCCCATCAAGGGTCTTCCTCTCCTGCGCTGTCCCTCCAAGCATGATGTCCCTCTCCAAGGACTGATCCCACCTTGCAATATGTCCAAAGTATGTCAGATAAAGCTTCAGAATCCTTGCCTCCAAGGAGCAGCCTGGCTTCACCCTCTCCAGGTCAAACTTAGACTCTTCTCCAGCACCACAGCTCAAAGGCATCAACTCTCCTCCTATCATCCCTATCCATTATCCAGCTCTCTGATGCATAGCAAGTAATGGCAAAGACCATGACCTGCCTGTATCAGCACACCTTAGTCATCAGACTGACATCGTTGCTCTTCATTACTTTGGAGAAGTCTCTAACAGCAGACTTTCTCAGTGCAATTCTTTTCATTTCCTGGCTG
>NW_006399841.1:9640251-9695585 GCF_000299155.1 Elephantulus edwardii | reverse complement strand
TTAGTAGAAAAAAGTTGCATTGCCAAGAGTTGCATGTTGTTTGAGTCCACCAGCTGCTCCACAGGAGAAAGGTGAGCTGTCTCCTCCTGTGTGATTTACAGCCTTTGAAAACCTACTGCAGAGGAGTTAGATAGGAGTCCATTCTAACTCAGCAATAAACAAGATAGATAGATAGATAGATAGATAGATAGATAGATAGATAGATAGATAGATGATAGATGGATAAATAGATGAGAGACAAGATCTATCTAGATAGTGTGTGTGTGTGTTTATTTATTTTACCACTTGAAGAAACTGAGAAACTGCAGTTTTGACGTTTTGATAGATTTTTGTTGCAAAATGAATAACACTATGCAGGGGTGGTGCCTCTGTTTATTTTTATATTCTAACAACAAACTGAGCCCAGACATTAATTTCTGCCTGGGTTATATATGCATTTCAGGAAATTTTAAATTTTGCTTTCCCTTCATGGAAATGGAAACATAATTATAGTCTTCAGAGTATGTTTATACTCTGATGGTTTATTTTTCACTTTGTCAGATCAATAGCTAATTCTCTGGGGAAGGTGTAATTTGGTGATTAGAGTATTTGACCTCTTTCCCCCAGGAGTTTCCAGTGCACCGTATATGTTGTACATGATGGTTTAGAGTCTGAATTCATCTATGTGAAATGAGATGATGAGAATACAATTTATGGGGTGAACAGTTGAGAAAACTGACTTCTAGGCTCTACTTTAGATAAATTCTCTGAATGTTAGTTATCTCCTCTGTCCAGTAGCAGTAATAGCTGTGCCTGTTTCCATAACATGCTGCTATGAAACATAGACTTGATGGATGTGACAGTGCTCTGAAACCAATCATTATGGCAAGAGAAAGACAGTGATACTATAAATCAAGGATTGGCAAATTATGGACTGCAGGCCAAATATGGTCTGCCATTGATTTTTGTAAATAAAGTTTTATTAGCACCCAGCCACATCCATTCATTTATGCATTATCTGTGACTTCATTCATGCTTAACATCAGAATTGATTAGCTGCAACCATAGCTGTCTGGCTGCAAAGCCTGAAATATTTCCTATTTTACATTTTGTGGGATAGTTTGCTGATTTTTGTTGTAGGGGGTTTTTTTTTGTTATTATTGTTGTTGTGTAGAAACACACAAGTGTTTCTTTGGAATTCCTCTTAAATCTGGGAAAAGAAAGAGGCATTTAATGTCTTATTGTTGTTTAAGAGGAGCTGTCATTTTTCTGGAGACCATGAGTACGTAGGTCTGATGGTTAATGTGCTCATCTGCTAACAAATGTTGGAGGCTTGCATTCACCCAGGGGAGCTGTGGAAGAAAGAGCTGTGCTTCTAGAGACATAGGTAGATAGATCTATGATAGCTCTAGATAGAGCTAGCTGTTGATGAGGCACTGGGCCACTCTGATCCCATGAACTGGTCAGTCTCCACCCTGTAGCCCCTGTGAAACAGTCAATCCAGACATACATTGTTATGAATGTTATGCCTGTCTCAGAAGGTGTACTGGGAAAATTGGTATTCACACTGTCAAAGTGGCGTCCCACACATTGTTGATTAACTGCGAAAAGAAAATTTTACGAGGGATCCGATCTCCTGGTCACAAACTTTGCGTTACGAAAAGGTGTGTAAATGAACATGATCTTCCTCTTCACGTGATGCGAGATTGTGAAATGCCATCATTAAATACCTTTATGTTGCTATTGTTGTTATGCACTGCTGAGTCAGAATCTACCCACAGCTGACCCTCCAGCAGGCTTTCAGAGACAGTTAACTGCAGGAGAGGAGATTACCCATCCTTCTCCCATGGAGCACCTGGTAGACTTGAACTGTATGCCTTCGAGATTACAGCACAGCTTCTTGCCAGTAGGTCACCATGGATCCCACTATCTTTATAGTAAATAAAAAAAAAGTAAGATTAATTTCATCAAGACCTACATGTAATTGCTTGTTTAGAGCCAAGACAGAGTATGTTAAAAGACACCAGAAGGAGTCATTTGGATAAGTGAGAACTAAAATGCTGCTCTAGATTGTTAAACAAATAATAGCAAGCAAACGTAAAACTGGAATTTTAGTTGAATCCAATTTGAAAGCAGGAAGACTACAAACTACTCTATAGGCTAGTTGGGGAAATTTGGAGATGGACAGTATATTGGGAAATACTGGCATTGAACCAAGTCATAACATTTTCATTTTATCACAGACATGTGAAAGTTGGGCAGTGAAAAAAAGCTAAAGAAGAATTGATGCTTTTGCATTTTGATGTTGCAAAGAATATTGAATATGGCATGGCATGAACTGCCCAGGGAACGAACAGAACCTGTTGGAAGAAATGCAGTCAGAATGCTGCTTTAAAGCAAGGATGGTGTGACACACTTTGGGCCTGAAATCAGGAGGGGTGAATCTTCAGAGAAGGACAGAAGGCCTGGAAAACTGGGCTGTCAGTGAAAAAGAACAAGACCTCAGCCAGATGGACTGACCATTGACTGAACACTAGGCTGAAGCCCTGCAGAGATTCGCCTTGAGGTAGAACTCAAACAACACTGTTACTATATACCATGTTGTCAACACAGGGACCATGTGGTTATGTGACAGTTGCTGGAGTTTTCCAAAATACCTTCAAGTTTGGCCAGAAGTCATCGGTTGTTCACGTCTCCTGCAAGACATATGAGAATTTCTTGTACTATTTTTTAACCTCTCTGTGCTTGAAAGGTGAAAGATCTTTGTCAAGAAAATCCCCAAAGCAATCACTACTTTCTTCTTTGATGGAGCATTTCTTCCCCTGGGGACAGCAGTTCACAGAGGAAGGACACGAGGGACCACAGCATTTGACAGATGAGGCTGAGCGAAGTGGTTTGGCCTGGTGTCCGCTGTCCAGCCCCTCAGGTGAAAGAAGGAGAAACAAGACATTCTCTTTTCATGCTTCTCTTTTCCTGCAAATGTTCGTTTCCGGGGATGATTTGTCTTCTAGACAAGGAACTTGCCAGGGCAGGATTTTCCTATAAAAATTTTCATCTCAGTAGTCATCGTCCATCCTTCTGGCCTGTTAGACTTGTCAGAATTTTGATCCTTTCCTCCCGTCTGCTGGTTTGTGACATCTGAATGGCTGAAGAGCTCATATCAATAAAACTTTGCCCACATAGGTAATAAAGACATTGAATAGTCCTCCCACCCCCCACCCTGTCTCTACACCTTGGGACAAACCCATGAAGTGTCCTGGGAAGTACTCTCATTGAGGTGGAGGGAGACCTTCTCACCAGCCCTCTTTAGACTCAGGGGTCAACTATCTACAGAACACCCTGCCGTGTAGACGCCCGAGGAACCAGCCCCCTTCAGGTTCTCTGGCCCCGCACTCCCATCCGCTGCTGCTGCCCAGCCCTGCGCAGTGTGGGCGCGCATTGGCCCCAAGCAGGTGCAGCTTCCTGTGCTCTGCCGCCTGCTTGTAAATGAGCCTCTCACCTCTGGTCCTAAAGCATCCCTGCCTACATGGGGACACCGAGTCATGAGAAGCACAGTCCTGCCTGTGCAGATTCAGCCTGGAAATGTGCTCCTGCTCTGTCTGGGACTCGCCTTGAACAAGACAAGCCTGGAGCCTGTGACTGGCCTGCTTGTATCCACCGGGGCTGGCCATATGAGGTACGTCAGATCGGTGCTACGTAGCAGTTGGTGGCTGCTGCCCTGGCTTGCTGACCGTCTCCCCCACGCTCCTCCTGTGACTCGGTTCTGTTTTCCTTCAACCCAGAACTCAGCTGTCTGGAAACTGAGGCTGGGGGCTGGCTGCTTCTTTCTTGGGCCCTCCTGTCTCTAATGAAAGTCAAGGAGGATGTGATAAAAGACCGAATCCCGAACGCCTGTCTCAGTCATGACTGTGTTCTCTATTACAGATCCTTCGTTCCCACACAGCCACTCCTTGCAGTTTAATCAGAACCACCTCGTAGCTGACCCTCCAGTGGACTTTCAGATGCTGTGAATCACATGGGGACAGATTGTCCATCCTTCTCTGGCAGGGCAGCTGCTGGATTCAAACTGCCTACCTTTGGGTTGGCAGTGCAAGTTCTTACCATGAGGCCACCACAGCTCCTGTTTATTTCATAATGAGATCAATTAATCTAACATGTATCATTTTCATTCTGAAGAACAAGAGACAATATTTTGTCAAAGTTCCGGGCCCAGCAGCACCAGTAGCTATGTAGAGAGTTCTTGTCCAAGGTCATGGTCCTGCCATTGGGCCGTTTGCCTGATACGGTTTTTATGTTTTGGCCAATATTTTCAGGATTCTTAAAAGTCAAGGAATATAATTGATGAACTAATATGTCGATTGCTATATATTATTTTAAAACTATTATGACTCTGTGTGTGGCCAAACCATTCACATTTAAACATAAAATTATGAGGATAATGGTGTGTTGAGAGCTAGTGTACTGTGGTTCTGAATCAGACGTTTCTGTTCATATCCTTTCTCTGCCATTTTTTAATCCTGGAACTTTGGCACTTTCCCGTGTTTAATTTTTATGTGCCTGACATTCTTAGCTGTGTTATGAATGTCATAATATAGTGCCTTTTTTTTTTTCTTCACAACTGTTGTGGGGATTGACTATGTTTACTCATTCGCTCAGTGACTCGCTCACTCCCGTTGTCATCACGTTGGAACTGACTCATAGCTCACCCTCCCTTGGTGCGCTGAGGCCTTAAACCACAGGAGAGGAGCTTGTCCAAGAGGGAAGAGGGGATTGTCTGTCTTTTTCCTGAGGAGTCACTGCAGGAGGCTGACTTACAGAGGGCCTTTGGGTAAGCAGCCCAGCTGCCTTTCAGCAGGGAGGGCTGCGAGTGCTCCCTCTCAAATGTGGCAATATAGAAACACAAGGATGATGAAGAAGCACTCTGCAAATGGTAATTGATATTCCTGTTATCCTTCCTACTCTGTGCATGACAACGCTTCTTTTTGAGATGCCATTTGCCTTCTTTAACCATGTTTCTTGTCTATAAATACGAGGAAAACAAAAATATCTTCAGAGCAGCTAACATAGGAATCATAAAATTATAGTAGTAAACAGAGATTTTTATTTAGGGATTCATTCACACCATGGTTACCTTCACACTGCCTTTGACAGTGACTTTTAGTTTGTTGGGTTTTTTGTTTTTTGGGGGGTTTTTTGGTAATTGGTGTGGGGTATTTTTTTATTAAAGAAAATGTTTATTTTCTACTGGCTTACTTAATAAGTTCGTATACATGTTTTTCACACCAGATATTTCCCATTTTCTTTACCCACCCCTCTCTACACCCATCACATTTGACAGTGATTTGTTTTGTGAGAAAAATTTTTATTTAGTATTAGCCAGCTGGACTCAGTGTAGATGATCTCAATTTTGTTGGCAACATCCAAAGCATCATAGTCAGGAGCAAGTCGAACATCGGCCTTCTTCTCTCCATCAGGCCTGATCAAGGTGCTGACCTTGGCCACATCAGTGTCATGGAGCTTCTTTACAGCTGGTTTAATTTGGTGCTTGTTGACTTTGACATCCACAGTGAACATAAGTGTGTTGCTATCTTCTGTCTTCTTCATAGCTGACTCAGCGGTCGGGAAACTTGATGATGGCATAGTGGTCAAGCTTGTTTCCCCTGGGGACGCTCTTCCGGGGGTATTTTGGCTGCCTTCGGAGTCTCAGCATCTTAGGCCGCTGGAAGGTGGGTGACATGCGGATCTTCTTTTTTCTGTGGCTGTGGATGCCCTTTAAGATGCCTTCTTGGCCTTTAATGCCTTTGCTTTGGCTTCCGTTTTGGGAGGGGCAGGGGCTTCCTTCTTCACTTTTGGTACCATCTTCATCTACAGTGATGTTTTTAACCATTTCCTGGATCCTAGCTCACTGGGTGCATCGTACTAGGTAGGGCTGTTCAGTTTGCCCATTGGTGGTACACATGGATAATACACTTGGCTGATAATAAAAAAACTAAAGGTTTGAGTCCAGCTAGAGCAGTTCAGGAGAAGGGAAGGTTCTGGTGATCTGCTTCCAAAAGGTCAGAGATTGATAATCCTATGGTGAACTGTTCCACGCTGATCTACCTTGAGTTAGGATCAACTGGATCGTAAATGGTTTCAGTAGGGAGAGTTGTGGCTGTGGTGGTATACTGAGAAAAAGCCTCATGATATCAAGTGACAGTGACCTGTAAACTCTGAGACGGGACATGAAAAAGCCACAAAAACTGGAAAATACACTGGTCTATGAAGACAAACTCTCTAAACTCTATATAAATGTATAGAAATGATGTTAGTTCTAGAACAGAGTTCAGGTCTTTTGTGCAAAACTTATTCTGAGTCATGTTCGACTTGACAAGACTTAACCACTGCTAAGTGAAACTAGTGCTGTTTTATCAGGAGGGACATTCTTCTACTTTGTATGTCACTCTTTGTCAATGTGCTATAGAGGTAACCTTGGTTTGCTGTGATGCCGAACCTTGTGCCATTGGGGTAACAAATACCATAAAGTTTTCCCATTGTGGACAGTGTTTGGTGGAACTCCCAGTTTTAAAACAGGTTTGGAAGCAAGAGTGGCATCTACTCCCTAAACCACATGCCTCTGGAAACTTTATGAACTTGGAGAAACGACGATAGTTATGGAAAGTCATTAGGTCTTTTGTTCATAGAATTGCTGAGTCGTGCTCAACTTGATGGTGATCGACAACCATAACAACATGAAGATAAAGGTTGTTGTTGTTGTTGTTATGTGCCATCGAGTCGCTTGCGACTCATAGCGACCCCAGCAAATATATATTACACATTACAGTACTGCAGACTAAGAGAAAACAAAGGTGAACGTACTTGACAGAGTCCTGAAGCTTGGGAGATTATATTCCAGTTGGAGGTGTAGGAACTAAGGACAGAAGAACATTATAATACATCTCGACAGGGAAGTTGGAGACCATGTTAAGTTCTAAGAGTGAAATGCACACAGTCAGGATGCAGGGAGTTGATGCGGAAGGGAGAAGGACGTGATTAGGAAAAAGTCTGCAGAGTGAGGCGAGGAGGAGGACATGGAGCCAGCAATGTCAAAGGCAAGGCCAAGCGTTCTGTGGACAGGAGAGAACAAATATGAAGCCCAGGAAGTAGGAGGAGTTCATTGAATGCAGGTTTAGAGAGAAGACCGAGGTGTGGGTGGTTTGGCAGCAAGGACACATGAGTTGAAGGTGGAGAGTTAGGAAGGGACAAACCACTAGCGTTTTAAAGAAAGATATAAGGAATTTAGTTACAAGAGAGTTAGAATTCATCCAAGAAGTATTTTAAAGAGGAGTGTAAGACACATAACAGATATTTAAATCAAACGAAACCCCACCACTGTTCCCAACCCTCCAAAATGCTGTGCAGTCAATTCTAACTAACAGTATCCCAATAAGTGTCAGAATAGAGCCATAAACAGCCGAGTCTTCAGTGACTTATCTTTAACTAGATTCTTCTGGATTGCCAGAATTTCCTTCTGAGGGCCTTTCTTTTTTTTTTTTTTTAATATTTTATATTGGTTCAGTTACAAAGTTCATATGCATTGTGTTTCACAGTGTTCTTTATTTACGTTGTGTTGGCCGTGAGAATGTTAACCATTTTCTGGACCCCAAAATTCCAGATGATATAGAAAGAACATCAGTAAAGTATATGTACAATATATTACATATGTGTGTACAAACGAAGGTTGTTGTTCCTAACTGTACTTCGGTATGAAGAGGTTAAGATCAACAGGGGGAGATCAGTTAGAAAACTGAGCATTTAGTTGAGGAAAAATGGAACAATGACCTAAGATATTGGCAGTAGATATACAATGATGTGTATACAATGAGATTACAGTTTGATTTGACAAATTTCTGAAGAAAGGAGAATTAGAGCTGACTGCTGTTTTTTTTTTTATTTGAACAATTTCAAAGAAGAGGGTAAAACATATCAGAGCAATGGGCTGGATGGTGTCAGCATGAGTGCCATGCCAGCCATGTTTGGTTTGAGAGGTTACTACACCTTTGAGTAGAAATATCAGGCTGGTCATTGACTATTGTTCCATGGATGAAAAAGGAATGAAATATGGACCTCTGGTCTACCTCATCAGCTGATGTATGGGACTGCATAGGAATCTGACTGGAGTAGAAGCTTTTTGAAATAAGTCTTGATGAGGGCTGATTCTGGTACATAAATTTTGAAAATAGCAACTACTTTCTTGAGTAATTATAAAGGCCTATTAAAGATTTCTCTGAATGAAGGAGTGGGATTCCCTCCCTCCTCCGGTTTAAGAGCAGAGGGTAACACAGTTTTTACCACTTATGAATTCTCCTTCATATATATTAAATTTTTTTGCAAATCTGCATGAGTTCCTAGACAAATCATTTATCGTTTGCACATCTCTCCTCCCCTATCTGAGAACAAGTTCATTTTCATTCCATGTGCTTAGAAATTATAAAACCAAGTGTCTTTGTACCTTTCCTAGCTCATCTTGTTTCCCTGCGTGCCAGAGTGGATCACTGCTCCATAATTTCTGATGGTTGATTTTGGGAAAGTAAATTTCCACCATCCCTGGTAGTTTTGAACCTCCAGTGTTTTGATTCTCACCTCAGCATGCTAACACTTTGTACCACTGAGGGAATTCTGAGGTAGACCAAATATCTACATTCTTCTAGTCAAGGAGATCCCAACACCTTCTTTCATGAAATCAGCCACTCTTAAGAGAAATCCTGGATTGGCTAAAGCTATACATTTATCATGAGGCATAAGAGTTAGAATGACAAGATCAGGGACATTTCCTATCTAGATGATCTTTTGTTGTAGCTGTGGGTGGAGGGCTTCCTCTGCTGTGTTAGCAAAACTAATTGAGAATATTTTCTCAGCCTGGAAAAGCATCAGTCCCGGAGAGGGTATTGGAGAGGCCTGTGGGTGTGTCTTGTACTGCACGCCTTTCTTTTCCATTTAAATTTAACACAATATTAGCTTCTTCAGCGAATCCCCCTTGCCTCCTCCTCAGCCACCCCTTTGGGACTGCCCACTGATTGATTCTGCTGGTGAGAACAGTGATTTTATTTCCTACAGTGTGTGTGGGATGGCTTCATGGTGGTTTATGTTCAAACCCCTTGGTGGGAGAACCTGCTGAATTTGTAAAGGTGTCATTATTTACTCTTTTAATATTCTGGAATAGTAGCAGTTCTGTTGCTTTTTTTTTTTTTTAATGAGACATTGACTTCAAGACCTATGGAGTTTTCTGTGGGGTATATGCACGAGGCTGCATTTGCTATTTTCAGTCTCATCTTTTCTTAACCACTTGAGTCGAATATTATCTTGAGCCAGTTTTTTTTAATAGGTCTTTTGATTTATTTTTTTAAAATTATTATACTAGTTTATTTACAAAATTTAAATACATTTTTTCCAGAACGGATTCTTCCAGTTTCTCATCAAATTGTACAACCTCCTGATTAATCCCTCCCTCTTGAGTACTGTTACCATGAGTGTTGACTGGGGATCCAAATAAAATTAAATCATTGACAATTTCAATCTTTATCTCTCATGATGTTGCCTACTGGTCCAGTGATGAAGATCTTTGTTTTCTTGATGTTGAAATGTAATCAGTATTGAAGGCTGTAGTCTGATCTTCTATAGCAAGTATTTCAAATTTTCTTTACTTTCTGCAAGCACTTAGGTCATTTGTATAATGCAGTTTGTTGACGAGTCTTCTTCCTATCTTGATGCCCCTTTTTTCCTCTTTTTTCCTGTACTTATATTGATTGTGCTTGGCCGTACATGTTCATATCCTTGAAGATGTATCATGGGGGTGTTGCAACCTAGAAGACACAAATTTGACTAACAAGTTATAAGTACATGAGTCCAAAAATTATGGAAAAGTAAAAAAAAAGATTCTTTCATTGTTTTACAAACCCTCCCCCAGGTCCCCTCCACCATGTAGCCCTCTGAGCCAGTTATTAACTGTTCCATGACGATGGGACACGTTGGCTTTTGTCCTGACTGATGTAGGCTCTCTGAACTGTTCATACCAGAAATGAGAAGAATGGAATTCCCATGAGTAAAGGAAGTGGGACAGCATTGGTTCAAGTCCTTGAAGCCGAGAAAAGAGGAGATGAGTTAAAGTCAAGGGATGGCCAATATTGTTCTACAGTTACATGCACTGGGCATCTGTGGCCCTATTAGAAGAAAAAAAAAAATAGCACAGTCTGAGGGCAAATTTGCTTTGAAGGAACTCTTAGAGACTGCTGTTTCCCGAGGGACCATGTCTGGAGAAGACTGGGTAGGTTGCTTTAGCAACAGCTTCAGAATTCTTCAATTTTGCCTTTTAAGTTCTCTCCAACGGCTGCCTCAGATTTTAGTTGCATATAACAACTGTATAATTTTCTGGCTTCAGTGTTTGTTTTTTTGAATTCTCACTTACACAGAGTGGCGTTTGGTGTCTTGGTTTTTATACCTTCTCTACTACTTGTTAAATGTGGGTTTCTCTGAGTTTCTGTTTCTTCACTTACAAAAGGGAGATGATGATTTCTACCTCCAGGTGAGAATTAAAAATGGAAAAGAGGTGACACACTCTGAAAATTGTTGTGATTTTGAGGTAACGTGTTTTAGAAGATGATCTTTAGAAACAGAAACGAGATGGCTTGGTGTCACATACTTCGGGCGTTCTATCAGGAGGGCCCAGTCTGGAGAAAGACGTCTCACTTGGTCAAGTAGGAGGTCAGCATGAAAGATGAAGACCCTCAACAAGGTAGGGGGGACACAGTGGCTGCAAGAGTAGACTTTGGGGAGCTCTGGTGGCCTAGAAGCAAGAAGCTGCACTGCAATCCAGAAGGCATGTGGGTTCGAATCCACCAGACTTTTTGCTGAAAAAGGAGGGACAATCTCCTCCTGTACCAGTTGGATCCGATTTGATGGTACACACACACACACACAATAATAAAAAAAATTAAAAGAAGTAAAAATTTAAAAGATACTTAAAAGAGAAAAGACTAGACTTTGGATTAGCAGAGTTCATGAGGATGACCTCGTGCTGGGCAGAGGTTCACCCCCTTGTGCACAGGGGTGCTGTGGGACTCGGGGCTCACTCAGGGACACCCCACAGCAGCAGCAGCAGCAGCGTCTTTTCCTTCCTGAGTGTGTTTCTTGGCTCTGTGGTTCTGGTCAAGCTGTTTTACCGTCTTAGGTCTCAGTCATCCAATCAGTATAATTGATGTACTCATTATAGGGTGTATGTAAAGGAGGTGTGGAAAATAGTGAGTGGTCCCTAAAAATATACTCAGTAGCTTCTGTTACAACACGTACCCCCCCAACACACACACACACGACTCTAAAACAGAGTAAGGTATTTAAAAGTCTTTAAAACCTGACTCAAGATTGTATAGACAAAGATGTGTAGTTAGCACCTAATGTTATCCTGGTCTTATAATAACATTTTAAATCCTTGATCATGAAACTAGCATTTAGTTAGACTCCGAGCAAAGCATAAAGTGCCTTTTACAGGAACCCGAAAGCGTCCTGAACCTGTAGGCATGTCTTTCTGGGATTTGGTGTTCTGTAGTTGCCAGTTCTCAAGGAAAGATCTCGATTCGATAGAGTCCTAATGTGAGATCCTCCACTAGAGAATCAGTCTCAGCTAGGATCTTAGGGCAGCCTTTCGTATGGGAGGAGGAATGGTACAGATGGTTCTCAGGACGCTCTTTGAAGATCTGGAGTTGTTCCATCAGGGACACCCTGGCAGTTAATGTGCCTGGTTGAGTGTATGTTGTTGTTGTTGTCATGTCTGTGGAGTCTGAACGACCCTCAGTTGAGCCTCCAGCAGGTTTTCAGAGACAGTAAATCATGCAGGAGGAGATTATCCATACGTCTGCTGAGTACCTTGTGGATTTGAACAATATGCCTTTGGGATTGCAAGACAGCTTCTTACACCTAGGCCACCAGAGCTTCCTCCTTTTATAAAAGTAGTATTTAATCAATAGGCTCTGAGTGCAAGATATTGCTTGATAGTACATAAAATGAGGGTTAAATTCACCAAAAAAACCCCACAAAAACAAAACCAACCCAACAAAAAAATGAGAAATAAAAGGGCTGTATCTTGGAATACAGAGGTAGAAGTGAATATCAGCTCTCAGTAACATCCACCATCATTTCTAGTTTGATGATATTAGCACATTTTTTCAAACTGTCACGAATTTCCCAACATTCTTCAAGTCACTTTATACGTACTATCTGTAATCTACCCCAAGCCCTGTAGAATCCTTGGCAATACTGCAGATGGGCGGGGGGGAACTCTCAAGCTCAGAGAAAATTAGGTGACTTTATCACAGCCATGAAATTAGAGGGAGATCAGGGTGGAAGAATCTGAAGTCATTCTGATGTTAAAGTCCAGGCTTCCTGAATTCTTGGGATGATGTGTGGCACATTGCCCTAGGAAGAAAAAAAATCAGACGCTGCTTATAATCCATCTGGAAAATCATCATTGGGTTGATCTGAGAGATGGTCAGATAGATGATAGTGCTTCTCCTGGAGGGATATACATATATGTATTCATATGTGTGTGTGTGTACAAACGTACATTATATTTACGTACATACGTATACAGATATACACATATGTGTGTATATGTATTTTATATATATTATATATATTTTATATATATTTTATATATTATATATATATAAATAAATATAAATCCCATTACTTATGGCCCACAGGGAGAAGACAGAGGGCAAAGGGAATGTTTAAAACTTGACGATGGTAAGGCATGATCACCAATCAATGAGAAGATCCTGAACTTAAACCTGAAGCAGACAGTGTCTTGGAGGCCATCCACCATCGTGGTGAACTGTTTCGTTTTTTGGGGAGGGGTTTTTTGGTTGTTGTTAAATTGTGAAGCAATCTAGAGACTTTTCAGTCCAAGGACTGTCATGGTGGCACATCTAGAGAGCTTCAGGACAGTAGTCATTTTTTCGAACTAGTTTACAAGTTAAAATGTAAAGATGCTTCATATTCCATTGCTGTCACCTACCAGCTGAACCTTAGCCTTGGCCAGCTAGGACACCTGTGCTGTTTCCTGACTTGCCAGGTGATGAGTTGCACACCTGCCTCTGTTACTATAAAGCCTCCTTTCAGTTTCTCTAAGTGGAAGACACAGAAGGGCAAGTGGTTTTGCAAGGAGAATCCTTTGTCTGTATCTGCTGTTTCCTTGTTTTAAAGCCGATCTCCATAGGGGCCCTCCTGTGTTTTCTCAGCCTTGTTTACTCTCCAGTGTTTGTGTGGAGTTACCTGTCATGCCCTGCCCTGAAGCACTGTTTTACGAAAGATAAGTAAGCTTAGCTCCTCCGACCTCCCCTGAGTTTGAAATAGCAGAAGAATATTGCTCACTGTTTCCTCCTCTCCTGCAGCCGTTTGGGCTCTAGCTTTCCATCGCTTCTAATGGGCTTGGCCAGGAGATGAGTGATAGTTCTTACACATTTATAATTTTGTGGACACTTTTCTATAGAAGATATTGATTTTTATACTTTTAAAAAAATTTTATAATTTATTAATTTCCTTTTTTATTTTTATTTATCTATTTTTTTAATTTCAATGAACATCTACAGAGATTTTGGAATTCCATTCATTCATTGTTGCACTTTTCTCCCAGACCCCCCCTAACATCCCCTCCCCCATTTGCTCCTCTCCTTGAAAAGCAAAACTCCTTCATTGGTACACAATCCCCCCTCACACACCCCAACCAAATATAATCCACTCTGCAACCCTCATTCCGTACTCTTATAATAAACATAATGCCCTAAAATATAATACTTTTAAACTATTCTCTCCCTCATAGACTTCAATGCAGTAAACATAATTTATCTACTTTTTCTCAGTCTTACCCCAACCCCGATGTCAGCCTCATTCTACAACAGTGGCACCATATAGCATTTGTCCCTTTGTGACTGAGATATTTCACTCAGCATCATGTCCTCCAGGGTCACCCATTTTGAATAATATTGCATGAGTTCCTTGTTTTTCAATGCAGCATAGTATTCCATTGTGGGATATACCACAGCTTCTCTACCCTTACGTTTGTTGATGGGCACTTAGGTTGTTTCCAGCTCCTTGCTATTGTGAACAAAGCCACGATAAACATGGGTGTGCATATATCTGCTTGGTTGTCATTTATGGTCTCTTTTGGGTGTACTTTCTTCATGTTAGCTTAAGCACTAGCTTCATTTAAAATGCAGGAGGTGCGTCTTGTTTGATTTGTTCCCAGGTCTTGCTTTGGTCCACGTCTGACTTTGGAGTGATGTGTTTGGGACTGATCAGTCTGCTGTATTTGTGTTTCCTGGTCCACATTTCCCAGTGTGCACCTGTGTGAGGCACTTTGCAGGGGTCTGGGGATGTGTCTCATGCTTGTGTGTGAATGGCCACGGCTAGTGGCTAAAGCTATGGGAGGAGATGCAGTAAGTGTGTCAGTATGAGTTGGAGGCAACTCATAGCAACCCTGTGAACAAAAGTCCTGGACACCTGTATAACTTTCGTCCTTTCTCCAGGTTCATAAGGTTTCCAGAGACGAGCTATTGTGGAAGTGGATGCCACTCCTGCTTCCAAGCTTGTTTTAATCGGGGAGCTCCATCAAACACTGTCCACCATGGGTAACCATTATCACATTTGACACATCAGTGTCACAGTGTTCAGCTTCACAACAACCTCGAGTTACCTCTGTACAGCAAGTGGACAGACCGGTGCTATACCACCTAGAAGAATGTTTGATCAAAAACAAAGGCAGGCCTGAGGGCTGCGGGTTAGACTTGAGAGCATGACTTTCTGTCCACTGTTTTCAATATACCTCGTCGTTACTAAGGGGCTCTGCTCGTGCACCTGTAATGTGTTGTGCTGCTAACCTCAGGGTGGACTGAAGCCTCCTCAGTCTCTGCAGAGCAAGGTGGGCAGTCATTTTCTGTTAAGATACTGAGTTTGGCTCTTCAGCCCCAATTAGTAAGGAGCTCTGGTGTCACCATGGACTAAATGTTGGACTAATCTATAGGTCGGTGGTTTGAATCCACCAACTTCTCCCCAGAAGAAAGCTGTGACAGGCTGTGTTTATGAAGAATAGCCTCCTCTCCAGAAGAAATCACAACAGACATCCCGCTGACAGGCTGATTCTACCTCATGTGACCCTTCGTCAGATTTCCAAGACCCTAAAACTGTAAATCTTGATGGAAACAAACTTTTTCCCCATCTTTTCTCCTCAGAGCAGCTAGTGGATTTTCACTGCCGGCGTTTTGGTTAACAGCGCAGCAGTTAACCTGCTGCACCACCAGGGTGCTTTTTGGTGACTACAGCCTGGAAATCTGGGGAGCTGTTGTCTTCTCCTTTGGGGCCTCTGTGGGGCAGAATGGACTCCATGAAAGTGGATTTCATTTAGTGGGTCACTTAGAGAAAGAACTGTACAACACTCTCCCCTGCCCAAGACTCCTCCCATCCGTCTTTCCTTCTCTGTTTTGGAGCTCTACTTTGTCACTGCTTTACTCAAACTTGAAAATCAAATCTGTGGCCAAACTGGGTCTTAGTTATAAATGTCAAAGAGGAAGACATAGATAGGAATTGGTTTTAGGACACCCCCCTTTAATCATAGGTTTGTGGGAACAGAGATGTCTCAGTGGTAATGCTCTTGCATTCATGTGGAAGATGTAGGCCCCGTTCCCTGTCTGTCTGCTTCAAGTGTGGCCAGCAACTGTCTGTGAATGGAGGCCGCCTATGATGATAAATGGATTTCAGTAAAGTTTCAAGATGAAGACAAAGCAGAGAGAAAGATGCCGTGATCTATTTCTGGGTATCAGCTAGCGTGGACCTTGTGAATGGCAGCGTTGGCAGGAGTTCGTTCTGCAGCTCGTTCTAGGGATGGCAGGACTGGGAAGCTGTTTGCTCCAGTGCGCATGGGATTGCTGGGAGGCGGGACTTGTTGGCAGCTATCAATGATGTTTATAAAGTAAGTGATTGGTCATAGCTGGGCTGTTTCATTAGTAGGTAGGAGGGATAGAGATTAATGTAAAATACAGAAGTAACCAACATTTGAGAAAGAAAAATGAGCTTTAAAAGGCCAGATTGAGAAATTGCTAAAGACATGTTTAAAGAGAAACTTCCTCCTTTCCACTGAGGTATCAGGAAGACGGAGTCTAGGCCAGAGGCAGAGGGCCACCAGCCTGTCCCTGTGAGGAGAAAGCATTTCCTGGAGTATCTCACAGGGCTAGTTAGGGT
Source organism: Elephantulus edwardii (assembly GCF_000299155.1). Classification (NCBI taxonomy): domain Eukaryota; kingdom Metazoa; phylum Chordata; class Mammalia; order Macroscelidea; family Macroscelididae; genus Elephantulus; species Elephantulus edwardii. Next base: position 9,679,340 of record NW_006399841.1, on the reverse strand, counting down.
CCGAAGGCCAGTTCAGAACTGGCTTCAAAGGACACTGGCCGCTGCTCATGAGAAGCATCCTCTGGGGACCTTGGTTACCATCTCTGCAGCGGACTGTGAGGACAACATTTCTCTCCATGGCTTCGATGCCCGAGGTGATAGAGCTCAGAATTGGAACAGTTGCAGACTTGATTTTGAAGGAGACATTTGAAAGACAAAAATGTGAGCTGCAAAGCTACCCCTTGGAAGACTCATCCCTGGAAAGGGACATCAGGCTTGGAAAAGTGGGGCGTCAGTGAAAGAGAGGAAGAGCCCCAGTGAGTTGCACTGACACGGTGACTGTAGCTGTGAACTCAACTGCATCAGAGAAGAAGCAGATGACACAGGATAGGACAGGGTCCAGGGCTGGTGTTCATGCGGCCACTGTGAGTTGTACTTGACTCCATGGCACCTAACAACAGCCACCACCAATAGAACAAACAGACAACAGTCACCACCGAAAGAACAAACAGATCTGTCTTGGAGGAAGTGCAACCAGAGTGTTGCTTAGAGAGACAATGAAGGATGGTGAAAATTCATCTCGTCCACTTTGGACAAGTGTTCAGGAGGAATGAGTCCTCGGAGAAAGACATCATGCCTGGAAAGGTCGGGGGTTGGTAAAAGAGGAAGACCCTTAGTGATATGGATTGATGTGACCACAGTGACCTTGAACATGGCAGAGATGATGAGGATGATGCAAGAAAGGCAAGGTTCAGAAGGCTCACGTCTGTTGTTCATGTAATTAGTGTGTGTTGTTTCCAACTTATGGTACCTTCCTTAGGACAACAATGTGCGTGTTTAATAATAGCTAATATGTCGTTGTTATGTGTTGTCAAGTCCCCTGCGACACATAGTGACCCTATGTACAACAGCCCTAAACCCTGTTCTGTCCTGTGCCAATATCACTGTCACTGACAGACCCACTCCTACTACCCTAGTCCCTGAATCAGTCCACCTTATAGAGGGTCTTCCCCTACTGCGCTGTCCCTCAACCCTCCCAAGCATGACATCCCTCTCCAAGGACTGGTCCCTTCTTGCAACATGTCCAAAGTATGTCAGACAAAGCCTCAGAATCCTTGCCTTCAAGTAGCAGCCTGGTTTAACCCTCTCCAGGACAAACCTGTTCATTTTCTCAGCAGTCTGTGGTATATTCAATACTCTTCTCTAGCACCATAGCTCAAAGGCATCATAAAACTAATTTCCCTTGAATCAGACCTGACTCATGGCTGACCCTCCATTCGGTCAGAGACTCTAAATCAATGGCCGGAGATTGCTCGTCTTTCCTTCCACTGAGAGACCACTGGCATATTTCAGCCACTAGGAGGCATGACCTTTGGGTTATCCGCACGACGCCCTCAACACACCACCACCAGAGCTGCCAGTTGAATAGATGAAGACCTACCTAGCCCATACTATGGAGTGCTGAAAGAACAACCGGGTGATGTCCTGGAAAAGGTCCAGCTGAAGTGCTCCTTGGAGGCACCCGTGGCTGGAGATAAAAACAAGCATTATATGTAAAACATGCAGCATAGGACCTGACTTGAGGTTCGTGTCCCATAAGTGTTAACACTACTGATGTTATTTGTTTCTTATATGCAAACATAGTGTCAAGATTACCTCTGGTAAGAAATGTAAGATCCAAGGACCAGGGGTTTTAGACCAAACTAGTCTTTGAGTTTCTACTCATTTGCGATTGGCCCAAACTCGTGACTCGTGATCAGAGCATATCCTCTGATCTTTTTAATCTTTAAGAGTCATCTGAACACCTGGATTTCTTGTGATCTTATATTCCATTCTTGGTTTGAACAGTAGCACCAGCCTCGGTTCACTTCCTGTCTCTAACATTTACCTTAAGCACGACATGTAAGCCCTTTGAGTGGCAGTCATCTGTCAAATGCTTATAATAATAGTGACACCTTGGATTGTTTTGAGGCCTGAATGAGATTAAGTGTGAGAAGGGAACACGCTGTACCCTGTACTTAGACAGTGCTCTATCTTGAGTTGGTTTCCCTGGAAACAGGCTCTAAGGTGAAGATGTGTATGCAGGAGACTTTTGGGGAGTGGTCTGTGGAACAACCTTTATTAAGAAACTGAGTGCAACAGAAATGGGCAGATGGAAAGGTGAGATACAATAAAACTACAATATAATTACAAATGAAAGGTCAACCAAATCCAGGAGGAGAGTATTTCCTATGTGATTCTTAACAGTTATCCCAAATTAAGACAAGGATTTTGAGCTTGTGTAATTGCAACAACCAGTCATTAGAGGGAACTCAGGTGGCCTAGTGGGTAAGAAGTTGCACTCTTGGTCCAAAGGTGGTCAGTTCAAATCCACCAGCTGCAGTAGAGGAGAAAGATAGGCAGTCAGCTCCCTTATGACTTAAAGCCTTTAAAAACTTGCTGGAGGGTCAGTTATTAGTTGATTTACACTCAATGATATTGAACTTGATATTAGGTGTGTAAGGAAATTAGATACCTCAAGAAGACAAAGATTCTCACCACTGGGCCAACGGGCAGTACCATAATAGATGGAGAAGAGCTAGAGGTTGTTGGTAATTACAGCTTTCTCAGATCCACAATCAACACTCTTAACACCAGCATTCAGGAAATCAAAAGACAAGTTGCATTAGGAAAATCTACTGTCAGAGACCTCTCCAGATTATTGAAAAGCAACGATGTCAGTCTAGAGACTAAGGTGTGCCTAATCCAGGCCATGGTCTTTGTAATTACTTGTTATGCTCCAAAGAGTTGGACAATGACTAAGGATGGCAGAGGAAGAATAGATGCCTTCGAGTTGTGGTGCTGGAGAAGAGTCTTCAACATACCATGACTGCCAAGAAAACAAATAAGTCTGTCCTGGAGAGGGTAAAACCAAGTCTCTCCTTGGAGGCTAGTGTTTTGAAGCTTCACCTCACAGGAGAGATGGGTCCTTGGAGAAAGACATCATGCTCAGAAGGGTGGATGGACAGTGCAGAAGAGGAAGACCATGGATGAGATGGATTGACACGGTGACTGGGGCAGTGGGGGTTGGTGTAGAGGGGCTTCAGGCCTTTTGTTCATAGGGTTGCTATGAGTTGTGTTCAACTCACAGGCAATCAACAACAATAATAGCAACAACAAACACACCCCCAGGGGAGTGCATGTGAATTTAGGTTTGCAATTCCCTTAAACCAAAGGCAATTCCTGGAGAGGGCTGAAGCACTTGTGACAGATGGCACAGTGGGTGCCTGCATCCTGAACAGACCTGGGCACACACCACTGCATCCCACATGCTCACTTCTTTTGCATCGGCTACATCTGTCTATTCACTGGCTTTCACTTCTGTTCTCTTCCGGCGCCGGGTTTCACTCTGCCTGGCTTTTGCTTATTTCTCTGGAAACCCTAATAATTCCAGGATTCTTTCCTTGAGTAGCTGTCTAAGAACATTGTATAAATAATAATGTAATCATTTTTAACTTTTTTTGATGGGTGCAGGTTCACGGCAACCACTGATTCACTTCTTTATCAGTGAATAAAGGCTTAAACTTGCAACAAAGAGGCTTTAGTAGTAATTGGTGAGTTAAGTGCAGAAGCTGGAAGACAGGGACAGGTGGTTGGAAAATACAGCCTTGGTACCAGAAAGGAGACTGAAGCCTGAATGACATAATTTTGTACAATGAATGCTTTTTTCATTTCAAGTGCAATTTTAAAATAAATGTTGATTATACATATACTTTGGAAGCAGGAGTGGCATCCATTTCCATAATAGCTTGCCTCCGGAAACTCTGTGAACATGGAGAGTGGATGAGAGACACACAAGTGTTGAGAACTTTCCTTCATAGTGTTGCTAGGAATCGCCTGTGACTCGACAGCACTTAACAACAACAATACATGTATTATTGGTGTGACAAGAGTCCAGAAAAGAGCTGCATAGTAAATTGGTCTGTGGGAGGGACTGTATAACAATTAAAGAACTTTTTTCCTAAAGAAAATACGAACTGGGGGGGTAAGGAAGAAAATATGCAACAGTGCATGAATAGAAATCCAAGTTCTTTTCTTCTTCTCTTTTTCTATTATTATTATTAATTTTAATGGGACTTTGGATTTCCATTCATTCATTGTTGCACTTTACTCCCTACCCAACCTCCCCCGCAGTTTGCTCTTCTCTTTGAAAAATAAAAGAAAAATTCTTTCCTTGTTAGATAATCCCCCCCACTACCCCCTGCCCCAGTCCACTCCACTGTGCAGCCTTCGTTCTGGACTCCTGTCATGACAGTAATACCTAATCATATATCCCTTTTAAACAGTTCTTTATAAACTTAAAATAAAATACTGATTTAAAAAAAAGGGGGGGGCAAGCTCTGGAGCTTAGTTTTAAGGAGTTGCGTTGCCAAGCCAGAGGCACAGGGTTCAAATCTGCTAGTGGCTTCACAGGAGAAAGATGAGCGGTCTCCTCCCGTGTGATTTATTGTCTCTGAAAACCCATTGGAGGGCCAACCATGAGTCAATTCAGACTTGGTACATGACAACAGTAACAACAACAGAAGTATTCATGAACCTCACCTGATGGACTGCACAGAAATCAGATTGATCACATCTGTGGAAAATATGGTAGAGAAGCTCAATAGCAACACTCAAAACTAGGCCAGGGGCTTGACTATGAGCTACTGATTACTCAGCTGATTAATTACTCAGGTACAAGTTCAGGTTTAAACTGAAGAAAATTTTGCAGGTTTAAAAGAAAGAACCAATATACAACATTGAGCTTAACCCAACTGAATTTTAAAGCTGACTCAATAGTAGATTTGATGCATTGAACACTAATCTGAGAACAGTTGAGTTGTGGGATGACATCAAAGACACCATCCATGGAGAAATTAGAAGGTCATTACAAAGACAGAAAAGAAAGAAAAGGCTAAAATGAATTTCAAAAGAGACTGAAACTTGCAGTTAGAATGTAGTGAAGCCAAAACAAAGAGGAGAAATGCTGAAAAGTAAGAGAGTGGAATAGAATATTTCAAAGGAAGGTTTGAGAGAACAGAGCAAAGCATTGTAATGAAATAGGCAAGGAGCTGGAGTTAGAAAACCAAAAGGGAAGAGCGTATTTGACATTTCTGAAGCTGAGAGAACAGAAAGCTCCAAGCTTGGGTTGCAGTCATTGCTAATAGATGTGGGTAACTTTTCACTCTCCTGCTCCCCCTGAATGCTTGCCTTGACCTGTCTTTAAAGATTGTGTGCATATTCTCTAACACCTGTTCAAACCACGTGCATGGCTGTTGAGTTAACCCTGACACATGGTGAACTCCATGACGTTTTCAAGGTTGTAAAGCTTAATGAGAACAAATTGCCTCATCTTTATCCCAAGCATTGACTGGCGAGTTCAAGATCGCATTCTTTCTGTTGGTAGCTCAGCATGCAATGTGTTACATGCCATCAAGGTTCAAAAAAAATTAATAACATTAGGAAGAATGAGAATCCTAGAACAGCTAAGTGTGCTCACGTGAAACCTATACATAAACCAAGAAGCAGTTCTCAGAAGAAGGGACTACCACATAGTTTAAAATTTTTTTAAAAAGACATGTGTTGGGGTTGGATTGTTTCTCCATATCTGTTAAATCTGCATCCTGAGCAAATCATTTGAGAAGTTGGACTACCTGAAGAAGATTGAAGGAAGACTCAGCAATAGCCTGTGTTATACAGATGGTACAATCCTGCTTGCACAAAGCGGACGAAGGTAGCATAGTGGAGTGGACTTTGGGGGCAGGAATTGCATAACCGCATAGGAGCTGTTTTTAATTTAATGGCACATAACAACTACAGGAAGATTTAAATATAGGTAGTATTTGTCTTTATTTCCTTTAAGATCTCTTTCTAATTTATCTGTGTTCAGCACATTCGAAGGGATGTGATGGAAAGAATTGTTTAGGCTGTGTCTGGCCTTGACAGAGAGAAATGGCGCCGTCATCTGTTGATGTTTGCTGTGAGTGGAGTGGGTTAGGAGAGTAGGGTACTCATGTTCATGGTTGTTGTCCCAAAGGCAGAGTTTCATCTTTCCTTTCATCATTGGGTGTTAGAGTACTTAAACTTTTTCTTAGTCTTCCTGGGAAATATCTGAACCACTGCTTACATCTGATTAGCCTCTTTAAGCCTAATTAAACCATACGCCTAGAACTGCTTCTCAGGTCACCTTAATCACTTTATCCACAACTTCATCTCCAGACAACTTTTCATTAAATAATTAAAAGTCTTTATTAGAAAAGTCAGTTTACATGTATGATTTTTTTTACTTGCTTTCTCACTAAATCTAGACTTTTCTTTTATGAAAGTATTACAGCAATGGCTATTTATTTGTCTTATAGATTAGTTTCGTATCTCTCCTTTGAGGCAGTCTTTCTCTGCCGCCGTCATTACCTGTCACAGACTGTGTAAGCTCCCAGAAGCCAAATGCTATGTCTTTTTAAATTGCACTGTACAGTGCTATGCACAAATGAGCAATTAATTCTCAAAACGCTGACAGTGGAAGAAGGCACAAAGGAACTGGATGATATCTTAAATGATTTAAATGATGTCTTTAATGTATTGCTTATTCCCAATTGTTTTTCTAATAAAAACTGTCAGGAAAAAAGGAGATAATGTTCAAAGTATATTGAGTTTCTCTGAACTAATATGCTGGTTAAATTAAAATTATTATTAAAAAATCAGTCTTAGGTGTTCCAGCCTTTATCTGCAAAGCTGTTATTGTCGGATGCCTCTATCAGAAATTCTTGAATTGTCCTCCTGAGGGTAACTGGCTGAAGAGTAACAATGGTGGTAATGGAGAAAGTACAATTCCTATATTTGATCTGGATTAGAGCTTGTCAATTGGAGACTGTCCAGGACCATAGAGGAAATATTTTTATGCTCTGGGGAACTTGTAGTCACTCTCTCCACCATTCAGCTCTGGTTTTATAGTGTAGAAGTTGACATAAATGATACATAAACAATTCATGAACCAATAATTGTAGGTGTATCCAAGTGATCTTTATGTAGAAGAGCCTTCCGTTCTTTAGTTCTGTCGTGGCCTTTAGTTTGATAACCTCTAATTTAGATGATAGGAATAAATAAGAATGTATGACACTGATACTAACAAACACGTAACTAAGTTAACCCTGTGGTGAGAAAGACACAATGTAAAAGATAAGAAAATATACTTACATTCATACCCTGTGTTTCCTGTTTTGGATACTGGGATGTGAAAAGAAGTGTAGGGCCAGTTACTAGGTACAACTGCCATCGGCCCCTCTGTTTTCCATAGATGGCTTTCTGACTTGTATTGTTCATAGGGTTTTCAGAGATTTATTATTTCAGACGTGGATGGCCAGTTCTTTCTAGGTCTGGGAGCTCTGCTGAATTCTCCACTATGGGTGACTCTTCGGACACTGATGGCATAGCTTACAGTATCACAGCAAACTTACAGACAGACAAGTGCTGCACTATTAAAACAAGCAGGAACTCATCTTCATCTTTTAGGCCATGGTCGTTTCAGTCACCTGTGTGATTGCTATGTGTCTGCAGTGAATAAGGATGACAGAAGAAACAATGAAGAACAATGAGTAAGGGTGACAGAAGAATTGACGCCTTTGAGTTGTGGTGTTGGAGAAGAGCCTTAAATATCCCAAGGACTTCTAAAAAAATCAAGTCGAACCATCTAAGAAAAAGTGCAGCCAGAGTGCTCATTGAAGAGGGAGACTGGCCACTGTGCTCCTTCCTGGCAGCTTGGCTGGCCATATGTTATTTCTACACTATGTCAGCTGTGTAGTAGTCATCTTAGTCTTTCTTTTACTGCATATTAATGTTATTTTAGCATTTACATGGTATCTAGTCTGTTATTTGGGGGAGTTTTAGAACATGCAAAAATTTTCCCCATAAAAATTCATGGTAAATTGAGTGAAGGGGAAGGCAATACACAATAAGGGGTTGTTTGAATATTGTGGTTCATTAATTACATTAATCAATGGTAATTAGTGTTGTAAAAGAAAAGGTGAATGACTGCACGGAAAACCAATGTAGTTTGTAAACCTTCCCTCTAATGAAAACCTTTTTAAAAAATTAATGGTATTTGCTTAAAAAAAACCCTTTCCTAGAAATGCAGTATTTTGAGGTAACTGAGAAAACCTGTAGTTAGTTTTCTGTTGCTGCTGTAACACATGACTGACTTAACAGCTTTAAGGCCTTACAGCTCCATGGGTCAGTGTTTGGCATGGGTCTCACTGCGCTACTTTCGAGATAGTGGGGTGCACTCCTTTCTGGGGCTTCTTTCACAGGCTCTGGGGGCTGCCTTCTGCATTCTGTGGTTTCTTGCCCTCTTCCTCTATCACCAAAGCCCACAATAGCAGGTGAAATCTTTCTTAAATGAAATTACTCTGACCTTCCATGGTCACATCTCCCACTGATGCTCCCATTTCTACATTTAGAGTCTCTTGTGATAATACTGGATCCACCTGAGCAATCCAGGGAACTCTCACTAATTTAAGGTTAGCTGATTGGGCACCTTAATATCAATGGCAGCTTTCATTCTCTTGTGTCGTGTGTCCTCACACCATCACAATTTCTCACCATTTGAGTGTGGACATCTTTAAGGGGCAGTGGGCATTGTATTGTTAGTGGGTAAGGAGTTTTACTCCTTAAAATACCTAAAGACATGCAGCTACTGGCCCAAAGGTGGCACCTACATCTTCGGCAGTTCAAACCCACCAGCTGTCCCTCAGGAGAAGAATGAGTAGTCTCCTTTCATGTAATTTAAAACTTCTGAAAACCTGCTGGAGGATCAGCTATGAGTGGGTTCCAACTCCACGACAATGAAAGAAAGACAGTAATTACAATTCTGCAAAAGTATGAACTTGAAGGAAGCAAAGAAAATGTCACATGTCAGTGTTTTGTGTGGTCCAGGGCATCCATGCCTTTGTTGACCCACTCATTCATTCATCATTTAAACACTCATTGAGTGACTGCTGTGCTGTACGTGTTGCTACTTAATTGGCAGTAATGAACAGGATAGGGCAAGGTCAACCACAAACAAGCTAACTCATTGCCGTTCAGTTGATTCTGCTCACTAGGGACCTCGCAAGGCAGGCACTCCGTAGTGTTTCCAAGGCTGTTGCGTTAAAAAGCTCAACCTCACTGACGTTGAGTCTGAACTGATCCCAGCTGACCCTCCAGTGGGTTTCCATCTCACATACTTTGGGGCATGTTGTTACAAAAGGCCAGGACCTGAAAGAAAGAAGTCATGCTGGGGACAGTGGAAGGGCAGAGAAAGAAGGCAAGACTTTCCACAGGTGGATAGACACAGTGACTTTGGGCTCAGGCATGCCAGATTTCACCAGGGTAGGGCAAAGTTCACGTCTGTTATGGTGTTTCTGGAAGAAGTTGACTTAATGTCACCTAACAACAATAATCAGTGTAAGAAGGCATAAGCGAGTAAATGGACATGCATATGTGTGGGTTCTGTGGGCATATTTGTTACACACTTGTGTGTGATGCCTTTATATCCATCTACACCCAACAAGCCCCATAGGGAGTACAGGTAGAGAGACGTCACCAAACAACTTGCTGGTTGGCTAACTGGGTTAAAGAATCCTTGGACCTTCATTTTGAGTGACAGCTTAATCATTTGTCATTGCATTGTACCCAGGGATAATGTTCTATGTCCTAGTTTAATGAGCATCGTTTGGGCTGTTCAGTGGGGAAAAGATGGAGGATAACAGGCCTAGAGTAATGGTTCTTCTTGTTGTTGTGTTTGGTTGAATCAGATCCAACCCATAGCCGACCCTCCAGCGGCTTTTCAGAGGCAGTTAATCGCGAGGGAGGAGATTGCCCATCCTTCTCCTGCACAACCATGGTAACTAATTATATAAAATAAAATGCATATTAATGATTGTGTAAGACACAAAGCACATGTACAAAACCTGAGGTATATGAATGGCTATATGCAAACCAATAAAAAAGTTTTTAAAAAGTTTTCAAACAAGCTAAGGAGCAGCCACCCAAGATATCGCTATTAGTCTTTGCTCATATGGAGCAAGGAAAATTGACGTAAATCAGACTTAAAGTCGGTACTAGCAGCCAGAGCGCCACATTCCTCTTCATAGACTCCAACTTTTCAAATGATCTGCTCTGCATATAGCTTGAATAGAGAAGATACAACCCTGACGTACTCCTTTCTTGATTTGAAATCATACAGGGATGCCCAGCTCTGTTCAGACAATAGGATTGTAGTTGTTGTTAGGTGCCATCACGTTGACTCCAGTGGTCAGTGACCCCATGTACAACATCTCTACAACCTCTCTTCCCCTTCAGTGAGTTGCTGTAGCCACTGTCTCATCTCAAACTTTCTCTTTAAGGGTCTTTCTCTTTTTTGCTGCTCTGCATTATGCACTAGAATGTCTTGCTCCAGGGACTGGTGGCGCCTGGTAGAAGGCCCCAAATCAGTAAGAGGAAGTCTCACCATCCTTGCTTAAGGAGAATTCTTCCTGCACAAGAATTCTTCCAGGACTGATTTGTTTGTCCTTTGGGCAGTCCATTGTATGTTCAGTATTCTTTGCCAACCTAGCAATTCAAGTGTCTTTTTTTTCAGAAAGTCTTCCTTATTCACTATCCAATGCTTACACGAGAAAATGGAAAACATCATTGCTTAAGTGGGGCACACCTTAGTCCTCGAAGTGATAATTCTGCACTTTTGCACTTTAATGAGGTTGTTTGCAACAGTTTGGCCCGGTGGGATGTACTGGCTGTTTTCTTGACTGCAGCTTCCATGTGCACTGATTGTGGATTCAAGTAACATGAGGCGTGTGACATCCAGCGCTGGATACGCTTGTTTGTGTCAGAATGTTTGGAAGACAGCTATATGGTCAGTTAGATAGAAGAGTTCGGCCGTGTGCCCATTCAAATTAAATTCTCTAACAGAATGCAGAAATTGTCACACAGTAGCATTAATATCACAAGCAAGTAAACTCTTGCTTAAGATAGTTTTAAAAATTGTTCCTATGACGCCTTACTGTTTCTGAGTTAAATATTTGGATCCTTAGTCCCAGTAGCCACATTTCAAGTGCTCAACGTCTATATGTGGCTTGTGGCTACCATTCTGGATAGTGTAGATTACAGAACGTTTTCTTCACCACAGACTGTTCTCTTGATAAGTTCTAGAAATGGCTTTGGAAAAATCTTGTGAGATTTCTCACAAGGGAAGTACCAGTGACCTCGAGGACATGGAAATCAGAGGGACACTCTATTTTGTAGCTCTTTTAATGGCATTAGCCCTGTTTTACTGGTCACACGGTGCTTACAAAAGCATTGGAAAAATGCTTCTGTCTTGTTTATGCAAAGAGAATGGGACGTGGCTTGCAGAGGTCTTGAGGTTCATGTGATCAGAGAACACCAGGTCCATCTGGCCTGGATTCATTTACAGGATAATGTAGGTGGTGACTTTGACTGCCTTTCGCCCATGGACCAGTTGGCCAATGTTTGTAATTATATATATGAATACATGGATACACATAGATAAATAAGTAGGTGAAACATAGTAAGTCTGTCAAGTTTGAAATTACTCTGCTTTAAGATTTTTTTTTTACATTTTATTATTGAGATCTAGATCATTAAAACATTTCCTTTATAGGCACTACTATAAAAGGCTGAGGTATATTTTTAGGTATATAATTTAGCAACATGAGGTTGCATGAGCCAAAATCAACTCACACAACAAATTAGATTCACCATAGTGTGCATCTGTCACAACTACCCATTTCCAAATGTTAACTGCAAAATAGTTTTTAAGTGATTTCTAAGTCACCATTGATAGAGATGAATAGATCTGTGGCGGCATACTGCACAAGGCATCGAGGTGCAGAGCCCTCTGGAGATTTGAGTCCACCAGTGGGTTTTCACAGGAAATATGGGTAATCCATGCCCATCTGATTCACAGTCTTGGAAACTTCCTGGAGGGTCAGCTACGACTTGGTTCTAACTCAATGGCAGCGAAAGAGCGATTGATTGATTGATTGATTGAATGATTGATTGATATATATGTTAACAATATCCTGGGGGCTTCTGGGGACCTAGTGCTAAGAAGCTACACTGCAATCCCAAAGGCACACAGTTCAAATCCACCTGCTGCTTTGAGGGAGAACGATAGGCAGTCTCCTCCCAGGCAGTTTACTGCCTCTGAAAACCCACTGGAGGGTCAGTTTCAACTTGACCTAAAAACAGCAGGAGCTGCTAAGGAATCTTCTTATCTGCGCATTCACACAGGTCCTTAAAGGATTCTGACTTTCCCTTGTGTTTGTGAAAGTCTCCCTTTGAACAGTGCAAAGGCATTTGGTAAGTATTGTATGTTACAAACTTTAAAATCCTGCACCAGGGAAGGAAGTATTGTGTTCTTATAAACAGGCAAGGGAAATAAGGCGCCCACATTCTTCCCTTACCTTCTGAGATTGATGTTTTGAAGATGATCGGGGGATAATTCCACACCTGTTGGCTCCTTGATGTAGGGTAGAGAGCTCTGGTGGTCGAATGCCAAGGAGCTGCGCTGCCAAACCAAAAAGGCTGGTGGTTTAAACCCCTCAGCTGCTCTGCAGGAGAAGTCTGGACAGTCTCCTTCTGGGCAGTTTAAAGCTCCAGAATACTCCTTGGAGGGTCACCTGTCAGTCGGGTCAGACTGACCAGCAATGAATTTGAGTTTTTGGAGGCTTTTTAAATCTTAAGGTCATTTCAATATACAGTGAAAAAACACTGAAATCTCAACTATTTCAGAAAATTCATGGGTGAAATATGTAAGTCGATTTTCAGCCAGGGAAACCCACCGGAAGGTCAGTTGAGACTTGGCACCATTAGATGGGAATGAATCTGTATCGTTTCTTTTGAACTTATTGTTTGGAAGTAATACCTGTTCAATAATTGTGGAAAGAGGTCTTACTCCTCTTAAAAAGATGTCCATTCATAAAGGACTCAAATGACTTGAGTGTGTGGTTTGTTGTCATTTATTGCTTGTGTATCAGTTTTTGTCTTAATGTTGACACAGGCGACAATGAATAGTTGCTTTTTAATCAACTTTGTAAGTACTAAGGAGTAACTTAATGCAGGCAGCTAAAAATGGATCATGTTTTGCTAATCTTGGAAACCTTCATGGTCTCTGTCACCGGTTCAGACTGTTGGAGTCAAGGCTTTGTTATTAATGGCCCATGTGGCAGACACTAGCAGACACAGAGTGAGTGGCCTTGCGCGAGTCCTCAAATGGAGATCAATGACTATTTCATTTGTTCAGCCCTCCTCCAGCCCATGGCTGCGGCCTCCATCATGAGGTAGCTGGAATGATTGATGATCCGTGGGAGATATTAATGCCTCTTGTTGGGGTGCTGTAATTATGGAAGCGGATTGGGGCCACGCTTGTAGAGTGGGTGTGAGATTGAAAGATATTTAAAAAGCAGGTGATTGGTCCAACACTTCTACTCCTCTCAATTTAACCATAAATCAATTGAGAATGATTTTTCCAATGTAATTTTTCATAGGTTTTGAACTTGGGTAATGAGCATACTTGTCCTGCAGTGAAACTGTGATTTTCCTCGATCTTGTTGGGAAGAAGATGAAGATTTATGAGGGGTCTTAGAGGGAAATGGATTGCATTTCTTTCTAACCTCTGAGGCCTTTTCCTCTTTCTTTCTCTCCTTTCTTTGCTGCACCTCATCCCTGAGAGTCTCACTTCCCTGCCTGGCAGATAGTACTGAGAAGTGGAAGGCTGTGGTGTGTTCTGACCTACTTTCCAGTGACTGTATAATGACAAACAAGACTCGATCCTATATAAAGTCCTACTACACTCCACACTGAGGGGAACATATGGAGACGCAGAGAGTGTGCGTTGGAGCAGCACCCGTTCTTTTATGAGTTCACAGAACTGGATGGCTTTAGAGATTTTCTTTTTCCTTAATCTGAAATACAGAGCAGCTCTAGGTGTTGATTCTGCCCAGGCAGCTGCCCCAGGACCGTGAGGGTCCCTTGGCGCAGTCAAAGGCCTAAATTGGAATCATTTTGACAGATTTTCCTTTTATAACGAAGTCTGCAGCTTGCTTACCGTTGGAAATAGGATGTGTCTGTACTGGATGAAAATGTGACTTTTAAGTTGTGGAGAAACACAGGCTTTCAATAAATATTTATATAATATTGACTTTTAAAAGAATCTTATGATCTGGCAATAGGCAGCAAAAAGGCTTGTTAAAGTGTCTTACCGAAACTCAGACTGAGAATATGTTTGTGTTTACATTTATACTATCAAAAAAACCCTGTCATTCATTGTCATGGAGTCAGAACAGATGCCTGGCTGCTCCTCCAGCAGCTTTTCAGACGCTGTAAATTGCTTGGGAGGAGATTGCCTGTCTTTCTCCAAAGGAGCAGCTGGAAGATTTGAACTGGTGGCCTAGTGGTAATGAACTGGGCTGCCATTCCCGAGGCACATGGTTTGTATCCACCAGCTGCTCCATGGGAGAAAGATGGGCATCCTCCTCCCATGTGCTTTACTGCCTCTGGGAACCTGTGGGGAGGGTCAGCTATGATCAGTCCCAAGTTCATGGCCCACAAGAATTAACACAGCATAATCTTTGAGTTGGCAGCGAGGGTCTGTACTGACTAGGCCACCAAAGCTGCCCATACTAATACTGTGAAATACTACATTATACTGTCCCATAGCATGTGGAAGGAGACATAGGTCTTTGAAAGTGGTCCATTTTTCTGTAGCTTCAAGACTACCTGGAGCTCTACATATTAGAACAATGTGTTTATTTTCAAGTTACTTAGAGTTGTATACATTGCCAGGTTTCTGTCATCGCTCCCCACCACCCATCTGCCACGGAGCCCTGCTGTGGTGAGCCGTGTGCTCCTGGAGGCTACGCCACACGTACTTCAAACAGCAGCAAGGTTCCCATAGTTCACAGGTTCCCCTGAAGCTTCCAGACGAAGAGGAGCAAGACAGTAGAGTGTGGCAATCAACTTCTTAAGGTAAGCTAGTGCAAACACTGTGGGTTAGAACCCAGTATTGTCCAGCACAGACTGGAGGGGGCCAAACATGTACTGTGGCTGCACCGATGGACTCTAGGACTGGAAGTGTTTTGGGACTGCTGGCTCAGTGACAAGTAATAGTAGGATTGTGGGAATCTTTGGGAAGAGTGATTTACTCTCCTCCTGTTTCCCTTCTCATATTCTTCTTCTTTTTCAAATCTCTGTTGATCCACTCTCATCCAACAAATGCTAAGCCAGTCCTAGGAATCTGGATGACGGGAAGGGACATCTACCAGAGATGGCTGTCCGGGAGAGATACGGGGTGTGCACAGGAAGTGTTTTGGAGTAGCCCACATGGCTTGCGTATTGAAGAACTTCGTGGTTCAGAACAATATTGGTGTTTGATGCTGAAACATTCCCCAAATCTTGTGGTTGCACACACCCTCTGTCTTGAAAGTTGGACAACTGTAACATTCCTTAAAAGTGAGATTGGTGACACTGGGGTCATCAAAAATGAAGACGGCCGTTTACACGGTGAATTGTTACAGTGATGGCAGCAATGGCTCAGATATAACATTTGTGAGGATGCAAGACCAGGCATGCAGTGGTGGTTCTGATGTCCATAGAGGGTTGTGAATCAGAGGCACTTTAATGACCACACACACACACACACACAAGCTCACCCTCCTGAAAAGTTTGCCCCAAGCATGCTGAGGTCATCTGCAGATAAGACCAACGTTTAAAATAAAAATGGAGCCCCTTATTAAAAAAAATGAAGACTTTCAAGATGTTGCTAATGAAACCTGCAGTGTTGCTTCCTGTTCATTGGCCCGAGTCACTGCTTTGGTCGCACGTTATGACGCTGGTCCTGAATGTGGGCTAGGACGGCCAAGGAGGTTTGCTCCTCTGAGATAACTGAGTCCTTCCAAGAACTTCGTTTGTGATTCCCACAACCCCCTCACGTTTTCAGACTCTGGAAGGAGACAGCCTGGATGCTCAGACACACCTTCCAGCATTTTCTGGCCACCTGCGCCAGGGAGTGGAATGCTGCAATCAGTAACTGCCGTTTGAAAATATTATCTGTATTGTAATATTAATAAGTCCACTGTGGTATGAAAAGTGGAACATCATGTTTGCTTACTGCCGATCCATAAATTTTGAAAAGAGCCATACCAAAATATTCCAAGCGGGTAAATTGAAGTGCTACCCATAATCATTATCTAATGAAAGCTTTTGAGAACACGTCAAATTCTTTAGAGTAAGGGAGGAAAATCTGTTTCGTGTACACATATCTTGTCTTAATATATATACAACCTTTGTTTTTATGTAAAAGTATAGGTATGTGAAAACTAATTGAATAAAAATTTGGTTTTGAATTTTTTAAAAAATCCTTTTTCTAATGAATAGAGTCATATGTGTCAACCCAACATAACAGTGTCATTGAAAGGTGTCTAAAGCTTCTTACCTGCTTCTGTCAGGAGTTCTAACTTAGCCTTAGTCTGTTTGGGGATCAGGTATTGACACCTGGGAAGTTCACTTACAAACCTGGTAAATAGTTATTTAAAGTGCTTCCTCTTTATGTCACCAAGCATTGTGCCTTTTACTCTGACAGTTTCACTTAAGAATTCAAAACATTCAAATTCAGTGATGTGGTATAGATGATAAAGGAATCTCAGACAAGGAGACAGTAATTGTGCCTTTAGACAGTTGGGGTACTTGTCGAAGTTTCCTGGGTGCTAGTGGTGACATAGTCTGTAGCATGTTGCACTGCTAAAGCACAGTGTCTTTGGTGGTTCAAATCCATCAGCAGCCCCACAGGAGAAATATAGGTAGCCCCCTACATTGGTCAGAATCATTGTGATTGGTGACAGTGAAACTTTTTAGTATTAATGTTGATATTTTGGTAATTTCTTTAAAAAATCAGGTATTCCAGAGTTTATTTAGGGTCTTACTAATTAATCTGTATTCCTGTAGACTTGTTATTACAAATTTTAAGTGTTACAAGTAGGTCTTTTTATCATCTCTCACCTTTACCCCATATCAAAGCAATAAAATGAATGTTGGCAACTTCAATTCACAGTATAAGTGAATGAGTTTAGCTGGATGGAAGCAAAAGGATGTCTTAATATTTTAACTCACCTGTATATTATTAAGGGAACTCTGTACTGGCAAGAAGCTGCACTGCCATCCCGAAAGTACATGGTTTGAGGCCACTTGGGTTCTCCACAGGAGAAAGAAGGGCAGTCTCCTCACATGCAATTAACTGCCTATGAAAACCCACAGGAGGGCCAGCTGTGGGTCTCTTCTAACTTGATGGTATGCAGTAACAACAACATATATTGAACATATAGGGTTATATAAAGACCCTATGGAGAACAGACTTGAACTCTGTCCTATCTTACACTAGCCTCATCATCTCTGACACACTGGAACCCATTGCTCAGTGACCGTGTCAACCCTTCTGGTTGAAGGTCTTCCTCTCTTTTACTGACCCTCCACCTTTCCAAGTACGATGTCCCTCTCAAAGGTATAACCTCTCCTAGAAACATGCCCAGCGCTTGTGAGACGAAACTTTCATCTTAGCCTCCAAGGAGTAGCCATACTTCCCCCAAGAAATATCTGTTCATTCTTTTGGAATTCATTTGGAGAAGAACATTATGCTGGGTAAATCAGAAGTTCAGTGACAGGGAAGAAGACCATCAGTAAGGATGGACTGACAGGATGGTTGGAATAATTGGCTTAGAGATGGTTGTGAGTATTAGTTAGACTGATAGAAGATCTGGCAGTATTTGATTCCCCTGTCCATTGGGTCACTATGAATTGGAGTCATTTTGATGACATTTAACAACAGCAGGATGAAAAAGGTACAATAATGGTTTGCTGAACTATGACTTTTGTATCTTTCATAGATTATGTCCTAGTTTATACTAACTTGTCAATAATATTTACATTGGGTTTTTTTACATAGAAGTAAAAAGTTAATATTAAACTCTATCATAAGAAATCTGTTGTGATTTGGAAATTTCTAAAGCTTTTCTTGAAATGGGGAGGGAGATAAGAGAAAGGAACAAGGAAGGGGAAAAATGAGACAAAGGAAAAGGCGATTTTAAAAAAAATATGCAGCCTAATTTTATTATTGGGACACTTAAATTAAATGAATGTTAACACATTTAAAAAAACGAAGTCTAGGGTTACTTCACAATCTCCCCTCTCCCAGATCTGAGGGGTCTCTAGATTAGTCACAGGGAGCTGGTGCCTCTGGGTCTGAACCCACCAGCGGCCCCTCTGGAGAAAGATGGTCGTTCTCCTTCCTTACAGTTTACACCTTCCGAAAACCCACTGAAGGGCCAACTCTGAGTTGGTTTCAACTCAGTGGCAGTGAGTTTGAATTTCTGTGTACTCCAACATTAAGTGCTGCCCAGTCAGCTAGACGCACAACTACAGATGGAAACCTAGTCCTGTCCTGCGCCGTGCTCGCAATATCCGCATGTCTTCATCACTGTTGTATATGGAATACCTGACATGCTTTGGCTCAGTGGGCTTCAGATGTGATATCATAATCCTTAATTCTAGTCTTTAATCGAGATGATAAATGATTAGTTGATGTTGCAACTGAATCGAGAGAAAAGACAAACACCTCAGAGTGGAGTAGCAGACAGTCCACAAGTTAGATTTTGTCCTTCGATAAATTCAGCTGTATTAGAACATTTATGTATGTATTGTGTGTGGCTCCTTCCAACTACAATGGCAGAGCTCTGGATAGTTGTGAAAGAAGACGGTGTTTTCATACCGCCTCAAATATGTATTACCTGGCTCTGGCTCCACCTGGGGAAAAGACATTTCCTTGTTCCTGGTTTCTGTTGTTAGGTCCCCTCATATGAGTGGCTTCAGAGTGACCCTGTGAATAAATGAATTGGAACCTTGCCCTCTCCTGGTTTAGAAGCTCAGTCTCATTGCCCTGGAGCAGCTGGGGGTGCTCCTGTGGGCTTCCGAGAGGCTGTGTATCACATGGGAGAATCATACGGGAGAAGATTGCCCCTCTTTTTTACCCTGGAGCAGCTGGTGGATTTGAACCACCGAAGAGCCTCTGATCTGCCAGCACAGCACCCTCTGGACTGTGACACCCAAGCTCCCTTCCCAGGTTGTAAGGTCATCAAGAGTCTGATTTATGAAAGTGTAGGAATATCAGCTTGCAGGGGTAGCAGGCTGCCTTTGAAAGCTTGGACTTTGCACTGCAGTGAGCAGACCCCAAGGACAGTCTTTCAGGTGCTCGGAGAGAAGGGCAGCGTTTATCTTTTCACTTGTGAGTGAAATGCTACCTTCAGAGCCTGAGCGGGTACAGGTCATCATACGAGCACAGATTCCTCTCTCCAAAGAACCGCGTGCAAAGCGTTTGCACAAATGTAAATTGTATTAAGGCCTGAATATAATGTATACACTCTAGTCACTTTATGAAATGGTTCAGTCATCTGGATATCTTTCACTCTGTTTACCAGGAAATGTGAAATAGAGAACTGAGCAATTTTCTCGTCAATTTGATCAATGGAGACTGGCAACCTGGATGCTTTTAGTTGTGTGGTTTTTTTTAGAAATTATTCCCCCCCTCCCCCCCGCCAACTGTGGGGATTTGTTTTTTTACTAAATTACCCAGGTAATTACATTAATTTTCTAATCTATTTTACCATCAAGGACCAGCCTGTTTGAATATTACATGTGGTTGGTACAGTTGAGGTCTGTTCCTAACTTGTAAGCCTTTTCAGTGTAGGATTTAAGTGTGTTTGTCCATGAATTTGCCTGGTCCTTTTGATTCATAGCCCAGATTGTTCCGATTTTACCTGAAATCAATCAAGGACCATTGTAGAATCATGAAAGGAAAGTGATTGGAATGGAAGACCAAGAACTAGAGACTTTGAATAAATAATACCTTATTAGTAAAGTAGTGTGAGGGAAGGGCCTTTGAGGAGACAAGCAGCTGTCTTAGGACCATGTATTTCTATTTGGGGATTAGTTCTAGAGCCTGGGAGGGGATGCAGGAGGCTGTGGTTTAGGAGATAGAAGAGCCATCGTTGGAATCACAGAGCTGAATGAAGGAAAGGCAGTGTTTTCTTGTTTGGTTTTTTTAAATAAAATTTTTTAAGTGACATTTTAACAAAAGTTTACAGAAAAGTTCGATTTTCATTCATTCATTTATTCATTCATTGTTATACATTTTCCTCCTCTCCCTCCCAAAGTTGACTGTTTTGTTTTCATTAATTTACAAAATTCTAATAAAAATTCAGACAAATTCTTTTAATTTCCCTCATCTGACCTACCCATCAAATTGTACAACCCAGTGATTAATCCCTCCCGCCTTCCCCTGCACATCCATATGCCTCTGCTTCCAGCCTCTCCGACCCCTCCTGGATCCTTATGCTCATTCTACAATAATGGTTTTATACAATATTTATCCTTGTGAGACTGAGTTAGTTCACTCAGCATAATGCTCTCCAGTCCCTCCCAAGTTAGGAAATAATTTACAAAGTTATTGCTCCTGTGTGCTGCATTGTATTTCATTGTGTGCATGTACCAAAACTTCTCAATGCATTCGTTTGTGGTTGGACATTTGGGCTGTTTCCATGTTCTTGCGATGGTGAATAATGCTGCTGTGAACAGTGGTGGACAAATCTCAGTTTGTGCCTCAGTTCTCATATTCTCAGGGTATATTCCACGTTGTGGAATAGCTGGGTCGTAGTGTTTTAAGGAGGCTGAATGGTTACAGAGGGAGGTCTTGTAGCTTAGTAGCAAGGAGTTGTGCTGCCAACCCAGAGACAAGGTGTTTGAATCCACCAGCTGCTCCATGGGAGAAAGATGGGCCATCTCTTACCATGCAGTTTATAGCCTCTGAAAACTCATCAGCAATGGCAACAATAGTCATTATAGGATAGTCCTGCCAACAAAGGCTGGGGGTTCAAATTCACCAGCTGCTCCATTGAAGAAGGACAGGCACTTTACAGACACTGGACAGAGAGTCAGTGAACAGCGATGGCTAATAGTTCTTTTCAGTGCTAGCTGCATGGCATACAACTGGCTCAGATTTTAAACATTGTCCTGGCTTCATGGAGGATCTTGAAAAAGTTTCATCTAGTTCTGCCTTGTTATCTGGGGCGTTTTCTCATCATGACAGTGTTTTCTCCTCTAGCAGCTAAGGAGCTTTCTTACCTCTAGTAAATGCTTTGAGGTTATAAATGTCTTGGCCATTAGCAAGGAGTTGTGGCTTGTAGAATGGGGGAAAGGAAGACAGGAGAGGGACTTAGAAGACACATGTCATCCTTGAGACATCAGCAATCGTCATGGTCAGGCTGGCCACCATGGTTAATGGGCCTCAGTGTCACCACGAAAATATGACTGATGATGACATGTCCTCGCTGCCTTGGCTTTGAGCTTAGGGTGGTTCTTGCTTGAAAGGAAATCTTGGTTTCTAGGTTTCATAATGATCTATTTTAAAGTTTTCCTCCTTTCTCATCCTGTTCATTTATTCAAATAGCCTATGCATTCTAAAAAGTGACTTGAATTTTAATATTTCTGCAGTTTCTGACTTCACATTACATTAAAAAAATTCAACTTTCTTAAAGTCCTTATAATGGAATGTATTGGGACAATAATACTTTGCAGTACTCTAACCTGCAAAAAGTGGTTATTGGATTTGGTTAATTTAACTTTTACTGCTAATTTCTGTCGTAGAAGATGGAACACTTTTCAAGACTTGGAACTAAAATTCAGGAAACATTCCAGAGAGTTTGTAATTTGTTAGTTGGTGTGCTTTTCAAACTATAGTGTTGGACGTGAATACAGAAGCAGGCTGGAGCGTTATGGGACGTGGGAACAGACTACACACAGTGCAGACCCTGGAGCTGGAGGGACAGGAGGCAGCTGTTGTCACAGCTGAGAACACAGGACAAATACCGGAAGCACGACATTGACCAGTGTCCATTGGGTCAGGACCTAAGGCATAAGATGGGAAGAGGCTATTGGCTGTCACAAGCCAGGGAATAGAGAGAAGTTCCTGCAGAGAAAGTTTTGCAAATGTCTAACATGTTTCAAAAATCAGCCTTCCAAACAAGTGACCTCTTTTCAGTCTTACGAGGTGTTTAAAGATTTGATGAGCCAGTGTGTGTCTTTAAGAAAATATAGGCTAGCTGGCATCTTAGAGGGGATGGAAGAGCATTCTAATTAAGAGGATTTACATGAGAAGAGTGGTAATCCCAGACATTTAATTGTGCTTATGCGAAATTTATACTTGGACCAGGAGGCAGTCATCAGAGTAGAGCAAGGAGACACTGCATGGTTCAAAATCGAGAAGGATGTACTCTAGGGATATATTGTTTCCATACCTTCTCAATCTATACACAGAACAGATTATCTGAGACGCTGGGCTGTATGAGGAGGAATGTGGCATCAGGATTGGTGGAAGAGTCATCAACAACCTCTGTTATGCAGATGACCCAACCCTGCTTGCTGAAACTGAGGAGGACCTGAAGCACTAGCTGCAGAAGATCAAGGACTGCAGCCTCCAATATCAACTGAAGCTCAACATCAAGAAAACAAAGATTCTCACCACTGGGCCAATTAGCAGCATCATGAAGGATGATGAGGAGATTGAGATTGTTAATAGTTTTAGTTTGCTTGGCTCCACAATCAGGCTCTTGGTACCAGCAGCCAGAAAATTAAAAGACTAATTGCATTTGGAAAGTCTGCTGCCAGAGACCTCTCCAAGGTACTGAGGAGCAACAGTGTCAGTCTGGAGACTAAGCTGTGCCTGATCCAGACCATAGTCTTTGCAGTTGCTTGCTATGCATCAAAAAGCTGGACAATGACAAGGAATGATAGAGAATTGATTCATTTAAACTGTGGTGCTGGAGAAGAGTATTGAATGGACTGCCAGGAGAACAAACAGATTCATCCTAGAGAGTGTGAAGCCAGCCTGCTCCTTGGAGGAAAGGATTCTGAGGCTTCACTTGATATACTTGGGTCATGTTGCAAGGAGGGACCGGTCCTTGGAGGGGGACATCATGCTTTGAAGAATGGAGGGATGGAGAAAGAAAGGAAGACCCTCAATGAGGTGGATTGATACAGTGACTGAGGTAATGAGGGTAGGTATGTCGGAGACAATAACGTTGGCACAGAATAGAGCAGGTTTCAGGGCTGTTGGACATATGGTTGCTATGAGTCACAAGCAACTTGACAGCAAATTAACAACAACATGAACACAGATGGAAACAGTACAAGGCTGGCCTGTCCTGATGACTCTTAGCGAACTGACGTGATGCACACCTGGAGTTAGTCTATTCTGTCTCTCCACGCAGCCTTGCTCGTCCTTCTTGTTCATTCTCTTGAGGGTAGGTGGACTGTTTGCCAAGGTCAGTGATAAACCTGAGGGCTCAGCCTATATATATATTTTTTTTAATCTCAAAATGTAGATCACAGTGGTGACATTCTAATCTTCTGGAAAGAGCCTTGAATAATGAAATTAATTTAATTCTTTGCATCCCTTGTTTACCTGACTGAAAAGCTTTTCTTGACTTAGATTAGTTAAAAATTTGATGTGCACACAAATTGCTTTGGAATTGTTAGAATGTCGATTCTGGTTGAGCACATCTGTCTGTATTTTCTCCAGGTTTCTAAGTGATGCTCATACCACTGGCCTGGAGACCACACTTTGGGAATGGCCTCTGTGAAGGGAGGAGGAAGTTGCAATCAAAAAGGCTTGAGTGATGTGAATTCTGAAGATTCGCTTGTGTGATCTGTGACTGGAGCCAAGTTTAAGCTCTTAGATCCTGGATTACTAGGCATCTTTTTTTGGGCGGGGAGTATTATTTTTTTTTAAATGGTGATTGTTGTGTACAGTTGAATCAGATCTGACTGGCACAGAAGGGAATTGCCCCCCTTTCTCTAGTGGAGCATCTGATGGATTTGAACCGCACACCTTTGGGATTGCAGCTTCTTACCACTAGGCCATGAGTGCTCCCTAGGCATCATTTTCTTTAATTTATTTTTTAATTTTAATGAAATTTTACAGAGACTTAGGGTTTCCAGTTATTCCTTGTTGCACTTTCTGCCTGCCTTTCTCCCCCCTAAATCACTCTTCTCCTTGAAATGAAACAGAAAAACTCTTTCATTGTTATGCAATCCCTCTCCCCAAGTTCACTCCACTGTGCAGCCTTCATTGCGGACTTCTGTAATGACAACAATACCCATTCATATGTCCCTTTTAAACAGTTCTCTCCCTCATCTGTTTCAATATAGTATGCACATTCTTCCCCTCCTTTTCTGTCTTCCCACAACCCCAATGCCAGTCCTGTTTTACAACAGTGGCCCTATGCAGTGTTTGTCCTTTTGTGACTGAGATATTTCTTTCACTCAGCATAATGTCCTCCAGGGTCATCCATTTTGCATAATATTTCATGAGTTCCTTGTTTTTCAATGCTGCATAGTATTCCATTGTATGAATATACCACAGCTTCTCTATCCATTCCTTTGTTGATGGGAACTTGGGTTGTTTCCAGCTCTTTGTGATTGTGAGAAACCTAGGCATCATTTTAATACATGCATTTCTCTACTGTATTCATCTTGTTCACTGTATGTCCTCATGTTCAGTTCAATACCTGACACATCCCACCTTACTGAACAAATGAATGCATTACCAAATAAACTGAAATGGGGAATGCAGATTACAATGTAAGCAGAACCTCTGGTCACAAAAGGCCTTTTTATAAATGCTAATTTCTTCCCTTGTTAGAATTTAACTACTTTGAATCCACAGTTAACATCTTAGATAGCATTAGTCAGGAAATAAAACATGTGTTGAGAAGTCCATTATCAAGGAGTTCTTTAAAGTGTTAAAGAGCAAGGATACCCATTTAAAGACTAAGGTGCACCTGATCCAAATATAGTATTTTCATTAGCTTCATTTGCATGTGAAAATTGGACAGTGAATAAGAAAGAGTGAAGAAGAATCTACATCTTGGAACTCTGATGATGGTGGAAAGTATTGAACATCTCACAGGAAGGCTTCCAAATGAACACACAAATTTGTCTTTGAGGAAGTAAAACCAGGGTTCTCCTTCATGCTCCAGCATTTATATGTGGCTGTGTTATTAGGAGGCATCACTCCTTATAAAGAGACATCCTTCTGGGAAAAGTAGAAGGTCTGAGAAAAAGAGGAAGACCTTCACTTAGATGGATTGACACAATGAATGCAGCAATAAACTTGAGCATGGCTGAGACAGTGAGAATGCTGCTCTATAGGGCATAGTTTTGATCTACTGTTCCTAAGGTCACTATCACTCGTAGTTGACTGGAGGGGACCCAATAACAACAGCACATTTCTTCCCCATCTCCTGCTGTTTGCTGTGAAACTGAAAGCTGAATTAGGATGCATGTCTCAAACTACTGAAGCAACAACATATAAAGCAGGTACCATCCTTCTGCTCTCTCAGTGAAATAAGAATTAACACTTGAAATGATAGAAGCTGGATGGATGAAGTATGGAGGATGGAGGATGGATGGATGGATGGATGGAGGATGGATGGAGGATGGAGGATAGATGATGGATGGATAGATGATGGATGGATGGATGGATGGATAGATGATGGATAGATGATGGATGGATGGATGGATGATCGGTGCATGGAGGATGGAGGATGGATGGATGGAGGATGGAGGATAGATGATGGATGGATGATGGATGAAGGATGGAGGATAGATGATGGATGGATGGATGGATGGATGATGGATGGACGGACAGGAAAATGGTTTCATAATGTTGGTCCACCCAAATGGACAAAGGTAAACAAGACAGTCCTTCTCACAAACTGGTCACCCAGATACATGTACACACGCATCCTGTCTCTTGATAGAACACTGAGAGGGGTGCCATTTTAAGGAAATGTGTAGCTTTTTAGAGAAACCCCCCCCTTGAATTTGACAAGACATAATTTTCAAGTTAACTAAAATATGCATTTCAATTGTTTAGTAATCTGTTTGTAATATGATTGGATGATTTGTCATGAGCACTTGCACTTCTAAAGCCTTACTCAGCTCTTGGATGTATTATCTGGAGTAGGAATCCCTCAGTTCAGTTTGCCTCATTGGATCATCACGCTTCTTTAATAATGTCCAGGACAAAATCAAAATCAGGTTAAGGTCCTTACAGAATGACTGTCCAGGTGACTGTGCTGATAAATGACGTGTGGTATGAATGATCTCCGTTGAGTGGATTCAAACTCAAAGCTGGTGGTAGATTTCACTTTATGTTACCTCCAGCAGTAAAAGAGTTTAATGATGTGGCAAGTATAAAGAGATGCCAGTTTTACAGGGGAAATGGAGTGTATTTACACAACAGTAAATTAGAGGAGTAAAGAAGAATATACAGAACACACAGAGAGAGGGAAAAAGAACAGGGCAACAGCATAGGTGTGGATCAGTTGTTTTAGGACAAATTGGAGGGCGAATTGAGTACATACACAGTAAGGGAGGAAGAGAGAGAGAGATAGAGACAGAGATGAGAGAAACTAAGAGAGAGGGAGAAGGAGTAAAAGGGAGGGAAGGAAGGAGTGAGACAGGAGAGGAGAGGAGAAGAGAGGAGAGGAGAGGAGAGGAGAGAGAGAAAAGTCTGTAGGCCAAGCAAAAGTCACACCTTGAAAAGAAACCCTTGTCAGATATTCATAATACAATCAGAATGCTGCCCCACTGTTTGAAGCACAGGTTTTCTGATTGGTGGATTGGCCTTGTTGCTGTTGTTAGATGTCGTTGAGTCACGTATGACTCTCAGCAACCCTGTGAGTAGTGTATCTGAGCCCTGCCCTAGCCTGTGCCATCTTTATATCTGACACACTCTAGCCCTTGGCTGCAGTCACTGTCAATCCATCTAATAGGTCAGTTCTAGCTCAAAAGCTTAGTGTCTAATGTCATAATTATTACCTGGGTGATACCTTCAATTGGTAAAGGGAAAAAATGTTGGTTCCGGTTGTAATTTACATGGGCGCTGCTTGATACTGGCTTTTCTTCCCGTATTTCTTTACTGTTATAAAAAACTTCTGGAACTTCTCAGGTCTTCCAGCATTTGAAGGGAGGCTTGGACTCATTTTTGGCATTTTGGGTCTTGATCCCTATGACTAATGCGTCCTTCAGAATGCAGACATTGTTCTGCTGCTTGAGAGCTCTGATGTATTTAAAATTGATGGAAAGAACTAATCTACTTGAGATGACAAGTCAGGGTGGATTAATTGCACACTCAGATTCCCTTTTCAAGACAAGCAAAGATTTGATTTTCTAACAGAGAATTGAGAATTTATGGTTTGGGCCCCTAGGAAACTTGAGCTCAACCCTTGACATGGATATATAACATTGTGTGCTGGGCAACATTCGTCAGAGTAACTTTCTGTGTTTGTTAAGCATCACCACTCTGAAAATGAGATCATCCCCTTTGCAAAGCTGCAACAGCACAGGTCTTTGGTTCGTTTATGTTTCTCCAGCCAGACTGCATGTTACAAGCAGTTAAGTTGCTCAGCTGCTGGACAGACACGGGGTTTGGGGTTCAGGGCTTCATGGAGCCCCCTTGGATGGAAGTCCAGTCTGGAGATCTGCTTCCAAAACCGGTGTGTTTCTTTTCTCCACATCCTTGAGGTCACTAACCTGACAGCACTCCACAGTGTGGTCTCCACGAACAGTTTCTTGGTCTTATCACTCAGGTCCGTTGTGCTGTTGTGTGAACTCTAGCGCGGAAATCATTAATCTCTAGAAAACGACAAGATTTCTTCCCTGTGATTTTCCTGTGGACCCTGATATCTTAGAGTGTCTTCTTCTAAATGAAAACACTCCTAAGCCTCTCCTCTGAAGCCCATGCTGAGCAATTTGGAGCACACTGTGCTTGTATCAGGTCTGGGTTCCTTGAAAAGTGAGTTTCTACAATCCTTCTGTACTAATCACCCCCCTCTTCCTGTACAAATAGTTGGATATAGCTGGAGAAATATTTGCAAAGTAGTAATCCAGGTCCATTGTGCTTCCCTAACAAAAAAGAATGCAGCCTTGCTGAGGTCAAGGTCCACGATTTGCTCAGCTTTCAGTCCACAGCACATGTGGCCAGTTGTATGACAGGCACTCAGCTGTCTGTTGGGCTGAATTGAACCATCCTCAGAAATTGAATATAGCAAGCCTCTTTTGAGATGTTCAGAAGAACAGTATTGTTGCACACCATCAAATCGGAACCAGCTCCTAGTTGACCTTCCACTGGGTTTTCAGAGGTAGGAAATCGCACAGGAGGAGATTGGCTATCTTCCTTTCATAGGGCGGATGGTGGATTAGAACCATGTATCTGTGTTGGCAAGCCAAATTCTTGTCATCAAGCCACCAGGACATAGCATAACTTGGCTTCTGAAAATTCTGTGTTTCATTTAAGTTATTCTATCTGAGAATGACAGTGAGCTAATATCTTTTGATTTTGCAAAGCCTTCAGCTTTGCTGTTGGTTTGACTTAAATCTTGCATGAACACTTTGTCATAGATGCCCATTGCCTCCTCGCTTTTATTTTAAATATCTCATCTATTCTAAGATAAAATGACCACTAATAAGAGAGATACAAATCAAAACCACAACGAGGTACCATCTCATTCCAGTAGCAGTGGCAAAGTTTAACAGGACAGCAAGTAATAAATGCTGGAGAGGATGTGGTGAGAAAGGAACACTTATACATTGTTGGTGGGATTGTAAAATGGTGCAACCATGCTGGAAGGCAGTTTGGTGCTTCCTCAAAAAGGTGAACAAAGAAACCCCTATGACCCAGTATTCTTGGCTTGGAAAATAGCCTGAGAAAATGAGAACTGAGGCACAAACGGAGACTTGTACACCAATGTTCATAGCAGCATTATTAACCATTGCAAGAACATGGAAACAGGCCAAATGTCCAACCACAATCGAATGGTTTGAGAAATTATGGTACATTCATACAATGGAATACTATGCAGCACGCAGGAGCAATAACTTCGTAAATTATTACCTAACTTGGGAAGGACTGGAGAGCATTATGCTGAGTGTAATAACTCAGTCCCTTAAGGACAAATGCTGTATAAAATCATTATTGTAGAATGAGTATGAGGATGCAAGGGGCCGGGGTTGAAGCACAGGGGTGAGAATGGGTGGGGGGTTAATTATAGGGTCACACAATTTGATGGAGGGGTTGTGGGTGAAGAAAATGGGAAAGTTCTGGTGTGAAAAACAGTGTATTTGAACTTTGTAAATAAACCAGTATAATTTTTTCCCAAAAAAAAAGGACCACTATCCGAGGATCATCTTAGTTACCTGAATGCAATATATGCATTTTTGTGTTTCCAAATTTCTCACGTGAACTGTCAGCTCTCTGTAAAGAATGGTAGTGTCCCAGGCTTAAAAATGAAGTCCTTGCCCTTTGACCGAGTATCCTGATGGTATTTTTTCCATGGTGACTGGTGGAGACATAGCCTCACGTGGGTCCCTCTAGTGTCCAGGATCTTTGTGTCACATGATACAGTTAACAGTCTGAAAACAAGTTTTCCAGATATGGCACTTAAACCTCAAAAAGCCATTTTCCTTTCCTTGTTATTATCAGGGACATTAGAAACATCTCTGTGAATAAATTGATGAGGCGAGAACCAAGGGCAGGTCTTGCATGGCTCCGTGTTCATTTCCGTTGTCCTTTAATATGCTGTGGATGTTAGCAGCTTTTGAGTGGCTGTGACTCAGGCAGCCCTGTGCATGAGGAAGGAAATCCTGCAGGTCCTCCTGTCCTCACAATGCTCTGCTGTGCTTAAGATCATTATTACAGCCACCCTGTTAATCCATCTCCTGGAGCCTAGGCAAATAAAGGCAAACCAAGAAACCTCATTACCGTCGGCAACTTTGACTGACAGCAACCCTGTAGGAGCGAATAAAATGGTGCCTTAGGGCTTCTAAACTCTGGTGGCCTCGTGGATAGGGAGTTGGGCTGCCAGCCCAAAGGTGGGCAGTTCATATCCACCAGGTGCTCCACAGGAAAAAGTCATATGAGACTTTTCCTCCCCTGTGATTTATAGCTTCTGAAAACCCACTGGAGGGGCAGCTATGAGTTGGTTCTGACTCAGGGCAGTGAGAGCGAGTGAGTGACTCTTCCCAGAAGCCCATCACCCTGCGGCTCCTGGCTAAGCTGCTTATAAGGTGGACGCAGTGAGCAGTCAAAGGCCAAGAGCTTAACCATTGTGCTATGAGGACTTCTGAGAGAAAATGTGCAGGGATTAAGAGGTCCACAATAGAGTGAGGGGCAGAGAAGGTAGGAAATACCTACCGGTCCACGTCTTCACACTCCCACCCATGGTTTCTGCACCCCAAAACACCAAAAGACCCTCTCCCGGTGCTGCAGGCCTGAGAAATTTGTTGGACATAGGATATTGCCTGAATTTTACACTCAAGTAAATATGCCCTGTGTGTTCCCAAAAAGGCCAATATTTATATATCTAGCTCACCAAGTTAAATTTACTTTGCCACATTAAGCCTGCATGATGAATGGCTTTATCCTGCCTATTACAGCCTGTTAAATCATAAATCCCCAGGCAGGAGAAAGAGAGAAAAATTAACTCGAATGAAGAGAGCCAGCCAGGACAAACCTTTAATACGTAAGGCAGTTATAAGGTATCACATTTCCTAACAATAACATGCAGAATACTTTGGGACCCCATTTACTCCTATTTTCATTCTATTTCAATTTCTGTTGCTAACAACAACAGAAAAAGAATGTTACTGTAGGACTGTCTGACTCTCTGAATATTTCCATTTCCCTATTTTATTACCTACATAATATAGTGTTCCTTGAACCAGTTTTACTTATGTTCGCATTTGTTAGCTGAATAAAGAAGTGACTGAATAAACAGGAGTGTGGAGAGATTCCCATGTTCCAGGTGAAATGCCTTTTTCACTTACTGAGATTTTAACCTGTTCCTCACTTTTAGGGAGGATCCTTGTTTCTCAGAGGAATTTCGCTTTGCCTTGGATTGGAGCTCTTCTGGCTTTCCACCACGCTGTGCTGCTGCTGTTGTTGTTGTTAGGTACGCCAGCGTCTGTTCGAACCACAGTGAGCAAACGTACCATAAAACTAAACCCTGACAACCAAATTGAAATGGGAATGATCAGTGTGAAAAACAGTGTATTCGAACTTTGTAAATAAACCAGCATTAAAAAAACCAACAAGCTAAACTGTGCCTTGAGGGACGCAGAGCTGTCCATGCTCTGGTATTTCATTAATAGCAGATGACCGAGGTCGTTTCTAATATTTAGGGTCATAGGAAGACAGATTTTTGAAACATTGCGTTGATTTGCCTACAATCATTCGTATACATTAACCTACATGTTTCATGCATGTCTGTTGGGGGGATTTTTTTAGGTTTTCAACAATGAAAGGTTTTTGTTACCCTTAACACATTTTAAAATACTGATATTTAATTTTTTTTTAATTTTCATTTTATATTGGTTTGCATATAAAATTCATATTCATTGTATTTCATTCATATACATTATTTCACACATTCCTTCATTCACATTGCATTTCATACTATCATTCCCATAAATTGTGTTTTATAAAATTAATCACCATTAATCGATGCCTGCTATTATCCCATCTTCAGATCTCCATTGGATCTTTCCTGATTCCTTTTTACCCTCCCTTCACCCACCAAACTTTGTTATTGTTGTTTGTTGTTAAGTGCTGTCGAGTCATAGACAACTTAAAGCGACCCTATGAACAAAAGACCTGAACACTTGTATAACTTTCTTTGTTCAAGTTCAAAGGGTTTACAGAGGCAACCTATTTTGGAAGAAGATTCCCCTCTTGCTTCCAAGCTTATTTTAATTGGGGAGCTCCACCAAACATTGTCCAGCATAGGTGACCAATACCACAGTTGGCACATCAAGGTCACAGTGTTTAGCATCACAGAAACCATGAGTTACCTCTGTACAGCAAATGTACAGACCAGTGCTATACGACCTAGAAGAATGTTTGACCAAAAACAATTAAAACCAGGCCTGAGGGCCGCAGATTAAAATCACTCATCTGTGGCTTGGTAGCATCACTTTCTGTCCATTAGGTCAACTCAGTCTCCCTATGTTGTTGTTGTCGTCAAGTGTCATCAGGCAACTCACCAAACTTTAGACCTCACAATTTCTTCCCCTCCCCAGCCTCAGCTCCCTGCCTCCAACCCGTCCGTCCCCCTCTTGACTTTTGCACACATCATGCTAGTTATCCTTGTATTTTACAAAAATAGTCTTATGCCATATTTGTCCTTATAAAATTGAGTTATTTCACTTGACATAGTGCTCTCTAGACTCTCCCATGTTGCATAGTGTTTTATGAAATCATTGTTTCCTAAGTGCTGCAAGGTACTCCATTCTGTGAATTTACTACAGTTTTTCAGTCCATTTGTTTGTTGATAGGTATTTGGGCTGTTTTTATTTTCTTGCTACCATGAATAGTGCTGCTATGAACATAAGTGTACATATCTCAGCTCTGGTTTTCTTGAGGATTATTCCTGGAAGTGGAATCTTCTCAAGATGTGTCAACTCAAGGTGATTCAGATAAAACTCGAAACCATAAGGATTGTGAATACAGAGTGTAACTCACTTCGAAGGTCTAGCTTCTGGCTTAAGTGGGCTTTCAAATATAGCCAGGAGTGCACAGCCAGGTGAGGATGAAATCAACTAATGAGACTTTCTCAAAATCAAGCCCCTGTGTGCACCAAATTCATTTTTCCGATAAAGTTAAAAGAAAGCCTACAAATTGGGGGTGGGGGGTGGGGAGAAACCACTTGCAAAGAACATTTCAAACAGGAGTCTCTTAACTGAAATTCCCAAAATACTACAGGACCTCCACAAGGAAAAGGCTGATAACCTGAAGACAAAATAGGCAAATGCCATGAAAAGACTCTTCACAAAGGAAGACATCTGGATGGCCAACAGACACATGAAGACATGTTCAAAATCACTGGCAATCAGAGAGAGGCAAATCAAAACAACTAGACACTCTCACCCCAGTACATTACAAAAGTTTAACAGGACAACAAACAGTAAATGGAGACGATGTAGAGAGATTGGAACTCTGATGAACTGCTGGTGGGATTGTTCAATGGTACAGCCACTGTGGAAGGCCATTTGGTGTTTCCTCAAAAGGCAGAATGAGTTTTTTTTAAAGTGAATTGGGGGAGAAGCACGTAGGGTGGAAAATGTACAGCATTGAATGAATGGAAATCCAAGTTTTCTGTAAACCTTCATTAAAATCACAATTAAAAACTTATTTTTTTTCTTTAGAACCCCACTGAAAAGGGCTTATCTGGTTCTTTTTTTTTTATTTTAATGAAAATTTTCAGAGACTTAGAGTTTCCAGTCATTCATTGTTGCACTTTTCTCCCTGCCCACCCCCCCCACCCCAATTCACTCTTCTCCTTGAAAAGTTAAAAAAAGAAGAACTCTTTCATTGTTATTCAATCCCTCCCCCTAACTCCACTCCACTGTGCAGCCTTCATTCTGGACTTCTGTTATGACAATAATACCTAATCATGTATCAAATTATTATTTTTTTTTAAAAGGGTGAAATCCCATATGACCCAGTAATACAGTTTTTAGCTGTTTTGAACCCACCTCTGTCACATGGATCTTAGTTGCTGTGGGACCAGCTCTGCCTCCTGGTGAGCCTGGATAGGAGACTTGAAACAATCGACAGGAGATTGGACCTCTGCCTGGTCCAGCCGTCCTGGATCTCTGCGTGCATAAGCCCGTCCTTGCAGTTAGCTCCTGTGTCCAGCAATTTCCTTGAAGCTGTTCTCCCTCCACCCCACTGACCTTATACTTTTCCAAACACAGGGTCCCCCTCCAAGGACAGGCCCTTCCCGACAACACCTCCATGGAGCGTCCTGGATGCACCTCCTTCTAGGAAACCCTGGTGTCATTTCTCCCAAGACACATTTCTTTGCATTTTTGGAATATGTTGTTCAATATCTCTCATGAAGCTAAAATCCAAGGGCATCACTTCTTCTTGTTATTTCTTATTCATTGTCTGACTTTCACGTGCATATGAAGTAATAGAAAATATCGTGATTTGGATGAGGTGCACCTTAAAAGTTGTGTCTTCCATTATGGCAAAAATAGGATAACTTGTAAGTTGTGTAGAAGTCCAAAAGGGGAAGTGGAGAGAGGTGGGGGGCAGAGTGTGTTTAGGGAAGAACCACAAGGTTAGAGTTGGGTGGGGGTGCAGGGGTGAAGGAATTAGGATAGATTCAGTGGGGACCTGAAAAGACAGGGTACTAGTAGGCATAGATAGATGGTGATTAATTTTATAAAACACAATATATAGGAGTGATTGTAAAGAAATGTGTGATACACTATGCAAATGATTGAAACACAATATACATGAATTTTGTATGCAAATCGATATAATTTTTTTTAAAGATGAGGGAAAAAAGCTGTGCCTTTGCCATTTTTGGAGGTGAACTTCAAAGTGACATCTTTGTAAAATTTAAAGATAGCATTTGCTACAGATTTGCCCAGTGCAGTAAGTTGTTTTGATTTCTTGACTTCTGCTGTAGGTATTGATTGTGGATCCAAGTAAAATGAAACCCTTAACAACTGTAGAAGTTTTTCTGTCTGTCATGGCGTTCCTTAGTGGCTCAGTTGTGAGGATTTTTATTTTCTCTGTTTGGCTGTAATCCATATTGGAGAGCCTTGATCTTTATCCATAAGTGCCCAAAGTCCGTGAGATGAAATGTCATCCTTCTTGTCTCCAGGAGCACCTTGGTTTTATTTTCTCCAAGACAGACTGGTAAGCTCTTTCAGCAGTCCCTTGACACCTTCAGTGCTTTTTACAATTCGAAGGCATAAATTCTTCTTCCATCTTCCTTATCAGTTGTTCAACTTTTACATGTACAGGAAGCAATCAAAAATACCATGGTTTGGGTCAGACACAACTTGGTTTTTAAACTGACATCTTTGTTCCTCAGCATTTAAAGGTGGTCCTTGACTGGACTTACTAGTGCAATATGTGCTTTGATTTCTTGACTGCCCTTTCCCTGGGTGTTGATTGTGGATCTAAGTACAGTGAAATCCTCCACAGCTTCAGTCTTTTCTCCATCTATCGTGATGTTGCCTGTTGGTCCAGTGAGCTTGAGATGTGATCATTATTGCAGACGGGAATCTTGGATCTTCTACAGGTGTTTCAAGTCGGCTTACTTTCTGCAAGCATGGTTGTGTCATCCGTATCTTACATGTTGTTGATGACTCTTTCTTTAATCATGATTAAATTGTCATTCTTTTTCATATTGTCCGATTTCTCGAATGATGTGCTCCTTGCACAGACTGAATAGGTGTAGAGAAAGGATGCAACGCTGATGCATACCTTTTCTGATTTTGAACCATGTTTCCCCTTGTTCTGTTTGGACAACTGTTTCCTTGGGGGGGGTGTGTGTTTCACATGAGCACAATTAAGTATTCTGGGATTACCATTCTTTTCAATATTACTCATCATTTATTATGATCTACAAAGTCAGATGTCTTAGCATAATCAATAAAACATAAACATCTTTATGGGATCTTCTGCTTTCATCAAAGATCCATCTTTATATCCGCAATTATGTCCTCATTTCGCAGCTTCTTTGGAATCCAGCTTCAATTTCTGACAGCTGTCAATGTACTGTTAGAGCCATACTGAAATAATCTCCAGCAAGATTTGACTTGTGTGTAGTATTAATAATATGGTTCTATAATTTCTCCGCTGTGTTAGCTCACTTTTTTTTCCTTTTTAATGCAAGCAAATATGGCTCTGGTAGAACTGGTTGACTTCCAGATTTCCTGGCATAGATTAGTCAGAAAATCCAGTGCTGCAAAAGCAATCCATAGTCAGCCTTGCCTGCCGATGATGTTTGAAAGCAAAAGCCACGTAGCTGTTCCCGCCCTTCTCTGCTCTCAGCATTAACAGCTATTCTAGCCTTGGCTCAACTCTTCCTTTGTGCCTTGATTTTAAAAAAGAACTCAAGAAAGAAAAGGGCACTTGGATTTCTTCATACTTTTCAAAAAAATCTTTCTGTGGGTTTCGCTTCCTGCCACCTCTTAGGCTCCTTCTGATTGGGATGCCTTTGGATTTTGTCCACACGTTAAAAACAAGTTTCTCAGAGAGTTCCCTGTACAGTAAGTTGGTTAGGATTCTTTTAAAAAAATAATCTATTCTTATTCTATTTATTTGACAGTTTTATTTGGAAGCTGGAGTGGCATCCACTTCCTAAACAACATGCTTCTGGACCCTATGAACTTGGAGAAATGATATTACAGAAAGGCTTCAGGTCTTTTGTTCATAACGTCGCTATGAGTTGTCCTTGACTGGATGGCAATCAACATACAACATATATAATAATATAAGCAGAATTTTTTTTAACAACAATCTGCTTTCTTTGAGCCATGTTCCTGTTTAGTTATTTGTTTTTACCTACTTACTATTCTTGGAGTGAAAATTTCCAGAGCAAATCAGATCTCCCTTCAGACTCACATACAGATTTTGTTCTGTGGCTGGGGGCTCCCTGCCCCCTGCCAGCCTCCCCCTTCCTGCCTTCTCCCTGGACAAAGGCTGCCCATTTCCTCTTATGTTATTGTTTTAAGGAATGAACTCTTCACTTTTAAGCCTTTGTCCAAGGAGAATGAAATTTCATCTCACATACTTTGGACGTGTTCTTGGGCGCTGGGAAAGGTGGAGGGTCAGAGAAAGGGAAGAAGACCCTCACCAAGAGGATGAATGGACACAGTGACTGTAGCAGTGAACTAGAACATGACAGATCCCATGAGGATAGCACAGGATGGGCCAGGACCAGCTCTCTTGTTGCGAGGGCCTCTGTGAGTTGTAGTCAGCTCAATGCCCCTAACAACAACAACAACAACAACAACAACAACAACAACAACATTGTTTTCCTGAAGTTCCAGTGGGATGCAGTTAGCCCCAGGCCCAGCCAATTCCATATTCATTATTCTCACATCCTTATGTGTCCTGGTTTACTTGTGTTGTCTGGTAAATAAAGGTCTTAGGATTGACTGTCTTCCTTAATGTCCTAAGCACAGTCGTTCTTAGATACTGGTCTGTTCTCCTTATTTTTGAACTCATCTCTTTGCTCACTTTAAAAGCCCTTGACTGTAGTCTGTCGGGTGCCCCTGTCCTGGGCCCTTTACTGTCATGTTCTAGGTGGGGGTTACTGCTTGCCCACCCTGTTCGAGTCAGCACTGTCGCCTTTAGCTTATGCTGCTAAAAAAGAAATGTCCGAGTACCCAGCGTGGTGCAGTTTTACTTTGGGAATATAAAAAGGCCAATATGTGTACAAAGAAAATATTTCCCTTACGCGTTATTAAAGGGGTAACGTCTGGTAGAGGTTGGGCTTTAAGTATTTTCATGTTCTTTTAAAACACTGTAGCGTCTGTGTGGTGTGAGAAAGTGAGTTAATTAGGAGGGAACTCCGAGCGCTGTGGGGTCAACCTTAGCTGGACTCCTCAGAGGTGTGGATGACTACCCAAACGAGAAGTTTTCCATCACCGGCTTCATTAGATTCGTCTCATCCCTGGGCCGCCAGTGCCTTCTTTTGCCTTTTTGCATGGCCTTAAAGGGAAGAGGAATCGAGGCGTTTGGGAAGGGGAGAGATTTCAGGAACGATTCATTCCCGAGCTGCTCTACTGTTAGGAAACATGACAATGATAAAGATGATGAAGGGTTCCCTAACCTTCGGCACTCGGAACGGTGAAGAGATGTTCTTCTTCAAAAAATACCTCCCAACACACATACAGCGACACAAAAATAAGAAACTTAGGGTAGCAGGAGGCCAAATCAAGTTTGTGTTTGTGATTATGCCCAGATGAGCAATGAATAATGAGTAAGTGAATAAAATTTGTAGAAACGGCACCTAATCGGACGTTGGTGTTTGTCTTCTTCCATTACTGTTCTGTGTGTTATTTGACAAAAGTAATTGTTTTTAAAAACTCTTCTGTTTTTATGAGATAAACCTCAGTCACATGGAACACTCGTGCTATTTCTCTGACTCTTTCAGTCCATAACGGCATGTGGAGGTATGGTTGCTCAGCTTAAGACTGGGTACCTGAACTGTAAGCGTATTATTTATAAGAAATACCTGCCTCCTCCTGGAAGGCCATGTCTATAAAATGACAGTCAACTTCGTTGTAATTAGGTCTTACATTCTGATTGTTGTTAAATGTTACATTCTGATTAGGAACATACAAACCTGCTAAAGAATCTTGATTATTAAATCTGTGGCCTAAACATATCTCTGATTGAGTTCAGGGGGTGGAGTCAGCAGCCTGGCACAAATCGTTATGTCCCTGTCGCTTCACCTGTGAAAATGGACATAAAGTTTGCCCCTTGCCAGATTCCAAAGGGAAGATGAAGAATGATGTCTTGAAAGCGCCACAGAATGTAGACAAGTGATCATTTTTAATGGAACGCCCTCCTTGAGCAGACAGACAGACCCTGTGATCTGGCAGGTCCCCTTCGCCTCCGTCACCTGTTATGGAAATGCATACATTCTGCTCTAACCAGCCCCATGTTAATATCTATAGCAGGATCTTTGATCATTCTACCGGTCCAGGTGGCTGCGATTTCTAACCCAGCATATAATCCAGTTGTAGAACCAAAGAGAAGGGTGAGCAAAATCCAATTTGGGTTTTTCACTTTGCCTGTCACAGTAACAAACTCATCTCTGCTTCTCCTTGTATGAGCTCAGGGAAGACTTGGAAAAGAGGTGTTTGAAATGATGGCCAGGGACAAATTTGTGCCGTAATTCGATCCAATATGTTTTTACTAGAACAGCTGCAAAGTTCAACATATTGTCTTAAGTGGTTGGTAGGGAATTTATTCCAGATATGGGCATACATTACAGTGACTGAGGGCTTGGGGCCAGGTCACCACGACAAAGTGAGTCTCTCCCTAAAGTGACCTACACAAGGTGTTTTAGTTTCTTTCTTTTTTTTTTCCCCCTCTGTAAATGTTCATTAAAACTAATTTTAAA